>NC_091951.1:228094993-228694993 GCF_031021105.1 Erythrolamprus reginae | reverse complement strand
GAGAAATGATAGATAAATACCGTGGAGTATTTTTTAATCAATATTTTTTGAAAAACCGTGGTATAGCGTTTCGCGAAGTTTGAAGCCGCGAAAATCGAGGGATCACTGTACTTAGGATCTCTGTGTATTAAAAATAAAAAGAACTTTTATCTAGCCCTGATTCTTTTAGATCAGAAGATGGAAAGTATGTTAATTTTCCCCCCCTCAACTCCAGTCTTTAGAAGACACAAACCAGAGCAACTTGAATTCTAACCCGAGGAGTTTAGAGAAGCAAGGTGACCATGTTGCCGAGGATGAAGGAGAAGAAGGCATTGAGGAGGAAGAGGAAAGTTGGGGTAAATATTAAATTGTGATCCAAGTTTCCCTATCAGCACATTACAGTATTGAGGTGCTGCAAAGTCCCTGAGGAGAACAATGTCTTCAGAGGGACTTAGAGCAACCCAGACAAGGGGGGTCACTCACGAACGCCAATCCTAGAAAGAAGAAGACTTGGACACATTTTCTCTCTGGGTGATGTGACACAGTATTGAGCTGTGCACCCCTTTTTATTTGGGAGCATATATAGATGGGGATAATTACACGTACATGTCAAGTGATATACAAACATCCAATAACATAACTTCAAACATGACATATCTTTGAGTCCTTCCTTTCCCCAGATATCACAAACCAATTTCCTTGAATAATTTCCTTTGAGCAAATGTTTCTCACACCTAATTTCTCTGAAGCCTCCTGCCTTATCACAACCAATCTCCTGTTTACCGTGGTCAAAGTCTTTTATCACAGTCTCATCCTATTTTGCTTCAGGCAATGTAAATTTCCCCCTTTGATCGTATAACGTCCTGTTTTGAGTGATGTATACTTGTTTATCAGTGAGATGTTTATTGAACCCTTTTATGGTCAGTTGTCTTCCTGTTGCAAATTCACCAGAAATACAGACTTAAGCAAGTTAATTTCGTCCTATCCTGGCTGTAATGGAATCAGGGTAAGCAGAGCATTTTAAGCTAGAGGTCCAGATATATATAATAATCCTATTCTAACATTTATGCTACACTGCAACACAGCATCTGTACTTTTTACGTTCACATATATGGATACAGATGAATAAGTACATCTCTAAATATTCTCTCAAATATGTCCCAAAGGTGTTTTTTTTTCTCAAGAGGCAACTGGACTTTCTGGTTGTTCTTTGAAGACATTTCGCTTCTCATCTAAGAAGCTTCTTTAGCTCAGAGTTTTGGGATAACTCTGACCTGGATGACTGGGAATCTATAAACATTCTCTCCAGTAGTTCTAATTGTTGAAGGAAACTTTAGCGACTAAGGAAAATAATTGAAAAGCAAAGTTCTGTAAGAAATGAGGAATCGGCTATATGGAATTTAAGAGAAGGATAAGCAACCATTGTTGAGCATGTTTTATGGCTTGCTTCACAATAAAGTTAACCAGAATGTTTGGAGTTTTGGATTTGTACAATCTGTGAATCTACTCATTATGTTTTGAAATAGTCAACAAAACAGGAGGCTGTGTTTTTAACAAGCATGGCTCAAAGAATATTCCAACTTAACATTATACAAAATTAAGAGTTAAATTCTTAAAAATTGAATCTTAAGAAAACCAATTTCATGAATTATTTTTACAGCTATCTTTTTTATTTTTTCTATCTTAATAATTTTGTTTTTTTCTCCAAAGATTCAAGCTTACCTAAACCCAGCAGTGAACAAATTGCTTGTCTCAAGATGTACTTTGGTCACTCAAATTTTAAACCGTAAGTTGCATTGTTTTTTTTAAGAAAATAGGCTGAAAGGCTGTTCCAAAAAGAAGAAAACTGTGAATTTAAGCTAATCTCTTTCATAAAGAAAAACCAGAAAATTGCATCTGCCTCCTTTCTCAGTTTATTCTCAGTTTATTAATACAAATCCAGATGAACAAATGATGACTTATGTGATTTGTAATAAATGTGGAGAGCAGTGGTACCATAGCAGATGGATCTGTTTATGATTGTACATTACTTAGAAGTGAATATAAAATATGGAGATAATCCAGACCAAATATTTGAATGTGGAAGTGGTGGAAATGCTTAAATGGTTTTGTGCTGTAATAAAATATGGATGTGAATTTACTGAGCAAATGATTGTAAAATATTGGAAATTGTTTAGAAAGCAGAGTATGACTCAGGCCAGTTCCTAATAACAAGTCAGCATCACTGTAGTAATAATGTCATCGAACTTACAAATAGTATATTTTAAAAGCATTGTTAAACTAGTAACTTTTTACATTAATTTGAAGTTTATGTTGTTGTGAGCCGCCCCGAGTCTTTGGAGAAGGGTGGCATACAAATCTAATAAATTATTATTATTAATTATTATTATTATTATTATTATTATTATTATTATTATTATTCTCAGCTTATTTAAGATGCACCTCTCATTTTAAAGAAGAAAATAATAAACACGTCTTTCTTCTAAATAAAATATGTGGAGATTTTGCCTCAGAGTTGCTGAGTCATCATCAGGTGTATAAATTGTATGGCATAAAAGAAAACGTGTTCATATTTAGAATTTATACAGTAGTCCTGGCTTAATTGGAACTGCTGAGAAAAGCAGTCATTAAGTAGGAAAACACATGACCCTACAATGCTTTCTGGCTGGGAACAAACAAGAGTATTCAGTTTCACACTTTTGATCTTTGTGTGCTTCCTAACCACTTCCAGCCCTTTAGAATGCTCAAGTGCCTGCCTATTATCTTGTACCCATTGAAAGCAATGGGATCACACTGCAACTTGGGACTGGGAGCCACAGGTTCTCCACAGAGGAGTTTACAGTACTGTTTTAAAATCTTTTTCTAATCTCTCCACTATGTGGAGATTCCAAAAGCTTTCACAGACTTCATTTAGATTTCAAGAGAGTTCTGTAAGGTCTTTGTGTAACATGATGTTTAATGTTTCCAAATGTAAAATAATGCACTTGGGGAAAAGGAATCCTCAATCTGAGTATTGTATTGGCAGTTCTGTGTTAGCAAATACTTCAAAAGAAAAGGATTTAGGGGTAGTGATTTCTGACAGTCTCAAAATGGGTGAACAGTGCAGTCAGGCGGTAGAGAAAGCAAGTAGGATGCTTGGCTGCATAGCTAGAGGTATAACAAGGAGGAAGAGGGAGATTATGATCCCGCTATATAGAGCGCTGGTGAGACCACATTTGGAATACTGTGTTCAGTTCTGGAGACCTCACCTACAAAAAGATATTGAAAAAAATTGAACGGGTCCAAAGACAGGCTACAAGAATGGTGGAAGGTCTTAAGCATAAAACGTATCAGGAAAGACTTAATGAACTCAATCTGTATAGTCTGGAGGACAGAAGGAAAAGGGGGGACATGATCGAAACATTTAAATATATTAAAGGGTTAACTAAGGTCCAGGAGGGAAGTGTTTTTAATAGGAAAGTGAACACAAGAACAAGGGGACACAATCTGAAGTTAGTTGGGGGAAAGACCAAAAGCAACATGAGAAAATATTATTTTACTGAAAGAGTAGTAGATGCTTGGAACAAACTTCCAGCAGACGTGGTAGATAAATCCACAGTAACTGAATTTAAACATGCCTGGGATAAACATATATCCATCCTAAGATAAAATACAGAAAATAGTATAAGGGCGGACTAGATGGACCATGAGGTCTTTTTCTGCCGTCAGACTTCTATGTTTCTATGTTTCTATGCTGGCATGATTGCTTTTCTTTTGATGTGTAGAAGAGAAAACCACTTGCTTTGTTGCAACCCTTTTCTCTCCAAACTCTCTGGTCTGCAAGGGGAAAAAAAGGGGGGGGGGAAACAGGTCAGGCATACAACAACACATACTGACTGCAGCGGTGATCACATGACTGAGGTACAATCAATTATTTTTTAATACCATTGTAATTTTGAACAGTCACTGAATGAAAGGCCAGTAAGAGAGGATTACCCCTATGTGGGAAAGGAAATCAACAACTGATCACTAAAAGAAGCATCTCTATTTGCAGTGCCCAGTTATGAGATTCAGCTTTTGTCAGGTGTTACTGTTGAAACAGAACATTTTTATTATATTTTTTCCCCTTAATTTCAAGGGTCCAGTGGAAAGTGATCTCCTCAGTTTTGCAAGAAAGAAGAGATAATCTAGTTGTTATGGCAACTGGTGAGTTATATAGTTTTCTCTTGGAATATTATTTAAATGTTTCTTAAAACCCTCATAAAACGTGATTTGCTGGTAATGTTACCAGATGTAGTTGTAGCAGGTGTTTTTCCCCCACAGAAAAATAACTGCAGGAATATTTTAGTTGTGTATGTTACTATAAAATGGATTGGAGCATAAGCATAAGATAAGGTTCCTTTCATTGCCAGGAAAAATAAATAAATCAATATTTACTATGGTCAAATAAAGCATTAAATCAATAATAATAGTAAAAGATACAATAAAAGACAGACAGACAGACAGAAAGTAATATACAGTAATACCTCATGATACAAACTTAATTGGTGCAAGGAGGAGGTTCGTATGACGAAAGGTTCGTAAGACGAAACATTGTTTCCCATAGGAAACAATGTAAAGTCAATTAATCCGTGCAACCAAAAAAACCCCCGCAAAAAAACGGCTTTCGGCGACTGCTGGGAAGCGGCGCGGCTGTTTTAAAAGGTCGCAGCCGGCCTGGGGGGCTTCCCAGGAAGCCCCCCAGGCCGGCTGCGACCTTTTAAAACAGCCGCGCCGCTTCCCAGCTGTCTCCTGAAGTCGAACGCCAAAGCCGAACTTCCGCGTTCGGCTTCGGGAGACAGCTGGGAAGCCGCGCGGCTGTTTTAAAAGGTGACAGCTGGGCTGGGGGGCTTTCCAGCAACCTCCCGAACCGAACCCGGGGTTCAGAAAAATTTTGCCTCTTCTTACGAACTTTGTTCGAGTTACGAACCGGCGTTCGGGAGGCTTCTGGGAAGCCCCGCCGCCCGGCTGTCACCTTTTAAAACAGCCGCGCGGCTTCCCAGCAGTCTCCGAACGCCGATTTGTAACTCGAAAAAAGTTCGTAAGAAGAGGCAAAATTTTTCTGAACCCTGGGTTCGTATCACGAGTTGTTCGTAAGACGAGGGGTTCGTATCTTGAGGTACCACTGTACTGTGATTGGTGGCAGATTAAAATTGTAGAAATATTGGTTGATCTTTACTGCTTTCCCTTTATACACACTAAAAGTACTCAGTTGGCCTTTCTAAAAATAAGAAATAAGAAAAATAAGAAGAAATAAGCACTGTACAAACTTTAATAGGAAGAAATGTACTTTTGGGGCATGAGAGGATCTTGCCAAGGTACAAAGTTCTGTGGACTTCTTTCTTCTCCCAGTTCTTGCTTTACTCTGAATAGCTGCCCTAGATACTTTACTTTGTTAGAGGATTTGTGGATATTTGAAGTGTTATTACTGTTTTAAATGTTCCAGGCTTCTGATTGTAGACAAAGGATGGAACAGCCAAGATAAGTTCTAGGTAGTTTGGCAAGTGATACTGTTGTGATGTTGGATTTTTGCCTCTAGTGAGACCTTAAAGACTATAGGGGCCAAAATGGCAGGATGGAGATTTCTTATGACTGCAGTATCTGCCTAACCAAGGAGTTAGTGTTGTGTAACATTTAAAATATTGGCCTAGGAACAGGTAGATTAAAATCTCAGTTTGATCTTAAGCCATGGAAACTCACAGAGTGACTATCACACAACACACGTAATCAGGTCAAGTAAAGACATAAAATGATACATTTACACAACTTGCTGGGCTTAATCAGTGTTAACATAGATAATATTTCTGTAGCTTCATGTGTAGTCTGAACTCAGAAAGTCGTTAATTTTGTAAATACATTAAAGTACATCGTACAAATATAGCATTATATTTCAGCCCAACCTATCTTTCAGGCTAGATTGTGTAGTCAAAGGTGGAGGAAAAGCTATTTATTTTGTTTTGTCTTAAATTGAAATGTACTGTAGTTTTGAAATCATGGAAGTCTTGTGTCCAAATGTGTTGAATTAAAAATAAATCAAACTGGAATAGATGCAAATTAGGATAGTGAGGATGAATCATTGGAAGAGAGGCTGAAACTGGCTATTATTGAGAAAGACACATATAGGCATGTGAAAGCACCTTTGAAGTATGTGAGAGATGGTGCCTATGGAAGGGGAGCTGGTGTGATGGGCTACAGTGAAGTGGCAATTTCCCATGAAGGAGAACTTTTCAGAAAGGGGAGAAAGACGAAGCAGCCCAAATCCGTTTGAATAGGAGTTGAATAAGTAAAGCCACTCCCTAGAACAGTGATGGCGAAACTTTTTTTTTGCTCAGGTGCCAAAAGAGTGCGAGCGCCCACACCCATAATTCAATGCCTGGGGAGGGCAAATACAGCTTCACACACACACACACCCATGAGGCCCTATGGAGGCCAGAAATGGCCTGTTTCCCAACTTCTGGTGAGCTCAGTAGGCTCATGCTTTGCCCTTCCCAGGCTCCAAAGGCTTCCCTGGAGCCAGGGGAGAGTAAAAACGTCCTCCCCTACCCCCCTGGAGGCTCTCTGGAAGCCAGAAACGTCCTCCCAGAGCCTCTGTGCAAGCCAAAAATCAGCTGGCCGGACACACATGCACGTTGGAGCTAAGCTAGGGCAAAGGCTCGCGTGCCAGCAGATATGGCCCGGCATGCCACCTGTGGCACCCTTGCCATAGGATCGCCATCACTGCCCTAGAATCTCCCAGAATATATCTATTTGAGTTAAAATAGTAAGAATTTAATCTGGCAAGATTCTGTCTATTGGAGATAAGCAAATAAAGAACTGAACTGTATCACTTGTCTTCATTGTTCTTGGGCACCTAGCCTGACAAAAATATCTCACAGAAAAAAAATCTATAATTTTTTTTTATAAAGGTGGTGTGTTGCCTTTGTTATTTATGTTCAGATAAAGCTTGCTATCCATCTATTATTAACAATACTTAAATTTGGATTCCTGAACTGAGGACTCAATAAACTACAGTATGTAACACATAACATACAGTATGTAACACATGAAGAGGTATAACAAGCAGGAAGAGGGAGATTGTGATCCCCTTATATAAAGTGCTGGTGAGACCACATTTGGAATACTGTGTTCAGTTCTGGAGACCTCACCTACAAAAAGATATTGACAAAATTGAACGGGCCCAAAGACGGGCTACAAGAATGGTGGAAGGTCTTAAGCATAAAACGTATCAGGAAAGACTTAATGAACTCAATCTGTATAGTCTGGAGGACAGAAGGAAAAGGGGGGACATGATCAAAACATTTAAATATATTAAAGGGTTAAGTAAGGTTCAGGAGGGAAGTGTTTTTAATAAGAAAGTGAACACAAGAACAAGGGGACACAATCTGAAGTTAGTTGGGGGAAAGATCAAAAGCAACGTGAGAAAATATTATTTCACTGAAAGAGTAGTAGATCCTTGGAACAAACTTCCAGCAGACGTGGTTGGTAAATCCACAGTAACTGAATTTAAACATGCCTGGGATAAACATATACCCATTGTAAGATAAAATACAGGAAATAGTATAAGGGCAGACTAGATGGACCATGAGGTCTTTTTCTGCCGTCAGTCTTCTATGTTTCTATGTTTCTATGTTTCTATAACTCCATGGCGCTGGAATAGCACCATTTCTAATCCTCTTTTTAGCAGCAACAAGTAAGGGCAAGGACATTTCAGGGGTTTTTTTGGGGGGGAGGGGGCAATACTATAACCGTAGACCAGAGGATCCCAAACTTGGCAACTTTAAGACTTGTGGACTTCAACTCCCAGTATAGCTGGCTGGAGAATTCTGGGAGTTGAAGTCCACAAGTCTTAAAGTTGCCAAGTTTGGGGATCCCTGCTTTAGACTATTAAGATGAGTAATTAGAACTGCAAGTAGCAATTGAAGGATTAGGTTGTGCATGTTTCCTCTTGCTCCCTTGCTTTAATTTCAAATAGGTAAAGAATGTGTGTCATACAAATCATTTAGGATTATTATGCTTATAAATTCTAAATTTCAGATTTATCTTATATATCCTAAGAATTCTTTATTTACTTGGAAATATTTGGATTGGTATTGTTCAACTTTTGTACAAAGAACAGGTGGTACCATTCAAGGCTCTCTCACTGTTGTTGTTTCTCTCTTTTAAATTCCCTTCAGAAGGGAAGATAAGTGTTTATCTATATTGTATACATGCATGACTGTACGTTGGCTTGGATAACACATGCTGTCTTTCCAAATTACATTACTCATTTTCATGGGTTGTTTATTAAGTTGGATACCAATCTTGACCTTGTTTGGTTTTCTTTTCTGCAAAGTTTAAATCTGAAAGGCAACTTGCATTATTTCAGCATTTGCAAAGGGTTTTAGTACAGGCAGTCCTTGACTTACAAGCATAATTGAGCCCAAAATTTATGTTGCTAAGTGAGAAATTTGTTAAGTGAGTTTTGCCTTGTTTTATGTTTTTTCTTGTTACGGTTATTAAGTGAATCACTACAGTTGTTGAGCAAATTTCTTTTTTAATAGTTTTTATTAAATATAAATATTAAAAAAGACATTTAAAACATTACAATACAAACTTAAAACAATGCAGAACAAACAAAACAACGCCCCTCCGTAAAATGCATATAAACTTTTATAACACTTTTTTGTACGGTGAATTTTTTTTATTGCGTGCGCATGCGCGCGCGCGCGCACACACACACACACACACACACACACACACACACACACACATCCAGTATATGTTAAACTGTATTTTTTTTACAGTTTTCATCTATCACACCAATTATTCATTGTTATTTACTCATTACTGTATAGTAGAGATTATATTTGTTCCTTATATATCATTACTTATACTTTCCTTCTTTAATCGAGAAGTTTGTTTTCCTTTACCCTTGTAATTATAACTATACATCCTCTTTTCCCTGTTTTTTTTCCTTTCTGTTTAGCAAATTTCACTTCCCCATTAAGTTTGCTTGTCAGAAAGTTGTAAAGACTGATCATATGACCCCTAGGACACTGCAACTATTATAAGTACGATCCAGTTGCTATACCACCCAAATTTTGATCACATGACCATGGTAATGTTGCAACTATTATAGGTAGGAAAAATGGTCATAAGTCAAATTTTTCAGTACTGTTATAATTTTGAGTGGTTTCTAAACAAACTGTTGTAAATTGAGGACTACCTATAGTCCAATAACTCAAATCTCTCTCATGCACACATTTATAGCAACTTTGGAAGCTGTGTTTAGGAAAGACTGATATGTTCTTTGGCTTTATTTTTAAAATGTATTCTGTTTTTAAGGATATGGAAAGAGTTTGTGCTTTCAGTTTCCACCTGTGTATACTGGAGGTACCGGTATAGTAATTTCACCTCTTATTTCTCTGATGGAGGACCAAGTACGACAACTTGAGTAAGTATAATAATACTTTCTAAGGAGATAAGCAAGATTCAAATATAAATGAAACCCTCTGTGTTTGCTCTATTTAGTTATAGTCATTCCAGTGCCTGGAGTACAGTACCTGTATTTGGAAGTACATCTGCCCAGAATGCAGCAACTCAAGTAGTTATGGATGTATCTCATGGGGCAGTTCTACTTTTAGAGAAGCACTGGCTACTGTTAGTTGACTTCCAGGTGTATGTCAAAGTCTAGGTCTGTGGTGGCGAACTTATGGCACATGTGCCAGAGGTGGCAAAAAGCCCTCTCTGTGGGCATGTGAGCCAGCCCTCTAGCTTAGCTCTGTTGCGCATGTGCGTGTGCCTCCCACCTGGTCTTTAGTCAGCTGGTCTTTGGTCTCTGCCGTGCATGCAGGGGGGGCAGTACCATGCGCCAGCCAGAGAAGCTCCGAACGTGCAGCCTTGCCTAGGATCTTCTCCGCTGGGAACCACCACTCCTTGACCGGCAGCAGCTCTCTCTGCCCTCCCCCCCCAACCTTAGCAGACAGAGAAGCTCGAAACATGTAGCCATGCCTGGGATCTTCCTGCTGGGAACCATCGCTCCCTGGCTGGCAGAAGCTATCTCTGTCACCCTCATCTTGGTAACCATAGAAGCTCCAAACATGCAGCCATGCCTAGGATCCTTCCCTCTGGGAACCACCGCTTCCTGGCTGGCAGAAGCTATCTCTGTTCCCCCCACTCCCACCACCTCGGCAGCCAGAGAAGTTCCTAATATGCAGCCATGCTTGGGTTCTTCTCAGCTGGGAACCAACTTTCCCCAGCTGGCAGTTGCCAAGGTGGGTGGGCGGGGTGGGTGGGTGGGCAGAGAGCTGCTGCCAGCTGGGGAACGGTGATTCCCAGCAGGGAGAATCCCAGGCAAGGTGACACATTCAGAGCTTCTCCAGCTGCTATGGGTGGCTGGAGAATGGCGACTCCCAGTGGGGAAGTAGCCCATCACCCTTACCTATCATCCCGGCTTCACCAGCTGCTCGTCCACCAATGCTACGGACTGCCTGGGGCCATGCAAGAAGCCCGTGTGGCAGGGAGGGAAGGAAACCCAGTTTACCTTGCTCTGCTCCCTTAGGAAGTGACAGCCCGGATCCCCTCTCTGCTCCTTTTGGCATATACACCTGTTGCTGGTCTTCGTGTTCACCTGAGAACCAGAAACTAGCTGGTCAGCGTGCATGCGCACTCTGGGAACAGGAAGATCATCTTCCTGGAGCATGCATGCGCAATGGGCGCCTATGCTTTCATTTTCTGGCATACCCATCCACATGAAAACTAGCTGGCTGGTGCACCAAAACCTGGAAGAGCAAAGGATGACAGCTCCGCATATCCGGAGAAATGGCTCTGCATGCCACTTCCGGCATGTGTGCCACAGGTTCGCCATCATGGCCTCAGCTTCAAGCAAAGAGGGCAAGTGGTCAGGGGAGGGGCCTGCTAATGCAGATAATTTCCTCAAAGGCTGTTCCCTGCAGAATTTTCCCCATGCTGTTGGCCAGGGCAATTATTTGACACTATAGATATAATTCATTCCTTCTCCTGTCTAATACAGGATTGGGATAAATAAATACCTGGGCAACACTGGGTTATCAGCTAGTTATACATAAAAAAGCTTTTGCTTGATGTAAATCAAGCCACGGTGGTACAGTGGTTAGAATGCAGTACCGCAGGCTAATTCTGATGATAATTGATTCAGCTGGATTCATTAACTTCTTTATAAACATAATAAGGTAATATGTATACAGTAGTACCTCTAGATATGAGCTGCTCCACATGCGAGTATTCCAAGTTACGAGCCGCGATGCGAGCGAAATTTCTGTTCGACACCCGAACTCAAATTCGGGATACGAGCCGAGCTTTCACTAGGTGGCGCAAGAATCTCCTTGCTTCCAGTTATCTCGGCGCGAAAAACAAAGTCTAAAGGCATCTGTTCGAGATGCGAGTTGATCGACTTACAAGCTCGGGTCTGGAACGAATTAAACTCGTATGTCGAGGTACCACTATATTTACAATACCATAAGCAGAGTTCTTCTTCCAGCAACAGTTAAAAATAAAACACAAGCAACTTGTTCTCGGAGAGGGGCGGCATACAAATCTAATAAATAATAATAATAATAATAATAATAATAATAATAATAATAACAACAACAACAACAACTTCTAGTTCAGAGAGCACGGAATGGGCTGGGCCACGCCCAGCCTTACACTTAATTTTTCAGTTTCAGTTCTCTGCACAGACTCAGATGTGTTTAGTTCCCATTGGCTGACATAGTTGCTATGCCTATTCATTGGCTGAACTTGTTACAATTGGCTCTCCCAGTTATGAATATTCTAACAAAAACCTGTAGTTAAAACTGATGCAGTGTTCATGAAGTAAATCTTTACTTTTTTCCCCTCTGCAGAATGTCAGGAATTCCAGCTTGCCTGCTTGGATCAGCACAGTCAAAAAATGTCAGAGAGGAGATCAAAGCGTAAGCTTTATTTCAGCCCTGTATTTATTTATTACTGAAAAAATACTTTTCTCAATAAATATCATTACGTTGTTGAAATGAATCATACTGAACTGAATGGGACATTGTAGAGAATTCTATCACAACTAAGTCTTTACCAACACTTCCAACTGTATGTAATATGAATGTTAGTTTACTTTTGTCAGAAAGTAATTATGTTTTCCTTCGCTTTACACAGGGGCCAGTATAGAGTTGTCTATTTAACTCCGGAATTCTGTTCAGGGAACCTCTTGTGGCTTCAGCAAATTGACAAAGCAATTGGTAAGTGTTGATAGTTTCTTTAATAGCCACTGTGATCATGCCTCAAATTAAAATGTATGGTTGGAAGTCCCTTCTACCACCATTTTCAGTAAAGCAAAGTGATGGATCTCTCTGGTGGGACTGGAGGAGTCAAGGTAGATCACATCGCTTTCTTAAGCTGCAGTGTTGCTTCAAATAGAATCACTGATTTAACCTAGAACCTTGATAGCCTGAAAACATTTAGAAAAAGGTGTAATTTTTGGCATTACTGTGAGGTTAAACAACTTGAAAGCCCATTTCATTATGTTTTGTGTTTATATATTTCTTTTAATGAATGTCTTTATATACCGTCTCTTTCAGAGTATAAAATGCACCCTTTTCCTCCCTAAATGAGGCTGAAATTTCAGATGCGTCTTATACTCTGAATGTAACTTTTTTGAAGCTTTTCCCCCCCAACCCTAACTAGGTGCTAATGATCTTCCCAGCTCTTACCTTGCAGGTTCTTTCATTGTTACTCTTTGTGAAGAATGTTTTCCAAGCCCTAAGTCTTTGCACGGTTTTTTCATTGCTCTAACTTGCTTCAAAAGTTTCTTTCCAGCCCTAACCAGGTGCTCTTACCCACTTGCAAGCTCTTTCACTGTTACTCTTTCTGAATAAGGTTTTTAATAAGATAAGTCGGGCAGTAGGAAAAGCAAGTAGGATGCTTGGCTGCATAGCTAGAGGTATAACAAGCAGGAAGAGGGAGATTGTGATCCCCTTATATAGAGCGCTGGTGAGACCACATTTGGAATACTGTGTTCAGTTCTGGAGACTTCACCTACAAAAAGATATTGACAAAATTGAACGGGTCCAAAGACGGGCTACAAGAATGGTGGAAGGTCTTAAGCATAAAACATATCAGGAAAGACTTAATGAACTCAATCTGTATAGTCTGGAGGACAGAAGGAAAAGGGGGGACATGATCAAAACATTTAAATATGTTAAAGGGTTAAATAAGGTTCAGGAGGGAAGTGTTTTTAATAGGAAAGTGAACACAAGAACAAGGGGACACAATCTGAAGTTAGTTGGGGAAAGATCAAAAGCAATTTGAGGAAATATTATTTCACTGAAAGAGTAGTAGATCCTTGGAACAAACTTCCAGCAGACGTGGTTGGTAAATCCACAGTAACTGAATTTAAACATGCCTGGGATAAACATATATCCATCCTAAGATAAAACACAGGAAATAGTATAAGGGCAGACTAGATGGACCATGAGGTCTTTTTCTGCCGTCAGTCTTCTATGTTTCTATGTTTCTATAAAATAATGTGCTGAAGCTGAACAGACTAAGGATGCTAACCAGATGAATATCTGTTAAGTAGATTCTTTTTCCTATTTTCCTTCCCAAAAACTAAGGTGCGTGTTATACGCTGGTGCATTTTATACTCCAAAAAGTACGGTATTTATACCTCAAAAAGGATTTGTGAGGATGTACAATTCTGCTGGTCAGTGGTAAACTAGTTTATAGATATGCAAAAATATCTGCATAACGTTATACTATCTATTCCTTGCACGTTAGTGGATTGAATTCTGCAGAACGAATAAATTATGCAATTTGGCACAATCTATTTCAATGTATACATTCTATAAATCTTGTGGAAAATGAAGGAATTGATTCTCTTTTCTCTTAACCTAATTTTTTTTCTTTTCAGGTTGTGGTTTCTGAGATTTCACAGGAATTTCTAGCATATTTTCACTTTTAATTAACTGGGCAGACCATTACAAATCATTGGCTTTCTGCGTGTGACCCAAAAAAAATGTTTTCAGAGGCCAACCACCTAAATATCAATAGCATTTAGACCATTGATGGTGAACCTTTCTTGGCTCAGGTGCCAAAAGTGGGTGTGTATGTGTGCTGTTCTGGTTTCTGGTAGAACTTTAGCTATTACAAATAACTCTTACTAAATGCAGTACTTCGTAAACAAAGAAACTCCGTCTTTATTCTCTTCCCTTCCATATTCAAAATACAGTTCATACTAGCACATTCCACTTCCTCTCGTTACCTTTCTTAATTGCATTCCTCATGCATTCCTCCCAGCCTTCTCCGTTTAACAAGATTTATGTACTCACAGCATGATTCAAAAACAGAAGAAATGACTGTAAAATAACACAGAATGCATTTACTTGCTTGGAAGCCGAACAGAAAAAACTTTTCATTTTAGCCCTACAACATTGAAACTCCACCCTTCTTCCCCACTGACCCCCTGACGTAACAAATACATCACTCCAGTATTTAACCTATTCCTCCCCTTAATATCTTCTTCCAAACACCTGTTCCTTACATTTTTGGACCCTTCTGAATTTAGGATTGACCCATCGAACGTCTGATTCTTCCTCGCTAAATTCTGGACTCATAGCAACATCCTGTGGCTGGCCTCCTACCTGTTCTACTAACTGTAACCCCGGGCCCACCACTAATTCATAAACACTATCTGTATCAGAGTCCACAATTTCTTCATCATCCTCCAACTGACCAGGAGTATGTACAACATGTGCCCACACCCATAATGCAGGCCCTCCCCCATGCATGCGCACAATCCCTGCGCTGCCACTGTGCATGCACACAACCACCACCACCCCACGCTGTCCCCCCCCTGCACATGCACACAGGCCTCACTGAAGCCTCCGGACATCCGGCAAACCTGTTGGGCTTTTTTTCGCTCTCACCAGGGTTCAGGAAAGCCTCCTGAAGCCCAGGGACAGTGAAAAACAGACCAACCAGAGTTCGGAAATGAAAGCGAAAAACAGCTGAAAAGAAAGGCGAAAATCAGCTGGCCAGCAAGCGCATAAGTGGTGGAGCTGACATACTGCAACACCAGTATTGGGTTGCTACCAGAACGGTAAAAATTGAGCTGCACGTGCAGCTTCGCTTCTTCTGTGTGCACGCACATACATCCCAGTTTGTTTTTGCTTCTGCGCATGCGCAGGAAACAACATTTTGTGAGGGGATGTACACCCGCATGAGATTTCAGCCATTTATTTTGCTACCACGCATGCACGCATGCAAAACAATTGTCTACATCTCACACATGCACATCCCCTCACAAGATTTTGCATCTTGTGCAGAAGCAAAAACAAGCTAGGCTGCGTGAGCATGCAGAAGAAGTGATGTTGCGCGCGCAGTGCACCGGTAGCAGCAGGAATTGGAATCAGCCCCTGGCAACCTCTTGCGTGCCCTCAGATATTGTTCCATGGGCCACCTGTGGCACGTGTGCCATAGGTTCGCCATCACCGACTTAGACTTAGGGAGGGCTGTAAAGTGATATACAGTGTTCCCTCGATTTTCACGGGTTCGAACTTCGCGAATAGCCTATACCACGGTTTTTCAAAAAATATTAATTAAAAAATACTTTGCAGGTTTTTTTCTATACCACGGTTTTTCCGTCATACGTCATCGGTAAACTAATAATTTTTGCAAATCAATAACAAAAAAAATATTAATAAATAATTATGTTTATAAATATCAGGATCACTAAGTGTCTTATTCAATGGTGAGTACCAGTAATAATGGTGAGTAAATTATTGTTAAGGGAATGGGAAACGGTAATTTAGGGGTTTAAAGTGTTAAGGGATGGGTTGTGATTCTGTCCATAGCCGAAAATGGTGTATTTACTTCCGCATCTCTACTTTGCGGAAATTCGACTTTCGCGGGCGGTCTAGGAACGCATCCCCCGCGAAAATCGAGGGAACACTGTATATCATTTCACAGGGCTTTACAGCCCTCTCTAAGCAGTTTACAGAGTCAGCATATTTCCCCCAAGAAGCTGGGTCCTTGTTTGTCTGGGATTCGTGCAGCAGAAGGCTGTCTCGGAGGTAATCTGGTCCTATGCCGTGTAGGGCTTTTTTCCGATTTTGGAAAGATAGAAGGTTGAGTCAGCCTTGAGCTAGTGAGAATCAAACTCCTGGCAGTTAGCAGAGTTAGCCTGCAACATTTCATTCTAACCACTGCCCCCCCATGCTGCCTTCAGAATATCTTCTAATTGAAGACATGGGAGGACGTTGATGCTGAATACAGCTGAATTCTGAAAATGAAAACAAACTATTCAGGACTATTTTCATTTCTCTTTAGGCATCACATTAATAGCAGTTGATGAAGCTCACTGTATTTCTGAGTGGGGACATGACTTCAGAAATTCTTTCAGGTCTTTGGGGTTGTTAAAGAAAACCCTTCCTAAGGTAAAAAAAAAAAATCTTATATTGAATTTTTTTCCTGCACTTTAAATGTTTAAACATACAATGACCATTGGAATTTTTTTGTTGCTTTTCATTTTTGGCAACAAATCCCACATGGTTTAAAGAATGGGTAGTGCATCATACTGCTTTAGCTATATATTTTGTAGATGTCTCAGATTGATTTGACTAAATGTCTTACACATCACTTTCCATATTGACTAGCCTTTGTTTTTATAAATGTTTGTAAGCTGCTGCCTAGAGCCGTCTCTGGAGGAGATGGACGGTGCATAAATCTAATCAGCAAGCAAGCAAGCAAACGATCTTCTGCACTAGATAACAGTGAACAGTCCTTCTTTATACGGGAATCTGTGATTGCAGCTGTTAACCTAAGAAAATACCATGGCTACTACACATGATGATTAAGGCTAAAATGTCACTGCTTTGATTCAGTTTGATTTGCAAGAATTAGTCTGCTATGAGAATAAATGTGTTTTGGAACATTAATTGTTTGTAGTCAAGGTTTCCATGATAGTGCATGCACACTGAACACTGTACATCAAAGACTTCTGATGACGTCCCATTTCTTAATTTTGTATTGCCATTTAAAGTACAGTGGTACCTTGTGATATGAACCCCCCCATGATACGAACATCTCGAGATACGAACCCGGGGTTCAGAAATTTTTTCCCTCTTGTTACGAACTTTTTCCGGCTTACGAACCCACCGCAGATCGCAAAATGGCGCTCTGCTGGGCGCCGCCACCCGGCTGTCACCTTTTAAAACAGCCGGGGGGGCTTCTCGGCGGCCTCCGGAACCCTGAACCCGAACTTTTACCGAACTTTCGGGTTCGGCGTTCGGGAGAACGCCGAGAAGCCCCCCGGCTGTTTCAGAAGGTGACAGCTGGGCAGCGGCGCTTCTTGGCGGCCTCCCGAACCCGAAAAGTTTAGGTTCGGGAGAACGCCGAGAAGCCCCCCGGCTTTTAAAAAAGGTGATAGCTGCGTGGCGGCACCCAGCGGAACGCCATTTTGCGATATTTCCCCCCCCCCCTTGCACGCATTAATCGCTTTTACATTGTTTCCTATGGGAAACATTGTTTCGTCTTACGAACTTTTCGCCTTACGAACCACCTTCTGGAACCAATTAAGTTCGTAAGACGAGGTATTACTGTAGTTAATAAATTCACCTTTTTATTCTATCTCGGTTTTCTTTTTAGGTTCCTATTGTTGCACTGACTGCAACAGCAAGCTCTTCAATTAGGAAGGATATAATAGACTGTTTAAATTTAAGAACTCCTTACATTACTTGTACCAGTTTTGACCGACCTAATCTATACCTAGAAGTTAGGCGAAAATCTGGAAATATGAGTCAGGATTTATTGCAGTTCCTTATTCAGAAAGACAGGTAAGCAATCTCTGAGATATATTGATAACTTGTTCTTAACTAGAAGATCATTTTCATGGAACCGTTTAGCTTATTTGAGGATTTGGGAGTCAGTTATTAGCTTTCAGTATAATCTACCTCAGAAAATGTTTTTATGAGGACAAACCTGAAGAGAGAATGTAGTTTATAGGCCAGACAGAAATGCAATAAATCAATAAGCTTAATTGTGGAGGTTGGAATGGAGCTTGGACATTAAAGAAACAGCAGAAGATGGATTGGCAAACAGGCCAGCTATAAACTTTAAATACAAGGATCACTGCAATCCTTCTTCTCCTTCTGCTTTTAAAATATTGTTAGAGAGGCCAGATTGGGTTGTAAAACTGTATATTCACTTCCTAAATTATGTCTGTGCTCCACATGAGCAAGAAATCATTTGTATATTTGTTGGAGAAGTGTAAAGACATCTAGCATCAATATAATATCTGCTGGAGAAAATTAAATAAATTATGCTGGAGGGAAAAATGAATAAATATAATGTCTGGTGAGTGTTTTAGGTTTTTTCTGAAAGGCATTATGTGTTATCTGTTCTTCTCAGGATGGAGTTTAAATTGGGAGAGAAAATACTGTTGAAGTAGAAGGGGCAAAACTTCTTTATCCAATTGTGTAATACTATATTTACTCTACTTGCTGAACTATTTATATAAATTATATTGTATTATATTATATTAAGATAGACTGTACTATATTTAGCTAGAATATACTGATAGATTACCTTGACTAATATTAAACCTTAGACTTTATTATTATTTATTCTTAATTAACTTTAAATACCAAATAGTAATAGGACCTTTTTTTCTTTTATTTTATAACTTATAGTAAATTATAATATAACTTATAGTAAATTAATGTTTAAGATTTATCTGATCTAATCAACTGACTTAATCAACTGATTTAATTCCTTAATAGAGTAATCCCTCGATTGATTGACTGTTTTTCCCCTCATATTGAATATTGAATAACTGTACTACTGAATTATTATTTTCTCCCATTTCTTCTTCCCTCCCTTTTTTTTTTCATACATTGAGATATTATTGCTGGAGTCATATTGATCTAAATGCTATCCTATTGATAACTTGAACCCTAAATATAAACTGTCTTTCCTTTGTTACTTCTTAACTGTAACAAATTCTGATATTCTTTTAACAGCTCTCTACTAATCGTATCTTTAAAAACAAAAACAAAAACAAAAAATCTTTACTACACATACTGCAACTTTCTATATCATCTTAATTACTCTAACCTCATTACTTCCGACAACATTACATATACTCCTTTACACCACATACATCTCTTTACTATAACATACACACCATTTATATACTGTTCTAACGACTTCTCCTTAATACAAAATGTCTGCCTCAAATCAACCAACCCTTATGAAATCTTGGAAGAAAACCCCCAATCAGCCTGCAACACCAAATTCAACCCAGCAACGCCCAGCGGATTTGTCAGACAAAGCATCTCTCCAACAACAAACACAAGAAATTCCTAACATATCACTAAATGCCTTATTGGAGAAGATGAACAAAATGCAAGACACACTAGATATTAATTTCGAATCCATAAAGGGAACGATGGGAGAAATGAAGCAAGACATCAAGAAAATTCAAGAACATGCGGGTTGCCTTGAGGAGCGAACGACTAAATTGGAAGACCAAATGGAAGTTGTCTGTGAAACAATCACCAAGAACACAGAAAAAATAAATAATATCGAAGAATTAACCAACAGGATGGAAACCAAATTCCAGTTTTCAGAAGCAAAGGCAGAATACACCAATAAATCCCTGGAAGAGTCCCTCATGAACCTGGAGCTTGAGAAATCAGCCTTTTTTTTGCGTTTCCAAAATATCACAGAAAATGATCAACAAGACCTTCCTTACACGGTGGCGACAATAATATCTAAAATTATTGATAAACCAACGGACGAAATTCTATCACAAATGGACGAGGTATACCGGCTTACAACTTCATACGCTAGACGAAACAGACTCCCACGAGAGGTCCACGTACGTTTTCTCAAAAGGAAACTTAGAGACGAAATTTATAATGCCTCCAAGGATAATCCAGCTACTCATCAAGGTCGAGACATAGTAATCTTACGCCAAATCCCGAAGCGAGTAAGGGAGAAACGCAAACCCTATCAAACGCTAGCCACCAAATTAAATAAAGAATCTATACAGTTTAGATGGATGATTCCAGAAGGAATGACGATTACACTTCTGGATAAAAAATATAAAATTTCCACTCCTGAAGATGCAAGAGACTTCTACGCCCACATCTTGAAGATGGATCAGTCTGCCCTTAAAGAATTCGATGCTAGAGACACTCCCCGAAATGAAGAAGTTACCCTTGATGACAATCAGATAAATAATGATCAAGAACTACAAAGTCAAAATGATGAGCCAAACAAACATGGACCAGTCACCCGGGCAAGAGCTGAGGCAAGAAAGGAGAAATTTAAGGAACCAACACCACAACAATAAACAACCTCAAATCACACTATTTTCAACAAACATAAATGGTCTGAACTCATATAAAAAGAGACAAAAAACATTCCATAAACTATTTGAAAACAACTATGATGTAATCTCATTACAAGAAACCCACATTAAAAATGAAGATACTACTCTTTTAGCTATTCCCAACCTTAAAATTAAATCTGAGTTTGAATTCTTTTGTGCTTCCGCTTCTGAAAAAAAGAGAGGCATAGTTTTATATGTTAAAAATTTTTTTTCTCCAACATTAATATACACCGATGAAAATGGTCAACTACTAATTGTGCAAATAACCCTACAAAATAAAAGAACAATAAATATAATATCAATATATGCACCATCTGTTAGACAATCTTCCTATTTTAAAAATTTACACAAAAAAATATTAAAATTAGAATTAAACAATTTTGTGATAATTGGAGACTTTAACGCAATAGTTGATGTACATAAGGATTATAAAGGTAACTCCAAGTGCCGTACCCGTAACATCATTCCCTCTACTTTTAAACAAATAATTTATGAATACGCCTTAAAAGACATTTGGAGATACTTTTACCCTAAATCTATACAATATACCTTTTTCTCTCCCCCCCATCGAACCTGCTCACGTATTGACATGGCTTGGTCTAATATAGAAATAATAAATCAAATAATTGATGTTCAAATACTCAATGCAACTTGGGCAGACCACAATCCCCTCCTACTCACAATAAAAGACAACACTTACAATATTCCGCATAGATGGTCAATGTACTCAACAGTGATAAACCAAAAACAATTTCAACATAAAATACAGAATGATATCCCCCCTTTCATTCAAATTAACTTTAATGGCGAGATACCCAACGAAATAGCGTGGGACGCCACTAAAGCATATATTCGCGGTGTGTACATCTCATATACAGCAAACAAAAACAAAGAAAAATATGCACAACTTCAAAAACTAAACATCTCTCTTCAAGAAGCAGAAAAGCTACTCTGCAATGATCCTAAAAACAACATAACCCTATTAGAAATAAATACGATCAAACATCAAATAAATTTAATAACACAACAACATATCGCCCAAAAGGTTAAAATTGCGAAACAAACATATTTTGAAGCGGCTAATAAACCAGGACGTTGGCTTTCTCTAAAATTAGCTCATCAAAAATCCGATAGAAATATAGATACCTTAGTTGATCCCTTTGGACAACTGAAAACGACCAATTCTGAAAAAAAACAAATTATTCAAAACTTTTATCAACAACTCTACCAAGTCTCAAATGTGGATGCCGATTTAATATCAAAATATTTACAAACAAATGAACAAACAACTATGATAACAGATGACCAAAGAACTCTTCTAAACAAACCAATTTCTATTTCGGATATTGAGGCTGCAATAAACAAACAAAAAAACAATAAAACCCCAGGACCAGACGGAATCCCATCTGAATTTTATAAACTTCATATGGATATAATGGTTCCCATACTCTTAGACATCTATAACAATGCGCTCTCACATGCAAAACTGCCCGCGTCCTGGTTTGAATCCTATATAACCCTTATCCCTAAAGACATTGAAAACAGACACCATTTGGAGAATTACAGACCTATTGCATTACTTAACACTGACTATAAAATATTTGCATCAATAATTGCGGACAGACTAAAAAATATATTAAATAAAATTATTCATTCTGACCAAAACGGATTCCTTCCGGGAAGAAATATTTCCACAAACACAAGAACTATATTAAATGCCTTGGAATACTATGACAAAAACTATGATAAAGCAGCTGCATTAATATTTATGGATCTCAAAAAAGCTTTTGATAGTCTTCAATGGCATTATCTTATAAATCAAATTAAATTCATGAATTTCGGCTCCAAATTTTTCAATCTAATCAAAACTATTTACTCTATTCAATCGGTCAAAATTCTTTTTAACAATGATATTACTAACACAATCACTATAACTAAGGGTGTACGCCAAGGATGTCCTCTGTCCCCACTTATTTTTATTCTGGCCATCGAGACCTTTCTTAAGACTATAAGAAACAACTCAAAAATTCACGGTATTATGATTAAAAAAGAACATTATAAATTGCAGGCCTTTGCGGATGACATTGTATTCATCCTACAAGATCCAATTCGAACAGCACCCATTTTATTTGACGAAATTTATAAGTTTGGTGAAATATCTGGCCTACAAATCAATAGAAATAAAACACAAATTTTGACAAAAAATATGATACCAAAAGAGATACTTACCTTGGAAGAATTAATTAAAATAAAGACCACAAAAAAAATTAAATATTTAGGAATTTGGATGACTTCGAACTACGCTACGATCAAAAAAGACAATTATGAACGATTAGTTAAAGAAATACAACAAGATCTTAACAGATGGTCAAAATTAAACTTATCTATTATGGGAAAAATAGCTGCCATAAAATCAAACATTCTTCCAAAGTTTCTTTACCTATTTCAGGTAGCTCCAATAAATTTGAATAAAACCTTTTTTAATATTCTTCACAAACAAATAAAGAAGTTCATTTGGACCAAGAAGAAGGCCAGAATAAAATTGAAAAACCTTCAAGACCTTAGATCCAGGGGTGGACTTGGACTTCCAGATTTTTACATGTATTATCAAGCTACCATTTTAACCATGATTAAAAATTGGATTACGTTCCAAAACACAAGACTCTTAACTCTGGAAGGATTTGATCTTCTTGCTGGGTGGCATACTTTCTTGACAGCAGACTACCACAAAATACCCAAATACTTTAAAAACCATTACTTACGTAAAACACTAATAACAATCTGGTTTACCATAAAAAAAAATTACTACACCTCAATACCAAAATGGATATCCCCCAATGAAATACTAACTTTTCCCAATCTTTTCTCGTACTCTAAAACTCTGAGATACCAACAACTACTTGATGAATCAGACGCTCTTATTTCTAAACAACAATTGAACAATCAAGGAATTAATATAGACTGGTTAACATATTTACAAATTAAACTAAAATATGAACAACACAAAAAGCAATTTGGATTTCAAAATAATAATGTAATAGACACGATTCTTTTCGGCCCTTCCACAAAAATGATTTCAAAATTGTACAACTACCTACTAATTCAAGAAAATCCCGAAGAGCAAGTGAAATGTTGTATGATAGCTTGGGCTCAGAATTTTGGATATACGATTAACTTAATTGAGTGGGAGAAAACATGGACATCAAACTATAAAATGACAACTGCAATGTCCTATAAGGAGAACCAAATTAAAATGTTTTATCGTTGGCATTTGCCCCCAGCAAGAATATCCAAAATGTTTCCCAACTTCTCACCGACCTGCTGGAAGTGCAAGATCAAACCTGGAACCTACTACCACACATGGTGGACATGCCCAATTGCACAAAAATACTGGACAACAATTCAATCCCTAATCGACCAAGTCATGTCAATCAAATTACCACTCAAACCTGAGCTCTATCTTTTGGGGATATTCAGACAAAATCTTACTAAGACACAAAAATACCTTATACTACAAATAATAACTGCTGCCAGAATATTATATGCCTCTCTTTGGAAATCCGACCAAGTACCCTCTTTCTTTACAATAATTACGAAAATTAACGAATGTGCTGAAATGTCCCAAATAGCAATGGAAGCACAAAACAAAAAAGACTCAGAATATTACGAAACATGGGAAAATTGGCATAAATGGGTTTCTCAGAAAAAATACAAAAAATTTTTATTGTAAAGTTTATACATTACTATACCTAAAATTACCTTCAACACTTAAATTAATATTAAAATAAATTAGAAAAGAAGCACCAAAAACCAATCAAATTTGCAACAAGAAAATATATTAAATCTCTTTTTATCTGTTTTCTAACTAACTTAACACACACTACAAACATACTGACTACTTTCAAAATAATCAATCTTTATACACACCCACCATATCACCCATATACTCCCCACCCCACAATTAAACAAAAGTCGTCCATAAAAACGTCTGCATTAAATGCAGACTCTTCTCTCTTTCTTTCTTTTCTTTTTTTTACATATTCCTTTTTTCTTTTCTTTTTTCCCTTTCTCTTTTTCTTTATTTCACCTCTTTACAACTAAAACTTTAATGTCAATATATGTATACTAAGGAATACTATATTTGAGTTATTTCCAAATATAAATATTAAGATTAAGAAAATAAGAGTTATTACCTTTCTTCTAAAACACTTGTGTACTATAACTCACTTGTATTACAATTCTATTATAATATGTTTTGTTTTTGAATTCTCCCCCCCCCTACCCTATCCTACCCCAAACCTTTCATTCTGTCCCCCCTCCCTCCAATTCCCCTCCCTGTTTTTAATTATTCTTGTAAATAAATAAAGTATTTTTCAAAAAAAAAAAAAAAAAAAGAAAATGAGCAAGTAAAACTACTGTGGGACTTCCGACTTCAGACTGACCGAATTCTGAAGCATAACACACCAGACATCCTGATTGTGGAGAAAAAGAAAGTATGGATCATCAACTTTAAAAAAAATTAATAAAAAAAAAAAATAATAATTTGAATCTATCAAATGTCAAAGAGAGAGAGAGAGATCAGTGTAACATTATATCAAGTCTCTGTACCAGGTTTACATAAACCTAGTTGTTTTTTATATTTATTGTTAGCCCCATTTTTTCAATCTGGTTTTTGATTTGATTTTGAGCACAGCTTGCAGATTCTTTACATTTTAGGTTATCAGGATAATGTTATTAATTGTGTCTTTGATTGGTCTTCCTTCCTCAGATTTTAAAACCACATTACTCTTCCAACCTAGCTTCTTTTAATGTATTTTCTGCATATAAGTTTAATAAGAAAGTGGGAATGTATGCAGTATTGTTGTTGTTGTAGTATACTATGTCAATCTGGAGTCAGTCAGTTTCACTATGTTCTGTGTGTACTGTGGCTTCCTGACTTATATATTTATCTTTTATTATTTTAATGCTTTTAATCAGAGTTACTTCAAAATGAGAAGGGCAGCAAATAAATTTAATAAAGAAAAACAAATATAAGTTAGGACAATGAGATATTCTGGGATTCCTTTTTTTCTCAGCACTTTCTTCAGCTTGGCATGAGTGACACAATTGAAGGCAAAAAAGAATAGAAAGTAGTGAGCAAAATAAATAACTAAATTAATAGATAATAAGGGGGGAAATGTCAAGCATAAATTCTTGACATTGCCAAAAAAGAATGTCACACTTTCAGAACCCTTCCTTTTGTGTTCTTTACCAGTTCTTTCAATTTTAGTCATATATAAATTTTGCTCTTCTTTTGTCCTATGTTTTCAGTTTTATTACTTTGTCATAAGCATTCCTTGACCCGTGCATAAAATATATATTTGAAACAGAGTTTTGGGCAGATCTTCACCAAGCAACATTCTCATTCATTCCTGGGTTACCAAGTAATTTTTCTACTTTGATATTGTTTCATCCATGCATTGGCATGTAGATTAATCATTGTTCTGGATTACTTTCCTTGCTATTTTGGATAGTTTCCCCCAACTCTTTCCATATTCTTTCATTATCATAGTTAGTAGAGTTTAACTTGCAGTTGTTTTACCGACCCTATATTGCTATTTTCAAAGAACAAATAAGATGAGCCAAGAGCAAACTTAATTCATATTCTCTGACCTTTATTATTACTTTCCTGCATATATTTATCAGTTCTACTTCATCCAGGTTTATTACATCGTTCAGCTTTCTTAGTTTCATAACATATCTATTTAAAGTTTTCATTTGTTCTTCTCATATTCATTTAAAAAAAATACTTTATTGATTATTTACATTAAAAAAGAATGGATATAAACATTGCAACAATACAACATTTACAAGGTGCATATAATTACATAATTATTTATGCATAGGCATCCTTAGAAAGGAAAAGATAAGAAAGAAGGAAGGAAGGAGGAGGGAAAGTGAGAAAACGGGGGGGTGGTGGTAACAACATACATACATATATACATTCAAGACAAAATAAAGCATTGTGTTTTATACATGAGTTATTTTGGTATCAGAACTTAATATTTACACCTGCTAGATTGCAGGCTAATTGTTTCATGCAGCATATTCATTTATTATATATAAATGGCCCTGGGTTGGGCCAAGAGGCAAAAAAGGAGCTGTGATGTTCCTTCAATATACCAGGGTGATTCGACACAAAATGTAACCCTTCCCTGGTACAGAGCTGAAGGGATTGGATACTGTAGCCTAGAGGATAATTCTCTGCCTTACAAGGCAAAGGTTGCAGGTTCAAGTCCCAGTGGGTATGGCTAGCTGATGAGGCCAAAATAAGGCCGAAATAGATCTATCCTAGTCTCCCTTAATTTTCAAATTCAGCTTAAACATGTGACATATATATATATATATATATATATATATATATATGTGTGTGTGTGTGTGTGTGTGTGTATATATATATATATATATATATATATATACTCCAGCCTGATGATGGTGAATGTGATTTCACCGAAACGTCGCATAGACATGCAAAACATTACACAGGGCAAAACCCGAACTCAGAACAATCTACTTACGAAAACAATATATATATATATATATATATATATATATATATATATATATATATATATATATATCCTTATTTATTATTACATATATATGTTAATTTATCATTAACGTATCCATTTCTATCATTAACGTATCCATTTCTATGTAATTGCTTTCATATCCTCTATATTTTCCCATGGTATAATAGTGCCTTATAGTAGTAATGTTTCCTCTTAACAATAATTTGGTTTTTCTCTCTTTATTCTTTTCTTCCAAGTTGTAATGTTTCATGTAGCATTATCATCCACAGATGGATCCGTATGTTTTGATTTTAAATGCCCATCAAGTCTTTGTCAATTGAAGCTTCCACATAATGTAGTCTAGTAAAATAAAGAGCAATTTAGTTCTGCAAATGCCTTACAAATATTTCAGTTATATTAATCAGTATTTTTCCTGTGTGGTATGGAGGGAGAGGAATGGCCTTGAGAGGCAGAAGAAAGCTGCTGCCAAGGCAACAGTTAGATAAAAGAAACCTGAGTCTGGAGCAAGAATGCAATGTATGCAGATGTATCCGGCAAGACCCTTTCTAGTTCACAGAGAAATAAAGGGGAGGGGGCACATTCAAACTTGCAAGGTTCTGTTGCTATAACTTACAATAAAATTTAGCGCTAGGTTATATGAATTTGGTTTCCTAATTGGACCTATTGAAGGCCTGATATGTGAACCTGTGTTTGAGAGAAAGGCAATTCTAAAGTAATGTAAATTGACCTTGAGATTTATCATAATCAGTTTATTAGATATTCTAAATTACTGGAAAAACCTCACATGCCAATGATTTCTACTTAATTTTCTAATCTTAGGTCTACATATGAATTTGAGGGCCCCACCATTGTTTACTGTCCATCAAGGAAGACTACTGAGCAAGTAGCTGCAGAGCTAAGAAAATTAAATCTAGTTTGTGGCATATACCATGCTGGCATGGGAGTCAAAGCAAGAAGAGATGTCCACCATAAATTCATGAGAGATGAAATTCAGGTATGGAACAACTTCACTTGTTATCTAGTTTAGGCAAATGAAGGTCCTCACCTTTTATTGTGAGTGACATAGGAGAAGGTTTGGTAGGGAAGGTTTGCCTATTTGCCGATGACTCTAAAGTGTGCAATAGGGTTGATATTCCTGGAGGCGTCTGTAATATGGTAAATGATTTAGCTTTACTAGATAAATGGTCAAAGCAATGGAAACTGCAGTTTAATGTTTCCAAATGTAAAATAATGCACTTGGGAAAAATGAATCCTCAATCTGAATATTGTATTGGCAGTTCTGTGTTAGCAAAAACTTCAGAAGAGAAGGATTTAGGGGTAGTGATTTCTGACAGTCTCAAAATGGGTGAGCAGTGTGGTCGGGCGGTAGGAAAAGCAAGTAGGATGCTTGGCTGCATAGCTAGAGATATAACAAGCAGGAATAGGGAGATTGTGATCCCCTTATATAGAGCGCTGGTGAGACCACATTTGGAATACTGTGTTCAATTCTGGAGACCTCACTTACAAAAAGATATTGACAAAATTGAACGGGTCCAAAAATGGGCTACAAGAATGGTGGAAGGTCTTAAGCGTAAAACGTATCAGGAAAGACTTAATGAACTCAATCTGTATAGTCTGGAGGACAGAAGGAAAAGGGGGGACATGATCGAAACATTTAAATATGTCAAAGGGTTAAATAAGGTTCAGGAGGGAAGTGTTTTTAATAGGAAAGTGAATACAAGAACAAGGGGACACAGTCTGAAGTTAGTTGGGGGAAAGATCAAAAGCAACATGAGAAAATATTATTTTACTGAAAGCGTAGTAGATCCTTGGAACAAACTTCCAGCAGACGTGGTAGATAAATCCACAATAACTGAATTTAAACATGCCTGTGATAAACATATATCCATCCTAAGATAAAAATACAGAAAATAGTATAAAGGCAGACTAGATGGACCATGAGGTCTTTTTCTGCCGCCAGTCTTCTATGTTTCGATGTTTCACTCAGCTCTCACCTGTGGCTCCTAGTAGCTGTAGGATGCGCAGCGGTCACATCCCGGGCAACAGCTTCGACAGGCTGGCCAAACCAGGTTGAGAGCAGCTGCTGGGTCATTGACCTTTGGTGAGATAGGGACTTATTTATCCTGAGCATGTGGCGACACATTCCAGCAGACTGAGTGGATGAAATCTACTAGATTAGGGCAACGGTCATGAAGGTGGTCTCTGCAAGCGATGTGGTATGCTAAGAGCACGGCAGGACACTGTCTTGGCTCTTGTCCTGCTATTGGAGCAAGATGGAATCTGGGAAGAGAGAGTGAGGCTGACTATACGTACTGCTCCATCACTTGAATCCAATTTGCGCGCAAATCTTGACATCCCCCACAAAATGTCAAGGTTTTCTTCGAAAACGATGGACGAACATCAAAGGCAAATGAAATATACAGAAGGTTTCCATATTAAACATATAAGACAACATAAACATGGTAAGCTTGATGCTCTCTGAGCTTGAGCCAAGCTCAGAGACTACCAAGGACCCCACAGTTCAATCCTGAGCTACAGATAATCAGTTCCGTCAATACCATATAAATGTACCATTTTCCTTTTCAAAATCAGGACCCACTAGTTAATAAAGTTGATTATGAATGTCTTATTGAAGTTGATATATTAATTCTCTGCATATTTACCTGATAGTACAGTATGCCTTATTGAATTCAACAATACGTCAGTGTTTTTATTCATAGGATCTGGCTAAATGTTTTTTCCCCAGCATTTTTAATTGATTATTTCAAAATTTTCAATGGGATATGAATAGTATAGTTACATTTCTTCTGGTTTTTTGAAGCAATATACTGGTAGGTCTGTACATTATTTACATCAGAGATATGCTGTTATAAATGCCAATAGTTTATGCAACCTTTAATTTATGTGGTTTATTCATATATTAATACTCTGAGTATGATTCCTGTTTTTTTTTTAAAAAAGATATCAGTTAGACTAGGAAGTTTTAACATTTAAGATAGAACTTTAAGGGCTATCTTGAATATGTTCATTTGATGGTCTATCTAGTAGAATTTCATTCATATTTTAGCTCAGGATTTGGAATAACATGGCCATATTTCATGTTTTAATCAAACCAGTATGTGTGTGTACACCCACACATACACACGCATATATTATAATGGTGCTTTTTATGAAACCTTCTAATTTCAGTATTTCTGTATAAATATCTAAAAATGGGCAAGTCCTAAACTACTGTGTCTCCCTGAAAATAAGCCCTACTCAAAAATAAGCCCCAATTAAGATTGTTAGCCAAATGAACACATCTATAAATAAATAAATAAATATCTCCCAAAAGATGACCTAATAAGAAAATAAGCCCTAATGCAACTTTTGGAGCAAAAATTAACATGAGATCAGGTCTTACTTTTGGGGAAATATGGTACTGCTAGATAGGGAATACACATTAAACAAATGAGTCTAAAACTTTATACTTGTTCATTTATTTTTTGAGGAAAATGACCCAAAAGTATATATAATATTTCTGTGTGGAAGCTTGAAACAGTTAAATATATGCTACAATCGATCACTACAACTGAGTCTTTAACACCTTACTTAAATGATCTCTTCACCCTGCCCCAAATCACTTCTTCATATTGCATGATAGGTTTTGATTCTTGCAGACCTAAATGAGGCTCTCCTCCCAAATCAGGAAGGCAGATTCTGGTTGACTATTTAAAACAAGATTTAACTTCCCAAAAGCTTTTTTGACAGTGGGAATGTTCAAATTAGGTATAAAGATTTATTGCAAGCTTAAACTGTCTAAAGGAATCTGACCTACTAACAGTCCAAGCAAATTGGTAGATAAGAATCACTGGAATATAAAGTGGGCTGGTCATAGATCTCTTGTGGTCATGAAAGGACTTGAGACTGATGACATTTTTGACCCCACTCTTGGGCTCAGCCCACGCCCTATTGACACCCAAGCAAAAAGAGGTTCTCCATCACTGTCCTATACAGTTCACATCACTGTATATGTTTTCATAGAAGATGAAGAGGACACTTTAATTGGAATTCTTTTTCTCAGCAGCAGCATTTTAACATATGTATTGGATTTAGTATATAATATAAATAACTTGTAATTCAAATATTGTGTTTCTATGCGAGTCTGGCACAGCGTTGACAAGTCATAGTATAAAAATACTTAATGCAGATCAAATATTAGTACTGAAAAGTGCATTAGTATTGAGATGAATGTAACTTTGATATTGGGAATATTGGTACTTTTCTCCAGTGTATAGTCGCTACTATAGCCTTTGGAATGGGCATTAATAAAGCAGACATTCGGACAGTTATACATTATGGAGCCCCAAAGGAAATGGAATCATACTACCAGGAAATTGGAAGGGCTGGCCGGGATGGGCTTCCAGCCTCTTGCTATGCATTGTGGACTCAAGCTGACATGAGCTTCAATAGGTAACTGCAATTCTGACTCGCTTTGTATGCATAAATATTAAAACAATAGATATAAAACCATGCTGAATATTTTAAATGTTCGCAGGTAGCCATTGTTTAGTGACTACTTTGTTTAGTGACTGTTCACAATTATGAATGTGATGAAAAAGTAATATTGTGACCAATACTCACATTTACACCATTGACAGATTTGTAAAGCAAATAAAAGCTGAAAACTGAAACAAGACCTTACATGCAGTTTCGATTTCACTTAGTGACCATTTCACTTAACAGCTACAGTAAGTAGTCAGTCCCAATTCTGGTCCCTGAGTGAGGACTATAGAATATAATAATAATAATAATAATAATAATAATAATAATAATAATAATAATTTATTAGATTTGTATGCCGCCCCTCTCCGCAGATTCAGGGCGGTTCACAACAAGAATAGTAACGATATAACAATGTAACAAATCTAATATTTTTTAAAATCTAAAAAAAACCATCATTAAAAAAACCATACAACACAAGCATACCATACACAAACTATATAAGCCTGGGGGAGGAGTCTCAATAGAATAGAATAGAATAGAATAGAATTCTTCATTGGCCAAGTGTGATTGGACACACAAGGAATTTGTCTTTCGTACGTATGCTCTCTATTCTATTCTATTTTATTTCTACAGACCTATCCTTTTAAAAAGCATTCTCATATATCTTGTGTCATCCTTTTCATGTTTTTTCCTTGATACTAAATCTTAGTAATCATTTGAATTCCACTTGACATATCATACTCCTCTCATAAAAATCACCAACATATTTATTTATTTATTATTTATTTATTATTTGGATTTGTATGCCGCCCCTCTCCGAAGACTCGGGGCGGCTCACAACAAGTGAAAAACAGTCCAATACATAATCCAATCCAATATGTTTCCAAGTGTGTTCCCATTTCATTTTCATTCCAGATTCAGGAGTGAAATGCTACCGGTTTGGGCCAATTCTCCTGAACCAGTAGTAAAAAATACAACAACAATAATAATTAATGTTCTGATGATCACGCGTCGCACAGATGATCTTCAAAACACCCCCCCCCCCCTAAGTCTGCTAGGCCAAAAATGGGGGGGGGGGTTGAGGCTGGAAAGGAAGGAAAGAAGGAGAAAGAAAGTGAATAAAAGAAAGAAAAAGAAATGGAGGGAGGGAGGGAGGGAAAAAGGAGAGGAATTAAGGACTACAAACCTGGCACTCGGCACAGCTTCAAAGGATAATCCAAGGTTGGAAGGGACCTGGAGGACATCTAGTCCAACACTGCTACAATAGGACATTGTTAAAGCGAGTTACTGCCTTTTGATTCCTGAGTCACATGACTACATAGCCACACCCACCCAGTCACATGATCCCACCAAGCCATGCTCACCAAGCCATGCCCACAGAACCAGTAGGAAAAAAATTTAGATTTCACCACTGTCCAGATCATTTCATAAATTAATTCTTAATTCCACCCACCTTGTGAAAACTTTTTTTCACCCGCATTCAAATGTTTTTATTTCGGTGGAAATTCCTCTGCATTTTCTTTTCTCTTTTAATATTAATTTTTGTGACTACCAGTACTTTTTTGTGCTAGTTCATCTTTATTTCTTTATACCTTACATCAGCGGTCCCCAAACTACGGCCCGCGGGCCGGATGCGGCCCAATGAGGTCTTTTAACCGGCCCGCGGCAGCTCATGAGATTTTACTGATCAATAGAATAAGCTCCCGAATCTCCTGTCCACTCACTGCGGTCGGCTGCTGAGCGAGGAGAAGACGGAGAGGCAAGGGGGTGGGGAGGAAAGCGGGCCTGCAATTGGCCAATTTATTTCTCGCCTTTAGGGAGAGAAACTGTTGCTGCCCTATGGCAGAGCAGCAACAGTTCCTCTCCCTAAAGGCAAAAAATAAATTGGCCAATTGCAGGCCCGCTTTCCTCCCCGCCTCCTTGCCTCTCCACCTCCTCCTCCCCACCTCCTCCTCCGCAGTGAGTGGACTCGAAATTCAGGAAAAGGCGATTGGCAATTGAAAAACTGTCAACTGAGTGTGTGTATGTGGGGGGGGGGGAAAGGCGGCTTCTTGAAAACCCCTGACCTCCATCGCCTCCCCCCCCCAAGGCACAAGGCAAGCACACCTCAGGGACCGCCCTGTCCCCCTTCAGGGCCTCTTTGACAGCTCTCGGCATCAGCGGACGCCATGGTGTCGTTGTTGTTGTCGTGGCAGCCACTCTGCACTGGCCAGTAAAGCCAGCTGCCCAAAAAAGCAGCGCAGGAAAGCGGCGCATTTAAAAAGCGCAGGGCAGCCGCCGCAAAAACAATGGCCCAATGGCGGCTGCTGAAGCCGAGAGCCGAAGCCCGCTCTCCAGGGTCAACACCAGGCTTCGAGCGAGCAGAGCTGTGCGCTGGCGGCGGGAACTGTTGGGGAGGGCTCTGCCGGGAAGGGCTGTGTCAGCGGCGAGGTGGCCGCGCCGGCATTGTTCCTTCTAAGCTGCACGCGCGACCAACTCGCACAGAAACATTTGAACTGGCGCAAAGTTACTGAAAAGCGCGCGTTTAAAAAGCGCACCACTTTCCTGGGCAGCCGGCTTTGCTGGCCGGAGAAGTGAGCGATCTGGGACTGCGGTGCCGTGGTGGCCTTCAAGTGCGCCGCCCCACCACCCGTTCCTGCAAGTAGAGGTCGGGCGCATTACCGGGAGGTGGAGGTGGCGTGGGGCCGGATGCTGGGTGCCAGGGACGCTGGGGAGGACAAAGGAGTGAACGTGGCTGTTGCCTCTCAGCTGCAGAGCCGAATGGGGGCGTAGGCAATGGCGGAGCCCGGCGCTGGGGCCATGTGGGGCCGCTCATCCAGGGGGGCGTGGACCGGCAAGTCGCCCTCCATTCTCTCTCTTTCTCTCTCATATACCACGCCAGCAACAGAGAGAGAAAGAGAGAGAGCGGAGGGCAGCTTGCCGGTCCACGCCCCCCTGGATGAGCGGCTCTGTATGGCCCCAGCGCCGGACTCCGCCGTTGCCTCCGCCCCCATTTGGCTCTTCAGCTCAGAGGCCACGTCCACCCCTTCGCCCTCCCCGGTGTCCCCGGCACCCAGCGTCTGGCCCCACACCGCCTCCACCTCCTGGTAACGCGCCCGACCTGTACCTCTCTCTTTCTTTCTCTGTTGCCGGCGTGGTGTATGAGAGAGAAAGAGAGAGAGAGAGAGAAAAAAGAGGGGAGAGAGAAAGAGAGAGAGAGAAAAAAGAGGGGAGAGAGAAAGAGAGAGAAAGAAAGCAAGAGAGAGAGAAAGGAAGAGGAGAGATAGAAAGGGAGAGAAAGAGGGAGAGATAGAGAGATACAAAGAGAGATACAAAGAGAGTGAGTGAGAAGGAGAGATAAGAGAGAAAGAAAGAGAGGGTCAGAGAGAAAGCAAGAGAAGGACGGAGAGAAAGAGAGAGAGAGAAAGAGAAAGAAAGGTAGAGAGAAAGAGGGAGAGATACAAAGAGGGAGAGATACAAAGAGAGTGAGTGAGTGAGAGGAAGAGAAGAGAGAGAAAGAAAGAGAGAAAGGGGGAGAGGGAGAGAAAGAGGGAGAGATAGAGAGGGAGAGAGAAAGGAAGAGGAGAGATAGAAAGGGAGAGAGAAAGAAAGAAAGGGAGAGACAGAGAGAGGGAGAGAGAAAGGGAGAGATACAAAGAGAGTGAGTGAGAGAAAGAGAAGAGAAAGCAAGCAAGCAAGCAAGCAAGAGAGAAATAGAAAGAGAGAAGGACAAAGAGAGAGAGAGAGAGAGAGAGAGAGAGAGAGGGAGAATAAATATTAAATATTGTATTTGTTCCCAATCTTTTTTTCATTCTTTCCTTTTCTTCGGTGTCCTTCTCCCACCTCCAAATCTATTCTTGACACTAAGAAATAATAGCCTGTCCTTTGTTCAAAACCTGTTATCTTTCTAACCTTTACTAACTAACTTAATTATAAACAACAACAATTAAAATAAATCATTTAAATTAATTCTTTCCCCCTGAATCAGGAAGAATATGCCGTGAGCGAATTTCTGTTTAAAATATATATACAGTGTTCCCTCGATTTTCGCAGGTTCGAACTTCGCGAATAGCCTATACCACGGTTTTTCAAAAAATATTAATTAAAAAAATACTTTGCGGGTTTTTTCCTATACCACAGTTTTTCCCAGCCGATGACGTCATTCGTCATCGCCAAACTAATAATTTTTGCAAATAAATAACAAAAAAAATAATTATTGTTAATAAATAATTATGTTTATAAATATCAGGATCACTAAGTGTCTTATTCAATGGTGAGTACCAGTAATAATGGTGAGTAAATGGTTGTTAAGGGAATGGGAAATGGTAATTTAGGGATTTAAAGTGTTAAGGGATGGCTTGTGATACTGTCCATAGCCAAAAATGGTGTATTTACTTCCGCATCTCTACTTCGCGGAAATTCAACTTTCACGGGCAGTCTCGGAACGTATCCCCCGCGGAAATCGAGGGAACACTGTATTTAAAATAAACTACAATTATTTTAAGGAGATACACAAGAAACAGGATCTCTGAATAACCCACTTGTTATATATACAGTATTGATATGTTTTAGTCCATCCACTTATGACACTTAACAGAATAATATTTAAGACAACACCTTTATTTATTATATCAGAAGCAACGTGAGAAAGTATCATTTTACTGAAAAAAAGTAGTAGATGCTTGGAACAAACTTCCAGCAGACGTGGTTGGTAAATCCACAGTAACTGAATTTAAACATGCCTGGGATAAACATATATCCATCCTAAGATAAAATGCAGGAAATAGTATAAGGGCAGACTAGATGGACCATGAGGTCTTTTTCTGCCCTCAATCTTCTATGTTTCTATATGGGCTTATTCTAAACCTGGTTTAAGGATTAGCGGAATACCGTATTTGTTGGTGTTTGAGACGCACCATTGCTGATGTGGCGGCTCCTCTCCGCGGGCTACTTCCCCGCGCAGGGTTTGGTGTAAGGATGCCGCTGACAGACAAACAGCGAGTGGATGGATCGACCCAGCCTTCGCCCCATGGAACTTTTCCCTCCGAGCAGATTTGGATGATTCTTATTCACACATAAACGGATTTTATCCCTTTAGGGCTCCACCAGAGACTACTCTGCAAATAAAATGGGCTTTTTTACCACACTTCAACGGAGAAGTTCAGCGCCTATAAAAACACACCATTGAGGATCTTTTGGGGGGGTGGGGGGTGGAAGACGCTTCCTATCCTCGTCTGCAGCCCTAAACAGCCCATGGCTCACCAGGAGGAATTGCTGCTGAATTTGACGGACTACAGGAAGCAGCTTTTCTCAACACTCAGAGAAAAGCTGCTTCTCGTAATCTGGCGAATACTTTTTGGAGGTAAAAAGGTGCGTCTTATGCACCGAAAAATACAGTGCACACTCCCTATACTCCCTTTATTCAGCCACTGTGCTGCTCAAAATCTAAAAAATCATCATGCAATGCTATGCCTTACCCTTTTCTTAGTTTCACAAATGTACAACATAATCTGCTTTTCTTTCTTTCTTTCTTTCTTTCTTTCTTTCTTTCTTTCTTTCTTTCTTTCTTTCTTTCTTTCTTTCTTTCTTTCTTTCTTTCTTTCTTTCTTTCTTTCTTTCTTTCCTTCCTTCCTTCCTTCCTTCCTTTTCTTAATTCATTCACTTTATTATTTATCCCTCTCTTTTTCCAAGTCACAATCTTCCATATGCTATGGTCACTACTATATCAATATATTCTTGCTATGTATATACCTGCACCAAGTTGATGATTGATGTTATATAGCATCATATATTCCTATATATTGCCTGTTACATATTTACAATTGGGGGTGGGGGGAAGAAGGCAGCAGAAAAAAATCACATAAATTATAAGTATTTCAGTTTTTTCCTATTCTTTTCCTTTTTAAGACACTTAATCAGTGAGATACGTAATGAAAAGTTTCGCCTGTACAAACTTAAGATGATGGCCAAGATCGAGAGATATCTAAGCTTAAACAGCTGCAGGCGGAGGTATGTGTTTATTTTGTATATTTTAGCAAGTGACAAACAGTGACTTTCAGTAAAGCTAAGTGAAATTTTGAAAAGTCATAGTGGTTTCTGCTGAATTTTTTCACTTGTGCCAACAGTTTCATACTTTGAAAAATAATATGTATGTCTCAGGATGATTCAAGGACAAATAATTAGCTCCTATGTGAATTAATTAATGATGATGATTTCAGCTCATTGTTTTCTTCAATGAATTTAACATGTACATTCTTGTTCTTTTATTTAATTCCCAACGTTCTCTTGGGCAGAATCATCTTGTCTCATTTTGAAGACAAACAACTCCGAAAGGCATCGACAGGCATCATGGGAACAGAAAAATGTTGTGATAATTGCAGAGCGAGGTAAATGTTGCACCCCAAAGATTTAAGGTTTGGAGCCACCTTCCCTCAGCAGATAAATAGATAATGGCTCTCTGCTAATGAGGTATTCTTAAACCATCATTACTTTTAACATAAAGAATATGTTCAGTGTATGGTATGCCATTCAGTCATTCACTGCTAAAAGCTAATTCACAGAATATAATGTTCACATTTTTCTCCACTTATTGCGTCCATGGATTCGTACCCAGCCGCCCTCTTTAGGGTGACTCGTTCCATTCTTAATGCAGAGGGAACAGAGGAGACTTTGCAGGGTAGAGCTGAGAAACCCCCATCCAGACCCTTGTGGCTTCAAGACACCAGCACATAACTTCCACCGCTTCACTGAACTGACATGGGGTGGAGATACATAGCTAAGTATTATCAGTGTATTGTTGGTAACTCACCCCACGTTGTCGGATGAACTCACCCAGCGGTTTCATGAAAATATTGAATAAGAGAGGAGAGAGGACCAACCCCTGAGGCACCCCACAAAGGAGTGGCCTGGGATTGACCTCTGTCCTCCCACTGACTGTGATTGGCCAGAAAGGTAGGAGGGACACCATAAAACGGTACCTCCCACTCCCAACCCCTCTAGCCATCACAGAAGGATACCATGGTTAACGGTATCGAAAGCTGCTGAGAGGTCAAGAGGCACAAGGAGAGAGGAGTGACCCCTATCCTCACCCCTATCATCCATTAGCGTGACCAAAGCAGTTTCCTTGCTGCAACCAGGTCTGAAGCCAGATTGGAATAGGTCTAGATCAGTGGTGGTGAACCTTTTTTCTCTCAGGTGCTGAAAGAGCATGTGCGCATGCTATTGTGCATGCGTGAGTGGCTACACCCGTAATTTAATGCCTGGTGACGGCAAAAACAACTTTCCCCCATCCCCCAGAGGCCCTCTGGAGGCCGGAAACGTCCTGTTTCCCAACTTCTGGTGGGCCCTATAGGTTCGTGTTTCACCCTCCCCAGGCTCCAAATCCTTCCCTGGAGCCATGGGAGGTAAAAATAACCCTCCCCATCTCCCAAGAGGCTCTCTGGTAGCCAAAAACACCCTCCCAGAGCCTCTTTGTAAGCCAAAAATCAGCTGGCTGGCACACATATGCACGCTGCAGCTGAGATTGGCAAAGGCTCGCGTGCCAGCAGATATAGCTCCGCGTGCCACCTTTGGCACCCGTGCCATAGGTTCACCATCACTGGTCTAGATAATCCACTTCTTCCAAGGTCCATAGGAGTTAGAGCCACCACTTTCTCAACAACCTTCCCTACAAAGGGAAGGTTGGAGACAGGACCTCGAGGTTTGATTACTGTAACACTCTCTACATGGGGCTACCTTTGAAAAGTGTTCGGAAACTTCAGATTGTGCAGAATGCAGCTGCGAGAGCAGTCATGGGCTTCCCCAGGTATGCCCATGTTATACCAACACTCCGCAGTCTGCATTGGTTGCCGATCAATTTCCGGTCACAATTCAAAGTGTTGGTTATGACCTATAAAGCCCTTCATGGCATCAGACCAGAATATCTCCGAGACCGCCTTCTGCCGCACGAATCCCAGTGACCGATTAGGTTCCACAGAGTGGGCCTTCTCCGGGTCCCGTCAACTAAACAATGTCGGTTGGCAGGCCCCAGGGGAAGAGCCTTCTCTGTGGCGGCCCCGACTCTCTGGAACCAGCTCCCCCCAGAGATTAGAACTGCCCCTACTCTCCCTGCCTTCCGTAAACTTCTTAAAACCCACCTCTGTCGTCAGGCATGGGGGAAGTGAGATATCTCCACCGGGCCTATATAATTTATGTATGGTATGCTTGTATGTATGTCTGCTTAATAATGGTTTTTTTTAAATATTTTAAATTGTAAATTTTTAGATTTGTCATGAACTGTTTTATTGTGTTGTGAGCCGCCCCAAGTCTACGGAGAGGGGCAGCATACAAATCTAATAAATAAATAAATAAATAAAATATTCAATGAGGCTGGGTCTAGGGAAGGCTTCTTGAGGAGGAGCCTCACAACCGTTTCCTTCAAAGGTTGCAGAAAGGAGCCCTCGCTCAAAGAAGCGCTGACTAACACCTGAAGCCAGCCTTGTGTCACTTCCCTACTGGCTGAAACCAGCCAGGAGGGACACAGGTCTAACAAACAAGTAGAGGCGCTCATTGCTCCTTAGCCTTGTCCCCGTCATCAGGGGTAACAAGGTCAAACTCATTCCACACAACAGGACTAAGACTAACCCCAGTCACCTCGCTTGACATTGCCCAATTGGAGTCCAGGTCTACCTGAATCTGAGCAATTTTGTCTGTCAAAAACTGAACAAATTACTCAGCTCTACACTTTAAGAGATCTTCCACATCAAGAAGACAGCAGGTCACCCTAAATAGGGCAGCCGGGCGAGAATCTGCGTAGGCAATGAGCGGAAAAATACACATGTTTTGCCATCCTTATTGCCATTAAATTGGTTGGACTCGGATTTACTGGACCTCTTGTATAAAAATTAAATGAATGAATAAACAAATAAATAAATTTTAGTTTTATTATTATTATTTTACATTTATAATCTAAAGAATTAAGATGCCAAAGATTTTTCCATATTTTATTGTCACAACAAATCTGTGAGATCAGTTAAACATGACTCAGAACTAAAATTATCTAGGGACATGAAAGTTTTTGAGCCCATATTGTTGATATCTGATCTGACATTGGGCCATTCAAGCTAAAGTGATTGGATCAGGCAGAAGACATGATAACGTTTGTGAGGCTGCGTCAAGATTGCAATTAAATCACTGAGACATGGCAACCATCAACCCATGCATTCATAGCATTACAATGAGAAGATTGCAAAATGTTCAGCTTGACATTATCACTGAAAAGTGCTTTCACAGGGGTCACTTAAGACCATGGGAAAACACACATTTCTGATGGCCTTAGGAAGCAAGACACTCCTCTATCCGTCTCCAGGTGGGTCCACCCACATACAAATAGACTGCTGCCAAAAAAAAAAAATCTGTACCACGGGGACTTCTGAGCATGCACAGAAGCTGAATTTCTGACATTGCATAAGCGTCACCATCTTGGCACTGAGTGCGCTGTGCAAGGCGTGGCAATGCAGCACAAGAGGAAGCAAACCAGCAGCGGGGTAAATTAAAACCCACCCCTAAGTTTCCTAATGATTTTATTATTTTATGATTAGGGGTCACCACAACATGAGGAATTGTATTAAAGGGTTGCAGCATTACGAAGGTTGGAAACCACTGTGCTAGATGCTTTCATTGGTATAGAATGATGTAGGTGGACATTCAACCAGTGCAAAATACCTGGGTCCATATCCTGCCCAGGTTGAAAGAACGTTACTGATTTTCAGTTTTTGGGGCTTCACTATTTACAGTCCTGAATGCTTTAGACTTCATTGTTTGAGAGACAAGCAGAGATCGGTTTGGAAACCATTGGGCAATATTCTGCATTGATTTAATTATAGGGCAGAAGGAATTTCTTTTATTAGATTTCATGAATGTATGAGTAGGAATGAGATGAAAATAAAGAAAAAATGATTGGGCTGTTTGGAGAGTAGTAATAAATGTAAAATATGCCTATTTGTAAAAATGTCTGCTTTTAACAATTTAACAGTGATCTAAGAGTGACAAGACATTTAAATGTTTGTGTTTAGGATATGCGTGCTTTTGTGTTTGATGCCAAATCAAATTAAGTTTAACATTTGAATTTAAAAATAGAAAATATAATAATAACATTCTTAAGGATGAAAGGGAAGTGAGGGAACATTGAAAATTTTAGAGATTTACATGGGAAAGACCAATGCAATTGAAACAAATATAATAAATGTCCAAGAAAAATGATGGAATGGGCAAATTAAGATGTATAAGATGCACCTTATTTTTTATACTCCGAAAAATATGGTAATTTGCCCATTGGTCTTGATGACTTCAGTGATTAGAAAAGTAGCATTTTCTAGGTTGCCTCTCCAATTATGCAAGGTTGTAATGCTAATGATTTGACTGTGTATAAGAAAGAGATAAATCCCTCCCCTAAGTGATGGGTTCCTACAGGTGCACCCTGGTGCTCCAGTCCGGTAGGAGCCCACCAATTGCATAATCGCACACGTGACGGCTTTGCCGGGCTGTTGGCGCTGTCATCTGTTTTATTTTTAATTTGTTTTGCAATTTTTGGCTTTCTGCACATGCACAGAAATAAAATTGTCCCTCTGCGCATGCGCAGAGAGCCAAAATCAAATGCGAGGACGCGTATGTAACATGGGTTTGGGGTCACAATGTGCACCAGTAGCGAAAGGTAAGTGGAACCCACCCCTGCCCACCCCTATTTTTTTTTCATACCAGTTATGAACAATATACATTTTGATGCAGTTCTAGGGATATTCATTGTGCTCCGATAATTGACCCTCAAGACAGTTTTGAAGATTTTGGTCAGCAAGCATACAAACTGATGTCTGCAGTATGTGCTTTAAAGGAGAGATTTGGCATGGGGGCTCCAATACTGCTTCTCAGAGGATCTGTAAGTATGGTAGATGGATGCAAATTTGGTAATGCTGTTTCCATGGCAGTGGGGCAAATGGTGGGTCTGGGAGTGCAAGCATTCTAGGATTTTCTACTTCTTATTCATTTGTTACATATGAAAGAACAAGCTCTGTGCTGCCTACTGGGGTAACAGAAAGTTTGTGACTTAAAGAGTATACTTAAGATTGTGTCCTATTCTTACAATTTATATTAATATTGTTTCCTGATTGCTTATTTCATGGGTGGGCTATTAGCCGGAACGCCTAATTGGGTTTGCATCCTATTAAAATAGTCTGGAGGTCCCGCAAGTTTGAGCAGAGATATGCTTCTGCAGGTCCGCCCGTGTTCCAGCGAGGTTTTTTACTTCTGCGCATGCGCGGAAGCAAAATACCTTGCCAGAACATGGGTGCACCTGCGTCTCCGTGCATGATTTCGTTATCTGCACGGGCGCAGCAGCATAACTCCGCTCAAACTCACGGGACCTCCAGAGCCATGGAGGCGAGCCCAATTAGATGTTCCGGCTAGTAGCCCAGCACTGGCTTATTTGTCCTTTATGACAATCATTAAGTGTTGTAATTCATGATTCTTGACAAATGTATCTTTTCTTTTATGTTCACTGAGAGTATACGTACCAATGACAAATTCTTTATGTGATCAATCACATTTGACCAATAAAGAATTCTATTCTATTCTATTCTATTCTATTCCTACTCTACTCTGCTCTGCTCTGCTCTGCTCTGCTCTGCCCTACCCTACCCTACCCTACCCTACCCTACTCTACCCTACTCTACACTATCTCTACTCTATCTCTACTCTACTCTATTCACCAAATATTCACAAACTTCCTTTCACAGCTTTATGCATTCTGTAGAGCTTTCATATTTGACTAAATGTTGTTTTAATTTTAATAAATAATATTTATGGTTTTACTTTTCACCTTTTTAATCTGCCCTACCATAGGAGAGATTAAGGGAAATAATGCCATCATTCTCTCTTGGCATTCCATAATCCAGTATTTGGGCTCTCCCCCCCCCCCATCTGCATTAGGCATAGTTTCAAATAAAAACCATGTGTAACAATTTCTTGCCAGTTTTCTTTTCTAAAAATACTGTGTATGACTGAGAGCCCTTTCTATTATGCAGTATTAAAATGTATAAAAATCACTTTGAATAGTCAGAAAGTGCTATGGCAATACTTCCTTCTATTAGTTATTTAAGGTAGGTCATCCAGTATGCATGAAATTGGCTATTTTAAGAGCTATTCAATGTTTCATTCAACTGAAATTGAAAAATGCCTTAGGAAAAGAATTAATTTTCAGTTAATCTTCTGTAGTAACTGTAGAATATGTCAGAAAGTTCTTTCTGCTGCTATGGTTAAGAAACTTTTAATTTTTATAACAGGAAATTATGCTCTTTTTGCTTTTTCTGGTTTACTGGATATTGACTATATTTAATAGTATTTCACATGTAAAGTTTAATATATTATTCTGTGTAGTTTTTATTTGTATGTGTAACAAGTATTTAATGTTTTGATAATAATATTAAGATAATTAGAAATGCCCTTTGCAAAGCATATAAATAGTTTACACCATGTTTACCCATGGTTTGTGAAGAATTGTTTTATCATCAGCTTTGTTCAACTAGTAGACTTTGGATAAAAATAAACACAGGTGTGTTCCTAAACAGGTTTCAAGTGGGTCACCAGAGAGATCAGATTTCACCTGTTATTTGAAATTTGAATCCATCTTCAGTGGTGATCAAATTCTCCCGGGAACTTTCAAATTAAAAAGTTGCCGCAGCTGAAATCCTACACTATCCCTATTAAGACAAAGGAGGGTTTAAAACTTTCAAAATAGGGCTTCTGCAGTTGCGAGATGGTTTGTTTGTTTCATTTTGAGGATGTCAATTTCCAACACTTTGTATTTTGTGGACATGTGAAATGATGCATGCCATTCTATTAAGGCCCCAAATTGAGTTACAAACCAGAGCAAAAATAAAAATAATGAAACTAGTCCAAGAGAAAGATATCAACAGAGAAAATAATAACTACATGGAAGTGATACCCATTTGGCATCTCTCCAGCAACTAAAAGCTCTTTGTCCCAGCAGAAACCTCTAATGAAGGCAGAAAAGAATACGGATGCTTCCCTATGCACAGCCTGATCAAAAATTTGCTCCTGGAGCATCTGGAGATGGGTCATCAAATATATTTATTTATTTATTTATTTATTTTTTATTTATTCATTTGTCCAATACACAAATACATAGGAAGAAAAATAGACATGTAGTAATATATATAAGGGTAAAAGTGAACTTAGAGGAGAGGATATATGAAAGAAAGAAAATATATATGATAATTGAGAGAAAGGAAAGACAATTGGACAGGGGACGAAAGGCACACCAGTGCACTTATGTACGCCCCTTACTGGCCTCTTAGGAACCTGGAGAGATCAATCGTGGAGAGTCTAAGGGAGAAATGTTGGGGGTTAGGGGTTGACACAATTGAGTCCGGTAATGAGTTCCACGCTTCGATAACTCGATTGTATCAATATCAAGCTCTCACTACTGCTTTTTAACATTTCTTCAGTAGGTTACCATTAGGATACAATCCATACAAAATGTGAAAGCGCATTAGCATACTTTGCCCAGTAACTAACTGGTAATTTCTAATCAAACTGATACCATACTTTCTGAAAGTGAAATTTGATGTCATGATTTCAAACGCCTTGAATACATAAATGTTTTTAGTAAATTTTCATATTTTAGAGGTATTAGATTTCTTATATATTGTTATATTAATGTTGTACGACGCCCTGAGTCGCCTCGAGAAGAGCGGCATAGACATCTAACAAACAAACAAACAAACAAACAAACAAACAAACAAACAAACAAACAAGTTGACATTGTGAGAAAGTGGGGAGAAGAGAGAAAGAATAACATGGCCATGTGGCATGTGTAGTAGTCTACAAATTTATCAAAGAGATTTTTATAGTGAATATGCTGCAGTATGAAATGGGCTTCTGGTAATAGGATTCAGATAGATAACCATACTGTCCTTGCCCAAGACTTTAGCAATATCATTAACAGTCCAGGGAATAAAATGAAGAGAGGCACATGCTGTTGGGTAGACTACATTCTTGGTTTTTTGATGGCGTAATGGAAAGGCTGCATTGTTAAGTGATGAATTTCTTTAGAATTGTTCAGAAGCAAATAGAGAATTGTGATAGAGATACTGTATTCTAGAGTGCATTACTAGCTTTTTTTTTGTTTTAAACCAGTATTCTCAGCGTCTCCCAGACAAATTCCGGACTGATGCTCTGTTTGGAAGCGGGAAGGATTGGCCAGAGCACTCATGGAAGGCATTGGGCCGACGTCTCATGCTTGAGGGTTTTCTTAAAGAGGTTTCTGGTCAAAACAAGTTTGCAGTCATGTGCATGTTGACTGAGAAGGTAGGGGCTCTTTCTTTTAAAAAGGTTTTTAATGTTTTTTAACTCCCACATACACATCAACAAATATACCATAATATCTTATCAAGTATTAAAAGTACATTTTTACATTATTACCTAATAAACATATTAATATACATTTAATATTATAGGTGTTCTGCCGGGCTCTATGGTATGAGTCTACCGAAAATTCAAGGGTACAAATTTCAGACACGCCCACACTTGAAAGTTCAAAAACAATGTTCTTTATTACAAAAATTCAAAAGAAATAAAGCACTCTTTTTGTATTGCAAAGAGCACTCATCCCAAAACAACCTGGTAGTCTGTACAATCCCCTTAATCAGTCCTTAAGTACTTAGCTAGCAGCTGTGAAGGAACGTCACAGTCCTCCTTCTTCCAAGAAGTGAGACCCCCCACACTTTGCTCTGCTTTGGTTTCAAAGTCGTGAAAAATCAACAAGGAAAGTCTGGAAACAGCAAGGCATGGTCCTGAAGAAACAACGATCAGATAATCTTCCACAACGGCCAAGCCAGCACGCTGTTATTTATATCAGCAGCTCTAATTACTGGAGCCCCACCCAAACACAGGTGGCCTCTCTTATCTCCTGTAATATTTCTTAAATTGGTCTCTTCGATGCATAATTCTGTGCATGTGTGGGTCTAACACTTCCTCATCCAAATCGACCGAAGATAATGGAGATTGGCTTCCTGGGCTGTGTACCAATCCCCCCTCTTCCAAGTCTCCCCTACCTTCTTCATCCAAGGAAACTGCACTACCTGACTCTGTCCACAATAAAACACGCCTATGACATGTTGATGTTTCCCCTGCATCCACCTCCACATTCCTTGGGGCAGGAGCTGGGCCAGAGCCAAACACAACAATAGGGTTGCTCGTCTATTTCCCCCACACCATTTAACAGTGATGGTGAACCTATGGCACTGGTGCCACAGGTGGTACCCGGAGCCATATCTGCTGGCACGTGAGCCATTGCCCTAACTCAGCTCCAATATGCATGTGTGTGCCGGTCTGCTGATTTTTAGCTTGCACAGAGGCTCTGGGAGAGTTTTTTGGGGCAAGATAGGAAGCTTTTGGAGTGCCGATTTTTGGAGGAATTTGGAGCAAGATAGGAAGTTTATGGTATGGTGATTTTAGAAGTAAATTGGGGCAAGATAGGAAATTTTGGGGGGAGCGATTTTGGGGGCAATTTGGAGTGGTGTAGGAAGCTTTTGGAGGGATGATTTTAGCAGTGAGATGGGGCGAAGGAAGTGGCAGGCTAGGGGGGATTTTGGCAGCAGGATGGAGCTGCTGTGGGGAGCAGAGGAAGCAGAGGGCTAGAGGGGAAAGTGGCAGGGAAATGGGGCAGCTCCGGCGTTCCCCGCCTCAGGTGCAAGCAAAAGAGTTTTTACTCTTCCCCGGCTCCAGGGAAGCTTTTAGAGCCTGTGGAGGGTGAAACATGAGCCTACTGGGCCCACCAGAAGTAACAGGCTGTTTCTGGCCTTCAGAGGGCCTCCGGGGGGGGGGGGGCGAGGGAAGCTATTTTCGCCCTTCCCAGGCAATGCATTATGGGTATGGGCACTTGCACATGCATGATAGTGCATGGACACACTTTTTTGGCACCCGAGGAAAAAAAGGTTCACTATCACTGCCATATAACAACACTCTCCTGTCCTTATCTACCTCTCTCCTTTTTCTCTACCTTCAGAAGGTTTGCAGTCATCAAACTGCTCAGTTAAGTGACAATTTGGGGCATTAATTTATTAAGTAATTTGTTTTGCTCTCAGGGTAAAGATTGGCTCACTAAATCAAGAAAAGAGCAGAGGCAAAGCCTTTTACTTCCATCTGATGAGGAACTATGCTTAAAGAAACCTACTCCAAGGTGATTATATCTTCTGGTTCTGAAGTGCATGCTTTTTCAAGTCATTCTGTCAATCTGTCCAGAAGACTTTTTTGATTGTTTCTAGAGTAGTCAAAATTTCAAAATTCTACAATTCTCATTAGGATTGAATTTTTTCCAAGGCTGCTAGTTAAAAATTTCAGTGACAAAGCATTGGATAGAGTAAGTAAGTTGTTGCTGTGTCCTTTAACATGTTGAGTTTTATATTGTGTAAAAGTCGTACCTATAAACCCATAGCTCTTTTGCCTGAATATATGCAGAATTGGTTTGATTGTAACTATCTCTTTTTCTGTTTAGAGCTCAGCTTGTGTTTTGAGCTTTGCACTTCCTTCCAAGTTCTTTAGGCTATTCTGCTTGAAATTCAAAATTGTTTGAATTTGAATGCTTTGCAAAGGAGGTTTACTGTGGGACTGGTTTTTGCTTTCAGGATGTCTAAATTTCTTTATCTTCCCCTTTGCAGGAATAAACAAATCTCTGTAGAAGCAGGACATACTTCCAATGCTGGGTTACCTCTGTCAACACTCAGGAAACAGGTCTGTGTTATATCAGGGATACGTCTTTTCTGGTAACCTAGAGATATTACCTCTTAGTCAGGGGCAGTAGTAGCATGAATAGCATAGATCAGGGGTGGGCAATTAATTTTGCCATGGGGCCGCATGAGAAATTGGGATGGTTTTAGAGGGCTGGATTAATATAATTAACTCAGTTTTACCCAATACTGTATATTATTGGGTAGAACTGAGTTAATTATATTATAATTATAAATGGTTATCTTATCTTATCTTATATTTATTATATATATATATAATTATATATTATAATTATATTATAATTATAAATTAATTGCCCACCCCTTCCTTCCTTCCTCCCTCCCTCCCTCCCTCAGATGGAGAGAAGCTTCTGTCTCTCTGATTTTCTCTGCCTTTTATTTCTGCTTTTGGGCAGTTCTTTACTTCTCTTTCAGAATATTCCTTTCAGGTGCCTCTCTTCAACTGACCTACATTGTCAGTTGAGAAAACATAGTGGAGGCTTTGCCTGAAAGTAGCTTTGGATTCCTTTTCTTCCACCTCCTCCCTTTTCCCCCCCTGAGAAGTGGGGTGAGGGGTTTGCTTTAAATTTATTGGAACCAATGAACAATTAAAAAAAGAGCATTTATTGGACTTTTGCAAAAGGGCGTGGAAAGAGAATTTCTCCTTCCTTCCTCCCTCCATTTCTCCTTCCTTTTTCCCTCCATTTCTCCTTCCTTCCTTCTTTCCTCCCTCCATTTCTCCTTCTTTCCTTCCTTTCTTCCTTCCTTCCAACCTCCGCAGGCTGTTCACAGACAGCGGGTGGGCCGCATCCGCCCCCCGGGCCGCACTTTTCCCAGGTCTGGCATAGATTATACATAACATCTTTCAGCCCTCAATAATTGAGAATTATCATTAGACAAGTTCCATATGGAAACAAAATTGCTGAATTTAGAAATGGTTGAAAGAGATGTATTGAAACTATTTTTCTGATAGCTGCATGCATTCCTCCAGTTGGAGGAAAAATCTAGCAGCATAAATCAATCAGTTGAAATCACTGTTCTTGTGGGTTTGAGATGAAATGTGTCTGGTATAAAGATGATCAGAGGAGTCTATCATGTTTGTTGATTATGAGTTAAAATTGAAGCTACCTGGCAAAATGAAGCATAGTTCTGTAAGATACTATTGGAAGAAAAAATGTTATTTTTGACAAAAGAAAGTAAATGACAAATTACTTGTGAGATTCATTAGAGAACAATGTTTCATTATAAAATCAGCAGTGAGCATTTATTGCAGCTCTGCCCAGCTCACATCAAACAAGAAGAACATCATAAAGGAAAAAACAAAAGCAACATCCAGAAAACAATGTCCAGCCAACAGTTCCTGGTTTTTTGGCTATAGTCTCACCTAATTACAGTGCTTGGTGAAAGAACCAGCATTTTAAGGCTTTCCAGGAGGGAAAAAGAATGAAGGCCTGCTGGATCTTGTGGGGAGGATAGTTTCACAGAGCAGATATCATAAAGCCGGATAATATTGTACAAAATCCAGTTAACCTAAAAAAGATAGATATATATATATATAGTGATACCTCGTCTTACGAACCCATTGTCATACGAACCTTTCAAGATACAAACCCGGGGTTTAAGATTTCTTTGCCTCGTCTTAAAAACCCTTTCCATCTTAGGAACCTGAGCCCGGGTCTGTGGGCTCTCTTACTGCGCCTGCGCTCTCGTACTGCACATGCGCTCTCTGACTGCCGAAGGGATTCCCCTGCCTTATGACTGTCACCGCCGGGATTTCCCATTTGCTTGTATGGGAATTCCCCGCCCCCTTTTGCTTTCACCTGAGGCGGGGAATGCTGGAGCTGCCCCATTTCCCTGCCACTTTCCCCTCTAGCCCTCTGCTTCCTCTGCTCCCCACAGCAGCTCCATCCTGCTGCCAAAATCCCCCCTAGGCTGCCACTTCCTTCGCCCCATCTCACTGCTAAAATCATCCCTCCAAAAGCTTCCTACACCACTCCAAATTGCCCCCAAAATCGCTCCCCCAAAAATTTCCTATCTTGCCCCAATTTACTTCTAAAATCACCATACCATAAACTTCCTATCTTGCTCCAAATTCCTCCAAAAATCGGCACTCCAAAAGCTTCCTATCTTGCCCCAAATTCTTCCAAAAATTGCCACTCCAGAAGCTTCCTATCTTGCCCCAAATTCTTCCAAAAATTGCCACTTCAAAAGCTTCCTATCTTGCCCCAAATTCTTCCAAAAATCACCACTCCAAAAGCTCCAAATTTAGAAGCAATTTGGGGCAAGATAGGAAGTTTTTGGAGTGGCGATTTTTGGAGTAATTTGGGGCAAGATAGGAAGCTTTTGGAGTGGCGATTTTTGGAGCAATTTGGGGCAAGATAGGATGCTTTTGGAGTGATGATTTTTGGAGCAATTTGGGGCAAGATGGGAAGCTTTTGGAGTGACGATTTTTGGAGCAATTTGGGGCAAGATAGGAAGCTTTTGGAGTGACGATTTTTGGAGCAATTTGGGGCAAGATAGGAAGCTTTTGGAGTGGCGATTTTTGGAGTAATTTGGGGCAAGATAGGAAGCTTTTGGAGTGGCGATTTTTGGAGCAATTTGGGGCAAGATAGGATGCTTTTGGAGTGACGATTTTTGGAGCAATTTGGGGCAAGATGGGAAGCTTTTGGAGTGGCGATTTTTGGAGCAATTTGGGGCAAGATAGGAAGTTTTTGGAGTGGCGATTTTTGGAGTAATTTGGGGCAAGATAGGAAGCTTTTGGAGTGGCAATTTTTGGAGCAATTTGGGGCAAGATGGGAAGCTTTTGGAGTGGCGATTTTTGGAGCAATTTGGGGCAAGATAGGAAGTTTTTGGAGTGGCGATTTTTGGAGTAATTTGGGGCAAGATAGGAAGCTTTTGGAGTGGCAATTTTTGGAGCAATTTGGGGCAAGATAGGAAGTTTTTGGAGTGGCGATTTTTGGAGTAATTTGGGGCAAGATAGGAAGCTTTTGGAGTGGCGATTTTTGGAGCAATTTGGGGCAAGATAGGAAGTTTTTGGAGTGGCGATTTTTGGAGCAATTTGGGGCAAGATAGGAAGCTTTTGGAGTGGCAATTTTTGGAGCAATTTGGGGCAAGATAGGAAGCTTTTGGAGTGACAATTTTTGGAGCAATTTGGGGCAAGATAGGAAGCTTTTGGAGTGGTGATTTTTGGAGCAATTTGAAGCAAGATAGGAAGTTTTTGGAGTGACGATTTATGGAGCAATTTGGGGCAAGATAGGATGCTTTTGGAGTGGCGATTTTTGGAGCAATTGGGGCAAGATAGGATGCTTTTGGAGTGACGATTTATGGAGCAATTTGGGGCAAGATAGGACGCTTTTGGAGTGGCGATTTTTGGAGCAATTGGGGCAAGAGAGGAAGCTTTTGGAGTGACGATTTTTGGAGCAATTTGGGGCAAGATAGGAAGCTTTTGGAGTGACGATTTTTGGAGTAATTTGGGGCAAGATAGGAAGCTTTTGGAGTGGCAATTTTTGGAGCAATTTGGGGCAAGATAGGATGCTTTTGGAGCGGCAATTTTTGGAGCAATTTGGGGCAAGATAGGATGCTTTTGGAGTGACGATTTTTGGAGCAATTGGGGCAAGATAGGAAGCTTTTGGAGTGACGATTTTTGGAGCAATTTGGGGCAAGATAGGATGCTTTTGGAGTGACGATTTTTGGAGTAATTTGGGGCAAGATAGGAAGCTTTTGGAGTGGCAATTTTTGGAGCAATTTGGGTCGAGATAGGAAGCTTTTGGAGTGACAATTTTTGGAGCAATTTGGGGCAAGATAGGAAGTTTTTGGAGTGGCGATTTTTGGAGCAATTTGGGGCAAGATAGGAAGCTTTTGGAGTGGCGATTTTTGGAGCAATTTGGGGCAAGATAGGAAGCTTTTGGAGTGGCGATTTTTGGAGCAATTTGGGGCAAGATAGGAAGCTTTTGGAGTGACAATTTTTGGAGCAATTTGGGGCAAGATAGGAAGCTTTTGGAGTGACAATTTTTGGAGCAATTTGGGGCAAGATAGGAAGTTTTTGGAGTGGCGATTTTTGGAGCAATTTGGGGCAAGATAGGAAGCTTTTGGAGTGGCGATTTTTGGAGCAATTTGGGGCAAGATAGGAAGCTTTTGGAGTGGCGATTTTTGGAGCAATTTGAAGCAAGATAGGAAGTTTTTGGAGTGACGATTTATGGAGCAATTTGGGGCAAGATAGGACGCTTTTGGAGTGGCGATTTTTGGAGCAATTGGGGCAAGATAGGAAGCTTTTGGAGTGACGGTTTTTGGAGCAATTTGGGGCAAGATAGGAAGTTTTTGGAGTGGCGATTTTTGGAGCAATTTGGGGCAAGATAGGAAGCTTTTGGAGTGGCGATTTTTGGAGCAATTTGGGGCAAGATAGGAAGCTTTTGGAGTGGCGATTTTTGGAGCAATTTGAAGCAAGATAGGAAGTTTTTGGAGTGACGATTTATGGAGCAATTTGGGGCAAGATAGGACGCTTTTGGAGTGGCGATTTTTGGAGCAATTGGGGCAAGATAGGAAGCTTTTGGAGTGACGGTTTTTGGAGCAATTTGAGGCAACGTAGGAAGGTTTGAAGGGGCGATTTGGGGAGAGATTTGGGGCAGCCTTAGCCTTCATTAGGACCTCCATTCCTTGCTTCTCCTCGCTGTCCGTCTCCACTCTGTTAACCTTCACTTTGTCCACCTGCCGCTTTTTTTTAAGCCTTAAAATTTGGATTTTCCTAATGGGTTTGCATGCATTATTTGCTTTTACATTGATTCCTATGGGAAACAATGTTTCGTCTTACGAACTTTTCACCTTACGAACCTCGTCCCGGAACCAATTAAGTTCGTAAGACAAGGTATCACTGTGTGTGTGTGTGTGTATGTGTGTGTGTGTGTATCACATGTTTTTGCTGAATTTTTAAAATTAAGGGAGACTAGGATAGCGCTATTTCGGCCTTGTTCTGGCCTCATCAGCTAGCCATACCTTTACTGGGATTTGATCCTGGGGCTTCTGCATATAGATATGTTCTGCATATAGATATGTTTATCTATTTCTGGCTCATTAATAAAAGGAATAGAAAAATCAGTAACATAAGAATTAATACTCAGAAATTTAAACTGGCTAGGTCAATGATGGTGAACCTTTTTTCCCTTGGGTACCGAAAGAGCATGCGTGTGCACTATTGTGCATTTGTGAGTGCCCACATCCAAAATTCAATTCCTGGGGAGGACAAATACAGCTTCCCCCACCCACCAGAGGCCCTCTGGAGGTTGGAAATGGCCTGTTTCCCAACTTCTGGTGGGCCCAGTAGGCTCATGTTTTGCTCTCCCCAAGCTCCAAAGGCTTCCCTGGAGCCGGGGGAGGGGGAAAACGTCCTCCCCATCCCCCCAAAGGCTCTCTGGAAGCCAAAAACGCCCTCCCAGATCCTCTGTGTGAGCCAAAAATCAGCTGGCCGGGACCCACATGCACGTTGGAGCTGAGCTAGGGCAATGGCTTGCATGCCAGCAGATATGGATCTGCATGCCGCCTGTGGCATCCGTGCCATAGGTTCACCATCACTGGGCTAGGTTTTGAAATGATGCTGGCCTTCATTCTTACCCTAGAAGTCAGGAGGCTGTTCTGTATTTTGGCTTAGATGATGCCAACCATGGCATTGGCATTTCTGCAATGGTATTTCTGCTCAACTGTAACATAACTAGTTTCACATCACATAGTTAGTTCAGTATTATCTTTACATTTCTCCACTCTTCAAAGTTAATGTTTCCTATTATTGAAACCCAAGCAAACTATGATGATATGATTTATCCTAATCCTATTAAATTACTTGTAAAGTTATATATTTAAAAAACTTTTGTATTTAAATGTATCCAAAAAACATTACAAGATGCATATCCATTTTCTCTTTTTTTAAAATTTTATGTTACTGAAGAACACTTCTCTGCATGAAATGTTTTCCTATTCAAAAGTTAATAAGATGTCCAGCCAGAGTATACCTCCAGATAAAAGGTATTTCTGAAAATAATATTAGTTTTTCCTTTTCTGTAGGTTTTTTTTATTTCTTCATATTAATGTTTATTGAGAATGTTGGGTGGAAAAAAGTTGGAATACTCTATAATAAGTTTGTATGGTATTTGCTGATGCTACTGTCAGCAATTTAAATTTCGGAATGGCTTTTTTTACTGAATATCACAGAGAAACAAAACATGTAGATTCCTTGTGGAATGATTAACAATACCATCTATTCCTCCAGCTTGTGCCATAAGCATGCCTTTCATACTTGATCCAGTAAGCATTTCACATACTATTTGGACATATGTATAATCAGATTTCAAATAACTTATATTCTTCAATTACACTATGAAGTTTTTTGGTTCCTTCATTCATTGGCCTCTTCTAGGAAAATGCAAGCATTCATGTGCTCTTATTTATCTTATTTGCTCTTATTTGTTTTTATTTCAATAGTAGTGCCGCTGTGCAGTTACCACTGCCTTGCACTTCTCTGAGTGATGCAGAAACTGTTATATCTGAAAGGCAGAAGGAATTGCAGGTTAGTATACCCAGTGTTTGGTGATTAGATTCAAACAAGAACCAGGTTTCTTTCATGATTCTAGAAATCATAATGAATAGATTGATTTAGTTTTAATCAAAGTGAAAACTAGGTCAGACCTCATCTGTTGATCCCTGATTCTTTTGTCAAAATTCAATTCAATTCAATTCAATTTATTGGATTTATATGCTGCCCCTCTCCGAAAACTCGGGGCGGCATATAAATACTTTCCATATAAATATGGAAAGTATTATTACACTGTTTTTCTTTTTATTAAAAATAAATTTTATTTCAAATATATACATTTAAAATGACATTTTCTCGATCATTGCCTCTTTACATTCATCATCAAAACAGGCGAAAAAGGGTAAGAGAAAACAAAGACAGACTGTACATAACCCACCCTACCCCTGCTGTCTCATTGATAGCTTAGTTTAAACTTAGCGGTTTATTACACGGTGAATACAGTAGTCCCTCGCTATACCGCGCTTCACCTACTGCGGCTTCACTTCATCGCAGGTTTTTAAGAAATATTAATGAGAAAAATCATTCGCGGATCTTCGCTGGTTCGCGGGTTTCTGAGGAAGTCGATCGGCAGATTTAAACAGCCCGCGGAACTCGATCGGCAGGTTTTTTTTAAAAAAAAAAATATCTAAAATTGTAAATACTGTATTTAAATACTGTATCTAAAATACATACTGTGTGGGAAGGGTTTATAAACACTTAAAACAATGAAAACTTACCAAATAATTCCAATATATATACTTAAATAAGTACTATCAGTCGATAAATTCCCCATCGCGGATTTCACCTATCGCGGCCGGGTCTGGAACGTAACACCAGCGATAGGTGAGGTCTTACTGTACTATCAGCGGATACTATTTGGACATATGTATAACCAGATTTCAAATAACTTATATTCTTCAATTACACTATGAATTCTGCAGCTTTGCAAGATAGTTGCAATATCATGGCACAGATACAAAGGGACAAGGCTGATCTCTTTGACTCCCCCAGGATGACATCTGAGTAAAATTTCATAGTTTGGAAGAGAGTAATGTTATTGATTCTGAATGATTTACTCACATCTAAGAAAAATAGTTTGGCGTTTGCCCAGGTTCGCCTGGTGCACCAGTTGCAGCCCTATTTGGATCGGGAGTCACTGCTCACAGTCACTCATGCCCTCATCACCTCGAGGCTCGACTACTTTAATGCTCTCTACATGGGGCTACCTTTGAAAAGTGTTCGGAAACTTCAGATCGTGCAGAATGCAGCTGCGAGAGCAATCATGGGCTTCCCTAAACATGCCCATGTCACACCAACACTCCGCAGTCTGCATTGGTTGCCGATCAGTTTCCGATCACAATTCAAAGTGTAGGTTATGACCTATAAAGCCCTTCATGGCACCGGGCCAGGTTATCTCCGGGACCGCCTTCTGCCGCACGAATCCCAGCGATCAATTAGGTCCCACAGAGTGGGCCTTCTCCAGGTCCCGTCAACTAAACAATGTCGTTTTGCGGAACCCAGGGAAAGAGCCTTTTCTGTGGCGGCCCCAGCCCTCTGGAACCAACTCCCCCCAGAGATTAGAATAGCCCCCACCCTTCTTGCCTTTCGTAAGCTTCTTAAAACCCACCTCTGTCGTCAGGCATGGGGGAACTAAGATATTCTTTCCCCCTAGGCTTCTACAATTTATGTATGGTATGTTTGTATGTATGATTGGTTTTAAAATAAGGGTTTTTAGCTGTTTTAATATTGGATTGTCGCATGTTGTTTTTACCACTGTTGTAAGCTGCCCCGAGTCTACGGAGAGGGGCGGCATACAAATCCAATAAATAAATAAATAAATAGCGGCTAAAGGCATCAGGCTAGAAACTGTGAATCCTAGTCCCTCTTGAAGCATGAAACCGTTTGGTTGATTTTGGGCAAGTCTCCCTCTTAGTTCTAGGAAGAAGGATAAAACAATTTTGAAAATATTGCCAGAAAGCTCCAGGGACTTGTCGAGGCAATTGCTGGGAGGCAGATTTAATTCATAGGCACAAAATCCTACATTTAAAAATGTAGGCAATTCATTCTGAAATAAAATGAAAGAGTAATGCTCCCAATAGATAGCCTACTTCTTGTTTCTTATTTGTATTTGCATCATTTAAAAAGACATCTTTTAAATGGAGTAGCAAGTTTGTTTATTGATATTTTTAAAATAATGTTGCCTTTCCATTTCAGTGCAATAATTTGTAAAAAAAAATGTTTCTTTTAGACTCTACTGTATGGCAGATTAGTGGCAGCCAGGCAGAAACTTGCCAATGAAAAAGATATCCCACCAGCTGTGCTTGCAACAAATAAAGTGCTGGTTGATATGACTCTGATAAGGTATGAATTTTCATTGAAGTGGGTGACTGAACATCATTTGATCATGTTGGAGAACATTAAGAATCATTTTGCTGGGGAAATGTAAGGGAATCTCATCTCTTAAATGTTAAATGAACTTGCCTGAATTCATGAACCCCATGAATAAATTAATAATTTCATTGGGGTTAGGATTGAGTAAACCTTTTCTCTTGCCAACAACTTTCACAATTGCTATCTTCCATTTTCTTGACCTGCTGGGAGTGACTTGTCCCACAGTTTGAGAATTCCTGAACTAAGTAATTATCCCTAAAAATTAGAAAATCTATTTGACTGCAATATAACAGAAAAGGGGGAAATGTGTTTATGTACCACAAGCATTGATGCTTATCATTTTCACCTTTAACGCTTCAGACTTTACTTTGTGTCCCTAACAGCGGTATTATTACAATGATTTCCAAACATTTTAGACTTTTCATGTTTATCTCATGCAGTTGCTCTTGACTAACGAGAATTTAGATCCATCTGTTTTGATAACATTTCAAATAATTAGAATGGTGTTTTCTTTAATGTTTCGTCCTTCTAACTGTTCAAATGATTCACACTGACACAAGTTTGGAAATTTTGCTTTACTTTAGCAAATGTGCTTGAGATCAGTAGCCCTAATTTCATGTCAATTATACACCATAACTCCATTTATTAAATTTTCCACCTTGGAATTTGTTCTGAAAAGTTAAAAAAATTATTTAAATTCCATAAAATAAATAATAAAATACCAAAATTACCCCAAATATTAATTTAAATGTCATTTTGCAATAATATTACAGGTAAAATAAAAGGTATTCAAGCAGGCCAGAAGCCAGTAATCACTTTTCTTCTACTGGCAGTGAAACATTGCATAATGTTAATACAGTGATACCTCGTCTTACAAACGCCTCGTCATACAAATTTTTCAAGATACAAACCCAGGCTTTAACATTTTTTTGCCTCGTCTTGCAAACTATTTTCACCTTACAAACCCACCGCCACCACTGGGATGCCCCGCCTCCGAACTTCCGTTGCCAGCGAAGCACCCGTTTTTGCACTGCTTGGATTCCCCTGAGGCTCCCCTCCATGGGAAACCCCACCTCGACTTCCATGTTTTTGTGATGCTGCAGGGGAATCCCACCAGGGGAATCCCAGCAGCGCAAAAATGGGCGCTTCGCTGGCAATGGAAGTCCGGAGATGGGGTTTCCCAGTGAGGGGAGCCTCAGTGAAATTGCAGCATCACAAAAACACAGAAGTCCGGAGGTGGGGTTTCCCATGGAGGGGAGCCTCAGGGGAATCCCAGCAGCGCAAAAACGGGTGCTTCGGCTGGCAAAGGGGGTGAATATTGGGCTTGCACACATTAATCGCTTTTCCATTGATTCCTATGGGAAACATTGTTTCGTCTTACAAACTTTTCACCTTAAGAACCTCGTCCTGGAACCAATTAAGTTCGTAAGACAAGGTATCACTGTACATTGTTCAGAGTGAAACCGTGGTTAGGCATTGGTCAGCTGTGATCCATTCACACAATATTCATATTTGCATATGCTTGAATTCTCTCTAAAATAATCCCAGTGTTATGTATGTAACTTTGAAATGGATTATAAACTTGCTACCTTATCTAGGATTTAATTTCTGTTTTCAGGTTCTTCAGCAAGTATTTTCGTATTCTCCCTCTTTCTGCATCTATAAGGTTTTTTTTTCCTTTTTACCTTTATATATCAACCATAAAACAATAAAATCATAGAATGTCTGTAACATCTGTAACATTTTTTCAGGCCTACAACTGTGGAAATTATGAAGAAAATAGATGGCATTTCTGAAGCAAAATCTACCGTATTGGCTCCTCTGCTAAACATAATCAAGGAATTCTCCCAGGCAAATAATTTACAGGTCAGATATCATTAAATTCAATTAAGCAGTTAAATTGTTAAGTTTTAAGAAGGAGACCCATTGTCATTTATTTGTTTGTTTGTTTGTTTGTTTGTTTATTTGTTTATTTATTTATTTATTTATTTATTTATTTATTTATTTTTTATGCCGCCCTTCTCGTTAGACTCAGGGCGGCTTACAACATGTTAGCAATAGCACTTTTTAACAGAGCCAGCATATTGCCCCCACAATATGGGTCCTCATTTTACCCACCTCGGAAGGATGGAAGACTGAGTCAACCTTGAGCCGGTGATGAGATTTGAACCGCTGACCTTCAGATCTATAAGTCAGCTTCAGTGGCCTGCAGTACAGCACTCTACCTGCTGCGCCACCCCGGCTTCCATGTTTGACATATCTTTGCTTGGAACATGTGTAATTATAGTCTACGCCCAAATCAAACACTTAGTCCTAACAGTCTTAGTCCTAACAGATAACATGGAACTAGCCGTTCAGTACAAGGATGTTTTATATACAGGTAGTCCTCACTTAACAACCACAATTGAACCTGGAATTTTGATCATATTTATTATGGCTATTAAGTGACACACTATGTGACCTGCCTGGGTTTTAACAATAGCTGAAAAGTGATTCACTGTGGCTGTTAAATGAATCGTGTGGTTGTTAAGCAAATCCATTTTTCTGACTGGGTGCTTTTTGCCAGAAACAAGCAAAAACATTGCAAATCTCTTTGCAGCCAGTGCAAAAAAACCCCAAGCCTATTGCCAAGCGCCAGAAACGTGGTCATGTGAAAGCAGGGGAGGGGTTGATGCAGGAATGAAGCATTCAAAGATGTGGTAATACCTCGTCTTACAAAATTAATTGGTTCTGGAAGTAGGTTCGTAAGGCGAAAAGTTTGTAAGACGAAACATTGTTTCCCATAGGAAACAATGTAAAAGCGATTAATGCGTGCAAAAAGAAAAAAATCGCAAAATGGCGCTCTGCTGGGCGCCGCCGCCCAGCTGTCACCTTCTGAAACAGCCGGGGGGCTTCTCGGCATTCTCCCCAATGCCGAACCTGGAAGTTCGGGTTCAGGTTCGGGTTCCGGAGGCCGCCGAGAAGTGCCCGGCTGTTTCAGAAGGTTACAGCCGGGTGGCAGCGCTCGGCGGAGCACCGTTTTTGCGATCGGCAGCGGCGTTTTTGGCCGATCTGGAGGCTGGAAAGGAGGTGGGGAATCCCAATAGGGAATTCCATGGGCGGAGCTTTGACGTCACGAAGACGTCACGGGTTCGAGAGAACGCCGAGAAGCCCCCTGGCTGTTTTAAAAGGTGACAGCCGGGCGCCGCCGCCCAGCGGAGCGCCATTTTGCGATCTGTAATGGGTTCGTAAGCCAAAAAAAGTTCGTAAGAAGGGGCAAAAATTTTCCGAACCCCGGGTTCGTATCACGAGGGGTTCGTATCACGAGGGGTTCGTATCACGAGGTACCACTGTAGTTGGGGAGGCCATCATAACTCTCAACATTTGTTAAGTGACTGGTCATTAAGTGAGGACTATCTGTATCCCCACTTTCCTTCCTAGTGTTATTTATTGCTTTGTTCAGTGATGTTCTTCAGTGTTTAGATTTTTTTTTTAAAAAAAATAACAGTTTCTCTGATACTCTGCAGACTGACATCTTCAAGAATTCTGGGGTGAGAGATCCGCCAGATGTTCAGTTAAACAGTCAGTACAAAACCCGAACAGAATCAGAAGAACGTAAAACTTACTCGTTGTCTCAAGACAAGAGTATGTCCAAAGTAAGCTTTTCAACGTCTTCTTATATGCAAAGCCACACTTCTTTATTGGGTTGCAGTCTATCAAAATAATTTAATTTAAAGGAATAAAAAACTGACCATTGCTTATGTGCTACATCTTGTTGGCTCATGATGATCTGTACTGAAACTTACTTTGAATTGGGCTTATTGTGCTATTTCAAGGCAGAATGATGAGCTAAATGAAGTTCTGCCTATAAGCTATGGAAGAAGACCCTTTTCTGCAAATGTCTATGTTCCATAGGAGGCAAGATATGGGAGGAGTCATGGATGGGACTACTTCCTATTGTTTTTCATTCTGTCTCCTTTTTTTTTTTTTTTGGTTTTCTCATCCAGTAAACTGATTTTCAGTATAGAGGTAGAAGTCCAAATGAATGAGTTGTGAATAATAGCAATGTATGTACCATATTTTTCGGAGTATAAGACACATCTTTTCCCCCCCTAAAAGAGGCTGAAAATTTGGGTGCCTCTCATACTCAGAATATAGAATAGAATAGAATAGAATTTTATTGGCCAAGTGTGATTGGACACACAAGGAATTTGTCTTGGTGCATATGCTCTCAGCGTACATAAAATAAAATATACATTTTACTAAGCTTTTTCTTTAGCCCCAACAAGGTGCTAACAGGATCTTCTGTGCTTTGCTAGCTTGCTGTTCCCTCCAACAATCAGCTGAACCTTTTTTCAGCCCTCACAAGGTGTGAATGAGTGAAACAATTTCCTTTCTTTTGCTAGCACGCGATCCTCCTCGCTCTGCCTGATTTTCTCATTGTTTCTCTCTGAAGAGAGAGAGAAGTGAAGTGTTTTAGAAACTGGTTTTTTATCTCCAACCAGGGGATAAAAAGCAAGCACATGGGCTCAAAACCAGCAAACTAATGTGCTGACAAGCAGGCAGATGATTTCCCCCCTATTTTCCTCCCCCCAAAACTAAGGTGCATTTTATACTCCAAAAAATATGGTAATATAGGCAGTCCCTCAACATACAACCCCAATTGGGACCAGAATTTCCATTGCAGTTGTTAAGTGAATCACATGGTCATTAAGCAAATCTGACTTCCCCCATTGCTGGTTGGAACCCAACTGGAAAGGGCGCAGATGGTGATCATATGATCCCAGGACTCTGCAACTGTTTTAAATACATCATGGTTGCCAACCATCCAATTTCTAATCATAGGACTATGTGGATGCTATGACGGTCATAAGTGCAAGGACTGAATGTAACTCACTTTTTTCAGTGCCATTGTAATTTTGAACAGTCACAGGATGAATGGTTGGTTGTAGGACTACCTGTAGTTTGAGAGACCTTGATAAGGTGTTTAATTATTTAATTTCTCATATTTACCTGGCTTAGATAAGAACTCCCAAATCAAAACTACAAGCATTCTTCAAAACATAATTGGCTCTCCTGCTTTTTCGCATCTTTGTATTCTTATGTCAGAATATGCAGAATTTAAAAAATATATGGAATCTCTATGGGGGGAAAACATGTTCGCTAGCTGCAGTGATACACTGCCATGGATTATTAAAAGCTTTGAGCCTTACTTCACAATCACTGTAGTAGTAACTCTTACATAACTAATCAGTTAGTCTTAGAAGCTAACAGCTTCATTTTAACATACCCCGAATTAGAAAGAAAGGGTCATAGAAAGAAATAAAAAAGCTTCAAGGTCCACAGAATTATTTTATGAAGTAAAGAGTAAAGAAAGATGCCACCATGTATTTGATAGGAGTTTTTAAAATAATCATTGCTTTGATTGTTTAGTGTCACATTCCCCAAATGTGAGGTATTCATTTATTAAAGCTGTACCATGTTTTGTCTATATTATTTTCGAATGAGGTATAAGTACTAAAATAGTTAACCAGTCTTTTAAATAGTTTGATGTACTTTTTCCCCAGTTAATTTTTTCGTTTAATGTCTTCCTTCCCCCTTTTGATATTTTACATAGTTGCATATATTGTATTTGCTATTGGGTAACTGATATAATGGCGTCATAGTGCTATGTAATCAGTCAGATTTGGTTATACTGTATAGTGATTTTATTGAAGCTAAGTTACATAAGTGTTTCTGGTAATATTATTGTCAGTCTAATTGAATAAAAAATTTTGCTCTTTTCCAGAGCAGCTGTCCAAAATTTTCCCAGAGAGGGACATATTTTAGCATTGCTGTTTTTTTAAAAAAAATTAAAAATACCCACATTTTTGACAATTTTTTTAAAAAAATTAAAAAGCAACTGTAAAAAACTGCTTCTGTATAATAATGCTAGGTTTGCTGCTCCCAAGAGCATGTGAAATTTGATAGCTAAAATACCCAAGGACTAATTAGCAAGGAGCAATAATACAATTAAGAGTTGGTAATTTGATGCCCTGTATCAAATGACTGTTGATTATAACGTGTACTCTTGTGTCTGTTGCCTGAAAGTCATCTAACATAATATGCAGTTATCTCTATGTCAAGAAAATAATTGGCAAACTTACAAAGATGTATTAAAAAGCCACTTGATGTGATTAACATAGTAGGGTAAAAAAAAAGTTTTTCCCATTCATAAACTGTAGTGACACATTTATCTTTTGCTAATATTTACTACATCACCCTATAGCTGCCTAGAATGACTAAAATACTTGACCACTTTTCTTCATTCATTGGACTATTGCTTCTCTAAATATTTAACAAAGAACTTATTGCCATTGTAGCACAACCTAAATGGCCTCTAAAATAAGTATGATTTTGATTAGTAGATTGAATTGAATAAAATAACCTTTGTCAGAATAGTAATCAGCTAAATGTTTAGTTGGTTGATCTGCTGAGTTAATCAGTTGAAATTTACATGTGTTATTTATGCAGCACTATTTATATAACATTGCTCAAAAGCTGCTTTGGTCTTTGTGCAGTGTAAAATATTCATAAGTGGATGTCAGAATGTTCAATAAATTAGTATTCTTTCTATCTATATTTTTATTTATATCTCTTTGTCTGTGCATAAGTCAAAGATACATATATAGCCAGAAATATCTCCTCACCCACCAGAGTCCCCAATGACCTTTCATATCATTGTACCTGATTTTTATATTGAAATTAGTATCTTTCAATGTCACATACATTTTGAGATAGCTTAATAAATGTGACTTAAGTTTTGCAACTACATATTAACTAAAAGGCATGCAATAATAGAGCCCGTGATGTTCATAGTCTTCCTAGCTAAAGAAAAGAAGAAGAGTTTAAAATGAGCATCAGGTATCTTAAAAATTAATCATTCAAAACTTGAGAAAACTTATTAGATTTGATCTGACAAGAAAGCATTATTGAGATTGTTAGGTTACAAATTTGGTATCATCACTGAGAAGATCTCTCTCTTAGCCACTATCACCTCAATAATCTTATTAAAATATGAAGGGCCATTTTATTCTCCCTAAAACCTTACCTTTAAATTAAACAATATTTTGGGGATGGGGAACCTATGGGAAAAGGATCATTAAAGCTAGCAAGAGCTTTAAGCATCAAAAAGAGCACTGTAAAATGATTCCGGAAGTGAACAAGTAATTACTGAAGCACAATTAATATGGCATTACATGTTACATTAAGAATAGTACCATGCATATTCTAGGAAAGTATTATTTCATATAGAACTAATTTATTAAGCTGATGTAAAAAAAAAGATGAGATAAGTTGCTGCTACCATGACCATCTGCATTGTTTCCCACACATATACATGAGCACATACATGAACGTATGGCCTGTTCTGAAATAACTCCGAACACCACTTCCCAAGATTACAAAACATTTACTAGTTTACACAAACCTTGTTTGACCTCTAGCTTCTTCATAGGTCTTATTACTTATCCCATAGAATAGGTTTAGGGCGTCCATGGTGCATAGGATCAAGGGAGCTAAAATGCATCCTAATTTTTTTATTTTTTTAATATACAGTATTGTTATTTGTTAAAGTGGACAGCCAAATTATTATCAAGGTATCCATAAAGGGATAAAAATGAGGTTATGTTGACGACAACGACAATGATGATATATGGATAATACATTTCAAATTCTTTGGAGGAATTGTAAAATTTCAGAACAACAGTATCACCTATTGGTAGGAGACGGAACTCTAATGTTACCTTCTAATATAGCCAGAAAAATGCTGAGTTAGCAGTTGGATATAGTATTGCAAAAGTGACTCTGTTTTTAGCTATATCAGGAAAATGAAATATTAGAAAAGAAACAATTTTTACACTTAGTCTTCTTAGTTTGCTTTTCAAACATCTGTATAAAGCCTATGAGAGACAAGTATGTTGGCAGAGAAAGTTCCTTTCCTCCATTGTCAACTCAGAAACCAAATAAGATAATTTACTGCCTGCATAGAATTCTTTGTTGCCTTTGACCATCAGCTTTTTAGATAAAATGATATGTTTTGCGCTGGTTGGTAATCTGCCATCAAGTAGGGTTTTTTTTAACCCCTAACAACAACAGATAGATTTTCTCCAAGGTGATCTGTCTCTAACCTGGTTTTCAGGTATTTCAATATTGTACCCAGTGTCCTTGTAACTTAGTCCATCTACTTTGTTGCTGGTCATTCTCTTTCTTTCCTTCAACTTTTTCCAGCAATATTATATGTGAAGTGGGATAATTTGAGCTTGGTCATTTGTGTCTTGAGTAAGAACTCTGGGTTGTTTTGCCCAATGATCCATTACAATACATTATATGTCTGTCATCTTTCTCAATTTTGAAACAAGATTCTGAGCCAGTTCAAACCCAATCTGAGTGCACAGATTACAATTCAGATGAAGCTGTTATAAATAAATACTCTATTGCTGAATTGCTTTATTTCTGCTTTATTCATTACTTAATAAAATATTTTGTGTGATTATATGACTTTTAATCATATTATATAAAGAGATGCATGTGTATAGTGTCCAATTTAAAACAAAGGCAAGATATGAATATAGAAATAAAATTAACTGCAATTTTAGTTTTCAAATCTTTTCCTCCAGTTGATGCATTGCTATTTATATTAAAGTTAATGTAATTTGCTTTAATCTTTCAGGAGGATTCAGTGAAGCCACTTATTCAGAAATCTAATTCTGAGTCCTGTGGAAATATAAAACAGAACGCCTCATGTTCAGATTCTTTATCCTGGGTAATTATCTAGTACATCATTGGTTATACAATACAAACAAGCAAACCAATACTAAAAATATTGCAAAGCCTTCATCAATGAATTTGTTTTAATGGCAATATTGGAAACTTTCACATTAATACCTAAGCTAAAATTGTAGTATAGATTTGCAAACTTAGAATCATAAAATTTTATAGTGAGAAAATGCATTGGAAGTAATCTAGTCCAATCCCCTGCTCAGTGCAGGATCCATTGAGGTTGGCAAACCTAGAGTCCATTGGCCAGATATGACTTGCCACCCTGATCATCCAACCCATAGTTTCAGAAAGGAATATATTCACCTGATTTGTGTGTGCCCACGTCCGAGAGAGAGAGAGAGAGAGAGAGAGAGAGAGAGAGAAAGAAAGAAAGAACGGAAGAAAGAAAGAAAGGGAGATAGAGTTCATCCATCACTTCTTTGGTTGGCCATTTTGGCCACAACTTCACAAGCCACCTTGGCACAGACCAAGCAACAAACCTCCTCAAAAGCTGTGAGGTGAAGGCAGAGCTATAAGATGACTTTCTAGCCTCTGGTGAAGACTTACAGTAAAAAAAAAAAATTCAACACTTAGCATGGCACATAACATAATCCTCTTGTTATTCTCTTTTTTGTACGTTTTGTATGATCCATTGGTTCTGTAACTATACAGAACCAATAGAAAGTAGGTTAATTTGTTCCTTTGCATAAGAATCTTTGTTTAAATACCGTATATACTCGAGTATAAGCCGAGTTTTTCAGCCCAAAAAATGGGCTGAAAAACACAACCTCGGCTTATACTCGGGTCATTGACAAAGTCACCACACGAGGGCGCCATTGCTTGAGCCAGAGCGAGGAGGCACCAGCTTTTGTCCCCTCTCGCACACCGTAGTTCCTCTCCCTGGCTCAAGCAAAGGAGGCAGCCATTTGCTCCAACCGAGAGGGGGAAAAAGCATTGGGAAGCCGGTGAGGTCGTGTGTGTGTGTGTGTATGCCCCCTCTCCCCCCCACCGTGAAAAAAGCCAGCTACCTCTTGCTGAAACCCAGAGGCTTCTTTTTAAACTCCCTGTGTGTATTTGTCAACAGGTTTACAGTAACTAAAGGCCCCCTGCTGTCAGATTCTCCTCTCCCTCCTTTGAAAGGATTTAAACTGTTTAAAAAATGGTATTTTGTGGTAGTTGCTGTCCTTGCTTGGATAGGATCTAATAATGTGTTATGAGGCAGAGCTAGACAGGAATTCTTTTTCTATCTGTCTATCTTTCTATCTATCTATTTTTCTATCTATCTATTTTTCTATCTATCTATCTATCTATCTATCTATCTATCTATCTATCTATCTATCTATCTATTTTTCTATCTGTCTGTCTATCTATCTTTCTATCTATCTATCTATCTATCTATCTATCTATCTATCTATCTATCTATCTATCTATCTGTATCTATTTCTATCTATCTATTTTTCTATCTTTCTATCTATCTATTTTTCTATCTATCTATTTTTCTTTCTATCTATCTATCTATCTATCTATCTATCTATCTATCTATCTATCTATCTATCTATCTATCTGGTTTTCTATGCTGATAACCTCACAGCAGCTAATGCTGAAGCTCTTCTTTGGATACACTTATTTATTTGTTTGTTTGTTTGTTTATTTAATTGGATTTGTATGCCATCCCTCTCCAAGGACTCAGGGTGGCTCACAGCATATATAAAAACAGAACAATAATGTAAATCCAATTAATGATGAGAAGGAATCCAGTTTTGAAGGATTTTAACTCTTAGGTTTTAGCTTTGTTGCTGATCGAGCTACTTTTTTTACTTTTTAATTTATTGTTAATATTGTTAATTTGTTTACCCTCTTTTAAATTTACAGAGCTAGTTTACTGGTTTTCTTTAAAATAAATATTCTAAAACATGTCTCAATTAATGTAATTTTATTGTTTTCCATTTTTATAAGTTACCAGTAGCCACTGCATTTTCTAACCTCGGCTTATACTCGGGTCAATACGTTTTCCCAGTTTTTGTGGCAAAAATTGGTGCCTCGGCTTATACTCGGGTCGGCTTATACTCGAGTATATACGGTACTCAATACAACATATGAAAGTTGGAATAAATGTAAAGTGTTTCCTATATTACATATCGATTTTGTATGGACAAAATATTTGGCTAGTGGATCTTTAAAATAGTTTTCAGTGTCATGGGGGGTATAGTGTTAAATAATTGAAAAAGTTGCTTGGGTTATACAAATTAAAGCATTAGCAGTGGCATTAATTGATTTATTGCAAAATGCATTGAATTATTATGTAATATAAAGATTTTTATCTTGAGCTGGATGGCTGATAGATATTATTTATTGTTGCTTATAAGTATTTTAAAAAGGAAAAGAATAAAACAAAGAATAAAAACTGCTTGGAAAAACGTAACTTTCCCCTCTACACTCCAACTAATTTGCAGTATTTATAAACATTTCAAGGTCCTTAAAAAACATACTGTGCTTCTATCTGCCTTGGTATGTGAGAATTACACTAAGCTTTTAACTGTAATTATAGTCTATTTTGTCAGCCAGCAGGTTAGTAGAATGATTATAACTGGTTCCTCTTTTTCCAAAGATACAATGTAATAAAGAAGAACAAGTCCTTAATCCTAAACAGGATGTCCAGAACACTCATCAGAGTGCTATCAAATTGGCTTCATGGAACCAGAATTCAGCTGATGTTGAGGAAGATCTGTTTACTGATTCCCAGTTAGAGGTAATTGTTATTCATGTAATCCAAAACAGACTTAAGCAAATTTAATGACATGTTGAATATACAGTGGTACCTCGTGATACGAACCCCTCGTGATACGAACTTTTTGAGATACGAACCCGGGGTTCAGAAATTTTTTGCCTCTTGTTACGAACTTTTTCGCCCTACGAACCCACCGCCGATTGCAAAAACGGCGTTCTGTTGGGCGGTGCTGCCCGGCTGTAACCTTCTGAAACAGCTGGGCGCTTCTCGGCGGCCTCTAGAACCTGAACCCGAACCCAAACTTTTGCCGAACTTCCAGGTTCAGCGTTCAGGAGAAGCGCCGCCGCCCGTCTGTCACCTTCTGAAACAGCCGGGCGCTTCTGGGCGTTCTCCCGAATGCCAAGAAGCCCCCGGCTGTTTCAAAAGGTGACAGGTGGGCGGCGGTGCTTCTCGGCGGCCTCCCGAACCCGAACCTGAAAAGTTCCACAAAAGTTCGGGTTCGGGTTCGGGAGTATGCCGAGAAGCCCCCCGGCTGTTTCAAAAGGTGACAGCCGGGCGGCAGCGCCCAGCGGAGCGAAATTTTGCAATTCCCCCCCCTTGCACGCATTAATCGCTTTTACATTGTTTCCTATGGGAAACATTGTTTCGTCTTACGAACTTTTCGCCTTACGAACCTCCTCCCGGAACCAATTAAATTCGTAAGACGAGGTATTACTGTATTTTGTTTGATTTTACAATTAGGTTTTTAGTACCTTAGTTTCTGTGATCTGTGGGTTTGGGAGTGGGAGGTACCATTTTGCGGTGGTTCTCCCCTTATCTTTCTGGTCAGACGCAATCGGTGTTGGTGGGGAGACAGAGATCGACCCCTAGGCCCCTCCTTTGTGGGGTGCCCCAGGGATTGGTCCTCTCCCCCCCCTATTTGACATCTACACGAAGCCACTGGACAAGATCATTGATGGCACAGGATGAGGTTACAGCAGTATGCTAATGATATTCAGCTTTACATTTCCACCCTGTGTCAATTCAGTGAAGTGGTGGATGTGATGTGCCAGTACCTGGAGGCTGTGAGGGTTTGGATGAGGGTCAACAGGCTCAACTCCGACAAGACTGAGTGGCTGTGGGTTTTGCCTTCCAAGGGCTGTTCCCTCCATCCATCCTTAGCTCTGTGGGGAGCCCCAAAGAGACCCCCTCAGCACAGGTCCACAATCTGGGAGTTCTCCTAGATCTTCAGCTGAGATTAGATCTCAGCTGAGATATGTATATATGTATGTATATTAAATCTCCCTAGCCATAGCCGACACTTGCTAATCTAATCTCAGCTGAGGATCTAGGAGGACTCCCAGATATATATGTTTTTAGGAGGACTCCCAGATATATATGATCTAGGAGGACTCCCAGATATATATATGTTTTTTCCCCCCGTTGGATCACCCTGGTATATTGAAGGAACGTCACAGCTCCTTTTTGCCTCTAGGCCCAACCCAGGGCCATTTCAAGGCAGTTAATTTATTCATAGCCAACAAATTATGTTCTGTATGTATCAAAAATACATCAGCAAAAATATGTGATATATATATACTTGGAAAAATATAGTTTGTCAGCTATGAACAAATTAACTGCCTTGGAAATGGCCCTGGGTTGGGCCAAGAGGCAAAAAGAAAGCTGTGATGCTCCTTCAATAAATAAATCCATTCGGCGGATTAAAAAGTAGTATAAAGTATTGTAAAGATGCCACTACTTGGAAAAAATTGTCTTTTGATACGTATCTTTGAGTAACAATACTCAGTAACTGTGAGTACATAGTTAATGAAAGATTAAATTGATGTTTTTTTCCCCCTAGCTATTAAGTCAGCCTTCAAAGAGGAAATTACCAGAGTGGTTTGGAACATCAAAAGAAACAATTCCTCCTGTTAAAGTATCTAAAAAATCCAAAGGAGGGAGTAAAGGACTCTTCAGTTGAAACTGGAAACGGCACAGCAATGTATTTACACATAACAACTTCATGAAGGTGACATTCTTCTACTTTGTTGTGTCTCACTCAAGTGAGTGTTCCATTAACATCTCTTCCAGAAAAATTAATGGGACCTATCAAACTCTTAAAGTGAGCTCAGGCGAAGAAAGAAGAAAAAGAGCAATAGTTTAAATCAGAGTGCACATTGCACGGAATATTCTTCACAATCTGTGTGTTATGTATTGATGTGAATTGTTCCTTCTCAGATTTAATCAACTATTAATGAGAATATCTGAACCTGTATTCAGAAGCAGCTGACTTCTCAAAAATACATGTAACATATGGTTCCTCTTCAAATACTATGTTGATATTTAAGAGGACTGTGTTTTCATGTTCATGGCCTATTTTTTTATTTTAATACACTATTTTTAAGGAAGACATTCCGGTGAAAAATAATATTAAAAAGCAGGATACATGTGCAATACTACTTAATTTTTTTTAAATTGTCACCTTTTTTTTCCTGTTGCAATTAGTTTTGGCACTTTTGTACAAAAAATAAAACTTGTTTATCATTAAAAGTTGTGATTCAGTTCAATGTTTGTGTTGAAAAGAGAAGATTAGCTCTGTCTTGATGACTGGATGGACACGTAGGTTTTTTTTTACAAAATGCGTAACTAATTTGCCATTTGTTGCCTTCTGTAATGATTGTTTTGACATCCTCATCTAATATAGTATCCTGGAATTATGGTTGCTCATCCAGGAGAGGTGAGAGCAGTCACCTAGTTTGATTGTTTAGCTTTTTTGAGGCTAGATCTTTTGTTGTCATCTGCTTTGGTGAAGTAAATAGATGTATATTTTAAATTTCTAGCCTTAAACGACAGACTCCTTAAAAACATCAAGCTTTGACTTCTGGTTTGATGTTCTGGCGAGATTGGACACATCCTCCTTGTTGGAGCCCCCCCCCCCCCAAGGAGCTAAAGTCACTCTGTAGGGGTGACGAAGAAAAGAGGGGTACCCTATTATTTGCAAAAAACTGAAACATCTGTGCAACATTGAAATTTAAGCTGAAGGCGCCATCTAATGGTGAATGGTAACCTCAAACCTTCTCTATCAGTTGGACCGGACGGTGTATGTGCATATTTCCTAAAAAAGCTTTCCACAGCTATAGCTGAACCACTAAACATAATCTTTGAAAAACCACTCAGGACCAGCTCACTACCAAATCTATGGTCAAAAGCAACGGTCATCCCCATCTTCAAAAAAGGAGATCCCAGTCTAGTTGAAAACTATAGACCACTCACTCTCACTCTGCTGTGTCACATGCAAAGTCATGGAATCAATCATAAATCAATCAATTACTCTCCACCTTGAAACTAATAACCTACGGTACTTTCTAACAAACAATTTGGATTCAGAAAAAAATTATCCTGCAACCTGCAATTCCTTCACTGCAAAAACATATGGACTACACATCTTGATCAAGGAAAATCTATAGATGCAATTTATACAAAGCCTTCGACTCAGTGGTTCATGACAAACTACTTCTAAAACTCAAATCTCAGGATGCCTCCATAGTAGGATAACTGTGTTCATATCTAACAGACAACAACTTGTTAAAATAGGGAGTGCCATATATATCCCTGTTCCTGTTAAGAGTGGCGTTTCCCAAGGCAGCGTTCTTGTACCAACACTCTTCATACTATACATAAATGACCTTTGCGATCACAAGCAACTGTGTTCTATTCGCTGATGATGTAAAACTTTTCAACACCACCGATAAAACAGTCACTCTGCAGGAAGACCTTGACTTTGTTTCCAAATGGTCAAACATCTGGCAACTCCAAATCTCAACCAACAAATGCTCAGTCCTACACATTGGCAAAATGAATCAGAACACCAAATACAAGCTGAGTAAACAAGATCTTACAGACAACCCTTACTTGTATCAACCCTTGTATCAAATGACCTAAGTGTCAAAGCCCACTGCAAACAACATCACCAAAAAGGCTTGTAGAGTTGTTAACTTAATCCTACGTAGCTTCTGCTCCGGCAGTCTCACACTACTAACCAGAGCATACAAAACTGCAATGTGAGTATGGAAAAGTAGAGTGCTCATGAAAACAAATGGGATCAGCAGAAGCAACCATAACCAAGCCAAATACTGGGGAATACTGGGGAAAAGGAATCCTAAATCTGAGTATTGCATTGGCAGTTCTGTGTTAGCAAAAACTTCAGAAGAGAAGGATTTAGGGGTAGTGATTTCTGACAGTCTCAAAATGGGTGAGCAGTGTGGTCGGGCGGTAGGAAAGGCAAGTAGGATGCTTGGCTGCATAGCTAGAGGTATAACAAGCAGGAAGAGGGAGATTGTGATCCCCTTATATAAAGCGCTGGTGAGACCACATTTGGAGTACTGTGTTCAGTTCTGGAGACCTCACCTACAAAAAGATATTGACAAAATTGAACGGGTCCAAAGACGGGCTACAAGAATGGTGGAAGGTCTGAAGTATAAAACGTATCAGGAAAGACTTAATGAACTCAATCTGTATAGTCTGGAAGACAGAAGGAAAAGGGGGGACATGATCGAAACATTTAAATATGTTAAAGGGTTAAATAGGGTTTAGGAGGGAAGTGTTTTTAACAGGAAAGTGAACACAAGAACAAGGGGACACAATCTGAAGTTAGTTGGGGGAAAGATCAAAGGCAACATGAGAAAGTATTATTTTACTGAAAGAGTAGTAGATCCTTGGAAAAAACTTCCAGCAGACGTGGTTGGTAAATCCACAGTAACCGAATTTAAACATGCCTGGGATAAACATATATCCATTGTAAGATAAAATACAGGAAATAGTAAAAGGGCAGACTAGATGGACCATGGGGTCTTTTTCTGCCGTCAGTCTTCTATGTTTCTATGTTTCTACTGTATTTTGTACAGTAGCGTTTTTCTGCCGTCAGTCTTCTATGTTTCTATGTTTCTACTGTATTTTGTACAGTAGCGTTTTACTAGCCCAAAATGCTTGTGCTCTGAGGATTCTTCCTATGGAATTTGTTTCCCTCTGAGATCTACAGCAGTCGATCAGCACTCTTACTGATTACTTCTGTACTCCTTTGGGCAGATTGTGCAAGCTTTTGCTGCCCAGGGGATTCTGGGAGTTGAAGTCCACACTTAAAATTACTTGGTTGAGAAAGGTTGAGAAACACCCATATTATTCCAAATCTCCGCGAACTGCATTGGTTGCCAGTTGGCCTTCGAGCGCAAATCAAGGTGTTCGTTATCACCTTTAAGGGCCTACATGACTTAGGACCATACTACTTATGGAACTGCCTTCTACCTCATACTTCCCTATGACCAATAAGGGCCCACAGAGTTGGTGTTCTCCATGTCCCGTCCGCCAAACAATGTTGGCTGGTGGGACCTTGGGGAAGGCTGTAGTGGCTCTGATGTTTTGGAAACAACTGCCTCCGGAGATCTGTATTATCTCCATCCTACTGGTCTTCTGAAAAGCTGTCAAGAACAGGCTTTTCTGGGGGTCCTGGAACCATGAACGAATAAGAGTATATATGGCTTTTTCAGTGATGGGCTGCCAAAATTTTTACTGCCACACTTTGGGTGTGGCTTATTTTGTGGATGTGGCTTGGTCATGTGATTGGGTAGGAGGGGCTTGCTGGCCATGTGACCAGGTGGGAGTGGCTTGACAATCATGTGACCGGGGTGGCTTAAAGGTCATGCGACTGGGTGGGAGTGCCTTACCAACTAAGATATGTTTTCAAATAGGTGCTTGGATTCTTTTTCAGTTGATTAAGTCATTATTTGAATAGCCATAAAAAGGACAAATGATAGACACCATTATTTGTTGAGGAGCACAGAAATATTTTAAGGTTTTGTACTGAATCCACATGGCTCATTATGGTAACAGATTAGTCAGGTAGCTCAATTTTCTTTAATTGCTATGAAACTTCTAGATCAGTGATGACGAATCTTTTTTCCTTGGGTGCCGAAAAAGCACGGGTGTCATAATTCAATGCCTGGAGAGGGCAAAAACAGCTTCCCTCACCCTCCGGAGGCCCTCTGGAGGCTGGAAATGGCCTGTTCCCCAATTTCTGGTGAGCCCTGTAGGCTCGTATTTTGCCCTCCCCAGGCTCCAAAGGCTTCCCTAGAGCTGAGAAAAGATAAAAACACCTCCTCCATCCCCCTGGAGGTTCTCTGGAAGCCAAAAATGTCCTCGCAGAGCCTCTGTGCAAACCAAAAATCAGCTGGCCATCACACACATGCATGTTGGAGCTGAGCTAGGGCAACAGCTCACATGCCAGCAGATATGGCTCTGCACGCAACCTGTAGCACCCGTGCCATAGGTTAGCTAGCACTGTTCTGTGAAAAATGATTAAAGCGTTTATGGATAAAAACATGCTATTTAATTACAGTGGTCCTTTGACTTTTGCGGGTCCGACTTTCATTGAAAGTCCATACCACGGGTTTTCAATAAATAAATAAATAAATAAATAAATAAATATTTTGAAAACCCGTGGTATTTTTTTTATTTTTTAAATTTATTTAAAGAAGCCGTCTTTAAATAAAAGCTATGCTTCCGCCCCAGTCTCCTGATTTCGCCACCACTGGGCCATCTCAGCTGCTTGGCTGCTCATGCATTCCTGCTACTGCCGTCGCCGTCAATCTCGCCGCTGCAAGGCCCTCAGCTGTTTGGCGGCCCACATGACCCCTGCCACTGGTGCTGTAGATCTTGCTGCCGCCAGGCCTCTCAGCTGTCTGGCGGCCCACATGTCTTCTGTCGGCTGCCCCTGCCCAGATTGCGTCTCCTGCTGCCGTGGCCTCCGCTCCAGCCTCTGCCGTCACCACCTATGCCCTAGAGTGCAGCAAAGCCCCCAGCTTGCCACCCCATTGCCCCTGCGGGTTCTGGGGGGTAAGTAAAACCAGGAATGGAGGAGGGAGGGTGAGGAAGAAAGGAAGGAAGGGAGCATCATTACTTCGCGGAAATTTGACTTTCGCGGGCGGTCTTGGAACGTATCCACCACGAAAATCAAGGGACCACTGTATTTCCTATTTAAAAAGTAAGGATCATACTAAAGTACTAGAGAAGGAAGGACAATAAAAAACTATTAAGTACGAGGGTCTCCCAGAAAGTAAAGCTCCAAGGCTTCGTGACCAGAACAAGGAGTGGTACCGACAGGGCATACACACCCTTGTGTCTCGCTGGAGGAAGGCCATAGAACAGGACGGAGATTACATGGAAAAATAGGGAGTGTACAAGAAGCATCATTCTTCCTTCTGTGTATGTTTCATTGTGTTCAAGAAATAATTGTTGAAGAAAAAAATGTTCTGGACGACCCTCGTATTCAATAAATAGTGCATAAACTTACTAACCCACCCACCCCAGCGTCCGTCCCCCCCAGCAGTCCATTACTGGTTATAGTGTATTTTATACTGTTTTATTGTATTTATTGTTCCCGTTTATCTTATATTGCTGGTATTGTTATTACTGTAAGCCGTCCAGAGTCCAATTGGAGTTGGGCGGCAGATAAATCCCATACATATACATACATACATACATACATACATACATACATACATACATACATACATACATACATACATACATACATACATAGATCTATAACAATAACAATAACAATTGTGGCTAAAAAGCAGCTAAATTCAACCAGTTTGTAATTCTTCTCCTATGGAGAGAGGGGGCAGCATTTCGCTCCACAAGTGACTTCCTGTTGCCACAGCAACTGTCCTACTTCCGGATCTTTCCTTTAACTCTGACGCAAAATGCAATGGACAAGCGAACAGGAAAAGATGGGCGCCCTTAAATAGGAACTGCTACTAAGCCAATCGGAAAGCAGGAGCCCGGTGGGCTCCGCGGATTCGCCCGTCTTCCTTCTTTAGCCGTTGGAGTCGCCTCTTGCGCGAGGTGAGTGGCTTGGCGCGAGGTGCTCAGGATGGGGGTTGGCGGGATTTAGAGCCTTTGGCGGGAGGAGACGGGTGAGTGGCGACGTTGCGCCGCCGCCGCCTCAGGTGCGGAGCTCGACTCCCTCAGGGGACCCGAGGAGTTCAGGAGCCCTTCGGAAATACGGGTGGTCCACGGGAAAAACGGAAGACGGGAGAATTCTGGGCAGGTCAACAAGGAAACGCCGCTTTCGCATTTTAAACACGGGGGGCTCGCGGGAGCCTTGTGCGGCGTGTAGTTTCGTGAAAAGAGGCCCTGAAGCGGCCGAGAATCTTTTTTCTGAACGGGAGTATCTCATTGGAAGTCTTGACTATAGACTTAAAAAAGATTCTCTCGAACTGCAGCTCCCTCAACAACCTGCCTCTCGACGGACGGTGGCTCAACCCCTGCTTTAAAAGACTTTTTTGCGAAGGAGAATTTGTTCCCTAGCTGAACGACCAGGACGGTCAGCTGAAATAAAATGTCCATCTTTTGTTTCTCCCCCCCCCCCCCAAAGAGCAGCAGACATTTATTCAGATATACTCCAGGTCTAGGCTGTATCTAAACTAAGTTGACTAAGTATTACTGTAAGAAACGGACTCACCAGTCAGAAATTTGGCAGTCATACAGTGAAGCAGCAAACAGTTTATTACCAAATATGGTCATAACAGCAACAACAGAGTTGGAAGGGGCCTTGGAGGTCTTCTAGTCAACCTCTTGCTTAGGCAGGACACCCTACACTATTTCAGACAAATGGTTATCCAATATCTTCTTTAAAACTTCCAGCATTGAAGAATTCACAACTTCTGGAGGCAAGCTGTTTCACTGATCAATTGTTCTAACTCAGGAAATTTATCCTTAGTTCTAAGTTGCTTCTCTCCTTGTTTAGTTTCCACCCATTGCTGCTTGTTCTACCCTCAGATGCTTTGGAGAATAGGTTGACTCCCTCTTCTTTGTAGCAACCCCCTGAGATATTGGAATATTGCTATGTCTCCCCTGGTCCTCCTTTTCATTAAACTAGACATATCCAGTTCCTGCAACTGTTCTTCATATGTTTTAGCCTCTAATGTCCAATTGTTACTCTTCTCTGTACTCAACATACTTTTTGCATCGTGGCGATCAAAACTGAATGCAGTATTCCAAGTACGGCCTTACCAAGGCGTTATAAAGTGGTTCTTGCAAAAGCAAGTGTCTAGTGAGTAAGCACTACACACACAGGAATGTATTTCTCTAGCTTTTTATTCCCTCCACGTGAAGCACAAATTGCTTCCCTTTGACAAAGGCGACAGGATTGCAGTCTTCTCGGAACACCTGTTAACCTTCTCCATGAACTTCCCCATGTTTAAAGTGTTCCTCCAGCCCATCTTTTGCCCAGTTCACCTTTTTCTAGACTAGCTTTTTGTCCCTTTTTAGATTTATTTCTTAACCTACATTTCTCGTTTCCTTACAATCCGAGAAGCATAAGCATAATAAATTGAAACTAGCATGATCTTCATTGGTTTCTTACATGTCAACATTCTCAATACTCAAGACTAGAATGTAAACAGAGCTTTCTATTGACGCAGTTTAAAATTGCATCCATTTTTGTAGTAGTTATGTGGTATTGGTAAGATAGAATCTTCTTGATTGCCACTGAGACAAGTAAGGCATAAATACTATACCAGTGGTTCCCAAAGTGGGGGCTACTGCCCCCTGGGTGATGGTGGGATGACTTAGGGGGGTGCTAAGAGGCAAGGGTGGTGGCAGGGGGGTGCTAAGAGGGACCAGGGGGGCGGCAGATGGTTTGCCATACCAATAATGGCGGCTGGCCATGCCCCCAAACCAGTCCTGTTCCTGCAATCCATGTCCACCCAATCAGCTGCTTACCGTTTTTCCTGCCACACTTTTCCTGCCACTCAGCGCTTCCGGCCCACCCATCCCACCCCCCGGCCTATATAACTTGTTCCTCTTTGCCACATGGGCACTCACTTCGCCAACACCTCATCTCACCAACACTTCACCATGCCTAGTTGCTGCTCACTTACCCTGCCCCACCCAATCTCTGCTCTGCAGCTTCCCTCTCTGAAGTGCTGCGTCCCTGATTTGCCTGTCAGGTAAACCTGTGAAGTTGTGGCCTTCCCAGCTATCCCTGCAACCCCTCACCATTCCAGCCTGTCTTCTACTCCATTCTCATGACCTGCAGTCTGAACATGCTTTCCTGCCTTCCACAGGCCTTCTTGGTGTCCCCATGGCCAAGTTGCAAAGGCAGGCAAGCAGAAGGCCACATGGAAAGCAGGAAAGCATGCTGGGGCAGTGGCCAAAGGGGATAGCAGGGGATACTCCCTTCCCCGCAGCCCAGCCATGTTTGGTGACCTTCCTGGCAGTCCCCCCACGCTGAGGTTGGTGCCTGGCCCAGCTAGTGGGTGGGTGGGTGGGCAGCCCTTGGAAATGCTGATGCTGACAGGCACATGCACCCACCCCATTTCTGCAATGGCAGAAACCCCCCCACTTTGCAGGGCAATCCAAAGAGGAGAGGGGGATGCTGCAGAAAAGGCCACCTTCCAACCGTGCTGACTCTACGGTGCTTGTGGCTCCAAAGCAGCCCACTGGCTTCTCAACCAGCCATCTGCCTGCTCGCTCTGTGGATAAGCACACTAACCACTGGCATCATTCTGGGAACTTGAATTGTGGTGCCGGGTTGCAAGTCAGTGGGCTACTTCAGAGCTCCAAGTCTTGCAAAGCTGCTGCACTGGTGGCTCTGCCTTGCCCAACTCTGCCTTCCGCCACTTTCCGCCGCCGCCATGCTCCCAGACGGCACATGAAGGAGATGTGACGCTGCCAGAGCACGGTTGCCACCACTGCAGCCCCTCTTGCTTTCCTGGCTTTGGCTCTTGGATCTTTGTGGACTGAGAAGCGTTGGGACATGCACTTACGGAGCTCTGTCAAGCTCTGGGCTGGTGGAGGCCTTGGCAGGGCAGGCAGAAAGTGGAGAGCCGGTGGATGGGCATGCTGGGCAGTCTCCAAGCCTTGTCAGGAGAGTAAGCCAAGCACCAGTTGGGCCCAGATGCTTCTGTGAAAGAAATAAAGATGTTAGGAAGGAAGGAAGATGGAAAGAAAGAAAGAAAGAAAGAAAGAAAGAAAGACTTATGATCACAATTGAGTCCAAAATATTGGTTGCTAAGTTGCCCACGCCCACCCAGTCACCTGATCACCAAGCCATGCCCACCTAAAGGGGTGGGTATAGGGGTCACTGAGGATGAGTTTGTAGCACCAAGGGGGTGATGGACTGGAAAGGTTTGGGAACCACTGTACTGTACAAATAAAACGTATTACACTAAAATGTCTTATCTATATGCACATGTAGTTTTCAAACCAAATCTTGCCTGTCCTACACTACTGCTTTTATTTCTCTCTCTCTCTCTCTCTCTCTCTCTCTCTCTCTCTCTCTCTCTCTCTCTCTCTCTCTCTCTCTCTCTCTCTATATATATATATATATATATATATATATATCTGATTTGATTTGACTTCTATGCCGCCCAATCCCAATGAGACTCAGGGCGGCGTACAGCAATATAAAAAATACAATATAATTATAGAAAAGTCAAATATTAAATACTAAAACAATAAAAAAAACCGTTATAAAAACCCGCAAGCAAATCAAATCAATTAAACATGTCTCAATGAAATTTGGAATGAAAAACATATAAACGAGGATCACCCAGAAAGTAATGCAATGATTATTTTTTGAACACAATGAAACTTACACACAAGAAAGAATGATGCTTCTTCTACACTTCCTATTTTTCCACGTAATCTCTGTCCCATTCTATGGCCTTCCTCCAGCAAGACACAAGGGCGTGTATGCCCTGTCAGGGCCATTTCTTGTTCTAATGGCCTTAGAAACAGAAACATAGAAGTCTGATGGCAGAAAAAGACCTCATGGTCCATCTAGTCTGCCCTTATACTATTTTCTGCATTTTATCTTAGGATGGATATATGTTTATCCCAGGCATGTTTAAATTCAGTTACTGTGGATTTATCTACAACGTCTGCTGGAAGTTTGTTCCAAGGATCTACTACTCTTTCAGTAAAATAATATTTTCTCATGTTGCTTTTGATCTTTCCCCCAAATAACCTCAGATTGTGTCCCCTTGTTCTTGTGTTCGCTTTCCTATTAAAAACACTTCCCTCCTGGACCTTATTTAACCCTTTAATATATTTTAATGTTTCGATCATGTCCCCCCTTTTCCTTCTGTCCTCCAGACTATACAGATTGAGTTCATTAAGTCTTTCCTGATACGTATTATGCTTAAGACCTTCCACCATTCTTGTAGCCCGTCTTTGGACCCATTCAATTTTGTCAATATCTTTTTGTAGGTGAGGTCTCCAGAACTGAACACAGTATTCCAAATGTGGTCTCACCAGCATTCTATATAGCGGGATCATAATCTCCCTCTTCCTGCTTGTCATACCTCTAGCTATGCAGCCAAGCATCCTACTTGCTTTCCCTACCGCCTGACTGCACTGTTCACCCACTTTGAGACTGTCAGAAATCACTACCCCTAAATCCTTTTCTTTTGAAGTATTTGCTAACACAGAACTGCCAATACAATACTCAGATTGAGGATTCCTTTTCCCCAAGTGCATTATTTTACATTTGGAAACATTAAACTGCAGTTTCCATTGCTTTGACCATTTATCTAGTAAAGCTAAACCATTTACCATATTACAGACACCTCCAGGAATATCAACCCTATTGCACACTTTAGAGTCATCGGCAAATAGGCAAACCTTCCCTACCAAACCTTCCCCTATGTCACTCACAAACATATTAAAAAGAATAGGACCCAGAACAGACCCTTGTGGCACACCGCTTGTAATCTGACTCTGCTCAGAATACTCGCCATTAACAATAACTCTTTGATGTCTACGCTTCAGCCAGCTGCAAATCCACTGAACTATCCAGGGATTAAGTCCAATCTTCACTAATTTATCTATCAGCTCTTTATGTGGAACCGTATCAAAGGCTTTGCTGAAGTCCAGGTAGGCAATATCCACGGCACCACCTTCATCCAACACCTTTGTGACATAGTCAAAGAAATCAATGAGATTAGTCTGACATGATTTGCCTTCAGTAAAGCCATGCTGATTTGGGTCCAATAAGTTGTTGTTTTTTAGGTGCTGATTTATCCTCTTTTTGAGTAGAGTCTCCATCATTTTAACTACAACTGATGTCAAGCCAACTGGCCTGTAGTTACCAGCTTCTCTACTGCCCTTCTTGTGAATACGCACAACACTGGCCATTCTCCAATCCTCAGGAACTTCTCCTGTTAACAAGGATTGGTTAAACAAATCAGTCAGGGGGGTAGTAATGACAGATCTGGGGTGGATGCCATCTGGACCCATTGCCTTATTTATCTTTAATCGTTCAAGTTCTTCTAAGACATCGGCTTCTAAGATCACTGGAGCTGAATCTGTACAGCTGGAAGCAATGCTATATCCCTCTATAGTATTATTTTGTAAGGTGTCTTTTGAGAAAACTGAACAGAAGTAGCTATTGAAATGGTCAGCGATCTCCTTATTCCCATTAATGCATGTATTATTCCCAGTACTAAGCTTCGTGATGCCACAGTTTTTCTTCTTATCACTAATATATCTGAAGAAGGTTTTATCCCCCTTCTTTACAGATTTGGCAATTTCTTCCTCTTTTGAGGCTTTAGCAGCATATATTATCTGTTTCGCCTCCTTCTGTCTCATTTTATACACCTCCCTATCAGCTCTACTTCCAGACTCTTTATACCTCCTATAGGCAGCCTTTTTTTCATTGACATTAGCCCTTACATCATTGCTAAGCCATAGCGGTTTCTTCTTCCTTTTACCTTTAGTTATTTGTCTTACGTACAGTCCAGTGGCTTTTAAGATGGCCTTTTTTAATACAGTCCACTGGGTGCTCGCTCCTGCCATTTTATCCCTCCCCTTTAATTCATTATTTAAATATTCCCCCATTGCATTAAAATTTGTTTTTCTGAAATCTAATACTTTGGTTGCAGTATAGGATTGCTCACAATCAGTTTTTACATCAAACCACAAACATAGATGGTCACTGCAACCTAAATTTTCTCCCACCTTGACATCTGAAACCCAATTCCCATTCATAAAAACTAAATCTAGAATATTCTCCCCTCTAGTTGGTGTCTTAACCAGCTGTGCCAGAGCTGCTCCTGTAAAGGCCTCTACTATATTCTTACTTTTGCATGTAAGGGCACTGGGGATATTCCAGTCAACATCAGGCATGTTGAAATCACCCATAACCACAATATCTCCCTTTACTACCATTTGGGTAATTTCATCCACCATCTTGTTGTCATATTCCTCGGATTGCCCTGGAGGCCTATAGATCACCCCAATTCTAATGACAGAAACTTCTTTATTTTGCATGCAAATCCAGAGAGTCTCTAGATCTTGACATGCACCTTCTGTTCTTCTCTTCTGTTCTTCTAATGACCTCATCCTGTGTGCCCAGCGACTAACTATACTTCTGTCAGCTTGCAGATTCTCCATAAACTGTACACAAATGTTTGTGAATGTTAACAACCTGACCCAATAAGATTTGATCTAATTCTGTTTCTTGTAAGTTAATACCTTTTGTTTTAATGTCTTTCTCAAAACTTGATTGTAACTGTAAATACATAAATCAATCCAGTTTTATGCCTTGTTTTTCTAATTCTTGAAGTGGTTTTAACTTCAATGATTGTGTCAGTATATATCCTTATATCTTAAAATATTAGACCAGTTTAGTCTATTGGGGTGCATAAATACTTCTATGATTGATATCCAAAATGGTACTTTTGAGTAGTGTTTCGCTTTCATCTTTTCCCAAATTGCCATCAACAGACTTCTTATAATATGTCTCTGAAAGTAACTATGTATGTTCTTCTCATGCCACATAAATGCGTGCCAACCTATTTGCAAGTCATGTCCTTCTAACACCAATAGTCTTTTATTGCTAAGTAAAATCCAGTCCTTTACCCATGTCATTGCTGCAGCTTGGTAATAGAGCTCCCAATGTGGTAGCCCAAATCCTCCTCTTTCTCTTATATCTTGTAATTTTTTAAAACTGATTCTTGGTCTTTTCCCTTGCCATACAAATTTTGTTGTCATTTTATTTAGCTCATTAAAAATGTATTTTCAAGTTTAATTGGAATAGTGGAAAATAGAAACAATAATCTTGGTAAAATATTCATCTTAATTAGAGCATACATCACTTACAGACGCCATTTCAAAACACTGCTACAGCTACGCTATCTGTCTGAAGAAATGCAAAATTTACACACATACTCCTGACAATTCAAATAATGCATATCTAAAGTTTCGCATTCGTACCATTACTGTTGGCTGAGAAAAAAATGGTGCATTTCTTTCTGGGCAACCCTTGTAACTTGGATTTGCAGATCATGTTAAAGTAAGTTTAGCATCATGTATGATCTTAGTTATATATAAAATATGATCTATACCTTAATATTTTATGTTAGCCAGGCTTTTGTAGTTTTCCACCCTGACGATGCTTTAATGCAGTATATTAATGTAGATATTTTCTTCTGAATCTATACAATTTCTTAAAAATATGGAAATATGATCATATGTGTCTTAAAAATACAATAGATGCATTGCAGTGTTTAAGGAAGTAACTCAAATGGCTCCCACTGTGATGCTGCTTTCAAGTACACTGATTATTGCGGACCTATCGTATTTTTTGGAATATAAGACGTACCGGAGTATAAGACACATCTTAGTTTTTGGGGAGGAAAATAGGGAAAAGAATCTGCTTAGCAGATATTCATCTGGCTAGCATCCTTAGTCTGGTCAGCTTCAGCACATTATTTTATCCCCTGGTTAGGGCTTAAAAAAAACCTTATTCAGAGAGACTAACAATGAAAGAGCTTACAAGAGGGTAAGAGCTGGGAACATCATTAGCACTTGGTTAGGGTTGGAAAGAAACATTTGGAGCAAGTTAGAGCAATATATTCCGAAAAATATAGTACTTTACGGAATTGTTTTAAAGTAAAGAATCTCTCCAATCCTGTTCATAAGTGGTCTTTTTCTAAATTCTATGATGTTTTTGCTTGTTTTCAAGTAATTGGTTTTTATTATGTGTGGTGAAAATGAACATTGTTCTGCCGGGCTCTATGGTATGAGTCTCCCGAAAATTCAAGGGTACAAATTTCAGACACATACACACTTGAAAGTTCAAAAACAAAGTTCTTTATCACAAAATTCAAAAGAAACAAAGCACCCTTTTTGTATTGCAAAGAGCACTCGTCCCAAAATAACCTTGTAGGCTGTACAATCCCCTTAATCAGTCCTTAAGTACTTAGCTAGCAGCTGTGAAGGAAAGTCACAGCCCTCCTTCTTCCAAGAAGTGAGACCCCCACACTTTGCTCTGCTTTGGTTTCAAAGGCGTGAAAAATCAACAAAGTCTGGAAACAGCAAGGCACAGTCCTGAACAAACAATGATCAGATAATCTTCCACAATGGCCAAGCCAGCACGCTGCTATTTATATCAGCAGCTCTAATTACTGGAGCCCCACCCAAACACAGGGGGCCTCTCTTATCTCCTGTAATATTTCTTCAATTGGTCTCTTCTATGCATAATTCTGCACATGCGTGGGTCTAACACTTCCTCATCTGAATCGACTGAAGATAATGGAGATTGGCTTCCTGGGCTGTATGCCAAGCCCCCCTCTTCCAAGTCACCCCCACCTTCTTCGTCCGAGGAAACTGCACTCCCTGACTCTGTCGGCAATAAAACAGGCCTATGACATGTTGATGTTTCCCCTGCATCCACCTCCACGTTCCTTGGGGCAGGAGCTGGGCCAGAGCCAACCACAACAAACATAATACAGTGTTCCCTCGACTTTTGCAGGGGATGCGTTCCGAGACCTCCCGCAAAAGTCGAATTTCCGCGAAGTAGAGATGGGGAAGTAAATACACTATTTTTGGCTATGAACAGTATCTCAAGCCTTCCCTTAGCACTTTAAACCCCTAAATTACAATTTCCCCTTCCCTTAGCAACCATTTAGATTATTACTCACCATGTTTTTTTATTATAGTTTATTAAAAAAATGTTTATTAAAGGCGGATGAAAGTTTGGCGATGACATATGACGACATCGGGCAGGAAAAACTGGTATAGGAAAAAAACCCACAAAGTATTTTTTAATTACCGTATTTTTCGCTCCATAAGACGCAGTTTTTTTCCTCCCAAAGTAGGATGAAAAATCAGCCTCGTCTTATGGAGCGAAGATGCAGGCAGGGAGGGGGGGAGGCTGCGAACTCGGAAGCGCCATCTCGCCGGCTGGCTGGCTAGCTGCTCCCTGGCCCACCGTTCCCCGTTCCACGGGCGCGCGCTCCCCATCCCCCTGCCAGCCCGCGGGGAGGTGGGCGGGGGCGGGGAGGTGTGGCAGTAGGAGTAAAGGGAGCCGCGGCCGCCCCTGCCTCCCCACGATGCCTCCGGCCAAATGCGCCCCTGGCTTCTCCACGCTGCCCTATTGCCCGCCCGATCCACCTCCTCTCCTCCTCTGCCACCTCCTGCCTTGGGGCGCGATCTGCCTCCTCTCCTCCGCTGCCTCCTCCTGCCTTGGGGCGCAATCTGCCCCCTCTCCAACGTCGCTGCCTTCTGCCTTGGGGCGCGATCCGCCCCCTCTCCTCCGCCGCCGCCTTCTGCCTTGGGGCGCGATCCGCCCCCTCTCCTCCTCCGCCGCCCCCCTGCCTTGGGCGAGCAATCCGGGAGTCCAGGACAGGGTGGCTTTACGCCATGAAGAGAAAACGGCCGACTTTTCCCTGCTGCCGGAGCCGTTTCCTCTTCATGGCGCAAAGCCACACAGTCCCGGACTCCGGGATTGCTCGCCCAAGGCAGGAGGCGGCGGAGGAGGAGAGGGGACGGATCGCGCCCCAAGGCAGAAGGCGGCGGCGGAGGAGAGGGCGTGGATCGCGCCCCAAGGCAGAAGGCAGCCATCTGCCCAGACAGAAAGGAAACAAGAGAGAGAAAGTGAGAAGAAGAGAGAGAAAGAGGGGGAGAGAGAGAGAAAGAGAGAGGGGGAGAGAGAGAAAGAGAGGGAGAGGGAGAAAGAGAGTGGGAGAGGGGGGAGAGATAGCAAGAGAGGGAGAGAGAGAAAGAGAGAGGGAAAGGGGGGAGAGATAGCAAGAGAGAGAGAGAGAAAGAGAGGGAAAGGGGGAGAGAGGGGGGAGAGAAAGAGAGAGGGAGGGAGAGAGAGGAGATAAAGGAAGAGGAGAGAGAGAAAGGAAGAGAAAGAAAGAAAGAGGGATAGAAAGAGAGAGAGAGTGAGAGATGCTCAGTGAGCCTTTCTTTGAAGTTGCCTTTCTTTCTTTCTTTCTTTCTTTCTTTCTTTCTTTTTCTCTCTTGCTCTCTTGCTCTTTCATTCTTTTTTCTTTCTCTTGCTTTCTTTCTTTCTCTTGCTTTCTCTCCTTCCTTCCCTCATTCCATTTCTTTCATTCCCCCTCTCTATTTTTATTTCTCTTTCATTTTCTTTCTTTCTCTCTTTCTTGCTTTCTTTCTTGCTCTTTTTCTTTCTCTCTTTTACCTTCCCTTCCTCTATTTCTTCTTTTCTTTCTCCTTCCTACCTTCTTCCCTCCCTCCCTCCCTTCAGTCCTTCCTCTCTTACTCTCCCCTTTCATAAGTTTCCTTGCTTCCTTCCTCTGTTCCTGTCCCTTCCCCCTTTCTTTCTTTCTTTCTTTCTTTCTTTCTTTCTTTCTTTCTTTCTTTCTTTCTTTCTTTCTTTCTTTCTTTCTTTCTTTCTTTCTTTCTTTCTTTCTTTCTTTCTTTCTTTCTTTCTTTCTTTCTTTCTTTCTTTCTTTCTTTCTTTCTTTCTTTCTTTCTTTCTTTCTTTCTTTCTTTCCTTCCTTCCCTCCCTCCATTTCTTGCTTTCCTTTTCCTTCCTCCCTTCTTTCCTCCCTCACTCCCTTCTTTCACTCCTTCCTCTCTTCCTCTCCCCTTTTTGGCTCAAAATATTTTTTTTCTATTTTCCTCCTCTAAAATCTAGGTGCGTCTTATCAGCAGGTGCGTCTTATAGAGCGAAAAATACGGTAATATTTTTGAAAAACCGTGGTATAGACTTTTCGCGAAGTTTGAACCCGCAAAAATCGAGGGAACACTGTATGTTGTTTAGAGTCAAAATTATAGCAAGCAAAAATTTGAAATTAATGCTTCCCTGAAAAACACTTAGTGCTAAGCATAATTAGTTAAACATTTATCTACCGGTATTTACGTTAATTACTATAGTTTTATATTATCTTTCTAAAAGTGCCAAGCAAATAGACTACTAAGAACATTATATACAGGTTTGTAAGAATCAAATATACAGGTTTGTAATTGTCCCCAATTAATGTAACTATCTTACTTGGCAATAATGAAGTAAAGCACCGTATATATGTATGTATGTATGTATGTATGTATGTACTGTATGTACTGTATGTATGTATATGTATATTCTATTTTGCATCTTGCTTTTTAAAAAGAGGCATCCAGGTACTTTGGTATAACTGCTATAATAATTAATAATATAAATAAAAATCCCTTTCCTGCTACCCAATCTAGTTTCTTGTTTGATTCTAGAACTTGATAATTTAGTTTTCTTCTTAGTAAGTATTATTTTTTTAAGTTTAACTTTGGCTTCCAAAACTTCCAACCCTTTTTTTCTGGAGATAATGAGATAAATTTTAAAATATCTAGTTCTTTTGCATATTTTTTTGCACATCAACTCTTGCCAGAAAAGCCAATAAAGTAAAGTAATGGAAATCAATTCAGAATTGCTGGTGGGTACCAAGCTGAGTTTCTTGATAAATATGTGTAATTACAGATAGAGAATGCTACACCTCTTAAAATGGCATATTCAGTTACGTATCTTTTTTTGCAAGTTGTTTTAAACAAACATTAAATTAAATTAAGAATTATTTTTGTGTTTTAATGTTTATATGTCATTTTTTTCTGTGACAGAATTATGGATCCAAACTTGTTACGAGAACGAGAACTTTTCAAAAAACGAGCACTCTGTACACCTGCTGTAGAAAAACGTCCAGCACCTTCTGATTCCTCATCTTCTAAAAAGAAGAAAGCCAAAGTAGAACAGAGTGGTTCATCAAGTTCAAAACCAAATACAGGTTAGTGGAGGCAGAGGGAAATTTTAGATAAGCAATTGATGCATGTATCTCTTGGTTGACAGGTGCAAGTAACAGCATGTTGACTTGCGTAGATAGCTGGCATAGAATGTGAAAACATAAAACTGAACTTTTGGATGTCGCATGTGAAAATGAATGTGAAAACTGATAAAGCTTTACTGTTAGCAGGGAATGCTGTGTGCAACATGATTGTGATTGTGGAAGTCTTAATTGGCCACAATAAGTGATGAAGATAAATACATCATCAATTGGCAAGTCTGACATTTGAAAGATTACAACTAGAAATGCATGTAAATATAAAGAATATAAAGAGCATGAGTTAATGAACAAATTGTATAAAAATACATTTGTATTGAAACTAAGAGAAAAGGGAATGATGTAATAATCGGAATGAAGGTAGTCAGATTTTATGGAGTAGAGCTGATGATTGCTTGCAGTGAAATGAAGATATCACTTTCTGAATGAAAGAGCTAAAATATTTGTCAAAAGATGAATGTCATCTAAATTATGAATACAAATAAAATTTGGAATCCATGAATTGTTGATAGTTGTATATTATGCTCCAGTGTAATGCTAATGGAGGAACCAGAAATGATTATGGGGAAAATGTATTTATTTATGTATTGGATTTCTATGCCGCCCCTCTCCGAGGACTCGGGGCAGCTCACAACATATAAAATATACGTAATGTAATCCAATTAAATAATTAAAAATCTAGAAAACCCCCCAAAAATCATAAAAAACCCCAATTATTCCATTCACTCCACATTCTCTCAACACATTCATTGGGCAGGGGGCAAAGATCTAATGGCCCCAGGCCTGGTGGCATAAGTGAGTCTTCAAACTCTTACGAAAGGCAAGGAGGTGGGGGCAGTACGAATCTCTGGGGGGAGATGATTCCAGAGGGCCAGGCCCCCCCACAGAGAAAGGTCTCCCCCTAGATCCCACCAAACAACATTGTCTGGTTGACAAGAACCTGGAGGAGGCCGACTCTGTGGGACCTGACCGGTTGCTGGGATTCATGCGGCATCATTGCATATGAATCCAGGAAAAAAATTACTCTGCAAGGTGATATGGACAGATGGAAGAAAAACAAGTAGAGAACAAGTGGATTGTTCAGAGACCCAAGAATAGCAGTAGCACTTGGACTTATATTCCACTCAGCGATGGGCCACCATTTCTGACACCACTGGAATGGAACGTGATTTTTACCGGACTCGTGCCAATTGCACGTACATGGCGCGTGTATGGCCGGTGGTAATGGAGCTGCACGCGCAGCTCCATTTCTGCTACCAGAGCGCCATTCCCCCCATTTCGGCCCACCCCTGATTCCAGTCCACAGTGCTTTACACCACTCTGAGTGGTTTACAACATGAGCATATTGCTCCCAACACTCTGGGTCAGTTTCTGCTTTAAAAATGCATATTTGTGTTAATTATATAAATATTTAGCCATATATGGAAAAATAAAGAGTATAAATCTACAAGCATAATTGGTTTGAATATTTATGATGAAAACTGAAAGACTGGGTGAAGGGTGTAAAATTGATCACAGATTCTGAATGTTGAATAGAGCATTTCCCAGTAAGACTGATCAGTGGATCTTGAAAAGGAAGTGTCCTGAAAGAAAAGGAAAGAAATGAAAGTATAATAGCTATAAGAGAGCAAATATGATACACTATAAAAATAGAAGGAATGGAAGAGCAATATAAAAGTTAATCTGGAAGTTCTGTAATCAGAATTGTGGTATTGAGTGCCAGGAAAGAATGTATGGTTGTGGTAATAGAAAGTAACGAAAAGGATTCTTGGTGAAATGAAGAAAAAAACTATGGATAAAAAAATACTCTTAAGAGCAATCACAGAAATAATTCTGGAAATAGCAATAGCACTTAGACGTACATACTGTACATACTTATTTACAGTGCTTTACAGCCCTTCTAAGAAGTTTATAGAGTCAGCATATTGCTCCCAATAATCTGGGTCCTCATTTTACCACTTCGGAAGGATGGAAGGCTGAGTCAACTTTGAGCCTGGTGAGATTTGAACTGCCAAATTCCAGACAGCCAGCAGTCAGCAGAAGTATGCTGCAGTACCGCACTCTAACACTGTGCCACCATGGCTCATAATGGGTGAAGAGGGCTAAACATGGGGTTTCCAGTAGAATGAATAAGATTTAAAAATTAAACGATAAAATGATTTGTGATGAAACTGAAATGAACCAATACATAAGTGATTTACATTGTAATAACATTGATATTTTGAAGTGTGGAGTTGAACTGAATGCAGTACATATAATTAACCAAAACAAAAATAATGAAAATGAAATCATAAATGCATAAGAAAGTTGAAAATGGTAATGCTACATGTCTGGTAGCTCTAACTGAAGAAATGAGAAGTTACGGATGTGACTTGCTCATGATGTGGCTGTGGGATTTTTTTAATACATAAGTGAAGACTACATTTGTGTCTAGTAGTTGGAGAATGCTGCTAATTGTCCCTCTAGATCAGAGGTGTCAAACTCACAGCCTATCTGCCGGATGCATCACACACAAGCCGCCCGACCCCCTGTTTAGCAAAGGGGGGGGAGTCAAAATATGTCACATGATGACAACATGACCACGAGTTTGACACCCCTCCTCTAGACAAAAGGAATTCTGCTTGCAAGGGTACAACAGATGATAATTTTAAAAAATTGGGAAGTGCAGCTCGGTTTCATATTGAACAAGAGTTTCCAGAACAAACCTGTGCTCTTCAGTAGGAAGAAAGTTTATTTGCATATTTTGAAAATGCATGCAATAGCATGAGTAGATTTGAATTATGGAATATTTTGTATGAAAGTAAAATTGAATAATAGTTGCTGAATACCATGTAAGCATTATATGGTGAAAATAAAGTTTTGGAAAATTAAGTGAGTAATTCCACACTGAATAGAAAGTAAGATAATTGTCCCATTCATATAACATTTTTGAGGGTCTTTAAAAGAATATTAATTGGGTATACAGACATTAATGTATGTTTGCAGCTGGACGATGTTGTGTTAATTGAAATCCTGAATAATTATAACCAGCATAAATCATGTGATGCAATGAGATATATGCAATTTATACCTAAAGGGTGAAAAATTAAACCAAATTTATGAATTTGTGTACATTGATGAGAATATATACTAAAGATGAAATGAAGAAATTTTAACAAATTTAAATGTTTGACAAAAGGAATAAAAGTCCAATTAATAAATACAAGAAGTAAAAATGGTTGTTTATAAGAGCATGTACTTTGCTACTTTGTTATATGGAATTTGAGAAAAAATTGAATATACTGAAGAAAACCAAGGAAGTTAAGTTTAGTGGACAGGAATTATTTAAGTGTATTTGTTCAAACATGAAGAAACATGGAGAGGTAGCATTAAGAACAAATGAGTCCTGATTAATGTGGGTTGAATACAGCACTAACCAGTATGAAAGAAGCATTTTGAAGTGGCTTGATGGAGAGGAAGAAATAACAAATATATGAAGAAAGAGATGAATGTGTTGAAAGATAGTAGAAAATTGTGGATGGATGCAGTTGGTGAGATGCTGAAAAGGAGAGTTGTGAAGCTTAAAAAACAAGGTAATTTATGAACCAATGTGTCTAATGTTGTACAACATTACAAGCATATTAAGGAAGGGACTACCCATGTTTTTAGGCTGTGCATACTTATTTACTTGGTAGGCTTTCTTTCTAGCTGTACAATGAGTGGAATGGTCTAGCAATTTGCATTTGATTATATTTTAGTGTTTTAAAAAGTTTCTTTAATACTAATCTAGCTTTCTATTTCTAAGATAACATCTTCAGGCATGTGCCTTTTCTTTTTTGAGAATGTTCTGGATCATGGGATTTCTGATGGAGTCTTTTATATATGATGTAGGACAGTGAGTCAAAAGTTCTGCTGGTTTTTGTATTGGCACAAACAAATTAAATAACTGTTATATAATAAAAGCAGTATTTACCATTCTGTCACTTCCTGTTGTATAAATGTGCCTTCTTGCTTTCTCCTTCCCTTTTTTAATCTTCAATAATAATCTTATTATTCAAGGCTGATGAAATAAGCCACATAAATGGTAGATGTGATAGAGAATAATGTGGCCAAGGAATGATTATCCTAAACTGATTTGATAAGAATTATTTCTGCTGATTGAAATTGAGAAAGGACTGCTGCCCCATTTTATGATCCCAAATTTTGATAGCCTATATAGCATAGATTTTAGTATGGAGGGCTCGGTGTATAGCTGCTGTTTTGATGGCAATTCCATCTTTTTAATATTCATTTTAAATAAGGGAACCAATGTTACTGTCATATTTGCTATAGGTTTTTAATGTATTGGATTAAATATTAAAAATAAAAAGTTGGGCTGGATAAGGAAGCATTAATGTTTCCTTTGGCTCTGTTTCTTAGCTGACTATTAGTATTGTGTAGAGCTGCATTTGTGTAGAGCTGACATGATCACTGTATAATTAACAATTAATTATGGGGAATATAATTCCTGAGAAATTAGGAAGTGTCTAAGCACTAAGAAAAAGTGTTTTGATGTAAAACTAATAAAATACATATCTTTTACGTATCTAATATTTAACAGATTTGTAAAAGATTTTGAACCCTTTGTGTTGGTACAGTCTCTTGTTTGAGGTAATGGAGTATCAAACTACTATTTTGATACATTAAATATATAATCAAATTGATTGCATGGCAAATGATACTTTTATATTCTGTGGTATCTTAATATGCTTTCATTTATTCTGACCGCATTTTAAATAAAGCAAAAAGCAATTCATTAGATTAACAAAAATTTATTTAATCAATACTAGTCAACAGCAGTTCATTATAAAACAAAACAACCCTCTGTTTTCACACCACACAGTGACATTATCCATTAGCAAGTATTTTGTAACCTTTTCAGGTTTCTACCCATTGGCAAAAAAGGGACTGCTAATAGCGATATTTAAGGCTAATCAAGATCTGAATTGCTTGGTCCTAAAATACAAGAGGCTTCAATATAATGTTGAACATCTGTTTGGTTCTGGTGCTGAAGTTCATTCCACCACTACACCACTTCCGTTTCATGCTTTCTGAAGCTGTTCATCATAGATCTAACAGGATTGGGTTCATTGTCTAAGTCTTTCATGGTTTTGTTTTTAACACAACAGCAACAGTCAAGCAGCTCATATAAAAAGGCTAATATCACCAAACATATTACAGTAAATATAAATATGACCAGGATGACAAAACAAGCAGTGTTCCAGTTGTCATGGAAAGGGTAGATTTTCTGTACTTGAAAGCCAAGATACTGATAGAGGGATGTGGTTTCATTCCAGCGGCTAATGTTGAAAGTTGCCATGTTTGGAAACTCCTCTGATTTCTCTCTCTGCAATAAAGTAAAATATGTAGTTACGATTCTTTCCTCCTTTACTAACAAACTAAAACGGAAAAATCAATTTTTAGTTTACTGCATGTCATAAATATTTCTTTATGAAACACAAGTAGACAATTTTCCCAGGGTCAATGGTCATAATTCCCTTCTGGAGAGGTTTTCAGATAATATCACCAGAAAAACAATGGTAACCCTTGAAGGAGCAAAATTAGTTTTTTTAGCCATACAGTATTCCCTCGATTTTTGCGGGGGATGCGTTCCAAGACCGCCCGCGAAAGTCGAATTTCCGCGAAGTAGAGATGCGGAAGTAAATACACCATTTTTGGCTATGGACAGTATCACAAGCCTTCCCTTAACACTTTAAACCCCTAAATTACCATTTCCCATTCCCTTAACAACCATTTACTCACCATTATTACTGGTACTCACCATTGAATAAGACACTTAGTGATTCTGATATTTATAAACATAATTATTTATTAACAATAATTATTTTTTTTTGTTATTTATTTGCAAAAATTATTAGTTTGGCGATGACATATGATGTCATTGGGTGGGAAAAACCGTGGTATAGGCTATTCTCGAAGTTCGAACCCGCGAAAATCAAGGGGACACTGTATTGAGCAATTTTTGGAGCTTTAGGGATGGAAATTATTTACCTTCTTCTAGTTATCTTTTGGTACCAAATTTTGGTAGTGCACGGTTACCAAAGAATAAACCGATAGAATACCACCATTAAAAACAGCAAAACAAAAGTCCTGCTTTTTAAAATGTTGGTGCTAAAGAACATAAGAAGAGCCATGCTGAATCAGGCCAAAGCCCATCGAGTCCAGCATTCTGTGTCACACAGTGGCCCACCAATTGTACATGGGGATCTTGAGTAGAAAGAGAAGGCAAAACCCTACCTTTTCCTTGACCCCCAACAAATGGTACTCAAGGAAATCCTGCCTGCCTCAACCAACATAGAGGTGGCACATGGACATCCGTGTCACCAAGCCAACTTTTTCATAGATCATCATCAGTTTTCCGATTCATTTAGCAAGTAAGCTGGGAATATGCTCTTGCAGTAAATACCAGTAGATTTTTTTTTTGCCTGAGGAGCTAGATAATAAACAATCTCTGCTTCTGATCTTTTATACAAATGGTATCATAATGAAATAAAACCTTCAAGCTGCTGCCTGCATTCAATTTGGAGTGTTTGAGTGTTCTGAATAATCATTTGAAATTCAGTTCAGGTTGAGAATGTGGTTCTTTATCTATAGCTCACAGCATAATTGTACATGTGACTACACAAATGTATTGAATTTATTGGGATTACTCCCAGATAATCATTATAGTATCGAATTATGTTTTCAAAACATTTTTTGAAGAAGCATTTGAAGACACTTGCTGATGTAAATGGACTTACCATTGCTGCAGTATTGCAATTGTTGATTTCTGGTTTCATCTTTATTGATAAAGCCAAAGTGTTTGGCATCGATAAAGCTAAATGTTCACTACGCTGATTTTCTGTAAAATCTCAGTTTGCCAGCAATGCTCTAAGGCTGCTATACTGAGAGGATGCTATGTTGCTTGGCTTGCAGAAACTGCACCTTTCAATTCAGTGCTGGCAGCATCATAATACCAGGAGGGGCAGGCATGTGGGAAGAGGCCCAGGGATGTTGTGGGTACCAACAAAGGTCACATAAAAAACTACTGGGAGGATACATATAAATTGCTCACCTCAGCTTAAACTACAGTACTTAACTTTTTATGGACTCATTATTAGAACAGTAACAGCAGTACCAAATTCCATAATCCCCCTCCCTTTCCAGCTATTATTTAACCCTGCTGTTCTGTTCGAAAAAAGTTCCTAATGTTATGTTCCCGGGTCACCCTGACCCGGACCGAAAACTCTTCATTTGCAGTGCTTATGTTTGGTCTTTTTGAAAGCTTTTTTCACCTGGAAACATGTTTGAACATTTCTGCACACAATGGAATGAAAATTGAACTGAAAAAATTAATCCTTATTGGTTTATTTTGCACATAAATGTGCCTCCCCCCCCGTTTTTGTGAAAGTTTTTTCAATTTATGGATAGTTTTGCTTGCAAAATCCATTCTATTTTACTAAAGTTGGTGTGGGATTGGTAGCTTGAACATTTCTGCACACAATGATATGAAAATTGAACTGAGAAAATTAATCCTTATTGGTTTATTTTGCTCATAAATGGGCCCCCATGCTTATACTCAAATAGGCTTATACTCGAGTAGGCTTATACTCGAGTATAAAATGATATGGTCTTATATTCAAAAATAAACCAATAAGAATCATTTTTTTTCAGTTCATTTCTATTTTTCTTATGTTTAGGATTGTTCAATTTAGTATATCAAAACTTTTGAGTTTATTGATAATTTTGCCTGCAAAATGCATTCTATTTTACTATTCTATTTTGGTGTGGGATTGGTAGCTTGAACCTTTCTGAACATAATGATATGAAAATTAAACTGAAAAAATGATCCTTATTGGTTTATTTTGCTCATAAATGGGCCCCCATGCTTATACTCAAATAGGCTTATACTCGAGTAGGCTTATACTCGAGTATAAAACAATAAACCAATAAGAGTCATTTTTTTCAGTTCATTTATATTTTTCTTATGTTCAGGATTGTTCAATTTAGTATATCAAACCTTTTGGGGGAAAATTCCTTAGGGATTTGTAGCCTTAAAAAATATAAATTGACACGAAATTCAAAAAGGATGGGGGGAGGGGCTTTTTGATCAAAATAAAAATATAAGTCTCAATTTTTCCAGTTCAATTTTCATATCATTATGTTCATAAATGTTCAAACTAGTTTTCCAGTGGAAAAAGTTTTCAAAAAGACCAAATTCAAGTACCTAAAAAAAATCATTTTGATCCGGGTCTATATGACCCGAACAGAGTAAATGTGACTTTTTTTTTGCCAAGAAAAAAATTTTTCCCCCACCCCCACAAATATTTTTTTGATGATCAGCATTGTTAAATTGAGTAAATGAATGCGTAAGATTTTAAAGAATATTTCGGATTTGGAGCATAAAAAAATAAAAAGTGAAAATTGTTGCAAGCAGCCAGGGGGGGGGGGAGGCCTTATTTCTGATGTTAAAAAAACAGTAAGAATCATTTTTTTCAGTTCCTTTATATTTTTCTTATATTCAGAAATGTTCAAGGTACCATTCCCACACCAACTCCAGTAAAATAGACTGCATTTTGCAAGCAAAACTATCCATAAATTGAAAAAACTTTCACAAAAACGGGGGGGGGGAGGCACATTTATGGGCAAAATAAACCAATAAGGATTAATTTTTTCAGTTCAATTTTCATTCCATTGTGTGAAGAAATGTTCAGACTACTTTCCAAGTGAAAAAAGCTTTCAAAAAGACCAAACATAAGCACTGCAAATGAAGAGTTTTCAGTCCGGGTCAGGGTGACCCGGGAACATAACATTAGGGAGGTTTTTTTTTCAGCAAGAAAGAAACCTCCCACCCCCCAAAAAAAATTCTCATAGAGAGAACCCCTGAAATGATGAAAAGTCATGAAATTTCAAGTTTCAGATATGCAGGGAAAATTTTTTACAGGGTCTCAAACCTTGATTTCGGGTCTCACAGACCCGAACAGAACAGCAGGGTTAAATCAAAACTGCAAAGAAGAATATAAAAGGTAAAATGGTTTTAAAAAATCTATCTCTGAAATTGGGAAAGCAGAATTTAATTGGATCTAGAAAGGGTTTTCTACTCGGTTCCTAGAAAACCTTGTAATTTATGGGAAACTATTTCCTTTTACTACAGAGCAGGGAAAAGAACTGGGTAAAAGTGACAAATCTTGCTCAAATCATATGAATCTTTGAAAACTAGGTACAAGCCTCTAATTTATTATACCTGAAGAAAAGAATATAGAAGATTTCAGTAAAGATACTTTTTGTAGCAGTATTTTACTTTTCATATATAATTCTGAACCCAGGCATCCAGATGATGCTGTGAACATTGGCCCTTCAAATGTCCTTTCCCAATTACAGGAGCCGGAGGATGTCTCACCCAGTATGACCTCTTCTGATACATACCAGCCATATGGTTATAAGATAGCAGAGAGTTTTAAGCAGTCCGTTTAAGTGCCTGAGGAATGTAATATAACAGAGGTCTTTATGAGTTACATTGAAAGGATTCCAGATTAGAATCTGGTTCAGTGCCCTATTGACCACGCCTACCCTGCTGTTTCACTTTTTTGTTTCAACAAGAAGCTCTGAGAAAAAACATCACTGAGGAAGGAGCTGCCCACTCACAGCAGAATGAAAAGCCATGTAGGATAATTATTATTATTTATTATTAGATTTGTATGCCGCCCCTCTCCGTAGACTCGGGGCAGCTCACAACAGTGATAAAAACAATACATGGTAACAAATCTAATAATTAAAATCTAAAATAACAGTTTTACATTAAAAAGTCTAAACCTCCCCCCCCAATAGATAAAATACATACACACAGTCATATCATGCACAAAATTACATAGGCAAGGGGGGGATGTCTCAGTTCCCCCAAGCCTGATGACAGAGGTGGGTTTTAAGGAGCTTACGAAAGGCAAGGAGGGAGGGGCAGTCCTAATCTCTGGGGGAGTTGATTCCAGAGGGTCGGAGCCGCCACAGAGAAGGCTCTTCCCCTGGGTCCCGCCAGATGACATTGTTTAGTCGACGGGACCTGGAGTAGACCAACTCTGTGGGACCTGGGATTCGTGCGGCAGAAAGCGGTCTCACAGATATCCTGGAGGATAATGGAATTGTTTCAAAGGGAAAAAAGAAACCTATCACAAGTTGATATTTGCCCTTTCCTAAAAAGTTTAGATTTGAATTACAGACCATGGAAGTGTGTTCTAAAGACAATTCAAATGTTCAGAAAGAAAATAAACACTACTTTGTAATGTAAGTAGATTCCTTTCCAGTTTTTACTATTTCCAATTTACTGTACTAAGCAAGAATTGCAATTTCCTAAGGGAAGAAGGTTCTAGAGCAGATCCCATTTCTAGATGTGTCTTAGATTGTTTTTACAGTCTAGGACAGGGGTCCCCAAACTTGGTCACTTTAAGACTTGTGGACATCAACTCCCAGAATTCTCCGGCCAGCTCTGCTACCCTTCATAGGGTAGCTCTAAAGTCTATGCAAACCTGTAAATAAGATGGTGGGAGGGGGAAAAACGCAATCTATGGTTGAATTTCCTCCCAGAAAAGCCTCTCAGCCATAGTTGTACATCTCCCCCATTTGGGTCAGGAAGATAAATAGGCTGCATGATGGCCTAGAGCAGTGGCGGTGAACCTTTTTGGCACTGAGTGCCGAAAAGGGAGCGCACACATATGCACGCACTCATCTGAGACACAACACAGAGGAGGAGCTGCCCAGGGGGCATGTGTGCGCCAGAAAATAGACTTCTGGTTTCCGACGTGCACATGCATGCTGGCCACCTAGCCTTCCGGAGAGGGGCGGCATACAAATCCAATAAATAATAATAATAATAATAATAATAATAATAATAATAATAATAATAATACTGGCATGCATGCGTGTGTTACAATCAGCTGGCCAGCATGCATGCTCATGCTGGAAAATGAAGTACTGTACCAGTTCTTCTAATTTTTGGCATTGCCACACTCATGGGGACCAGCTGATTGTTGTGCACACATGAGTGTCAGAAACCCAGAAGAGGAACGGGCAATGCTACGCATGCCAGGTGACATGGCTCTGTGTGTCATTTCAAGCACGCGTGCCATTGGTTCACCATCATGAATCTAAAGTAATAATTATGTCTGCCAACTGATACCATCTATTCCACTCATTATTCTCTCAAGGGTCAAGCTAATTCCTTCAAAAGAGAATGCTAGAAAATTTCTAAAGCTTTGTTATCAAGTAAGGCAATGATAAGTAAAGAACTCTAGCTAAACAGTTACAAAATCATCAACTGGGGACTGACAAAATTGTATGTCAGAAGCTATTTTACACAGAGATTTTAATGCTTCTGTTGCACCTTTATTAATTTCTTAAGTCAGTGATTTTCATCCTTTACTTCACCACGGACCCCTTTAAATACGTTTTGTGGCAAAATAACAGAATTGGAAAGGACCTTGGAGGTCTTCTAGTTCAACCCCCTGTTCAGGCAGGAAACCCTATACCATTTCAGACAAATGATTGCCCAATCTCTTCTTAAAAATTGCTAATGTTGGAGCATCTGCAACTTCTGGAGGCAAGATAATTTTTGTAGTGGGAGTTTAAAATTTTGAAACAAACTGTTCTAACGGACTTAGAAATTTCAGTATAATCTATGCAGCTGAATGCTAGCTAGCCATATGAAATAAAATACAGTGGAACCTCGACATACGAGCAGCTCTACTTACGAGCTACTCGAAAGTAAGAGCTGGGAGGGGAGCGACATTTTTGTTCGCCTCCCGAGCTCACATTCGGGATACGAGCGCCAAGGAGCTGTCTCCTGAAGCCGAACGCTAACTTCCGCGTTCGGCTTCAGGAGACAGCTCCTTGGCGCTCGTATCCCGCGTGTTTTAAAACATCGCAGCCAGCCTGGGGGGTTCGGGGGCTTCCCCCCGAGCCCCCCAGGCCGGCTGCGACGTTTTAAAACACGCGCGCCGCTTCGCAGCTGTCTCCTGAAGCCAAACGCTAACTTCCGCGTTCTGCTTCAGGAGACAGCTGCGAAGCGGCGCGGGTGTTTTAAAACGTGGCAGCCGGCCTGGGGGGTTCGGGGGCTTTTAAAACGTGGCAGCCGGCCTGGGGGGCTCGGGGGGAAGCCCCCGAACCCCCCAGGCCGGCTGCGACGTTTTAAAACACCCGCGCCGCTTCGCAGCTGTCCCCTGAAGCCAAACGCTAACTTCCGCGTTCGGCGGCAGCGGTTTTTTGTTGTTGTTGTTGCACGGATTAATTGACTTTACATTGTTTCCTATGGGAAACAATGTTTCGTCATACGAGTGTTCCGACTTACGAGCCTCCTTCCGGAACCAATTAGTCTCGTAAGTCGGGGTTCTACTGTATGTACTATTGGCTAGTTATTAAAAGAATGAAATTTTACTTGGTTATATAAAGAATAAAAATAGTCTATTTATGAAGTTCATTGGATTGCTTATTAGAATTCGTAGAAGAAAGCTTTGAATAGAATCCAGCAACTTCTGTAAATTTGGTTGCAGTCTTAAATCATTTGTATCAGAGGTGGGTTCCTGCTGGTTCGGACTGGTTCTATAGAACTGGTAGTGGGAATTTTCCCCCACTCACCAAACTGGCAGCGATGGCCAGCTGGAGGCGCCCCCACAACAGCTCTCTCAGCAGCACTGTAGGTGCCGCCATCTTGTTTTTCGCTTCTATGCATGCTCAGAAGGTGGGGTTTTTTTTGCTTCTTTGCGTGTGCAGAAGCTGGGATTTTAGCACTGTGCATTCACGTGTGTGCCCATACAATAGGTGAGGAAGCGAATCGGTGGTGAAGTAAGTCAGAACCCACCCCTGATTTGAATATATGTGGGGAGGGGGCAAGCCTCACTAATCTTGCCTTATGTCTGAAATACATAACATTGCACTATTATCATCTGATATAAAATAAATTACTTGTATATATAATAAATTACATATGTAAATATTAGTGGCTAATTCAGATGGAATTGAGTTTCGGGAAGTTTATTTATTAAATGGTTACAAACCAAATTGATTTCTTTAAAGCAGTGTCCATGTTAGCAACTTACTGATTCATCTTATACAGTGGCCAGATGGCAAGGCTAGATGAAGAGATCAGTTTGCTGCCTTGGCTATTAAGATAAGTTTTGCAATTTAGTGATTGTATAAATTTGGAAAAAATTAAAATCTTGCTAGCATTTAAAAATACACTGTCCTGTTTATTAGATTTTACCTCCTAAAATGAAATTAATTATTAGGAAACACAGAACCTCAGATCTAGTTTACAATTACTGAGTATGTTAGTCTCTTTTTAAAATGGATGGTCATCAATTCTTCATGAATGCACAGATGGCAAGATTCTCTATTATCACAAGACAAGCACCTCTGCTTTTAACCACCATGCTCATAAGCTTCAGAATCAAAAGCAACTATAATTTATAAATGCATCAATAAAGGCTCTTACGTATTCTCATTTTCTGAAATGTATTCTTTTTTTTTTTGCAAAGACGACAATAATTATAAGGCATTAATTTTTTAAAAAAAGATACAGACATACCTCTTTTCTGAAAAGATGCTGGAACAGTGCTGATCTGCTGTTTAATACAGCTTCTGGTACAGCTAAGATGGAGCTTTGCTGCTATTGGCTGAAGCAGAATGCAGCTGACAGCTTCCTTTATGCTTATTTGCATTAGACCCTTAGCCAACGAGGAAATCATTCATAAATCTGAAATATATAAAATATCAGATTACATTCTACCTACTTTCTTAACCTCTTTAAAAAGCTTATTTAACAATGAAGTATATTTAAAACAATGTGCTCTTTTGATATTTATTGTTTAAATTTATTTTTTCTAATAGCAGATTAATCTGGTGTAAAACATACACATGTATAGTCTTAATAGATCTTAATAGAGGAGAATTACATGTATGCATGTTAGAACACAAACATTCATATATTTTAATTATAAAGATACCTTATGACTTACCATTATTCTTTGTCTTTTACCTTATTATATAAGCTATTGAAATCTGTGGAATTAAAGCAGTAAAATTTCTGAATTGGTTCAGTAAAACTTCATTTTCCATTGTCTTCAGGCCTACTATAATTCTAGTTTGTCATTTAATTAGATGAAAGTTGCAAAAATACAGTACGTTTAAACCTTTTGTTCATTTATATATTTCTAAATTTCTAAATTGCTTTTTAGCATAACTGACAAAAAATGGCAAGCACAAAAGTATCTGTGCAAAAGTCATGCAATAAAATACTATAAAACAAAGTTGAAAAAAAGGATATATTTTGATATTTCCAGGTATTCAAAATTATTTTCAGTAGATTCTCTTGATCAGACAAATAAATTGGATTTCTTATTTGTTAAAACTACAAAAGAAATCTCAAAATTACTTTATAAAATGAATTTAAGAGTATATTATGAGATATGTAATGTATTGACAAATTCTTGTTAAAGGTATGGGAGTGATTTGCCATTAGCACCTTCTAAGATTATTTTTTTCAGTTTTATTATTTAGTTTACAGATTTGGAATATCCTCATTATCTTCCATCCCAGCACCAACCAGGCTAAAACACCCTATTTAATTTTTTCAAATTCCAGCTAGTAAATTAGATACTGCAATTTATTTTGATTAATAAATTTCAATCATTTCAATTGAAATTAAAATGAAGTCAGTATAAAGTCAACAAAGCAAAACAGTTATGAACATTGCCATTTTCTTTCTGTTGACCATCACTTTTCCAGAATTTCTTTTTTTAATATAAGGTAATATTTAAAATCCTAATCTACCCAAAGCTTTCTTAATGTTCTCTTCGTGTTATCTAGACTCTGTGCTTTTCTCGAACAATATTGTTTACTTAGAATCCTTCATATTTTCATTTGATTGCAACTGTTTTAAAACATATCCCTTTTCTTCAGGGAAGTTTTCAATACTTCAGAACACAACATCCTTCTGTATCAGAGGTCTCAAACCCGCGCCACTTTAAGACTTGTGGAGCTTTGCTGGTTGAGGAATTCTGGGAGTTGAAGTCCACAAGTCTTAAAGTGGCCTGGGTTTGAGACCCCTGTTCTAGATCATCTCGTCATGATGGGATGCAAATGTAGTTCTGCTAGGTTTCCAGTTCTTTTTAAGGCTTTATAGTTTTATTATATTATATTATAGTTTGAGCTACTTCAAGCTTGTGTAACCTGGGACCATGATAGTATACACTGTACACATTTTCCAGAAATCTCTTTTCCATTTTGTTCTCTATCCCCTCATTTTCTTAAATTGCAATATGTGAGCTTGGAGAGAGGGAGGAAGACAGAGGGAAAGAGGCAGAGTAGATTTCTTTAGGGGACAACAAACATAGATATATTCCTGGACACCGATTTTTTCCCCAATGTAACTTTCATAAATTGCTTTCCGTATTTTTTATGATTAACTAATTGATTTAAATTCTGAGTTGTCCTGATAGCCGGGGTGGCACAGCAGGTAGAGTGCTGTACTGCAGGCCACTGATGCTGACTGCTAGATATGTAGGTCAGCGGTTCAAATCTCATCACCGGCTCAAGGTTGACTCAGCCGTCCATCCTTTCGAGGTGGGTAAAATGAGGACCCGGATTGTGGGGGCAATATGCTGGCTCTGTTAAAAAGTGCTATTGCTAACGTGTTGTAAGCCACCCTGAGTCTAAGGAGAAGGGCGACATTAAAAAAAATTAAACAAACAAACAAACAAATAAATAAATAGCAATTTACTATGAGAAGAAAAATGTACATTCTTGTAATGAAGTATAAATCAAGAAACAGTTTCCACACAGTTATTTTGTAATTCTGTTTTAAGAAAGTTTTTAAAAACCCTCAATTATTAGAGATTTTCAGTTGTCTGTGCATGAATCAGATCCTTTGTGATTATTTTTAATTGAGTGTATTTTTAGGGATGTTAATTTTGATTAAAGTACATTAATTCATTTTTTTAATAAATAGTTTTCCTGTTTTAAGTCAGGACCAAGAGATGTATAGCAATATAGTGAACAATAAGAAGACAATTTTAGATTTATTTTTTTACAGTAGCATATTTAATTTGCTGACTGCAAAATGTCTTGTGCTTTAAAATTAATTTGAAAATTAATTCTGTTTTAATAAATCCTGATTTCTCCATTTTTAAAGGATTCAATAAAGTTCTAATTTATAATAAATTTCCTCATTTTATTAATAGCCCAATAAAGTTTATTGGTCAATATTTTCATAGGTTTGGTTACCCAAGCATATATCAGTATTTCACTATGCCTGACCTACAGAATGAGAGTCTGTGCCATTTTTTTTCCCTTTATAGACCACAGCAATGGAACTTTTAATTTGAAAGCTCTTTCTGGAGGCTCTGGCTACAAGTTTGGAGTGCTTGCAAAGATAGTGAACTATATGAAGGTATAATTTTGCTACCACGTTTACTATGTTTACCTTTTACGATTAACATATTTTGAAATGGTCATCACACATATTTATATATTGTGTAATGACACAAATGCTAATTGGGACAATATATTGTTCTCCCAGATGAACTATTGTTGGATTGAGCCAATGAATACTGAGATTGGGATTTGACATTTTTAATCTGAGAACAGAGTACATTTAATATTTATAATTAATTAAAAGTTGTTAATTATTGAACATTTAGCATTTATAGCAAATAAAAGTAATGCAGTACTATACATAATTTTTAGATTGGATTTTTTGTTAATAATTATTTGGATAATCCCCCTTTATTCATGAGCTTCTATCTCACGAAAGACTGGATGGTATTGCTATGAGGAGCATGTTTACCCAGGATTAATCTTCCTATGGTAATGTGGACATGTGCTCAAGATGAATAGAGTGCTGTAATATGATGCAGTCCTGCGAACTCATGGCATGATGACATACAAATTGAATAAATTTCCTAAAAATGTGGTTCAGTAGTATTGTTCAAACTCATTTGTGCCAAGAAGCCTCTCTTACTTCATCCAGAGTGAAAACATCCTGATGCAAGTTGGTTGGGATAAAAGCTACTTGTGATAAAATCCTTTTAAATTTTTCTGATTTGTGGACTACTATCTTGTAATACAGCATTGCTCTAATGCTGTTGTAATTTAATTAGGTAGTTCACATCATTTTCACTATCTGGGTTAATACTGGAAATGTAGCACAGTCAGAATTAGAAAAGTAAACTATTGAAATTTGAAGCAGTTAAGATCCTTCAGCTATTTAACAAGATTTATTTTTGCACATATTTTGTCAGCTTCTAATGTAATTAATATTATAGTTTTGAAAGATAATAAAATCAATTGGTTTTTTTTTGTCTAGACACGACATCAACGTGGTGATACCCATCCATTAACTCTTGAAGAAATATTAGATGAAACACAGCACTTAGACATTGGACTGAAGCAGAAACAGTGGTTAATGAGCGAGGTAACAAAAGTAGCCATTCAGGGTACTGGTTTAAATAAATATAATGATCAAATAATAAATAATAATTTAATAATAATAAACTGTTATCAAGTCTCATGCCCAAAGCTGGCAATGAAGGCAGATGTATCAAATATAAATGTATTGCTTTCTTGTTACACAATTTCTATAACTTTAAGATTACTTTGACCTAAAAATTTGTTTTCTAAGCGTACTGTATATAGTGTCAATGAATTACATGAAGAAAATACATTGCAAGATTTGTAAAGGAATAGAAACTTCATAAACTTTCATTTGTATGGTATTATATATGAATTATTTTTAATGTTGAAATTCTAGAAACAAATACACTAGTGAAACCCCCCCCCCCCCGAGCATTCCAGTAGGGCCGCGAATGGCTGCCCTTTACTGGATACAGCAAAATATGCTATTCTAAGGAGACTGATCAGAGGTGATTCATTATTATTATTATTATTATTATTATTATTATTATTATTATTATTATTATTATTATTTATTGGATTTGTATGCCGCCCCTCTCCACAGACTCGGGCACATTCATATAGACATGCCCCAGGCAGATTCTTTTTAGTTGTTAATTTCTCAAAATTATTCAGTCTTCTGTTCATACTGTGATCAACAGTAGCACACACAATTCAATCAATATTAATTTTACAAAGTCCATGTATAGAAAACGGTATGCTATTTCTTTTTTGTTTTATTTTCATTATAGGCCCTTGTCAGCAATCCTAAAATAGACGTTATCGATGGGAAATATGCTTTCAAGCCTAAGTATAACTTAAAAGATAAAAAGGCCTTGTTGAGGCTTTTGGATAAGCATGATCAACGAGGATTAGGAGGAATACTTTTGGAAGATATTGAGGAAGGTCTTCCTAATGCACAAAAAGCAATTAAGGTAAGCAATACTTATCATTGCATCTTTCAAGTTTCTTAACTGGTTACAAGGCATTTGGATTAGTAACATCTCTTTCAATTATAATGTAGAGTAAAATCCTGGTGTCAAATACACAGGGATCTTCTTGGCAGCTTCTGAATCTGGGGAAAAATTAGGTCTTTGAATTTCTTTGAATGTATTTATTTTTCAAATGTATTATGGTCATTAACCAGCACAAGAAAATGGATATTAAAATAGTCAAAATGTAAAAAAATAAATTAGCAATATCAGAATAGTTAAGAAAAATTCTGAGAGATCCCAAAATTCTCTAAAGGACAGAATACCCTAAATCTGTGATGGCGAATCTATGGCACGTGGAGCCATATTTGAGGGCATGTGAGACTTTTCCCTTTGTTAGCTCCAATGTGCATGTGCACACTGGCCAACTGATTTTTGGCCTTAAGAAAGGCCATTTCTCTCTCCCTGAAGCCCTGGAGGCAAAACAAAATCACCCAACAGAAAAACCGGAAGTTTGGGAAAACGAACTTCCCGTTTGCGTTTTTTGCATTCTGGAGGGTTCAGAGAAGCTTCCTGAAGCTCTAGAGTGCAAAAAACACACAATGGAGGAAGTGCATTTTCTGAACTTCTGGTTTGTCTGTTGTGCTGTGCACTCCAGAGCATCAGGAAAGTTCCCTGAACCTTCCGGAGTGCAAAACAGCACAGTGGCAAACCAGAAGTGTGTTATCCCGAACTTCCGATTTGCGCGTTTGGGGAATTTTTTTTCAGGTACCAGGCTTCAGTAAGACCTGTGTGCAGGGACAAGGGGGGATTGTGCGCATGTGGGGGGGAGGCAGCACTCGGGGGTGCATATATGGGGGGGAGGGGGTGTGGGCACATGCATGCATGCTAGCACACCCACATATCCCCTTTTGGCACACAAACCAAATAAGCTTCGCCATCACTGCTTCAGCACAGCCTGATTTAGCACAAGCAGCTGATTGGTGGTTGGATCTGCCTCGCACTATACCACTTATCAGCTGTTCCAGGCTGCAAGGATTGCCACTGCCCATTTCCACCATCATCGCCCATTGCCGCCTCCATGAGCCCCATTGTTGGCCTCTGCATGTCCCGTTTTTGGCCTCTGCGCACTCCATTTTTGGGCATTCCACGCTGCTGCCTATCCCCGCCACGAGGAACAGGCTGAAAATGGGGGAGTGGAGACTGAAAATGGGTCATATGGAGGACGAAAATGGGGCAGCTGGAGGTGGTGATAGGCAGCGGCACCAATGGACAGCGACAGTGGTGATGGATGGTGGCAATCCCTGCAAGCTTGAACACCTGATAGGAGGTATGCTAGGAGGCAGCTCCAACTGCCAATCAGCTGCTTGTGCCTAAATCAGGCTGTGCTGAAGCGGACCAGGCTGTTTGCTGTTTGCTGCAAGGAGGCAAATTGTTAGGAGAGAGGCAGATTTCACATACACACACACACACACACACACACACCTTGTTTGCTTCCTCAAAAGCTAGGTGTGTCTTATAGTCCGAAAAATGTGGTGTATCATCTTGAGCAGGATAGAAACCTAATAAATAAATTTAGGGTGTCAAAATCATGTCATCACGGTGGCCTCACGTGACAGGACTTTTTTCTCTTTTGCTAAACTGGACATGGGTGTGGCCAGCACGTGACTTCCTGCGGGCTGGTTGGAAGTTTGACAGCCCTGAAATAAACAATAAAAATGTGTTAATATAATGGGGGAAATTACGAATATGGTATTTTCATCCCATCTGTCATAAAATGCTTGTAAATGATGCAGATTTGTTATATACATGGAAGAAAATCAACAGCAGGTTTCCACTTCAGCCTGATTATAAAATGGGCTCTGAGTGCTGAACATTTTTTTTATATCTATTGTATATTTGCAGACATAGTTGTGTGAATTCTGGAAATTACAGTTGATATACACTTACTATTCTGTATTTATATTTGAGGCAGGCTTTAGGAGACCAGATCATCTTTGTTACCCGTCCTGATAAGAAGAAAATTCTATTCTACAATGATAAGAGCTGTCAATTTACAGTAGATGAAGGTTGGTTTTTTTTCATTCAACAGTTACTTTGCGGCAGGCATAATATATATGCTATGTCATAAATATATATGCTAAACATGATAATTTTATTGTTTGAAATGCCAAAAATATTCTTTGGTGTGTCTCAGATTATTTGTTTGTTTGTTTGTTTATTTATTTATTTATTTGACTTCTATGCCGCCCTTCTCGAATTTAACATTTAATAACTTGAATTTGATTATGATATCTAAATAGTCTACCTTTCCTCACATTTCGTGGAGAGTCGTGATGTTGAATTATGTTATCCTCCCATGTTCAGAGTTGTACAGCTAGTTCTCAATGTACAATCTCAAATTGAGCCCAAAATTTATGTTGCTCAGTGAGAAATTTGTTAAGTGAGTTTTGCCCCAGTATGTGACTTTTCTTGCCATATTTGTTAAGTGAATGACTGCAGTTATTAAGTTAGTGATATCGTTGTTAAATAATTCTGGCTTCCCCATTGACGTTGCTTGTCAGAAGGTTGCAAAGGTTGATCACATGACCCCAAGACATTGCAGCCATCATAGATATGAATCAGTTGGCAACCACCCAAATGTAAATCACATGATCATGGTGCTGCAGTGGTCATGTGTGAAAAATGGTCGCAAGTCACTCTGTCTGTCTGTCTGTCTGTCTGTCTGTCTGTCTATCTATCATCTATCTCTATCTATCTATCTATCTATCTATCTATCTATCTATCTATCTATCTATCTATCTATCTATCTGTCATCTATCTCTATCTATCTATCTATCTCTATCTATCTATCTATCTATCTCTATCTATCTATCTATCTATCTATCTATCTATCTATCTATCTATCTATCTATCTATCTAATCTATCTGACTTATATCCTGCTCTTCTCCTCTTCTCTGAGGACTCAGGACGACTCACAGCATATAAAAATACAAAAAGCAGTTCAGAAGTCCAATATTTAAAACAATCTAAAAACCCCCAAATTTTAAAACGTACAGCCCTACTCATTCACACCACAGGCCGGGGTTGATGTTAAAGTTCAGCGCCCCCAGGCTTGCTGGCAAAGATAATTTTTTTAAACCCAAAGTTGCGAACTATCTGTAAATCAGTGTTCTTGATAAGCTAGTTTCTAATGTCTGAAAACTCTCTATTCTTCGCAAAAAATCACTGTCAAAATCAAACTGACAGATCTTTGATAGATTCTTTGATTTGATTTTTCTACAATTTCTAAGTTTTGATCTAGGAATTATAATTTATTTATTTGGATACTGAAGACCTATTTTTCCCTCAGGCATTGGAACAGATGTTGCATGGTGAGTGGGAGGCCATTCAAATTAAATTAATATATAATAAATAAGAAAATAATACAATTGCAGATGAATTTAAAACTATGCTATCAAATGAATATCACAATGAAGGTAGGAAGGTCCTTAAATTGATCTCTAGATGGCAGTATTATCTTATAGGTCTTCTGTGTTGCCTTTATAGTTATTTGATTTTTAATATTTACATTTTGTATTTTATTATTTTTATTTATTTAGTTGTCATATTTTCACGGCAATTTATAAAATTACATTTTCTAATTAATTTATATTTTAAATCAGTGGTTCCCAAACCTTTTCAGTCCACTGCCCACTTGGTGCTACGAACTCCTCCTCAGTGCCCCCACTCCCTTCAGATGGGCATGGCTTGGTAGTCAGGTGACCAGGTGGGCATTGCCAACTTGTAAAATGTAATGAAACTCACTTAACACTCTTGCTTAGCAATCAAAATTTTGGGTTCACTTGTGGTCATAAGTCAGTCTTTCTTTCTTTCTTTCTTTCTTTCTTCATCCATCCATCTTTCTTTTTCTTTCTTTCTGTCTTCTTATCTTCCTTCATACCATCTTTCCGTTTTTCTTTTCTCTCTTTCTTCTGCAGTAGAAAGCAACCTCTCCTAAGCCAAATATCTTGTGACTGCAGCTATGAAATGCTCCTAAAATTACAAATTACTCACCAACTCCCAAGACGGGGGATTCCTGGCATAGAGTTTATGGCTTATGAAACAGTTCCATGTGTGCAGGTATATCTGGATGAGAGAAAGTGAGGGTGTCCCAGAAGGTTGACTCAGCCTTCCATCCTTCTGAGGTGGGTAAAATGAGGACCCGGATTGTGGGAGCAATATGCTGGCTCTGTTAAAAAGTGCTATTGCTAACATGTTGTAAGCCAACCTGAGTCTAAAGAGAAGGGCGGCATAAAAATCAAATGAATGAATGAATGAATGAATGAATGAATGAATGAATGAATGAATGAATGAATGAGTGAATGCACATGAGAAACATCCCCCCCGCCAATCCTCTGTACAAACTGCCCGCTCGTTTCTGCAAAGGCAGAGTCCTGCAGGGCAATCTAAAGAGGGGAGGGGGATGCTGTAGAAAAGGTCACCTTCCACCCATGCCTCCTGTGCGGAGGGACTTGGGACTCTGAAGCAGCCCACTAGCTTCCAACTAGTTCCCAGAATAGTGCAGCCAGGCTGATCCGCCAAGAGAGCAGGCAAGTGGCAGGGTGGGAAGCCAGTGGGCTGCTTCAGAGTCCCAAGCATCACAAAACTGGCACAGTGGGAGGCGGCCTTTTCTGCAGCATCCCCCTCCCCTCTTTGGATCACCCTGCAAGGGGAAGCCCCTCTGCCTTTGCAGGAAAGGGGCGGGTCAGGTGCAGCAGCCCTGGGACATCCGCTTGCCCTTGTGCCGTCCCTCTCAGTATCTGCATTTCCACCAAGGGCCGCCTGTCCACCCACTGGCCAGGCTAGGCCAGGCTGGATGCTGACCTCAGAAGGGAAGCAGGCATGGGGGACTGCCAGGAAAGCCACATGGAAGGTTGCCAAGCATGGCAGGACTGCGGGGAAGGGAGTAGGCTGCTACCACCCTTCCCCACCGCCCCCTTGCCTCTTAGCCAGTGTTCCCTCTAATTTTTTGGGGTGGGTGGGTGGAAAAGTATAGTGTCTGAGCGGCAGTCCCTTTGGGACTGGGCGGCACAGAAATATTAAATAAATAAATAAATAAATAAATAAATAAAGAGAATTTCAAAATAAAATACTGTACTGTGTGTGTATAACAGTGAGCTCATAATAGGGCAACTCTATCAATATCAAAATGCCACTTAAATAGTTGAGCTAATTTCAAACTAGATTTTGATTTTCTTTCTCTCTTCCTTACTCCCATTCTTTTTCTTTCTCTTTTCCTTCCTCTCTTTTTTCTATCTGTTTCTCTCTCTTCCTCTCTTCCTCTCTCTCTCCTTCCCTCTCACTCTTTCCCTCTTGGCTTCTGGGCAGGTTTGGAAAACTCTGAGTTGATGATGATTTTTAAGTGAGCGATTGCTCACTGCTCAGCTTAGAGGGAACTATGCTCTTAGCACCCTCCTGCCGGCTCCCTTGCCTCTTAGCACCCCCCTAAGTCATCCCACTGCTCTCCAGCGGATGGTACCACCCACTTTGGGAACCATTGCCCTTATCTTTCCTTCCATAGAACTCACGAAACCAAGTCAATGGAAAAGCCAGAAGGAGGTTGCAATTTTGCCCCCACAGCTTGTTCCCACTCCCACCACTTTTTCTCACGACGATCCTCCAGGTGGCATGGGGATCTCCTATTCTGTCAGCTCTGTTTATGACACTTACCCACCTGTAGATATACCATAGTACCTGCCTTGCATCTATGTAGCACCTGCCCACAACATCTTGCCATCCACTTATTGCTTTTGTCCACTTTCTTATAGCTTTTGCCTGCTGACCTGTTTGCCTGGGAGAAATTTTTAGCAGCATAAGGGAGTACTTTCTGATTTGTGCCTCTTCCCACATTGCATTCATATAGGGTCCTCACTTAAAAATTACACAGTCTTTACTAAGGGATGGCAACTAGGATTGCTATCATTAAGCAATATGTCCACATGATGTTGCACTTTAGCAATGGAAATTCCAGTCCCAATTGTTGTCATAACAAAGATTATCTGTATCCTTGTGCCTTTTCTGTCCCTTTGTAATGACGCTTTGGCAGAAAGTAAGCACATACGTGCTTACTACTCTATGTGTATAAGTTGTTTCTGCAGATAGTTGTGTTGAATGCAGGATTGCTTGTAAGAACTGGTATGATTTGAGCACTGATGATAACAAAGATTAACAGTAAATTCCAGGGAAAGACAAGGAGAATGCTATTACTCTCACATTTATTTCTTTTATTTCTGCAGATCTTTCTCTCTTTTGCCTCCTAATAATGATTCTTCTATACAGTGATCCCTCGATTTGCGCGTTCTCGATTAGCGCGAAACGCTGCAACGCGGTTTTTCAAAAAATATTAATTAAAAAATAAGTCTGCGTTTTTTTTCCTACACCACGGTTTTTCCCGCCCAATGACGTCATACTGATTGCTGATTGGCCAAAAGAGAAGGGAAGGAGGGAGGGTTGCCATTGCCATTGCCGCCAGCGCTGCCCCAAGAAAGCCGGTGAGAGGAAGGAAGGAGGGAAAGAGGGAGGGAGAGAAGGGAAGGAGGGAAGGAGGGAGGGTTGCCATTGCCATTGCCGCCAGCGCTGCCCTGTGGGTAGCGGCGAGGAGCCCGGAAAAATCACCATTGCATTGCCAACCTCCGAACTTGCGGCGCTCCACCTTCTGCGCATGTGCGGCCATGGAACAAAGGGCGCGCATGCGCAGATGGTGTTTTTACTTCCGCATCCAGTATAACGCGGAAATCGGTTAGCGCGGGAGGTCTTGGAACGTAACCCCCGCGCTAACCGAGGGATCACTGTATTACAGTTTTTAGATTTGTTTTCTGGTACAACCAAATGACTCTCTTCATTCCTTCTCGTGCCAACTGTAGAATCTCCTCCCCCCCCCCCTTGGCATATGAATGTTATTCATATGAAAGATGGAACATTTCTCAGAAATGTTTCTACATGGATTATTTTTATCCCCAACCCAAAGTTCAAAAAAGGAAAAGGAGAGACTTATTTGCTACAAGAAATGTTGAGGAATTTTGATAGGTTTAATAAATAAACGGATTTTAATAGGGTGACTATCCAAAGAAGCTTTCAACTGTGGTAGTTTTACAACCTAGTTTCTAGTTGCAATATACTTTGTGTAGTATTTTACCATCTTAGCAGTCTTTTTTTTCATCTTGCTTGCCAAACAAGGACAGAAAAATCTTCCCTTGTGAATTTCTCTTGATGTACATCTGATGGCATTCTTTCTAAAGCAATCAGTGCATGTCTTACAATAAGTGCTAGAAAGCCCTCCTATATATGCCCGAAAAACTAAATCTGTTAAGAGAGGCACTCAAGTAATATTTTTTGGACCATTGCACATATTGGGAAATTTGAGAACAAGTCATAGATTCTATTTAAAAATGGCTATAATGAAATAAGTGCTGCCAATTCAAAAATGGCTTTTAAACGGCAAATACTTGATTGTAGAGTATCTATTTTTTCCCTTTGGGGAAAAAACATATTTGAGGGAATCCCTTTTTCAGCAGTTGACAAAGAGTAACTGAATGAAATATCTTTCTTCCTTTCTTGGGTAATTTAAAGAAATGAAGGTTATAAACCTGGGCACTGTGAAGTATCATTGAGCACCTCTTTCTTTTACTTAATTTCGCAAACTCCTTTTCCTGAAAACAAGTGGGACTGTGATAATCCTGAACTTTATTAGTTACTAGACACAAATTTAAATCAGTTAAAAGAGTCTGCTTCTCTACTCCCTCTTTGAAATACTCATGATCAGATACACTTATTTCATAATTGGGCTACTTCTTCTTATATGCATTTTTCTCTTTTAAAAATTGATTGATTGTATTTCTATGCTGCCCAACTCCCGAACGACTCTGAGCAGCTTATAACATAAAATACATTTAAAAACATCATAAAAGATTAAGAAAAAAAAACAGTTAAAAAATCACATACATACATATCATTCAAGGCCGGACCTCATAAAATTGCGAGCTCAACAGCCCCAAGCCTGCCGGAAAAGCCAGATTTTCAATGCTTTCCGAAAGGCCAATAAAGTGGAGTCAGTCCGGATCTCGGGGTAGTTGGTTCCAGAGAGCCATGGCAGCCACGGAGAAGGCCCTTCCCTGTGGGCCCGCCAACTAACACTGTTGGGACCTGGAGGAGACCAGCTCTATGGGATCTTACTGGTCACTGGAAACTATGAGGTAGAAGGCGGTCTCAGAGATAACCTGGCCCTGAGACACGTAGGACTTTAAAGATAATAACCAACACCTTGAATTGAGCCTGGAGACCAATAGGGAGCCAGTGTAGCTCGCAGAGCATTGGTGTAATGTGAGTATGCCTTGGTACACCCACAACCACTCGACTGGCTGCATTCTGGACCAATTGTAGTCTCCGAACGTTCTTCAGGGTTAGCCCCATGTAGAGTGCATTGCAATAATCCAACCGTGAGGTGATAAGGACATGAGTGACTGTGTGGAGAGCCTGCTGACCCAAGTAGAGTCACAATTGGTGCACCAGACGAACCCGTGCAAAGGTCCCTTTAGCCACAGCTGTTAGATGTTGGTATAATTTTAGCTGTGGAGGACACCCAAATTGCAAATCCGTTCTGAGGGGGACAATTTCTCCCCCCCGCAAACCAAGGATGGACAGTCAATACAGTCTTTAGGAGGTGATACCCACAGCCACTCGGTCTTGTCTGGTTTAAGTCTGAGCCTGTTGACACCCATCCAGACCCTCACAGCTTCTAGGCACCGGCATATCATATCCACTGCTTCATTGAACTGACGTTGGATGGAGATGTACAACTGGGTATCATGAGCATTTTGCTGATACCTCACCCCAAAGCGTCAGATGATCTCACCCAGTGGTTTCATGTAGATATTAAATAGGAGGGGAGAGAGGACCGAGCCCTGAGGCACCCCACAAGCAAGGAGTCTAGGGCTCGACCTCTGTCCTTCTGCCAACACCAACTGTGAACCACTAGAGAGATAGGAGGAAAACCACCGCAACACGGTGCTTCCCAACCCTAGCTCCCTTAGTTGTCCCAGAAGTATCAATGTATCAAAAGGTGCTGAGAGATCAAGTAGCACCAGGATAGTGGAATGATCCCCATCTCAGGTTCACCAGAGATCATTCATCAGCGTGACCAAAGCATCTTCCGTGCTATAGCCAGGTCTGAAGCTAGATTGACAAGGGTCCAGATAATCTGTTTCATCTAATGACCGTAGGAATTGAAGTGCCACCATTTAAAGCTTATCATAAACATCCAGTTGTTGTTTTTGCTTCAGTAGTTAAGGAACTGTCATGGAATCTTTTACCCTCCCTCTGAAAACATAAGCTTGAGGTTCCTGGGCCAAAGCTTTCCCCACCCTGCAGTTACAGTTAATCAGCCAAGTACAGTAGTACCTCTAGATACAAGCTGCTCTACATGCGAGTATTTCAAGATACGAGCCACGAGGGGAGAGACATTTCTGTTCTACTCCCGAGCTCAAATTCAGGATACGCGCCGAGCGTCCACTAGGTGGCGCAAGAATCCTTGCTTTTGGTTATCTCGGCGGGGAAAAAAGTTATTTGTTCCAGAATACGAGTTGCCTCGAGATACAAGCTCCCTTATGGAACAAATTATGCTCGTATCTAGGGGTTCTACTGTATTGTGAAAAGATTTTATAGAAAAAAATTGCTTGAATAAATGTGATGTAGTTGAAAATATATAGGAGAGAATATGTAGCAAACAAGATTTTATTGGGCTACCTCTGGCCTCAAAGCATTAAGTATGGTTCGGCTTAATCAAAATGCTTAATTGGAGAAGTTGAGAACAACCTGAAGTTGCTAATGCTTTGATTTTAGAGTTAACTACTAATGTATAGTCTTTTTACTGAGAGTTTTACATCTTGCTTATTCTATATGTAATATCAGAGCCATTGTAATGTTCTATATGTTAGGATGTTTATTTATTTATTTGATTTTTATGCCGCCCTTCTGCTTAGACTCAGGGCGACTTACAACATGTTAGCAATAGCACTTTTTAACAGAGCCAGCATATTGCCCCCACAATCTGGGTCCTCATTTTACCCACCTCAGAAGGATGGAAGGCTGAGTCAACCTTGAGCCGGTGATGAGATTTGAACCGCTCACCTTCAGATCTATAGTCAGCTTCAGTGGCCTGCAGTACAGCACTCTACCTGCTGCGCTACCCCGGCTCTCTATATTATGGATAGAGTCTCCTGTTCGATGGACTAAAAAAACCTCCAGGATTCCTTCCAACCCTGTAATTCTATGTTCTGAGTTTGAGTTTCAATTCAGTTTGCACCTCATTAAAATATGTTTTTAATTCAATAGGACAGTTACTTGTTTAAATTGCTTGCATTCACCTTTGTTTTGCATGTTTGAGGTGGTTTTCAGGTACAGTGATACCTCGACTTACGAACCCCTTGTCATACGAACTTTTCGAGATACGAACCCGGGGTTTAAGATTTTTTGCCTCTTCTTCCGAACTATTTTCACCTTACGAACCTGCCGCCGCCGCTGGGATGCCCCGCTTCCGGACTTCCGTTACCAGCCGAAGTGCCCGTTTTCACGCTGGTGGGATTCGCCTGAGGCTTCCCTCCATGGGAAACTCCACCTCCGGATTTTGCGATGCTGCAGGGGAATCCCAGCAGGGAAATCCCACCAGCATGAGACGTGGGGTTTCCCAGCGAGGGAAGCCTCAGCGAAATTGCAGCATTTCGCTGAGGCTTCCCTTGCTGGGAAACCCCACCTCCGGACTTCCGTTGCCAGTGAAGCGCCCGTTTTTGTGATGCTGGGATTCCCCTGCAGCAACACAAAAACGTAGAAGTCCAGAGGTGGTATTTCCCATGGAGGGGAGCCTCAGGGGAATCTCACCAGTGAGAAAACGGCCACTTCGGCTGTCAAAAGGGGTGAATTTTGGGCTTGCATGCATTAATTGCTTTTCCATTGATTCCTATTGGGAAATATTGTTTCGTCTTACGAACTTTTCACCTTACGAACCTCATCCTGGAACCAATTAAGTTCGTAAGACAAGGTATCACTGTATTATACTTTGTCTCATACTATCTGTGTTTCTTTGTAAACTTACTGTAGTAATTAAGGGCTAGCAACTGCTTTAGTTTTTCCCAATTAATGCAATGCAATAATTAATTTTTCCACAGAGACTTCAAGCAGTATAATTCTTTTTATATAGTGCCGTTGTAATTATTATTTTAAAATTTGCTTTCTTTGCAACGTTTCTATTTTATAAATGTGGATTTGCATATTCACAGTGTATATGAAACCATAAGAACATAAGATTATACAAGAAATGTGCAAGGATGAAAAAGAACAAATTCTGTGTAGTGAGGAATGAACCTTTGTGCCGGATGACTGATAGGATCAATGGGGGAGCCCTTGTATGATAGCTCCCTTGGGCACCTCATCTTTCTTGATACAGAGACTATGTTTTGCCAACTCTAGCACCTGGGATCACTTGGTTGGGAACATTGGAGGCTCGTTGGTGTTCTCTGTACTCACAAAAGGCATGTTTATACCAGGATTTGCTTTTAAAATCAAGATACAATATTATATGATATTTCCAAAAGATTGCTTTTGGTCATAAGTAGTTTTGAAGTCTGAAATAGTAGAATTTTCATGACTGGAGAAGAAATATCCAAGAGCTGGCACTCAATGTATTGAGCAGAGCTCTGCAAAACCAATATAAAACAAAAAAATGTTATGTGTTATTGCTTTGGCTTGCAACAGGCTGCCCAAATTATTTATTCAGTGCACCTAAACAAATCTTTGCATAGGTAGAAATACTTGAAAAGACTTCCTGAATGTATACTTTACATTTTATTTATGGCTTTTGAACAAGGCCCATTGACAGACTTTGTCTGACTTAATCAGTATGGAATGAAGGGAAATTAAATTGTACCAGCCACAGCCTTGATAAAGGCATTCCAGGAAAGCACTTGAAAAGATTTATCTGAGTTTTGCAGCTCTTGTCCTCTTTATTTTCTGGGATCAAGAGTCAAAATGTTTGGCTTGAGGAATTTGGGAGTTATTTCAAAGTCACTTTGTATTATAATGCAATTTTAAAAACTTCAATATAGTACAATGAATCTTTTATACTTTGGATCCAAAACAAGTGACGTAGGGAACATGTGGCTACTGACGTCTAACGTTTTTCCAGTTTGGTGAGGACATTGTATTCAGTGTGTTTTTTGGATTTGCTGCATAATGTTGCCATTGGGGATCAGAAAGCATCAAAGATAATGATGTTATATTTTCTTTTGATGTTAAGGAGAAATGAGATATTAATAGCAGTAGTTGCCTAGCATATTAAAACTGTCAAGTGCAATGGCTGTTTAATATTAATCATGCAAATAGACTGAGCTAATGTTCACAAATATATCAAAGGATGCATTGAGGATAAGTTTAAAAAAATGAAATATTATGAAATAAATCCCCAAACCCATGTAAACCCATGAAATAAATTCCCAAACCCATGTTATTATTATAGGATGACAATACTGTCTACCAGAATAAATAAATAAATCAAAACCAGTGTATCAATCATAGAATGTTTTATCATCTAAGAAATAGCAGATGCTTTTATAGGTAGTCCTTGACATATAACCATTTGTTCAGTGACTGTTTGAAATTATGAATGGTGCTGAATGATCCACTCTCAAAGATCAGAATATTGCAGCGCTTTGTAGTCACATGACAAAAATGTGGGCACTTGTCAGTGCGTCTGACTTTACTATCATGGGAGTGCCCCACGTTTTTTCCATTGTGGGTTGGGAGGCCTCAGCTGGCTTGGCACACCAATATATGGGCCTTACCCCCTTTCCACCACTCTCTTGGAAGGCTGGGCCTGTACTCCACCTCAGCACTTCTCCCCACCCAGAAGGCTTTGGCCTTCTCCCCACCCCACCACATAGATCCGGTCCGCTTACCTTCCCTTTCTGTGCAGCTGCTGACAAATGTGGCTAAACAACATTAGGCGCAATCACTATAGAAAACTAGGCAATATACTTTTTCCAAAAAGAGGAAAGAGCTTCAGAATATTGTAATGGATGGCATTTTGCTCACGATGTTTCTGAGGCTCTTTCTGGCCTTCAAAAATATTGTAAGAACAGGTACTTGTCTCAACTGCAATGGAGACAGCTGGTATTGCAGTTATTGAGCAAGGCAATCACCTGATTGCCACACAAGCCAGACTCAATTGTGATCCTAGATTGTGAACTTAATTGTGGTTCTAGGTTGAAAACGACCTGCATATCCTTCATCGACTTGAATTGTGTGATTAGGCTGAGAGACTCCATTTGCCAAAGTACCAATAAGTTCATTAGGAAATGAATTTGATCTATTAGTTAAAACCGATACAGTATAGACACCCAATACGCTAAGTCCTCAATTGAACAGCAGTGCACTGTAACTCGGTCCAGAATAACAAAAATTCATAGGTTTTACCAATCCACCGGCTATAGCTACTCTCCTGGTACAGGTTATCCTTGGGCAAGTTGCAACCACTTATTCAGGGACAGTTCAAACTTAATAATATCACTAAACATGGTAATAGTTTAGGCTCTCGGCATTTGACACTGAATTACCATTGCAGCATCTCATGGTCATGTAATCACCATCTTCTGCTTTCCCTCTCAGCTTCCCACACAAAACTCAATGGGAAATCTAGGAGGAGTTTGCATTTCATTCCCACTCCTGCTTTTTTGCCTATGTGTCTATAATCTATAGAGCCACCAGCATTGTGCCCACACTTCATTGTGCTTGTCTGTAGCATCCACCCTCACCCTATAGAACCTGCCTATGATTTGTAATGCCAGCACCTACCATCCTGCTTATGTCGGACTCCTGCCTCTACACAGTTAACAATCATGTGTGGTCCTTGCTTAACAAGAGCAATTAGGGCTGCCAAGATCGCCATTGCTAAGGAATGTGGTCACTTGGCACAGCATTTTAAATCTGCATTGCTTACAATTAAAATTCCAGTTCCAATCGCCATTGTAATCCAAGGACTATTATATTGTCCTTAAGAGAAAATAACAAATATAATCATCTTCCATATCTCCAGACTAAACCAGCTATCTAAAAAGGAGACAAGGTTGGACTTTAGTGATGATTTGAGATCACCAAACCTCTCTCTTAGCAAAAAAAAAAGAAAGTAAATCTGCTTTGAAATCTTAGCATCAAATATTGATTTATGGGACTCTAGTTTTGGCTAAACTATTCACATCAATGCGTTTCACACTTCAAACAGCTAATTGGTGAAAATCTGTTATAGCTGTGATCTTTGAAAACAACAACTTTGAAAGTCCAGCAAACTTGCCGAGTCAGCTTGCCAAGCATTTTGAGCAACATCTAGCGATGAAGGGCATTTCCTGTCTCCAGGGAAAATGTATCCTTCCTTAAGTCTGCATTTGACTTAATTCTCAGAAATAGGTTATGGGAAAGAATTATCTGCCTTCTCAGTCAGCCAGCCACATTTTGCTCTAATTATGAAATTGAGCAATAACAACACTCTGCAGGTTTGCTGTAACTTTCAATGCCATTTGTATTTCAGAGTCCTGTATCCATTCAGATGTGTGTGAATCTGGACAGCGTTTATTCTCCAATTCTCTTTCGCTTTCATTTGAATTCATGGAATAAATCCCTTCTTCATTAGAACAGCACTTAGACTTATAAGCCGCTTCACAGTGCTTTACAATCCTCTCTAAGTGGGGAGGGAAATGTTTTCGGGCTGCAGCACCATCCGGTACCACCCACCACCCACCCATCCCCATTCCAAAAACGGGGCAGGAGGAGGCAATAAAAGAACATCCTGTTTCAGGCAGTGGGTGGTTCCGTCTGGCGCTGCAGCTCGAAAACACTTTCCTCCTTGATTCCAAAACCGGGGCATGCAACCAACGCTACTTGCCACCTGAAACGCAGTGCTCTTTTTTTGATCTCCGCACGCTCCGTTTTTGGAATGGGGAGGAAAGTGATTGACGTGAGCGCTCAAAGCCTGAAATAGTAATCAAGGTATTGGGTCTCCCGACACAAACTGCCTTGCAGTTCAGCATACATCACCACCAAAATCAATAAATAAAAATATCCAAATCAGGGTCTCAATTTGAGGAATCGGGCAAGAGAATCATGTATCTCTGTGGCTCTTGGGAGTTGCTCTTGGGAGTTTCAGGCGGCAGGCAGCACTGGTTGCATGGTCTGTTTTTGGAATTGGGGAGGAAAGTGTTTTGGGCTGGAGCACCGGCCAGAACTGCCTGCTGCCTGAAATGTGATGCTCTTTTTTGATCTCCGCATCCTTCATTTTTGGAATTGGGGAGGGGATCATGGCGCTGCCGTCTGAAAAACGCTTTCCTCCTGCCCAGCACCCACTTTGCCAACCGAGTCCCTACCTTCTGCTGGCCGTGAGTGAAAGTGAGGATCCCTGCCGTCTGGAACCATCCAAAAATGTGATATGCAGAGGCTGAAAAACTCCGAAGGGTGGGGGCGGGTGGATGGGTGGGGCTACTTTCAGAATATAAGATGCACCCAGTTTTTCACCCTCTTTTAGGGAGTAAAAAGGTGTGTCCCATAGTCCGAAAAATACAGTATTTTATACAGCATTGCAGTCAATGTGGGATGTCAGTTGGGCAGCATAATTAAGAAAGGCTTAAGGAAACTAATGAGTATTCATTTTGGGTTTTAGAATTTCAAAAACTTTGGAGGAGTGTTCCTGTGGATTCTATGGATGAAGAGAAGATAGAAGACTATCTGAAACGTCAGGGTATTTCCTCTATGCAAGATGTAGGCCCAAAGAAATTAGTAAGTAACTTTCTATAAGCCTTTACTTTCGTCAGAATTAATACACTTAATTTATAGGAAATGAAAATATTTTAAGCATGCAAGAGGCGTCACTGGAAACCCATGATAGCAATCAACTGCTGCTGCAGAGAAATGATTTGGTTCCTTCCTGTCTACTGCTGCTTGCTTTGGACTGCATAGATTCCTAAGGCAAAAGATCAACTAATATTGACCCATATGTGTGCTGCCCCCAAGAGAGGAAAGAGTGTTACATGCACAGAAATTCAAAAATATCCTGAAATATGATTTTGTGTGGAGATCTTTCTCCCACGGTCCAGCATTAAGAAAATTCCTTAAAATTGAAAAGGAGCAGAATTACAAATCCTTTCAAATACACAAAGGCCAGATTGTACAATTTGTTACCCTAAGCCTCGGTGGTGCAGTGGTTAAGAGTGCAGTACTGCAAGCTACTTTTGCTGATCACTGGCTGCCAGCAGTTTGGCAGATCGAACCTCAGCAAGCTCAAGGTTAACTCAGCCTTCCATCCTTCCAAGGTGGGTGAAATGAGGACCCAGATTGTTGGGGGCAGTATTCTGACTCTGTAAACCATTTAGAGAGGGCTGTAAAGCACTGTGAAGTGGTTTATAAGTCTAAATGCTATATGGTTACTTTAGCAAGTGCTTAGGGTAACAAATTATACAATCTGGCCTTTGTGTATATTTGAAACCACATGCAAGTGCCTTGGCTTCTTGGAAAAATAAGAGGTACAAAAACAAACTTGGATCGCAAAGCCATTTTTAAAATAACACTAATATGAGAAATGGGAACATTTGCAGGAGTGCTTAACTGTCCTCCCACCACCACCCAAATTAATGCATACATTCTAAGCCTTGAAATGAGAGCACCTGAGTTTGCACATTTGTTCAGATAATATCTGGTCTGGCCTTCGGTCTTCAAGAATGAAAATATACTAAACTTTTGAGATTCGAATGGGATGCAGTTGTAAGTTTTATATAGTTTTAAATCATCCCTATTCCACAACAAAGACAAAGAATTGGCTTCTCCTTTTCGAAAAAAGAAACAGCCTGGGATGCTTAGAAAGAGAGCTGAGTGTTTGGCAGTTCAAGAGTTGTAAATTATGAATTAGAAAAAGTGGTTGGGAATCCAGTTCACTCTTCCTCCATTTTGTGTGCCTTTGCTCAGTAGTACCAATCAGTCTTTTGCAAGAATCTGTAACTATGAATTTAAAAATTTTGGTTGTTGCAACTGTAGGGCTTGCTGAGCCCCAATGGGAGGTTAATGAATGTAGCTTCCGGGAAGAACTGAATTTGTTTAACAAAAGCATTGCAATTCTGGAAGAATTGTTTACTTATTTGCTTACTTAATTTCTATGTCAAAATCTTTTGGGGATTGGACAGAAACAAAGTAGATGTCTTAAACTTTCTAATTTAAGATACTAATTTTGTCCCTTAATCCCCTAATGGAAAATTTCAGTCTTGGGATGCAGTGGGATTGCTCAAGACTTCCCCAGGGCATTTTTTTAAACTCATGCCACGCTGCTTCAAAAATGGTTTGGATCTGCAAAACTGATTTGGAGTAATTTCCAATTATTTCTGGATCAAACACCTGCGTTTTAGTGGACGGCTTACTTGTATAGTTTATGTTCTACCTATTTAAAAGGGGGTTATGTACAATCCTCTAAAGCAGTGATTTTCAACCTTTTTTGAGCCGCGGCACATTTTTTACATTTACAAAACCATGGGGCACATTTGGGGGGGGGGGGCGCTAAAAAAAGTTTGGACAAAAAAATTCTCTCTCTTCCTCCCTTTCGCTCTATTTCTCTCTCCCTCTTTCTCTCCCTTCCTCTTTTTTGCTCTGTTTCTCTCTCCCTCCCTATCTCCCTCTATGTCTTTCTCCCACCTTCCCTCCGTCCCTCTCTCTTTCTTTCTTGCTCTCTCTCTTTCTTTCTTTCTCTCTTGTTCTCTTTCTCTCTTGCTTTCTTTCTCTCTCTCTCTCTCTTTCTTTCTTTCTTTCTTGCTCTCTCTCTTGCTTTCTTTCTCTCTTGTTATCTTTCTCTTGCTTTCTTTCTCTCTCTTGCTTGATTTTTCTCTTGTTTTCTTTCTCTCTTGCTCTTTCTCTCTCTCTTTCTCTTTCGTTCTTTCTCTTGTTTTCTTTCTCTCTCTGAGCTTCGCGGCACACCTGACCATGTCTCGCGGCACACTAGTGTGCCACGGCACACTGGTTGAAAAACACTGCTCTAAAGGCTCGAATAGGTTTCATTATTTATTTCCGATATTTCTATGCTGCCTACTCTCAAGTAGAGCAGCTGTGACAGCAGGAACCAATTTTTTTTTAAAAGCAAGAGGAGAAAGATTTAAATGATTACACCTGCTTTTGTATTTAGTTTTTATTTGGCTTTGTGTCAAAAGTTAATCTGTGCTCTTTTAGTAATAATAGCAGGAAGGTCAGATGATTATTATGCGGCTTATCTATTAACCAACAGGAATTTTCAGATCACTTACAATGTATCAGTTTCATTCTCGATAGGTTAAAGAATGCAACAGATGATGGATTTTGAAATTTAAAGTGTGTTTATTTTTTCTTCCTGGCAGATGGCCATAATTAAATAGTGATTTGGTTTGAACAAAAAAACAACAACTATTAACTATAATTGAAAGAGTCCAAAGAGGAAGACTCCAAACTTAAGATTCCTTTCCAGTGGTCTTTCCATAATTTAGTTTTCCCCTCTGTGCTCATCATAGGAGTAGTGGGGAGCAAGATATTCCACAGGGGTTTGTTTTGGTGCATATGTGCTACAATTGAGAACTCTGTATTATGGGATCCTTATCTGTTAAAATCTTTTGTGGAAAAGGGCTCTCGTGAATGTGACTTATTTCTTTTAGATTCCTATCCAGAAGAGGAAGAAGCCAGCATCTCAGAAGAAACGGAGATTCAAAACCCACAATGATCATTTGGCTGGTGTATTGAAGGATTATTCCGATGTAGCTCCTGGCAAATAAATTGGTCTTCTGAACTGAACTGTTACGTTGATGTGGATACTTAGGACCCAGATGTCCTTTGTATATCTGATGTGGTTCTTTCCTCTTCCATTTCTGTAGCAGATGAAAAGTAACAACTTTTGGGATCAAGAATAAACTAGTCATCATAAAACTTACTTTACTGGTTAATGTAAACTTGGATCAGAGCCATTATTACTAGACTTCTGATATTGGGGGTGAAATATATTTAGCATATAATTGCTGAGGTTCATGTTCATCAGTTAAAATTTATTTGAAGAATTCTTTGGCATTCTATGGGAATTTTATTCAGATGGGCTAACCTAGATAAACCTGAGATTTTTGATGTCAAGAAAACATGTTTATAATAAAATCAATCAAAAAAGTTGATGATTTTTTTACGTTTTCCTTTTTTTTTTTGACTGAACAGCAGCTAAAAGCAGCACTCCATTTAGATATAGGTAGATATTATTTTAGGTAATAGTTTAAGATAAAGCCTTTATTTAGAAACGTAAACTCCTTTTGTTATACTTATTTTTTCCCACAGTGACATTTCTTGTATTATCCTGAAGTTTCCATTTGAATTTTCAAGACTATTTCAGTTGGTTGGTTCTGCAGGTACCCATTACCACGCAACATCTTCTAAATTGTGTTCAACATTCCATTTACGTGAGGAATCCTTGAGATGAAATATACCACCAAATAAATCTTGAAACTCTTACAAGAAAACATGGGATTTGCAATACAATGTAGGCCAAGAAGTTTCAGAATGTTTATGAGTTAGAAGAGTTCTGTTAATGAAGACTGAGAATAAATTCCAAAAGCAAAGCAAGAACGACTCAACTGGCTACAGAAGATAGGTGTTACAAAGTACTGCCCGAAAGAGTATCCGGTGTATCTTCTTACCTTGAATCTGTAAATAACTGCATGTAAATTGTTAAGTATACATTGAACACCGTTGTGTGTAGTTTTTTATCATGTAGAAATTTTGCCATTTTCTGTTCGCTTAAGGATTTATTGAAGTGTACAATTTGACCAAGGGTGCCTAACTTTTTGCACACAAGTGTATTTGTATTGTTTGTGAGTTACTTTAGAATTAAAACAAAATTGAGACAATCCTGCTTCTTCATATTTAGTGATAGAGTGACCTTCCATTATATGACTGCTGGCTGTGATGAAAGAAAAAAAAGGGGCATGAGTTGGGGTAAGCGAAGGTAAGAATATGTGTGTTCCCAATTATTGGAATGTATAATTCATTTAATATGGGTAATTGATTTAATATGGACTAATTATTGTATTTACATCTTGTCCTAGACCTAGAGAAAGGAAAGATAATGAAACAAGAAATGGCTACAGTAGAAGCAGCTTTAGTACTTGATAATCATATTTTTAATCAGGCAGCAAGCGAGGTCTGGCCATGACCTCGTCAAATGTGGAGGGGAAATTTAAGTATGAATTTTCTTTTAGCTTTAAAAATTAAACTGAGCAAGAAAACCGGAAAAATGAGGCTTGAGCATAGATAGCCTCTTTGAAAAAAGCCTGGCTTCACAAAATGAGCATATTTTTTTAAAAAAAATTGGATTAGGTTGGTGGTAAAAATACAGATCTATTACATGTTGATGAGCAAATTAGTAAGAGTAATTTAATTTCTTGTAATAATCATAATCGTATGAAGTAAAACATGAAAAGGAAAAACTATTATAGCAAGATTTTGTATACTTGGTAGAGAGCACTGATATAAAGATGCTCATAGTGCATATATAATTCATCATATCCTTCCAGGCTTCTAGATAATGGAAAAAAGGAAGTGAATTTGGAGAAAATATGTAAAGAATGCCCGTTTGGCTTTTCCCATCACTTTCTGTGGCGCACAAAACTTGGTGATAGGACAAAAGAGAATACCAGGTTTTCAGGACTGATGATGGAAAAAGATTTGAAAGTAGCAATAATTACAAAGTCATAGTGGTGACGTTATTTCCATCTTGAGACTAGAGTAGTTGCAAATGTGTTGGTGTGAATCTTTTACTATCTTACTGCTCAGAGGCCAGCAGAGGCATGTGTTTGGCTTGGTTAAAATATATATATTTCACCACCAGGTACTTTAGAATTCCTTTTCCTATTATAGAGCCAGGTAGAAGACAATTAAATCTTGGTTTCAGAATTCAGAAATTGGAAAGTCCTGTTGTTAATTATTGTTACTACAATACTTCAGCCATTTTGCTTTAAATAAAGGGGACATTTATATAAAAGAACTTCAGTTTCTTCACCTGGCCAACTTCTATAAATTGCACTGGACTGAAAATGGTCTGCGAGTCTTATAAATTAACCCATAAACATTACATGAGTATTTGTAGTTTGAGGACCCATGACGTAAACCATGGGGATGCTGCAAAAGTTCTAAGTGTGAAAAACGGTCAAATCTCTTTTCAGTGCCATTGTAACTTTGAACAGTCACTAAACAAAAGGTTGTGAGTTGAAAGCTACCTGTGTACATTCATTTTTTTTCATCTGTAGGTGCCCTTTTTCTCTTTCCTGTAGCCTCCTTAAGCATGAGATTTCATTTCTGTGCCGAACTCTGCCTGGTAGTGATTAATTGATAATAGAGTCCTTGTCTTGAAAAGCAGGATTCGAGGATCCATGCCATGTCTCTTCCATAATAAATGCAGGACCAGTCTGTTGGAAGAACAGGTTCTAGCTCAGTTCCATGTCAAAGGTACGATTTGCTCTTTCTAAGAATGTGTCTGTAATGATTTCACACCATGAAGGATGCCATATGTAGTCATTCTCATTTGTTATCAGTTGTAAAACAATTTTTCTTATATTGTGGATCTTCTTCAGTGCATATGCACGCCCATGCTGCATTTAACATTTTATATAAGCTTGTGTTTTTCACCTTGTTGGGCGCAGGAAATCAGTGACTCATTACAAGTGGCAAGTTTGGGAATTAATATAGTGGATTCTCTTCAGTTGTATGTCTCTAGATTCTCCAATGCACTGCTGCGGAGAGTCCAACATGGGTGATACTTCAGCCTGATTGGTTAGGGACTGAGTTAAATTATAATATTAATTAGCTCCGCCCTGTAGTCACCCCCTTATAGCTCAGTTTAAAAAACTCAGTCGTAGAAATAGGGACTTGAGTTTTCTTCTCTTCAGTTTGAAATTGATTGAAGTGTTTTATAATTGTTTACATGTTTTAGTTATTGAATAAATGAATACTAATTAATGTGGTTTTTTCTCCCTATCTCTTTCTTTTACAGAAACAGAAAGGATATCCAGAATCAGGTGCCTACCCCCCGAGGGTATAACCTGCACCTACTTACCTCCTCAGAGCTCGTTCCCCCCGTGGGATCAGCTCAGGGGTACGGCTCTCCCTAGGCAGGGTCCCTGACTTCCGTGGCCAGACCCCTCTTCTTGCCTAGTGGTTGGATCCTGAGCCGTTTTATTGCGCTGAGGTCCCTAGCCTCCGTGGCTAAACCTCAGTGAGCTTGGAGGGGTGAAGGTACAGTTGCCTCAGCGGCACCCCCCCCTCCCTACTCTGTTCTGAGTCAAGCTCACCACAGGGAGTTGAAGCCTTTGCCGGAGGCAATGCTTGCTCGCGCTGCGGAAGATCGCCGATTTCGGCGGCGGCGCGTTAAAAGGCCGACTCCCAGCTGATCGCTATCGAGAAAGCGATCTTGCAAAGCGAGTGGAAGAATCGAGCGGGGAGGCTATTTTAGCGCCTCTGAGCTACGTTCGGGTTGCCCCCCCTCCCCCTCTTATTAGCCAACGGTTAAAATACAGATCCAGGGTAGGAGGGGCGCCCGCCAAATTTTCCCGCTCTTCAACGTCGCACGCCATTTTGGGCTAGTCGGAAGTTGTTTGCTCGGAGGGGTCATGCCCATTTCAATCCACATAGCGCCATTTTGTGGATTGTGGAGACGCGATCGGTGCACTAAATAGCAGTCACGAGCGATCGTTTAGAACAATCAATTGATCTTTTCAACTGTGAGTTATCTGGTTAAAATGACAGATCAAGCAGCCAGTGCCCCGGCTGAGGCAGCAGCTGTCAGAGAGGAGGCTCCTAAATTAGGCTCAAAGCCTACCTCCTCCAAGAGCAGATCCAAGGCCTCCTCTTCATCATTGAAGGAAGCAGAAAGGAGGATTAAAACTTTGGAGGCGCAGCTGGAGGCCGCCCAAAGGCAGGCCTCGCTGGTTCCCTCGCCTCCTCCTCAAGCCACAACCCCAATACTGCCACAATTACAACAATGGCTGCCTGGTTGCTCCCCAGGCATACAAAGGGGTTCTGAGCCATCGGTGCATAGCATAGAACTATCACCAGGCAGACAGTCTACGAGCCAGCCCAATGAAGCACCTCATAGGCCGGATTTTCCACAGTCACAGGCATGGGGGCCAGCAGGCTACATATTCCAACCGCCTCAGCCAGCATATGCAACTTCCTTGCCATCTGCATCTTTTACCCCATCGGCAGCTGGGCTCAGGGTTAACGAAATCTGGCAGTCTATGCCACCTGCCTTGCAGGAAATGCTAACTTGCGCCTATACTCAGGGCATGGCTGTGGGGCCCCAGAAACCAGCGGTGCAGCAAGCAAAGCCGCCCAGAAGGGATTTCTGGTCAGTTCCACCGGCTTCTTCCTTCCCACTTGATTCTGAAATGGATGAGGAAGAGGAGGAATCAGATCATGAGTGTGAGCTGTCAGAGGATGAGGGGCCCCCTCCTGATCAACCTGCCTCAGCAATGCTCTTCAAACCGGCATTGTTCGAAATCCGCTTAAGGAAAGCTAAGCAGGTGGCCGCCTTATCTGCAGCATCCAAACCGGTTGAAACAGGAGCTGGCCCCCAACCGGCAGTGCGTCTATTTACAGAGCCGCAACCTGAGTCATGCCACATTCCATCATCGCAGATATTCTTGGACAATATCAAGCGACCGTGGCAGCAACCGGCGGCAGCTCAGGGTCCCTCAATGTTGGACAGGAAGATGTACACCTTCGACCCTGAAATTGAGGACGTGCTGGCTTTTCCCACAATTGACCAACCGGTGGCCAGTTTAGTTTCTAGTGCATTGGTTCCGTCGGAACTTGCAGAGGGCCTCAAGCCTGACGACAAAAGGGCCGAAACACTCATAAAGAAGACCCATTAGATGGCTTCGTGGGCCTTAAGAGCTTCGCTATCTGCTTCATTTTTCAACAGGGCTTGTATCCTCTGGCTGCAGGAGATGCAGTCCAGAGTAGGACCGTAAGAAGGGCGCCTTCGCCAGGATATAGGCAAGCTTCTTCTGGCCTCTGAGTTCTCGGCGGACGCTACCTTGACGGCAACCAAATTTGCTTCACGGGCAATGGCAGCCACATTGTCCTCCAGGAGGTTATTATGGTTGCGTTCTTGGCAGGCGGACGCAAAGTCTAAGTGGCGGCTAGCTTCGGCTCCTTTTCATGGCGCAGAGCTCTTTGGGCAGGCCTTGGACAAAGTCCTTATAGAGGATAAGGACAAGAAGAAGGTACTGCCTAAATCAGCCAAACGAGCTGATCGTCGCCAAATGCCATACTACCGCAGGCAGCCATTTCGCCAAGAGCCTGCTACGGCAGGCACACAAAATCCAAGGCCGTATTTAGGAGGATTCAACCAGAATACGTTCAGGAGCAACAGAGGCGGCTACGTTAATCGAGGGCGCCAATATCAACAGGCCCGAAAGTCCTTTGGGAATGCGAACCAAAAGGGATTCCGTGGTCAAAAGTGACTGCACCACTGGGGTTCCTATCGGAAGCCGCCTTCAGGCATTCGCTTCGGTCTGGGCGGATTCAACCGCAGATCCTTGGGCCTTCAACACTGTTTCTCAGGGCCTCAAGCTCAGTTTCCTTTGTTGGCCTCACCATCGTTTTGTTCAATGCCCTTGGGTTGCATGCCCCCACAAGAGACTCCTCTTGCAGCAGGAGATTCTACACCTGGAAGACATAGGGGCCATAGAGCCAGTTCCCTTCGACCAGAGGGGGCAGGGATACTACTCAGTGGTATTCATGGTACCCAAGACATCGGGGGGCTGCCGGCTTATCCTAAACCTGAGGCAGCTCAATGTTTATGTCCGCTATGTCCGCTTCAAAATGCACTCGCTCCGTACGATTCTTTCTTGCATCAGGAGGGGAGATTACATGACCTCCATAGACTTAAAAGAGGCCTACCTGCATGTACCTGTCCACACAGAATATCGGCAATTCCTCAGGTTCTGTGTCAATGACCGTCATTACCAGTACCGGGCAATGCCGTTCGGGTTGTCATCGGCGCCCAGGACGTTCACAAAACTTCTGGACATCCTGACAGCTTCGCTAAGATCCAGTTCGGTACGCCTGATGGCGTACCTGGACGATATTATTATCCTGTCCAGGACTCCAGGGAGTGCTCGAACGGACCTGCAGTTGACAATTCAGACCTTGGAGGACCACGGCTTCACAGTCAACTTTACAAAGAGTCATCTCACTCCCACGACCCGGCTTCAACACCTGGGAGCGGTGATAGATTCGCAAGTGGGCGAGGTCTTCCTTTCCGACGAACACAAGATGAAGATTCGGGACATGGTAAACTTTCTTTGCCATCAGGAGCGAGTGACCTTAGCCTTGCTATCTCAGATACTAGGGTCATTCGTCTCCTGCATAGACATCGTCCCTTGGGCCAGATTCCACACCAGGCCCCTGCAGTGGTTCCTCCTCCCGTACCAACGGAGTCGATCAAGCCACTCACAGCGTATGGTCTCAATTCCAAGGAGCGTCAGGAGGTCGCTCCCATGGTGGCGCTCACCCGCGCTTCTTCGAGGCTCCCCCTTAAGGCAGAGGGAGGTGGTTATCACCACGGATGCGAGCCTCAGAGGTTGGGGGGCTCACTCAGAGACACAAGTGGCTCAGGGAGTGTGGACAATGCCAGACCTAGAGGACAGTCATATCAACCTTCTGGAATTACGGGCAGTTTTTCTAGCTCTTCAGGCGTTCTTCGAGGAGTGTCAGAATGCTCATGTCTTAATTCTCACCGACAACGTGGCGACCCGCTCCCACTTGAATCATCAGGGAGGGACGAGGTCAGCCAGACTGATGCGAGAAACGAATACTCTATTCGCCTGGGCAGAAACATACTTGCTTTCAATCAGGGCAGAGCACATTTCAGGGGTGGACAATGTGCAGGCGGATTGGCTCAGCAGGTCCACCCTTCAACCGGCAGAGTGGCGCGTGGGGGAACAGGCATTTCAGGCGGTGGCAAGGAGGTATGGGAATCCACTGGTGGATCTATTTGCCACCGCAGAAAACACACACCTGCGTCGCCTTTTCTCTCGTTTCCCGTGTCCGGGAGCCGAAGGAGTCAATGCCCTCAGGACCCCATGGCCGGGCGGCCTATTGTATGCGTTTCCGCCGATGTGCCTCATCCACCGAGCAGTGGCCAAAATAATTGCAGAAAGGGCCGAGGTGATATTCATCGCCCCTTATTGGCCACACCGCCCATGGTTTGCGGACTTAATGGATCTGTCAATCACACCGCCATGGCGCCTCCCGATCAACCTTGTCTCACTAAGCCAGGGATCAGTTTACCATCCGGATCCCCAGTGGTGGAAACTTGCCGCGTGGCGCTTGAGGGGGACAGATTGAGAGCAGCAGCCCTTCCACAAGCGGTCATTTCCACCATACAAGCGGCTCGTAGGCCTTCAACGACAAGGATCTATCAGTCCACTTGGTCGGCTTTCCACAAATTCTGTGTTGACACTGGAGCAGACCCGCTATCAGCATCGGTAGCGCAGGTTCTATCCTTTCTGCAGACCGGGCTAGACAGAGGTCTCGCGCCCAACACCCTGCGTAGACAGGTGGCGGCTATATCAACCATCATTAAGCTGGATGAGGGAAGAACAATCGCTCATCACCCGTGGGTGAGGGATTTTCTCAAGGGAGCAGCTAATATACGGCCTCCGCCGATACACAGGTTCCCATCATGGGATCTTTCCTTTGTGTTGGATACCCTGACGGCGCCCCCATTCGAACCTCTCCGTAATATTTCCCTCCGTCTTTTGTCCTTTAAGACTGCCTTCCTGGTGGCCATCACATCGGCCAGGAGGGTGTCTGACCTAGCGGCTCTTTCAGTAAGGCCTGACCTTTGTCTATTCCAACTCAATCGAGTACCGTATATACTCGAGTATAAGCCGAGTTTTTCAGCCCAAAAAATGGGCTGAAAAACACAGCCTCGGCTTATACTCGGGTCATTGACAAAGTCACCACACGAGGGCGCCATTGCTTGAGCCAGAGCGAGGAGGCACCAGCTTTTGTCCCCTCTGGCACGCTGTAGTTCCTCTCCCTGCCTCAAGCAAATGAGGCAGCCATTTGCTCCAACCGAGAGGGGGAAATAGCAATGGTGAGTAACTATTCTTTGCTCTGTCTGCATTGTCCTTAGTCGGATTAAAAAGGCCCCCTGCTGTCAGATTCTCCTCCCCCTCCTTTGAAAGGATTTAAACTGTTTAAAAAATGGTATTTTGTGGTAGTTGCTGTCCTTGCTTGGATAGGATCTAATAATGTGTTATGAGGCAGAGCTAGACAGGAATTCTTTTTCTATCTGTCTATCTTTCTATCTATCTATTTTTCTATCTATCTATTTTTCTATCTATCTATCTATCTATCTATCTATCTATCTGTATCTATTTCTATCTATCTATCTATTTTTCTATCTGTCTGTCTGTCTATCTATCTTTCTATTTATATCTATCTATCTATCTATCTGTATCTATTTCTATCTATCTATTTTTCTATCTATCTATTTTTCTATCTATCTATCTATCTATCTATCTGTATCTATTTCTATCTATCTATCTATCTATCTATTTCTATCTATCTATTTTTCTATCTTTCTATCTATCTATTTTTCTATCTATCTATTTTTCTATCTATCTATTTTTCTATCTATCTATTTTTCTATCTATCTATCTATCTATCTATCTGTATCTATTTCTATCTATCTATCTATCTATTTTTCTATCTGTCTGTCTGTCTATCTATCTTTCTATCTATATCTATCTGTATCTATCTATCTATCTATCATCTATCTATCTGTATCTATTTCTATCTATCTATTTTTCTATCTTTCTATCTATCTATTTTTCTATCTATCTATTTTTCTTTCTATCTATCTATCTATCTATCTATCTATCTATCTATCTGTATCTATTTCTTTCTATCTATCTATCTATCTATCTATCTATCTATCTATTTTTCTATCTGTCTGTCTGTCTGTCTGTCTATCTTTCTATCTATATCTATCTATCTATCTATCTATCTATCTGTCTATTTCTATCTATCTATCTATCTATCTATCTATTTTTCTGTCTGTCTGTCTATCTATCTTTCTATCTATCTATCTATCTATCTATCTATCTATCTATCTATCTATCTATCTATCTATCTATCTATCTATCTATCTATCTATCTATCTATTTGGTTTTCTATGCTGATAACCTCACAGCAGCTAATGCTGAAGCTCTTCTTTGGATACACTTATTTATTTGTTTGTTTGTTTGTTTATTTATTTAATTGGATTTGTATGCAATCCCTCTCCAAGGACTCAGGGTGGCTCACAGCATATATAAAAACAGAACAATAATGTAAATCCAATTAATGATGAGAAGGAATCCAGTTTTGAAGGATTTTAACTCTTAGGTTTTAGCTTTGTTCCTGATCGAGCTACTTTTTTTACTTTTTAATTTATTGTTAATATTGTTAATTTGTTTACCCTCTTTTAAATTTACAGAGCTAGTTTACTGGTTTTCTTTAAAATAAATATTCTAAAACATGTCTCAATTAATGTAATTTTATTGTTTTCCATTTTTATAAGTTACCAGTAGCCACTGCATTTTCTAACCTCGGCTTATACTCGGGTCAATACGTTTTCCCAGTTTTTGTGGCAAAAATTGGTGCCTCGGCTTATACTCGGGTCGGCTTATACTCGAGTATATACGGTAGTTTTAAGACCAGACCAGACATTCCTGCCCAAGGTCAACTCCTTTTTCCATAGATCAACAGATATTGTGTTGCCAGACTTCTGTGCACGAGGTAACCATCCGCTGGAGTTACGCTGGCACAAGATAGACGTACGTCGAGCGCTTAAAATCTATATTCGTCGGACAGCCGTTTTCCGTAGAACGGAAGCCTTATTTGTGTCTTTCGCAACATCTACGATGGGAGCTAAGGTATCTCCTACATCAATTAGTCGATGGGTGACCTCTTGTATTGTTACAGCCTACACCTCACGATCTAAGACAGTACCTGGGAACATCAAGGCCCACTCTACAAGGAGTGCGGCTACTTCGGCGGCGTGGTCCACACAGGCACCCTTGGAGGACATCTGCCGAGCTGCGACTTGGGCCACTCCGAATACGTTCATAAAACATTATAAGTTAGACTCTTTTGGATCCATGGAGGCGGCCTTTGGCCGACGAATGCTGCAGCGGGTGTGTGATGCCCATACGCCCCTGGTCCAGCCTTCTCCCGCCCTAGTATCATAATCTTGGGTATATCCCATGTTGGACTCTCCGCAGCAGTGCATTGGAGAAGAACCGTTGAAACTTACCTGAACGGTCTTCTCGATGCACTGCGAGGAGAGTCCAAACCCAACCCGGCCGTTTGGCCCAGGGGCTCAGTGTTTTGTTGAAGTTGAGTTAATAAAGTTGTGTTAATTGTACTACTCCTTCGTTTTTATTGACTGAGCTATAAGGGGGTGACTACAGGGCGGAGCTAATTAATATTATAATTTAACTCAGTCCCTAACCAATCAGGCTAAAGTATCACCCATGTTGGACTCTCCTCGCAGTGCATCGAGAAGACCATTCAGGTAAGTTTCAACGGTTCTTCTCAGTCGTTCAAGTAATGGTTGTCCCAAAGGTATTTTTTCAAAAGGCAACTGGCCTTTCCCCCCCCCCCCCTTGCAAATGTTTTGCTTCTCATTCAAGAAGCTTCTTCAAATCCTCTCCAGTTGATTTGGGGCCAGGCTTCTACCCATTTTTTTTTGCCATGCTCAATAGCAGAGGTCTTCAAACTTGGCAACTTTAAGACTTGTGGACTGCAACTCTCAGAATTCTATGCTGGCTGTAGAATTCTGGGAGTTGAAATCCACAAGTCTTAAAGTTGCCAAGTTTGAAGACCTCTGGTCAATAGGTTGGAGTATTTAGCTTTGGGAAGGTGCTTTAAGGGAGAAGTCTTTTTTAAATTGAAGATGGGATCGTGGTTTTTCTTAGTCTCTCCTATTTGAACTCTCTTCTATTTGAGATGATTGGGGTTTTTTTTTCCCTGATGGTTTTGCTTTCTGTGATTTTTTTCTATAGGTGTCAGAATTTGGGAGAAGGAGGTTAAGAACAAGATCTGAGAGTGAGTTCTTTGATTTGTGGCAACTATACTTGTCATGAGTCTCAGAATCTGAGGTAATCTTTAGGATACCTGTGCCAACACTGATTTGTAGCTGCTATTGAGGGAAGGTTTGAGGGAAGTTTAAATGAAAACTGGGTTGGGGGTAATATATTAAAATGACTGTCACAGATTCTGATTTCCTCAAATGGATATACAGTGTTCCCTCGATTTTCACGGGGGGTGCGTTCCGAGACCGCCCGCGAAAGTCGAATTTCCGCGAAGTAGAGATGCCAAAGTAAATAGACTATTTTTGGCTATGAACAGTATCACAAGCCTTCCCGTAACACTTTAAACCCCTAAACTGCAATTTCTCATTCCCTTAGCAACCATTTACGTAGATTATTAGTCACCATGTTTATTTATTAAAGTTTATTTAAAAAAATATTTATTAAAGGCGGACGAAAGTTTGGCGATGGCGTATGATGTCATCGGGCAGGAAAAACCGTGGTATCGGGGGGAAATCCGCAAAGTATTTTTTTATTAATATTTTTGAAAAACCGCGGTATAGCCGTTTCGCAAAGTTCGAACCCGCAAAAATCGAGGGACCACTGTACTTAAGTAGATAAGCAGACGTGATAACACAGACCATATTTTTATTTCATTAATCGCTTTTATTTTTAGAAAATTATAATAGAAAAGTATCTTTAACAACTTTTTTCCTTTTAAAAAAATCATAGACAAATTGGAAGCATTGTATAATTCAGTCACTGTCAGCAAAAGGCCGTAGGGAAAAGTCAAGTCAAAAATCCAGCACAAATCTTTTTAGGGTTGTTTAACCATCTACAGTTACATTTGAAATGTATTCAATTGATCCATACTATTTGCTTAAAAATGGGCATTTTTCAGTTCCAACTTGGGGCTCTTCTGATGTGTTTGGAGTAAAACTCTCAGGAGTAGCAGGTACATCACATCCAGATGAGTAACAAGCCAAGCAACCCTCTTGCAATTTTGCATTCTTAAAGCCTTTTTACATTTTGACATACAATTTATATTTCTTACAAAATAATGTATCTTATTTCAGGATAAGTGATAATAATCCTGGCAGAGGAGCTGCTTCATGAAAATTTGATCCTACTAACCCTATTGGCTTCCCTACTAAGCAGGCCAGCAGAGCCAGACTTGTCACGATTGTAAAATCTCTGGGCTAGCAGCTGGAGGGAGAACAGTCAGGGATTTCTGGCATTGGCAGTCTTCAGCAATTGAGGGAAGAACAAGTTTACGGGAATTATTGATCTAGAAGCCAAAAACACCCTCCCAGAGGCTCTGTGTGAGCCAAAAACCAGCTGGCCGGCACACACATGCATGTTGGAGCTGAGCTAGGGCAACGGCTCACGTGCCAGCAGATATGGCTCTGCGTGCCACCTGTGGCACCCGTGCCATAGGTTCACCATCACTGCCCTATTCAACAGACCACATATCTACATAAAGGTGGTAACAGGAAGCAGATTTTTTTTTAAAAAAATCAGTAATTCACATCATTAGCCTTTAAGAGGTGCACCCCTTGGCTACAGATGAGTTTGTGAGTCACACCTGAGCTAAAGCTGATCTGTGGGAGAGTTCTCTTCAATAGAAAACAAATCACTTTTTTCAACACACACAATGTCCCAGAGTCCCATTGTAGAACAAAAGTCTACCTAGACTGGGTAATGTCATATGGCTACAGCTATTATCCAGCTCCTAAAGATAAATCCCTTCAAGAAAGTGGAAAGTTTGAAGTAGTTTTTCCTTGGCATGCTGCACTTGAAATCATTCCCAGTATTGCTCTGTTCCTAGAGAGTCACACCTGCTCTTGAGAAAAAAAGAGTAGATAATAGATTCTCCTCTTTCCCCCCCCAAGAGCGCAGACATACAGTAGGTGAAGTTGAATAGCTATTTAAAAGTGGGCACCTGAAGATTTCTCCCCAGCAGGGAGTTCTGGCCATGAGGGCAATTCTTTATATGTGGTTGCTACTGCTGCCACCTCAAAAACCACCATCTGGCCTCAGTGCATAGATTTGGGGCTGACTACATATGCCTGCTGCTGAGATTCCCTGGCAAAAATCAAGACTATCTGGCAAGCCAAATATCCCAAGGATGGCCATTTCATTAGAATCAGATTCAGCAATAACCTTTGGCATTTTTCACAGGCATGAGATGCTGGGATCAACAACTGAAGTTCAGTTTTCTGGATCAATGGTCCAATCACCTCTTACCTTCCCCAAGAATATGATTAACAATAAATGACCAGAACCAATTCACTTTATATCTGGAATAAAATCACAAAACTAAACTATCTTCCAAAGATACACACTCAGTGTATAGGTTGCTATAAAAGTAGATGGTATGGATGTTAGAAACTTGATTTAGAGTACCTAACTTCCTAGGCAGCTTGGTCATCCAGGATGGGTTCTCAAAAAACCAAGTTTTTTTTTCTTTTTTCAAATAATACACACAATTGCATGAGATATATTTGTTTGAAGAAAAGTATACTATGATAGACACAATTGCAGAAAAGTTCATCATTACGACTGCACATTTTCATTCATAATAGAAATTCTACTTTCTACAGTGTACTACTTCTTCCCACGCAATTGCGTATCCAATTATAGAGAAAAAATACAGCAGGAACTAGCGATCAGGCACCGCTAATGTACAGCACACCAACTGTTACAATCATGAAAAAGCTATTATATTGCTGATTGTCTTGCTCAATATAATTTGGCACAATTAGGCAAAACATGAAAATAACTACTACAGGAATACACTTCATATATTTAAAACACACCATCTCAGGTTCCAAAACCTGATAACCAAAATGTCTGTGCATTTCAAACAATACACTTTAAAAAAAAAATCTGAACCAGATTTAAAAACATGCCTTGAACATGCATCTTAAAAGGGTAGGAAAAGGAGATTATACATATTTAAAAATCAAACATATACAGTAATCAGTTCTTCTACCCAAGGTATAGTCCTTTTACTTAAAACGCTTGGTATAAAAAATAGTTATTCTCTTTGCTGCTCTGCTTGAAAATAATTTTTTCAAACAAATTCATGCTTATAGAATTTAAACTCTCAAACTTTTATACAATGTAGAAGAGGAACATATTATTATTATGGTTCATCACATAATCAACCAGATGTTTAGACTGGATTTGGCATTTTATCATTACCATTATTGTTCAATACTTTCTATTTTATTTTTAAGAAGATGTGTGATAGAGGCTGTGGCAAAGTCTTGAAGGAATCCACGCTTGATGTGAGGTTTTTTTTAAGCCTGCAAAAAGAAAAGAAAAGACATGCTTGTGAGGAAACAACAACACAATCAAAGCTCCCAAATGGCCAGAAAGCTGAGAACCATCTTCCCAAACCTGGAGGGCATTGTTAAAGGGAAATTCAGAGAATGACAATTAGAACCTGCCATATTTTGTGGAGTATAAGACACACCTTTTTACCCCCCAAAAGAGGGTGAAAACTTGAGTGCATACACCGAATGTAGCCCCCACCCAGCCACCCTTTCGTCTCTGCCTCCCAGCAATTAACCTTCTTGCAGCAAACAGAACAGAGCCTGTTAAGCCAAGCAGCTCATTATCAGCTATTTAAATAATTGGGAGGAGTTAGTGTGACCACTTAAGAAAACTTTTGGGCATTAATATACTGTACTGCCATAATGTATATTTCTCCAATTCTTTGCTATTTCTATGGGTCAAGCACATATGCACAGAAATACAGAGCAAACTGTATATATCATCTGTACTGTGTGCTGTTTGCTGGAAGGCAGAGACAGAATTTTTTCCCTTGTTTTCCTGATCCAAAACTAAGGTGGGTCTTATACTCCGATGCATCTTATACTCTGAGATATATAGTAGTGGATGCCAAAATGGGAAGAGATAATGACGGACTGGATATTGGATGGAGGTAAGAAGGTGGTTTATACTTCCATATTAAACTGCTGGAGTACTTGCCATGAGAATGTAGTAAATTAAGCCACAGTCTAGGACTATAATGTGTAACTCTTTAATGTGTAAAGAATAATAGCAAAATAACAATAACAACCTTATTGAACCTTAGTATTGCTGGTAGAAAAAAACGGTGCTTTGAAAGTTTGTGAACTCCTTTGAATTTTCAATTGTTTCTGCATAAATATCACATAAATCACAATCTGTTCTCCATATAAGCCCTAAAACTACACAAAAAGAACCTACATAAACAATTGAGTAAAAAAATATCTGCCCACTTATTTATGAAACAAAGTCATCTAAAGCTACATACTGTATTAGTGTAAAAGCCTATTTCCAACATAAGTATTATAAGATTTTTGATTCATTCAAAATATAGTGTGCTTTTATGATTGCAGTAGATGTTGACTTACCGACCACACTGCAATTTGGAAGATGAAGGTAAGACATCAGTAGCGACTTTGGAGGAATGCATTAATACCCACAAGACCGAGTGTAGCCGCCATCACACACCTGATACCTAAAGCAGAGATAAATGTGTCATCAGAAACCCCATTTATTATATGCTGAATTTATAAGTATCACTAATTAGTATTTGCTACACATTTCTCTTTTCTCCCCTTGATTATCTGCCAATCTTATTCCTAAAAATGGAGACCATATGAGAACAAATTGCCTCAGGCCACTCAAAAAAGATCTCTGTCTTCCACAATCTCTTAAAAGTCAAATACGCTTCAGCTTAGAAAAGAGCCTGAACATTGTCACTTTTACACAGGATCGTGAACACAATTTTTCCTGCTAAAATACAGGGTGTAGATAATAGATCTATATACCCAAGCGACAATGAACAATTATGTTATTTATTAATCTGAAGCCAACTGAATTACAATACACAATTGTGGTACAAATAGTACAAATATCTGGAATAGAAATTACTCTGCAAACTTTGTGTATTGGGTTCATGTTCTTAGGTGCAGAAGTACTGTTTTAAAATTTATTTTCTCTTATTGACTATATTTTATTTCAGTGTTACCAATACATGATAAAACCAATTCTCTGTAATGGTTGAGGCATCAGGCAAGAAACTGGGAGACCGGAATTCCAGTGCCATAGGCAGAAAGCCAATTGGGCCAGTTTCCCTCTCTCAGTCCTAGGAAATGGACAAGGGCAAATCACTTCTTAAAAATCTTTGCAAGAAAACTGCAATTTTGAATGCCACCCAGTGGTGGGTAGCTGCCAGTCCATCCCAGATCAGGCGAACTGGTGGTGGCAGGAGGCTCCGCCCACCCACCCAGACATTTCTGCACATGCGCACACTCCCAATAACAAACCAGTAGCAAAGGTAATTGAAATCCACTACTGAGGCCCCCCCTAAAAACTCTTGAGTATCATCTTAACTGATCTTCCAAAGACACAAAGTCTATAATCCTGTTTCCCAACACTTGAATGACAAAACCCTTTTCTATCCATGGGAGGTAGGCCATTTTATTTGGAGCAATAGAGGAAGATCTTAAAGAATTGGTACATCTATCCTCTTCAAGACTAGGAAATGATAACTTGCTAAATGTCACACTGAGTCACAAAAATGTGAGCTATCTAAAGAAATGTATTCCTGTTTATGTATGATTTTTAGCAATTGAAACAATTTGGAGAATCTACTAAGCGATTAATTATAATTACATGGTATCTGTTTGCAAAATGAAAACTCTAATCCTGTTAAAAATAAGTGAAAATGCTAATATTTAGCTTGATTTTATAATGATTAGCCAACAATATATGCTGCCCATCGTTTTGTCCAACTGTGAAATTGGATCAAAAAAATAAACCTCTGTTATCCGCACAATACATGCTAGGATAAGAAATAATTGCTTGCTCAAAGGTAGATACTGAAATCAGTAAAAGGCTGCTTTCTTATCAGCAAAAGTTGGATGTGTGGAGTCCAAAGATGTCTGCCTTAAAATGGTCTAAGCCAGCAAGAACAATGAACTTGGAAGTATTTGCTCATGGCTACATGGATCGGTCCATGTAGCCATTTTCCATTGCTAGGCTGCTTTGCCAGCAGGTGTATTTTTAGTGTATGAAATAAACATTTTATGGTCTTGATTTTTCTTTAAAAGAGCCTAGTTCTTTTTTTGATGCCTCACAATTCATACGCGTTATGGAAGATGAACTTTACATACAGATGTTCTGTGGTTTTGCTATTGCAATAACTTAGGGAATTGTTCCCAAATATGGTTATGTTTGCATAATGTTTTGGAGAGAAAAATCTGCGAGTCCTCCAATCTTATTTTTACATCTCTGCCTCTCATGCACAAATATGCTAGTATGAAAATAACTCACTGCTGCGCTCATAGTATCTGTACTTAAAAACACCAGCCAATTCTCATTTAGTCATTGATGATTAAATTATTAGGCTTGGGAAAAGAAAGTTGCTATATTAGGAAAAAAATACATTGACTGAGTTTGCAAAGGGAACGCCAGTGCAAATCATATTCTGTCGAATGAAGCTGCAATGTGATTTTCAAACGTGACAAGAGTAAGCTGCATAGATTTGGCGGAAGGAGGAAAGGTTACTGGAATTAGACCAACAATGATGAAAATTTAGACATGAAGATGAACTTGTTCTGATACATGATAAAAAAAACTTGGCAAACTAAAAGGCTAAGTAGTGAATTTCCAGCAAAGACTTTTCTCCTGTTGGGTGTTCATAAGCTGAGCGTGAAGAGAACTCACTTGAACTGTATGATGCTCAATAGACTGCCACTGACCATCACAAAGCTTCTTCAAAACCATCTGCAAGTATATCCGGAATATTGGCCTTCAACTGCCAGATCCCCAGCCAACAGTTACTTTGTCACATAATCCAAAACCAGCCACCTTCTCAAATGTTTTACATGTATAAGAATAGGAAATGCTCAGGTGTTGTGGTTTTGAGATTGTCCCATAGAATCTGAAACTGTTCCTATGTGAGGGACAAATGGATAACATTGCCTACCTGGGATTTGCAACAAAGACTGTTGATATGTCATGCTAAGTCATGGCTCAATAACCCACAATTAGGATTTAAATGTATATTAAGTCATAGCTGGATTTATACAACACACTAAACCACAAGCAAGAAACCATATTTTGACAGCACAGTATATGATTCCCATCAAAACACTTTTAAAATTCCACCAAAGTGCCAAGATTCTTTTCAGAATATTGTACACCACATTATATTCTCACATGCAGCCATTCCTGAAGACAGCATCTTATCCTACTGCTCATGTTTAGTTCTATTTTATTGTGGTTAAGAGCTGTTTTGCTCATTAGGAGTTTTTTCTTTTAACCTAATTATGTTGCCATCCCTGTAAATCTGGTGTATTCCTCTGAACATGCTGACACCTCCCTCTTCTTTCAACTCCAAAACCATTCTCTGCAACTGTCACAACTGTGTATCTGACATCACAAGTGGCAACATCTATACCTTTTCCTGAACAACAGCTTGTATGCTGTCATATTTCTTCTGTCATCAAAAGATCCAAGAAAAGCAACCGATCCACTTTGGAGTTCTACCAGGCTACACCACGAGATAATGAAGCCTTAATAGTTTCAGTTCCCAGGGCTGGAATGAGAACAGGCATAAATTCCCAAATCCACAGGGCTTCAGGCAGTGAAGGGCTACCAAAAGTTTTACTACCACACTGTGGGTGTGGCTTATGGAAGACTCCCTGCATTTTCTTTCAACATCTTTCAGTGCAAATTGGGTGCTCTGGGTTGGAGCTCCATTTTCTCTACCCCACTGCATCCCCGTCCCCCGTCTGGGCAGCAGCCAACCCCTGGCTTCAGGGAAGGTGACATGGCATGCAGAAAGAATCTCTCAAGGAGAATCTGAGAAATACAACTCCAAAGGAGGGGGGAGGACTGAGTTTCGACCACTGCCTAATTGAGGCAAGCAGTTTCTCCTCCTTTTTGCTCATTAAGGCAGCCCTACTGCTTTGCATTCTTAAATTGTCCCATTTTATTTACAGAACTGAATTCAGCTTGCCTCTGTCCTTCAATAGTCTTGTGACTAAATCAAGGACCCTTGATTTACAGCTTTCCAAACTTGAAGTGCAGCCAGTGAAGTTTTATTTTTTGTTATTGTTGTTTAAAAACCCCCCAGCAGATTTGTTTTATTTGGCTAAAAAATAATTTAAAAATAGAGAAAGATAACTGGAGAATTAATCCTCAGAAACAAAAAGCTGCAAAAGTCAGAGAGGCTGCTCCGGTTCTTTTTATCTAGAGGGCAGCTGGAGTTTTTTGTAGTTTGTGCATGAACCCTTGACCTTGTAGGGATATATCACTTGTGTATTCTGACACTCAGCTAAGAGCCATGGTAGCACAGCGGTTAGAATGCAATATTGCAGGCTAATTCTGCCAACTGCCAACAGTTCGATTCTCACTGAGTCAAGGTCGACAGTCTTCCGAGGTGAGTAAAATGACCCATATTACAGGGGTCGCATACATACAGGGAAGGGATTATTTACATCCCTTAAAGAATGGGGGAATAAGTAATTACAAGAGAGATGAAAACATCTTTGAAGTCCTCATGTTGGAATGCAATCTTTGCAAAAGACTCTCCTTGAAAAGCTCCCATCGCAGGCAAGGTGGGCAACTATGGAAAGCAACATATTTTGTCTTTTGTTGTGGTATCTGACATCATCAGATTTAACATTCCAAAAATACCCACTAGCCTACATGATAAATTTTATAACTTATTTATTTTTATTACTGTCACCATTTTTAACTGATTAATAACATCATGTTAAAATAAGGTTTAGCCATGTTCTCCCCCTTTTTGAATTATGAGAAAAAATGTACAGAAATGTTTTTTCTTACATATGCCATTTCAAAGGCATTACAATTTCTAATTTCTGCCAATTCATTTAATTTAAGTCAATGGTTAAGGTGTTGGTCTTGGACTTGAAGAGATGCATTTGAACCCATGATTTTTCAATCCTCACTCTGTCCCAATCCAGTTTCTCTTAATAATTAGGACAACTCTGGTGTATGCTGATTATTATTAATTATTATTATTATTATTAAAATAATGTCATAGCACAACAAATCTGTCCCATCCAAATTGTGTAAGACAGTTCTCCTTCCTTGTCAAAGGGTAATTTTTTTCAGCGAGAAGATATATGGAGACGGGAAACAGCTGCAAAGGTGAGAGTAATCGCAAGTTCAGACATTCATCCTCCACACACCACAAAACAGAAGCCACAACCCTTGCACTCCCACTGGTGATCAGGTGAATGGTACTTGTGCTCTACTCACACAGGATTCAGCAGAATTGACGGGACTTCCAGCCCTGAGAAGTAGCCTCTGAGGGAGGGAGCCAGCGGATCTGGGGGGAAAAAACCAAAGCCCACAAGTGAGAAATGAGACTCGGGCCAAAATGAACAATGATTTTGCATAATGTCCTTCTGGGTCCTTGGAGCTAGGACACACCCTTGTATCTTGAACAGCAAATTGGATCTACTTTTCATTTGTTTCACTTATTAGCTTTACATTTTATATCTTGGCACTGCTGCAAGGTAGCTAATAAAGGGAGTACCTTTGCTACTAAATCTTTACACATAGCAAAGGAGCAGATAAAAACAAAAGTGAATCAATATGAAGAGTGGATATGAAAGGAGCATTAAAAGAGAGAATAGATCCACCTTAACTAACTAACCTACTGAGATCACTTATGGATCTAGCTTTTCAAAGAACTTCACTTTTAAAAGAGAACTCTGAGCAAAGAGCGGATTTTCGCCCCACTGCACTCTGTTTATATCAAAGAATACTATATAACTCAGTGGAGCATTGACTATTGAGAGCAGGGGACTTGTAAGCATAAACTTACCCTTGAAATTTGCATAGCCCACATGAGATGAGTGTTCATTATCAGTATATGCACTGCCTCCTTTTATATAGTGGAGGGGACTATTTCGTATTTAAAAACTAAGGAATGCCTGGGAGATCTGGAGACTTAAACATTAAGACATTGTCTGGTGGGGTTCCATAATCATATTTTCATAATCATATAATTTTAAGTTATAGTATAAAAGATGCTTCACCCCTTACTGTTTGTAAAAATCCAAAGGAATGTGAATTTCCTAGGTATATATGGCAAAAAGCAATGTTACTATCGACATAAGCCACTTGAAGAGGGCCAGCCTTCGCAATGAAAATCAAATTTCAAATTCTGGCTCACATTCAAGAGAATAAATTGATCCTGAAGAATACAATAGTTGGTCATTTCACCAACCATTACGTTCTTAAATAGCATTCTCAGTCCATCATAATTATCACAAACCATCTTTTAAACTCTGACAGTGTTGCATTGCTTGAGAATCTCTCTCTCCCCACCCCACTCTCTCTCTTGTTTGACCTCATGGGTTTCATAATTATTGCATTTTGCTGTGTTTGTTATTTGCTGTGTCACAATTTGTTGTTTTATTTTTTGAGCTGGTCAGTTAATGTAATACAGTGTTCCTATGATTCTAAAAACAGAGCAGAACAGTTAAGAGATTGTTAAGTACTCATTCTTCATTCTTGCCAGAAAGTACCAGCACTAACCAATCAGTGGGATACTCTACTCAGTTACCAGGTAAGATCTTCAATCAGGAATTTAATTTTATTTGATTTATATGCCGCCCAATCCCATGGGACTCAGGGCTGCTTACAACAATACAATAATACAATACAATAATACAATAAGGAAGGATCATATCTGCTGGGATTGATGGGGAATGATCATTATTGTCAGAAAATAAACTACAGAGGAAACTCCTTGCTGGAAATACAGCACAGAAGAGACTGATTAGAGAAATGGCAACCAGCAGCTGAAAGAAAAAAGTTACTTAGTTCCTGCGCCATAGGTCAATGGCTTAAAGTCACTAGCAGTCTCATTAAACGTATTGTGTCATCTCATTCCCAGCCTCACAGAGCCAACCCTCCCACAGGGATCAAGCCGCTGTCTATTTTTGAACTCATTGGGTAGGTGGGTGGGCCTGAAGCCAAACAGGGAGAAGGGAAAGTCAGAAATCCCTGCTAAGTTGATCTTTTCTTACCCCACAGATAAGCTGTACATGCAATTATGAGAGAGGCATGAAATGTTCTATCTTCACTGCATGTTTAACATTTAAAAGCCTAGCTGAACATGAAATATATTCAGAAATGACAAGAGGTACAAAATACGGGTGAAAATGCTGGTGGAACCTCAGGCCTCCGTCACTTGGGGTTCAGATGTTCCCAGAAGATGCAGCCCAGTTCTCCACTGTTCCCTCAGCCAGTTCCTCACCTCACCCCTTTCTTTTGCAGCTGACATGAAAATGAAATTTCCTCCTCCAAGATGAATTCAAAACCACACTGCAGTTGGCCAACTAATTACCAACACAGTGAGCGATTATAATATTACAGCTATAACAATAAAGGTCACAGACAAATACAGGGTAACTCTGTACAGGGGGCATGTTTTATATCCTTCAATTCTGCCGCCACAATTCATCATTGTTATGCCTTCCAGATAAGGTGAGGCGATCGTGTTTTTTGTAAAAAAATGTTTTATTTCCCCTATGCAGAGCATCCGTTACATCCTTGATGTGATAAACAGATATTTCTCTAGCATTATTAGAGGTGCAATACAGTTTTGTAAATGTTTACATAATTTAAATAGGAAGAAAAATTATCAATGACATCTATGAAGTGGACAGTAATTGGTTATGGGTGTTTTGCTCAGTTGAACATGAACTGACTATAAAGATATAATACTTGGTGCTGCTAGCAAAAAAAGGCATGTTCAATTTGCGTCATGTAGCATTACATAGACGTAATTACATCAGTGTGTGTGTGTGTGTGTGTGTGTGTGTGTGTAATGACTTCTATGTATGCAGTATATATCTTGCTTGGAAACCTGGATCACTTTAAGAAACTTTATCAAAAACAACAAAGAACTAAACCAATACAAATGAAAATAAAGCAGTCAACAAATGAAGCAATTTGACATCTTCCATCAAATAAAAAGATAAACCATTACATTGCTGCTACATCAGTTGGATCTGAGTCATTCATGTCTGCAGAAAGTTCTGCACAAGAGTGTACAAAATTGAGTGGCTCTTCCATATTTAACATGCAAAGGCATCTGCAGGAGAATCCAATAAAACCAAGATGGCAGCAGCACAAAGATGCACACCATTTGTATTTATCATCATGATACTCATGGGCCGCGGGCCGGATGTGTCACAAGCTGGCTCCACCCTGCCTGGTTTAGCGAAACATTCTTTGTGAAGAATGTTTTCCAAGCCCTAAGTCTTTGCAGGCTTTTTTTCATTGCTCTAACTTGCTCCAAATGTTCCTTTCCAGACCTAATTAGGTGCTAACTACACCTAATATATGTATGTTCCTAGCTCTTACCTGCTTGCAAGCTCTTTCATTGTTACTCTCTGTCAAGAATGTTTTCCAATTCCTGTCTTTGTAGTTTTTCTATTGCTCTACTTGCTCTGAATATTTGTTTCCAGCCCTAACCAAGTGCTAACAATGTTCCCAGCTTGCAAGCTCTTTCATTGTTACTCTCTCTGAATAAAGTTGTTTTAAAGCCCTAACTAGGAGATAAAATAATGTGCTGAAGCTGACCAAGGATGCTAGCGATACCTTCTTTCATCTGACTTGATTTTATTACCCATTCATAATTTTATAATATATATGTCACTCTCTTTCAGCCCAATTCACCTTACAGGGTTGTTGTTGTGGGGAAAACAGGAGAGGGGAAAGCATGTTGGATATGTTCACCACCTTGACTTTTTTGTAAAAACAATAAATATTTTCAAAGAGTGAACAAAAGTCTGAAATATGTTGCTGTTTCTTCAAAGAGAAACTCTTGATCCTTCTTAGTTTTCTTCTAAAGGAGAGATGTAATCAGAATTTTTGAAATAGGGTAATCAGGAACACAGACCGTATTTCAAATGTAGCCACATCAAATGAAGATACTGGATTTTAGTTTCAGTTCTGTTCACTGTAATTCTTAGCACAGAATCTACCCTTTTAATTTAACTGTGACTATATTGTGAATGGTATTTCCATAAAGACACCGACAGACAAAAGAACAGCTTTTATTAGAAACATAGAAGATTGACGGCAGAAAAAGACCTCATGGTCCATCTAGCCTGCCCTTATACTATTTCCTGTATTTTATCTTAGGATGGATATATGTTTACCCCAGACGTATTTTATTGTTTTTATAAGTAATTCAAGGCAGTGAACATATCTGATACTCCTGTCTTCCTTTCCCCCCCCCACTACCTTGTGAGGTAGCAGGCTGAGGCAAAGTGACTGGCTGGTTTTTATGCCTAAAGCAGGAATAATCTTGCCATTCGGGGGAAAAATCTCTCTTTGTTCCTGGAGTTATCCTCAGTGATTCTCACCTCCAGGCCTGCAGTCCAGGGGAGACACAACAGGAATAGGCATAAAACCTGAAATTTTTTGAAGAATATGGCTGCAGTGGCTGCTGGTGTGTGGCCCCTTATTTGGAATTGGAGAGGGGGATTCTCTGCCTTTTTCCTTGCCTTGCAAGCCAACTGAAAACAAAAGTGGGAGCAATACGGAGGATCAACAGGCCAGATTTGTTCAGTTCTCAGTGGGTAGGGCTCATTAACACTGACAGCGTGCTTTGAAAGCACAAAATACAATAACTTGTTCAGCAAGGTCGAAGTGAACTAGAAAACTCACTGTCAGGAAATCAGAACATAAAACACATTAGAGAGAAGATACAGTTTTTAAATTATGCAGGTCAAAAAACATTTGCAGATTTCTTGGAATGACGACTATTCTCCAGGATTTTTAGACGGTCACGTGATTTAATCCACTGGAAGCAATGGAAATGAAGTTGCTGACTAACACTGATTAAAATCAGGTTTCACGTTTCAAAACAGTCACAGTGACCCAGTGAGGCAATTGACTAATTGATCCAGCTTATGAATATCCTTCATTTCACACAATGACATACTTGGACCTGAGGATGGAATGAAGTCATACGTTTGTTTGAAAGGTACAAACTTTCCCCTCCCATCCTTCATTTTAGAAGGAACTTTGGGTAGGGAAGCAGTGGAAGTGATGTGCCGGTGTCTGGAGGCTGTTGGGGCCTGGATGGGTGTCAACAGACTCAAACTCAACCCAGACAAGATGGAGTGGCTGTGGGTTTTGCCTCTCAAGGACAATCCCATCTGTCTGTCCATTACCCTGGGGGGGGGGAGTTATTGACTCCTCAGAGAGGGTCCGCAATTTGGACGTCCTCCTCGATCCACAGCTCACATTAGAGAACCATCTTTCAGCTGTGGCGAGGGGGGCGTTTGCCCAGGTTCGCCTGGTGCACCAGTTGCGGCCCTATCTGGACTGGGACTCACTGCTCACAGTCACTCATGCCCTCATCACCTTGAGGTTCGACTATTGTAATGCTCTCTACATGGGGCTTCCTTTGAAAAGTGTTCAGAAACTTCAGATCGTGCAGAATGCAACTGCGAGAGCAATCATGGGCTTCCCCAGGTATGCCCATGTTACACCAACACTCCGCAGTCTGCATTGGTTGCTGATCAGTTTCCGGTCACAATTCAAAGTGTTGGTTATGACCTATAAAGCCCTTCATGGCACCGGACCAGGATATCTGCGAGACTGCCTTCTGCCGCAGGAATCCCAGCGGCCGGTTAGGTCCCACAGAGGGCTTTCTCCGGGTCCCGTTGACTAAACAATGTTGTCTGGTGGGCACCCAGGGGAAGAGCCTTCTCTGTGGCGGCTCTGGCCCTCTGGAATCAACTCCCCCCAGAGACTAGAACTGCCCCCACCCTCCTTGCCTTTCGCAAACTCCTTAAAACCCACCTCTTGTCATCAGGCTTGGGGGAACTTGCCTATGTAATTTTGTGCATGATATGACTGTGTGTATGTATTTTATCTAATTTTTTTTCTTTTTAGACTTTTTAATGTAAATCTGTTATTTTAGATTTTAATTATTAGATTTGTTACCATGTATTGTTTTTATCACTGTTGTGAGCCGCCCCGAGTCTACGGAGAGGGGTGGCATACAAATCTAATTAATAATAGTAATAATAATAATAATAATAATAATAATAATAATAATAATAATATCGATAGTACCTCTTCTGTTCTCAACAACATATCTTCAGTCTACCCTTCCACCCAGGGGTGGGCTACTGCCCCGACAGGGGGGAACGCAGTGGGGTAGCAAAAATGGAGCTCCACCCCAGAGCACCCAATTTGCACTGAAAGATGTTGAAAGAAACATTGAAGGACGCCCTGCATAAGCCACACCCACAGTGTGATAGTAAAACCTTTGTCAGCCCTTCACTGCTTGCACCTCGACCAGACGCAAATCATCACCGAGTCACTGGTCCATCTTAATATAGTTCAAGGACCTGATAATCTTTTAAATGAAACATTGAGGAATTAAACCTGTTACCATCTACATTCCAAACATGGATTGAGCTTCAGGAAATCCTTCACTTACCACCATTCATTTAGTGACCATTGTAAGTTATAACGGCATTGAAAAAAATAACCTATGAGCTTTTTCACACACATGATCATTGCAGCATCCCCCCCCCAGTCACAGGATCAAAATTCAGATGCTTGCCAACTGACATGCATTTATATGATACTTGCTATATCCCAGGGTCATGTGATTAAAGTCACATGACTTTTTGACAAGCAAAGTCAATGTGGAAGCCAGATTCACTTAATAACCATGTTACTAACTTAACAGCTGCAGCGATTCACTTAACAACAGTGATAAGAAAGGTCGTAAAATGAAGCAAGACTCACTTAACAACGGTCTCACTTAGCAACAGAAATTTTGGGCTCAATTGTGCTTGTAAATCCAGGATTATCTATGTATTTTTTAAATTTGGAAGCATCTTAATTCAGTATCTGGATTGCATTTTTATTTTATTATTTCAGTAAGTTTATTATAGCTGCCCATTCTGGCAGACTGCAAAATTTAATACCAGGTCAAAATAATCAAAAGCCTTTAATGCTTAAGTTATTCAAGAGTCGCCCATCTTAAGAAAGGATGCCTGATACTGAGAACTTTATAAAGGACGCTCAAATGCAAACTAGTCTCAATTAGATCTGCTTTGTTGTTTGGAAAGGGAGTTAGTCCTGATTAATTTTGGCTGGATATACTACCACATAATTTTTTAAAATCCCAAACAGACCTTCATGTGCTTCAGCTAGTAGTCACTCATGGTAAATTAAACTGACTTTGCACAGACAAACCCTATTTTTATCAACAGGTTTACCAACAAATTAAAACATTAATCATTCAGAATACTATCTATTGTTATCTACCAGTGGTTCTCAATCTTCCTAATGCCACAACCCTTTAATACTGGTGATCCGCAACCATAAAATAATAAAATTATTAGGAAACTCAGGTGTGGGTTCTAACTTACTTCACTACTGGTTCACTTCCTCCTGTGCTGTGTGACCGCACTTCGTGGGTGCGTGTGCACTTTCTGCACACATGCATGGACAAAGCCAATTTTTAAAAAATGAAAAATAAAAAGCGGAAACAAGATGGTGATACATGCCCAGTGCTGGAAATTCAGCTTCTGTGCATGCTCAAAAGTTCCCATGGTACAAATATATATATATTTGCAATTGTTTATGTGCATGTGGGTGGATCCGCCTGGAGATGGATAGAGGAGCAGTGTCTCAGTTCCCAAGACCATCAGAAATATGTGTTTTCTAATGGTCTAAGGTGACCCCTGTAAAAAGTTTGTTTGACCCCCAAAGGGGTTGCGACCCACAGGTTGAGAACCTCTGACCTCGGCACACTAGTTCAAAACTTTCATAGTAAAAATTATCTCTTTTTTGAGATCAGTTTTTTTTTTAAAAAAATTATACATAAAATATTGAGGAGATGAGAGAAAAATATAAAAAGAACCATGGGGATCTATACTACCTAAATTTGTTAAATAGCTTTTGTTTGTTGTGAGAATAAGGGTTAGGACAGTGTTACTCAAATAGTGGATGGGCCCCCCTGGGAGGGCGGGAGCAATGCCGGGGGGGGGGGGGCGCATGACCTTGGGGAATGTGCTTTTTTTGCAGCAGGGAGTAGGGGGTTTTTGCACTGAACAATAGCACACAGTACAGCATAAGAGATATGAAATGCATATAACAAACCCTTAAGAGACACCATGGAAAAATATTTAACAAGGATGAAAAGAAAGGAGGAGAGAGACGGAGCTAATGAGACAACCATTAAGTCTCTCCCGAAAGCTAAGACGAGGAAATAGGATGAAGCGTATGCAGTGCTGTAATTATGGTGAGAGACAAGGAAAGACCAATTTGTTTACTGTGTCTAAAAATGTTGGCAGCAGACATCATGAAGCCAAATAAATTAAGGTGTCACTTAAACACATTACACTCCAATCACACCGATAAGCCCCTTGAGCTTTTTCAGTGAAAATGTGCCAAAAATTGCAAACCATCATCCCGGCAGAGAGTTGGTGTGTGTGTGCAAAATGTTTTCTTCTTTCTGGGGGGAAGGGGGGCGTAACAAAAAATAATTGAGAAACACTGGCTTAGGGTAAGAATAAAAGTAAATAAAGAAATGGACAGAAAAAATGGTTGGATTTGGGGGGGAAAGAGCTCTTATAAAAAAGAAACACAAAGGTGGAACAATTTAAAAAATGTGGAAACATTAAAAAAGGCTAAACAAACCTAACATTTTAAATCTTAAATAATGTGTCCTTGTGGCAGGACAACCTGAGTGTAAGGAGTCCATTCTATCATGACTGTTAACATAATTTCCAAGAAAGTGGATAGAGTTAATTCCTCAAGTTAATCCCACAAAGCTAATCAGCATTCCATTACTCTGGAAGTCTGCACCTCAGGTATCTCCTTGTGTCTTCAGGAACACAGAGTGGATCTTCTCCGGATCCCGTCAACTAAGCAATGTCGCCTGGCGGGACCCAGGGGAAGAGCCTTCTCTGTGGCGGCTCCGGCCCTCTGGAACCAACTCCCCCCAGAGATTAGAACTGCCCCCACCCTCCTTGCCTTTCGTAAACAACTTAAAACCCACCTCTGCCGCCAGGCATGGGGGAATTGAGATCCTCTTTCCCCCTAGACCATTACAATTCTATGCATGGTATGTATGTATGTATGTATGTTTGGTTTTTATATTAATGGATTTTTAATCATTTCTAATACCAAATTACTATTGTACACTGTTTTATTGTCGCTGTTAGCCGCCCCGAGTCTCTGGAGAGGGGCGGCATACAAATCCAATAAATAAATAAATAAATAAACATTTGGCCAATCCCAACCAGCAGAAGTTTGTAAGACTTCCAAGGAAAGCTCACACCAATTTATTCTAAACTTGATGAATGTTCCCGGCTATAGAGGAGCATCCAAGCATGCAGGATTACAGACCAGACATACTCCCCAGGCAGTCCCCAGTGATTAAAGCCATCCATGTTTCATTACTTTTCCCCTTTGTTGGTTAATTTTTAAGTAGATTACACCAGCTTTCAGAAAACATTAGGAGTTTCAGGCAGCAAAGTTCAAGGAGCAGGAAAAGTGTTTGTGACAGAACATACAGTACATTACTGGGCACTGTGATCTCCCACCCGGCGAGATGGATTTGGAGATTTTCACATGCAATCTGCCCTGTTGTAACTCGTGAATAAAACATCGTTTTCCATTCCAACCTAATTCTCCTTTTCCTGCCCTGTCACAAATTGTTTTCTTCAAGTTCACAGTTTGTGTTCTCAATCATTTTCCACAAGTCTTCAGACAAAATTATCTTTTAGGGGAAATACAGTGATCCCCCGGGTATTGCGTTCCCGATCATTGCGAAACGGCTATATGGCGATTTTTGAACCCGGAAGTAAAAACACCATCTGCGCATGCACGCCCTTTTTTCTATGGGCACGCATGCGTAGATGGCGCCGGGCAGATCAGCTGCTGGGCGGCTTCCCTGGGTCTTCCCCCTCTTGCTGGCGGGAGGGCGAGCAGCGGGCATCAGCGAGGAGTTTCCCCACTGCCCACACAAACTCCTCGCTGCCGCTCGCCCGCCCTTCGCCCGCCCACGCCGTTCATTCTCGCTGCTTCCCAGCTGAGTCCTGAAGCGAATTGGCTTCAGGACTCAGCTGGGAAGCAGCGCGAGCGAGCGGCGCGAGCGAACGGCTTGTCCGCCGCCTGCCTGCCCGCCGGCCGCTCGCCCGCCCACGCCGTTCGCTCCCCCTCTTGCTGGCGGGAGGGCGAGAAGCCCCCCCCAGCACCCGCTCGCCCGCCGTTCGCCCGCCCTTCGCCCGGCCACCCGCCGTTCGCTCGCTGCTCGCCCGGCCACCCGGGTTTGGGGGGGTGCTGGCAAGCCCCCCATGCCGGTGGCGACGTTTTAAAACAGCCGCGCGGCTTCCCAACTGAGTCCCGAAGACAAACGCGGAAGTTCGCCTTTGACGTTTGTCTTCGGGACTCAGTTGGGAAGCCGCGCGGCTGTTTTAAAACATCGCCGCCGGCATGGGGGGCTTCCTAGCAGCCCCCCAAACCCGGGCTGGGGGTCCGGGGGGTGCTGGCAAGCCCCCCATGCCGGCGGCGACGTTTTAAAACAGCCGCGCGGCTTCCCAACTGAGTCCCGAAGACAAACGTCAAAGGCGAACTTCCGCGTTTGTCTTCGGGACTCAGTTGGGAAGCCGCGCGGCTGTTTTAAAACGTTGTCGCCGGCATGGGGGCTTGCCAGCACCCCCCGGACCCCCAACCCGGGTTTGGGGGGCTGCTAGGAAGCCCCCCATGCCGGCGGCGATGTTTTAAAACAGCTTCCCAGCTGAGTCCCCTTCCCAGGAGATGATGTTTTAGGAGGTTTACTAGAGCAGAGAATATTAGTGACTTTAAGTCTGATTTTGTTAGCAGTATCTGGGTTGATTTTATTTAAAGTTGTTTCAATTCCACATATGATGTTTTCAGTTGGTATGCGTCTTGGAGTTATTGCAAAATTAAATCCTTTTGAAAGAATATTGGTTTCTGTAGTGGTGAGTATCTTGTCTGATATGTTATGTACTGTTTTGGTCATAAGTTGTTGTGGAGGGCTGGGTTTTTGCTGTACCTCTAGTATTTGGAGTTTCTTATTATGTGTGTCTGTCTTGTATTGGGTTTCTGTTTCTGCCCTCCAGATTGATATTTGTTTGAATTTATCCCAGAGTATAGGGTGTATTTGGTTACTGATTTTAAGGTGAAGAGAGAGTAGACTTTTGTTGATTTCATCAAGTATGAATCTTTTTTTTGTGGAGTTCATTTCTGATTAGGGCTAATTCAGTTCTTTTTAGGATCCTCTCTATGGTTGGGGTTTTTGGGTGGAATTTTAGTTGGAAGTATTTGGGAATTATTTTTTTGTCCCTGCAGTTGTGTAGGAATGTGAGATCACATAAGATGGAGGCTTTTCTGACTTCAAGTTTTTCATAGGTCCTAGTCAGTAGGAAAGTGTCCTCCCCGTAGAGGCAAGATATTTGTTTTCGTAAATTTTCACTACAGAAACCAATATTCTTTCAAAAGGATTTAATTTTGCAATAACTCCAAGACGCATACCAACTGAAAACATCATATGTGGAATTGAAACAACTTTAAATAAAATCAACCCAGATACTGCTAACAAAATCAGACTTAAAGTCACTAATATTCTCTGCTCTAGTAAACCTCCTAAAAGCAACATACAGCAGGAAGAAAGAGATGCTCTTATCAATCTGAAGAAAAACCAGGAAATAATAATCCTCCCAGCCGATAAAGGAAACTCCACTATAGTAATGAACACAGCAGAATACAAAGAAAAAATGACAAATCTACTACAAAACCCGGCCTACAAACTCCTAAGCACAGATCCTACCACCTACCTAGAAAAAACCACCAAATCTAAAATCAAGGCCTCTCCCATCAGCGAAGAAATCCAGCAAAAAATCATCCCCAGAGAAAAATCTTCCATATGTCCAAAACTCTATGGCCTTCCAAAAATACACAAAGAAGGAATACCTCTCAGACCAATAGTCAGTTCTATAGGCTCCCCTCTACAAAACCTTGCCAAATTTTTAGCCAAATACCTTCAACCATATACAGAAACTATTACCTCATATGTTCAAAATTCATTCCACTTTATACAAATAATTAAAAAACAAAACCTACAACCCGATGACCTACTTGTAAGTTTCGATGTCGTGTCCCTGTTCACACAAATACCTATTAAAGAAGCCTTGACAGCTATCCAGGACAAACACAAACCCCCCAAATATATCCTAGACCTTACCAACCACTGCCTGACCAATACATACTTCATCTATAATGAACAAAGATATAAACAGATAGAGGGAGCCCCCATGGGATCACCTCTATCACCTGTCATAGCCAACCTCTATATGGAATATTTCGAAAATAATGCTTTAGAGCAAGCCAAATATAAACCCAAACTTTGGCTGAGATATGTTGATGATACCTTTGTAATTTGGCCACATGGTAAAGAAAAACTAGACAATTTCCTCACACATCTCAACAGCCTACACCCCAAAATACAGTTTACTATGGAAACAGAAATCAATGATCAACTTCCCTTTCTAGATGTACTGGTCTATAAAAAACCCAATGGCAGCCTAGGACATACTATCTACCAAAAGAAAACCCATACCAACCGTTATCTAAATGCACACTCACACCACCACCCCGCACAAATCACCTCAGTGGCCAAAACTCTCATCACCAGAACCAAACGCTTAGCTGACCATGAGCACTTAAAAACTGAATTGAACAAACTCAAAGATGTACTAATTTCTAATGGATTCAAAGAGAAAACAATAACAAACCTAATCAATAAAGAGACACCCCCCAAAAAACAAGATCAAGAACAGGACAATGGCACCACCATCCTTCCTTACATCAAAGGCACCACGGATAAAATTAGTAAAATTCTGCACAAACATAACATCAAAACCTCATTTTGCACTAACCAAAAAATATCTAATATCCCCCAAAGATAAAATCCAATTGGAATACCAAGGAATCTATGAAATCCCTTGCAAAACATGTGCAGCCACATACATTGGACAAACTAACCGAAGAGTGAGCCAACGCATAGCAGAACATGTGAATGCAGTCAAAAAACAAGAAAAGACCTCCTCCCTTGTCCAGCACATTAAAAAAACAGGGCACGAAATTGACTTTGAAAAAACTAAATTACTCCACAAAACAGAGAATTTATATAAAAGAATCTCTCTAGAAGCTATCGAAATTGAGAGGAGACCCCTTTGTTTAAATAAAAGAGATGATACCTCCCGCCTGCCAGAGATTTGGAAACCAGCCTTAAACAAAATAAACACTTCATAATAATCAACATGTCAATCCTTCTAATTATTATGATTTTAGAATTTTATATTTGGAAATCAGCCTTAAACAAAAAACTTCATAAAATCTTCATGTCATTCCTTCTAACAACTATGATTACACCAACCAATCAGATCACTGAAGCATAGTCACCCAATCTATTTGCTACATTCAAAGCAAATCTCCACCCCCACACTACATACTAAGAAGAAATGTCAGTTTGCTAATATTCCATTTACAACAACACAAAGATTGGAACTCCAGCCTGAAGATGGTGAATGTGATTTCACCGAAACGTCGCATAGACATGCAAAACATTACACAGGGCAAAACCCGAACTCAGAACAATCTACATACATATACCCGTGAAAATTTACGAAAACAAAAATATATATATATATATATATATATATATATCAATGGTATTGCATACCAATATACAATATATTGATAATATACAAAATTATATTTTATCAATCATTCTTAAATCGATATCCTATTTTGCACCTATTTCATTTTTCTTTTTCATCAGTCTGTTATTCTTATTTTCTTTATACTTTCTCCATCTCTTCCCTCTACCTTCTTACTCCCTTCTCTCCCCTTTTAGAAGAGCATATGAGAGCTTCCCACCCAGCCCACCTCGCTTTACTTAAATGCTTAGTGCTGTATGCTTTCAGACTGTTTAACATTCCTAAGAAATAACGTCTACCTGGATTACAGGAAGCACTCATTGATATCCGCATGGTTGACTTGTATAAAAGAGAAGTGCCTTTCTGAACCTGCTCTTTGTACCTGCAGCATAAAAGAGTTTATGATACAGAAAGCAGAATTTTCATTAGATTGAAAACTTTTAATAGCTGCCCTTGATGCCAGAAGAAATGTGACCATTATTTATCTTAGATTTAATTAGCATATTATTATTTCATGGAGAACAGTATTTGGTTTCATATAACAAAAGCAGCCGAAATGTCTCTGGATGTTGGACCAGTGTGAATATTGTTCTCAGTTCCTATAAAACAGGCCTAATTAGTTGCTACTAGAACTTTATACAGTACTACTAAATTGGCAGGGGGGGGGGTTGTAAACAAAACCCTGCCCCTTTTATATACATTGACACATGTACAAAAGAGGTGATACTAATACCATTTTCACCACCTTTCCTGTTTGGACCTTCCCCTATGAACGCTGCTGGCCCAAGATATCTTGCTTGTCACCCACTGAACGTATTGCATCATCTGACTCTTTTAAAAATGATTCTTTTAATAAAAATGAACTATGAAGCTGCCCGTTGCAAAAGCAAAAACAACCCAATACACCAACCTCTACTCCTGCTATATTTCTGCAGAAAAAAACCTTTGCTCAACTCCTCCCTGTCCCCTCCCTCATTGCATTAATAATAATAATAATAATAATAATAATAATAATAATAATAATAATAATAATTTATTAGTCTCCGAAGACTCACAACAATAATAAAAGACAATATAACAGTGAAACAAATCTAATATTAAAAGAAATATATATATATATAAAACCCCAGCAATTAAAACCATACAACACATACCAAACATAAAATATAAAAGCCTGGGGGAGGTAGTATGGTAAAGAGCATCCTGTGGGGTTTGTCAATTTCCAAATTAATTTGTATTTCATGAGTGGTCATGAGGACCGTGATAAAGATTCTGTGGGTGCCTCTGACACACCTTTTCAGTCATAACCCCGGAAGTCCTCCAAAAGCAACCTGCCTCTTCATCTAAAAAGTATAATTCTTAAATTAAGGAGGTATATATAGATATATAGTGCTACCTCTACTTACGAATGTAAAGTTTGTAAGAAGAAGCAATTTTTCCCATAGAAATCAATGTAAAAGCAAATAATGTGTGCGATTGGGGAAACCACAGGGAAGGTGGAGGCCCTGTTTCCTCCCAGGAGATTCCTAGAGAGGCCCCATGGAGGCTTCTCCCTGTCTTCTTTGGCCCTGTTTCCTCCCAGGAGATTCCTAGAGAGGCTTCTTCTTGCCTTTTCTGGCCCTGCTTCCTGCCAGGAGATTCCTAGAGTGGCCCCACGGAGACGTCTCCCTGCCTTTTCAGAGGCTTCGGTTTGTAAGTGGAAAATGGTTCTTGAGAAGAGGCAAAAAACACCCAGTTGTAAGTAGAGGCGTTCTTAGGTAGAGGTATACATATACATTACACACACACACACACACACACACACACACACACACACACAAGATACTTTTTCTTCCCAACAAGACCACCGGTGGATTCAGCTAACCATTTATGAAGTGTAAATTTACTAAAGTGCAATAAAATCCTACAAGGAAGGGGCAACAAAACTTCCTTCGCTGCTGCTGCTTTGATTTCTCCCTGCAGAGAGTCTGAAAGAAATGTCTTGCCCCACTACAGTGATCCCCCGTTTATTGCGTCCCCAACCATTGCGAACAGGGTACTTCGCTATTTTTCAACCCGGAAGTCAAAATACCATCTACGCATGCGTGCCCGTGGGCACGCATGCGTAGATGGCAACCGGGAGATCAGCTGCTGGGCGGCTTCCCTGAGTCTTCCCCCTCTTGCTGGCGTCAGCGAGGAGTTTCCCCACCGCCCACGCAAACTCCTCGCTGCCGCCCGCCCTTCGCCCGCCCACGCCGTTCATTCTCGCCGCTTTCGAGCCGAATCCAGGAGCGAATTCGCTCCTGGATTCAGCTCAAAATCGGCGAGAATGAAAGGCGTAGAAAAGGCGTTCCTTGCCATTCGTTCTCGCCGCTTTCGAGCCGCATCCAGGAGCGAATTCGCCCCTGGATTCAGCTCAAAATCGGCGAGAATGAAAGGCGTAGAAAAGGCGTTCCTTGCCATTCGTTCTCGCCGCTTTCGAGCCGCATCCAGGAGCGAATTCGCCCCTGGATTCAGCTCAAAATCGGCGAGAATGAAAGGCGTAGAAAAGGCGTTCCTTGCCATTCGTTCTCGCCGCTTTCGAGCCGCATCCAGGAGCGAATTCGCCCCTGGATTCAGCTCAAAATCGGCGAGAATGAAAGGCGTAGAAAAGGCGTTCCTTGCCATTCGTTCTCGCCGCTTTCGAGCCGCATCCAGGAGCGAATTCGCCCCTGGATTCAGCTCAAAATCGGCGAGAATGAAAGGCGTAGAAAAGGCGTTCCTTGCCATTCGTTCTCGCCGCTTTCGAGCCGCATCCAGGAGCGAATTCGCCCCTGGATTCAGCTCAAAATCGGCGAGAATGAAAGGCGTAGAAAAGGCGTTCCTTGCCATTCGTTCTCGCCGCTTTCGAGCCGCATCCAGGAGCGAATTCGCCCCTGGATTCAGCTCAAAATCGGCGAGAATGAAAGGCGTAGAAAAGGCGTTCCTTGCCATTCGTTCTCGCCGCTTTCGAGCCGCATCCAGGAGCGAATTCGCCCCTGGATTCAGCTCAAAATCGGCGAGAATGAAAGGCGTAGAAAAGGCGTTCCTTGCCATTCGTTCTCGCCGCTTTCGAGCCGCATCCAGGAGCGAATTCGCCCCTGGATTCAGCTCAAAATCGGCGAGAATGAAAGGCGTAGAAAAGGCGTTCCTTGCCATTCGTTCTCGCCGCTTTCGAGCCGCATCCAGGAGCGAATTCGCCCCTGGATTCAGCTCAAAATCGGCGAGAATGAAAGGCGTAGAAAAGGCGTTCCTTGCCATTCGTTCTCGCCGCTTTCGAGCCGCATCCAGGAGCGAATTCGCCCCTGGATTCAGCTCAAAATCGGCGAGAATGAAAGGCGTAGAAAAGGCGTTCCTTGCCATTCGTTCTCGCCGCTTTCGAGCCGCATCCAGGAGCGAATTCGCCCCTGGATTCAGCTCAAAATCGGCGAGAATGAAAGGCGTAGAAAAGGCGTTCCTTGCCATTCGTTCTCGCCGCTTTCGAGCCGCATCCAGGAGCGAATTCGCCCCTGGATTCAGCTCAAAATCGGCGAGAATGAAAGGCGTAGAAAAGACGTTCCTTGCCATTCGTTCTCGCCGCTTTCGAGCCGCATCCAGGAGCGAATTCGCCCCTGGATTCAGCTCAAAATCGGCGAGAATGAAAGGCGTAGAAAAGGCGTTCCTTGCCATTCGTTCTCGCCGCTTTCGAGCCGAATCCAGGAGCGAATTCGCCCCTGGATTCAGCTCAAAATCGGCGAGAATGAACGGCGTAGAAAAGGCGTTCCTTGCCATTCGTTCTCGCCGCTTTCGAGCCGAATCCAGGAGCGAATTCGCCCCTGGATTCAGCTCAAAATCGGCGAGAATGAACGGCGTAGAAAAGGCGTTCCTTGCCATTCGTTCTCGCCGCTTTCGAGCTGAATCCAGGAGCGAATTCGCTCCCGGATTCAGCTCGAAAGCGGCGAGAGCCAGCGCCCCCCGGACCTCCAACCCGGGTTTGGGGGGCTGCTAGGAAGCCCTCCATGCCGGCGGCAAACAGCCGTGCCGCCCCCAATCTTCGGCTCCTCGCTAGCGCTGTGGGAATAAAAACACAATCTGCACATGCGCAGAAGGTGTTTTTACTTCCGCATCGCTACTTCGCGAAAACCCGCTCGTTGCGGGGGCTCCTGGAACGGAACCCTCGCAACGAGCGGGGGATCACTGTACTCCCTTGTGTAGGGCAACCAGCTTACTCAACTCAGTCAGGCCCTTGAAGCGGCTTACAGTTAAAGGGTGCCCACAACAAACACACCACAACCATCACAGCAATCCAATCCTCTGCTGCTTTAGAGAAACAAAAAAGGTCACCTAAACAGGCTAATCTTCCTAAGTTTTCTTAGAGGCTGAGGGAGGGTCAAAGAGGCAGAGAGGTTCGCCCCCGTGCCTCCCCCAATAGTTTCACAGAACATGCAAGATCTGCAGATTTGCTTCCTCCCTCATGTGGTAGGAGAGGTTTGCTTTGCAAATCTTCAAATAAACTGAGCCCTGGTACCGTAAAACTCAACACCAGCATTCTGACAAATGGACAACCACTGCTGCTCTTATATAAACCATGGCATTCTGCTTCCACTTTTCTAGCAGTTTATAAGGTGCATTTGAGAGAGCTGAAGCTTTCAAATATTAATGCAAAGGTAGCTCTATATAGTAGCTTTATTTAAAACACACAGAGATATTCAATCTAGACATTTCCCCATAGGATCTCAGGTACATCTCATCTCCCACCATGCCAAATCAATATTTCTAATTTTTTTAAAAAGCAAGCTAATGCATCTGAACTGGATAGAAGGCCCTCCTTATTATCCCAAACAATTAAGAATTAATTATCACAGAATTAAAAGAGCCCTTGTTTAGCATCGTAAGTGGGATGGCAACTCAGTTGTTAAGCAAAGTGATCTGAAATTGAAACAATAATAGTGCTTATCATCTTATTTCAGCTTCCCATTGCTTTATAGATCTGAAAAGGGCATACTGTGAAAATTGGTAGTAAAGTTGTAGTACTTTTTCATCCATTTTCATCCTAATGGTAAACAGTCAGTAAACAAGGCACTAAAGACTACCCATATTTGTTTTCTAATGTTTCAGTTCATTAATGTTTATGTAGATCATCATCTTCACCAAGTATCTATTCAACGTCTTACTCGTCACTAGAAAGTACACAAACAACTAGAATAGCAAATAATGACAAGCACATTTTCACTTGGCAAATGGCTATTAATACTCACTTCATTAGGATTATAATATCTTCAGAAGCAGCTAGTTTAAAGCCCACTCCCACACTACTGAGACAAAATGGCGACTTCAGTGACGGATAGGGTTGGCCACTGCAACTAAGATGCGCATACTATGTTCAGTTGCATCTAAATTACTACTGATATTTCAATAGGTAAAATGATGTGATTGTTATTATTAAACGATTTGCTGTTGGAGATCTTCCCAACTTACCACTCATCATCATTACATGTAAATTTCCTCTGCCATTGGGTATTAATAATAATAATAATAATAATTTATTGGATTTGTATGCCGCCCCTCTCCGTAGACTCAGGGCGGCTAACAACAATAATAAACACAACATGTACAATCCAATAATAAAAAAACAACTAAAACCCCCGATTATAAAACCAAACATACACACAAACATACCATGCATAACTTGTAATGGCCTAGGGGGAAGAGCTATCTCAACTCCCCCATGCCTGGCGGTATAAATGAGTCTTGAGTAGTTTACGAAAGACAGGGAGGGTGGGGGCAGTTCTAATCTCCTGGGGGAATTGGTTCCAGAGGGCCGGGGCCGCCACAGAGAAGGCTCTTCCCCTGGGGCCCGCCAGATGACATTGTTTAGTCGATGGGACCCGGAGAAGGCCAACTCTGTGGGACCTTATCGGTCGCTGGGATTCGTACGGTAGCAGGCGGTTCCGGAGGTAATCTGGTCCATTGCCATGTAGGGCTTTGCTTCCGTCTGTCTTCTTAAGCTACAGGAACACATGTGTTTATAAGTATATTCTTACTTATTTTGCCTGGATCTACTTCAAGACCTGTGAACCTTGGAACTGAAAACTACTGAAAGGCAAGTCTGGGAAGCACAGTCCATATATAAATATATCTAAAAGAAAATATACAGTATATGCATAAAAAGACCCAGCAGATATTTCTATTTGCCTGAAGTGAATGGAGGTGAAGTTGCTCGAGAAGAGAAAGGTGTTCTATCAGGCAGAGGGGTGCTGCCATTTTACCAAGGAAAATTCCAGTGATTCCTAGAGGATGGGTCAGTTTGATTGAGGGGTGATCATTAATTTCGCTCTTGTGACCCTATTAGGCAGACAAGGGTTAGTTGTATGGTGAGCCCTGAAGAGGATCAAAGAATAACGTGGGTGAAGGTGTGACTGATGGATATAAATTACCTGGGCATGCAGTGAAGCAGGGTAGGTGAAAGCAGGCGGAGGTAGAGCAGTTGCTAACTCCGCTGGGTAGAGAGGGTACGGCGCCCACACTTCAGGGCTACTGGGGTAAAGTGCAGGCACTGTGAGTTCATCTGCAAGAGAAGAATAAGGAAAGGTCATCGTTAAAAAACAATAAATGTAGAAAACAAAACGGCGGATTGTTTCCACCGCCAAACTTAAAAGGTCTCTGACCTCTCCTCTTTCCTCAAAAAGCAAAAAACTGAGAAAACCAGGGATAAAAGTTTGCTCTGAGACAACCTATGAAAAACCAACATCTATATCTTACATAAAAACCAAGGATATTTTTCAACAGGGGCATAACAGGAGACAGAGAAAGTCAAAGTAAGTTACTCTACCGATTAACAGCAATCAAAGAAAATATTGATAATATTATCCAGGTTGACTGGGGATGGTGGGAATCATAGTCTAACATACTGTATCCCTAGTACACCAGATTAGGAAAGACTGTAATAAATTTTTCGAATCAATGACTATAGTTGAAACTCTGTTTGCTTCATTACATATTAAAATGCAGAAAAATGCATCGGTGTATGTAATTGCATCATCTAAACTATTTCATAAATAGCAGAAATATATAGTTTCCAAAAGAATGGTCACAGACTTGGAAAGTTGGGTAAAGGGTACTGATTGGGATCACCTGCCAAAGCAACTGCATCCTTTGTATGCCATTTTATCTTCACTCATCATCTTGTCACTGGGCAATAAATCACTTGGAGGGCAGCATAAGCGAATGCTCAGATAATTCTCATGTTTGACAAAATGGCTTCTGAGCATCGTACAAGAGAGCTCAGGTGAGCATAGCAAGCAGCCTATAATATTCTCAAGAACTGTTGATAAATGAGAGACCTGAGCAGATATGTTCATCTGGAAATATGTCTATGAAGGGAGTTTTTTAAGTTCCTAATTATTCCCGATTATTATTACTCTTTTCTGATATAGTTACTCCTAGGTTGCGGCATTATAATAACCCCACCAATACAAGAAACCAATATAGGTTTATTTAGAAAATGTTTTATATTAAAAATAAGGAATTTATATCCAGGATAAGTAACACAGTCTACATCACTCTAAGAACAATCACATTATTCATATTATCAGAGCCTTTGAAACATGTGATCAAACAATTAAAAGTAAACAAAAAGAAAGACATATGAATATAGAATGAATTGGTTAAGTTAAAAGCAACACCCAATATTCAGTGTGACAGAAGCTAAAAATTTATTCAGAAATATTTCTCACAAAAGATGTGAAACTATAGGTTTCTGGCACTTTGTAGAATGTTACCAGTAGTGGTTTCCTACCGGTATGGTCGACGCCATTGTACTGGCAGTGAAAATGGAGCCGTGTGTGCATGTGCGGAAGCAAAATCTGTGTATGTGCGGAAGCAAAAAAAAAATCACCCAAATCTCTCTCGCGCATCCCCTCGCAGGATTTTGCTTTCTAGGCATGCGCAGAAGCAAAATGCTGCTCGTGCGCACACGCATGCCAGAGGTGCAGAGCTGTGCATGCAGCAACCAGGAGTGGAGGGAGTGGCAACCCTCGCCTGCCTATTATATTGTATAAAATGTATTTTCCAAATACATTTTCCTTAAAAAATTATAGGTAAATAGATCAGTCTATTTAAGTACAGTGGTACCTCTACTTACGAACTTAATTCATTCCATGACCAGGTTCTTAAGTAGAAAATTCTGTAAGAAGAAGCGATTTTCCCTATAGGAATCAATGTAAAAGCAAATAATGTGTGCGATTGGGGAAACCACAGGGAGGGTGGAGGCCCTGTTTCCTCCCAGGAGATTCCTAGAGAGACCCCATGGAAGCTTCTCTCTGCCTTTTCCAGCCCTGTCTCCTCCCACGAGATTCCTAGAGAGGCCCCATGGAGGCTCCTCTCTGCCTTTTCCAGCCCTGTTTCCTCCCATGAGATTCCTGGAGAGGCTCCACGGAGGCTTCCCCCTGCCTTTTCTGGCCGTTTCCTTCCAGCAGGTTCCTAGAGAGGCCCCATGGAGGCTCCTCTCTGTCTTTTCTGGCCCTGTTTCCTCCCAGGTGATTCCTAGACAGGCCCCATGGAGGCTTCTCCCTACCTTTTCTAGCCCTGTTTCCTCCCAGGAGATTCCTAGACAGGCCCCACGGAGGCTTCTCCCTGCCTTTTCTGGCCCTGTTTCCTCCCAGGAGATTCCTAGAGAGGCCTCACAGAGGCTTCTCCCCGCCTTTTCCATCCCCGTTTCCTCCCAGGAGATTCCTAGAGAGGCCCCAACAGAGACTTCTCCCTGCCTTTTCCGGTTACAGTTTTGGAGGCTTGGGTTTGTAAGTGGAAAATGGTTCTTGAGAAGAGGCAAAATAGTTTTGAACCACTGGTTCTTATCTAGAAAAGTTCGTAAGTAGAGGCGTTTGTAGGTAGAGGTACCAGTGTAATATCTACTATAAGGAGAAATGATGGGAGATTGAAATCTAGTCATTTAAGATAAAGCAGCTGGCCGGCCTCTCTTCTTTTACATGGCAGTTGAGGAAATAAAGGAATCAAGGAAATAAATAATGAATTGGATCTCCATTCTTAAAGTTGTGACTTCGCAACTTTATCTATTATCCAAGATTTAATCTCAGATAGAAGTGTTGATCTGACTTCGTGTACATCACTGAGGCCCGAATGAGAGAAAAGAGGGAAGCTGTATGTATGCGTTGGGTTAATGTGTGCTCTGAAAAACTCGGATTGGGAGTTAAGGAAGCAGTGTGACTTTTGTCTTTAGGAATTTTTGTCTTGTTTACTAGACAATAGACTTTCTATCCAATAGTCCTCCCGTTCTGAGTTCATGCAGCTGTCCTTTTGCTGGGGTTTAAGGCTAGGAAGGTTGTGGGAAGTTACTCTGTTTCTCATCCTTAAATCCATCCCATAAAAGGCCCACAATTGTTGTTGTTGAAATTTGGCCACTTTAATTTCTGCAATATGAGTTCATTCTGCAAGAGAGCTGCAAGTAGATTCTACTTCATCCACAAAGAGTTGAACAATTATATAAATTGCTTGAGAAGATAATTCAAAAAATGTTCCTTGCCCTCTCAAGGCATTCCAAGGAAGCAATCAGCAGTATCTTTGAATGTTGCATAATGTTGAATAATTTCAATAATAAACTAGCTGAGGGAGAATAAACTGATGCTGATTTATTAAATATTAAGCAAGATAGAGGTTTAATTAACAAGTAATAATAGGACTCATAACATTCAACCTCTTTGGGACTGGACTTCATTCTTCTTGACAGGCAGATCCATGGTTGAGAAAGGTTCTCAGCTATCACTGGATTTGTCAAAAATGCTTTGGCCAGTTGTGATCCTTCTTCCACTAATCAGATTATCCAACCACAGTTACATCCCATTTTTATTACTTCAATTTGTTCTACATGGATACATTAGGAAACTCTTTAAAAGCTACAGTTATTATTATTTATCAAATTTATATGTCGCCCAACACCCAAAGGACTCCAGGCAGAATAAAATATTAAAAACATCTTAAGCATTAAACATATTTTGTTCTGTTTCCCATAGTTACAGTTTTATATAAGATTTCTAACATGTTGAAATAAGTAAGTAAGTAAGTAAGTAAGTAAGTAAGTAAGTAAGTAAGTAAGTAAGTAAGTAAGTAAGTAAGTAAGTAAGTAAGTAAATAAAACAATTAAAACCTATACATATAATTCCATGGCTGGATCTCACAGATTACAACCGTGAGCTCAATGGCTCAAGGCCTGCTAGAAAAGCCAGGTTTTAACTTCTTTTCGGAAGGCCAATAGGGTGGGGGCAGCCATGACTTCCAGAGGTGACTGGTTCCAAAGATCCAGAACAGCCCTGTGGTCCCGCTAGCCAACACTGTTTAGCTGATGGGACCTGGAGGACACCAACTCTGTGGGATCTCATCGGTTGCTGGGAGTTGTGCGTCAGAAAGCGGTCTTGAAGATAACCTGGCCCTAAGCCATGTAGGGCTTTAAAGGTAATGACCAACACCTTGAATTGTGCCCGGAGACCAATAGGGGGCCAGTGCAGCTCGTGGAGAATTGGTGTAATGTGGGTGTACTTAGGTGAACCCGCAACAGGGGAAAAGGAGGAAAAGGCACACATCACAAGTGTACACAAGATGAATAAAAAGGGAAATTGTAGGCATGAGAGAAATAGGATCTTTTTAGCATTTGCTTGATTAGTTTTAAATAACTACATATACTACAATATTTTTAAAACTACATTGCCAAAATCTAAGTATCAGTACCAAATATCTACATTAAATATCAATACCAAAAACATCACAAAAATAAAAAATAGATTAAGAATTGTGGGAATTTCTATTTAGGAAGCATAAAGTATCTATGCACAAGTATCATGCACAAAATTAGTTCAATGCACTGTGTGGAAAAGTAATATTTAATTAAAAGTATCAAGTGGGAAAGGAAAAACCAGTTTTTAAACTTTGTTTCACTCTGTTATTTATAAATCACATTTGTAAATTGCTGAATTTTACAACATTGCAACAACCCTATATAGAAATGGTCATTACACTTCCAACAATCAATACTAATATACCAGCAATAAAACCAGAACTATCCCCCCAATATTCAATGTGATATGTTTTTCTTCTATTGAAATTCCTGTCATTGTTTATTAATTATTGTATGATATCAAAATTTTGTATCTATTTAAACAAGCAGCCTTTAATGCATTGATTCTTGTTTATTGTTCACTTGGCACAATCCTTTAAAGCATCAATGGCTTTGTCATTGTAAATCTGTTCAGCTGTTTTGAAATGAACAGAACTTTCCTTCTTCATCAATAATTATTTTGTGTGAGCTACCTAATGAAAATAATCATCTATTAAGAATCTGGAGGAAGTGGGGAGGAATCTAAATCTTTCAGAACAATGCATATAAAGTTCTAATCACAGAGCAAAGAGCATGTTTAATTTTGCAATATTAAACCTTCATGTTCAAGCTATTTTTCAGGGCCAACTACTTAAAGCCACTGCTTCTTCTTGCTTTGTTTTTCCTCTAAGAAACAAGGACACAAAGTAGGCACAATGAATCATGATATCACTTCATTTCCCCCCCATTTTTTTCATCTTTTCCTTGAACAGAAGATTTTATAACCATGAGTTTTATAACTCATCATTGTAACTGCCCTTTTCTGCAACTTTTCCAATTCTCTGATCTACTTTTTGACATGGGGCAAACAATATGCAGTAACTCAAATGCAATTTTGTCAGTTATGATAGTATCTCTGCCTATTATCAAGTCCTTCCTTAATAATCCTTGGCATTAATTTATCCTTTCCATCACTGAGCCTGTCATTTTCAGTGCACTATCTAATACAATGATTTTCAACCTTTTTTGAGCCGCGGCACATTTTTTACATTTACGAAACCCTGGGGCACATTGAGTTGAAGGGGGAGGGGGGCCTAAAAAAAGTTTGGACAAAATAATTTTCTCTCTCTCTTCCTCCCCTTCGCTCTATTTCTTTCTCCCTCTCTCTTTCTCTCCTTTCCTTCCTCTTTCTTTCTCTCTCTCTCTCTTTCTTTCTCTTCCTTCCTTCCTCTCTTTTTTGCTCTTTTTCTCCCTCCCTCCCTATGTCCCTTTATGTCTTTCCCTCTCTCTCCTTCCCTCCCTCTCTTTCTCTCTCTCTCTTGCTTTCTTTCTCTCTTGCTTTCTCTCTCTCTTGCTTTCTGTCTCTCTTGCTTTCTGTCTCTCTTGCTTTCTTTCTCTCTTGCTTTCTCTCTCTCTTGCTTTCTTTCTCTCTGAGCTTCGCGGCACACCTGACCATGTCTCACGGCACACTAGTGTGCCATGGCACACTGGTTGAAAAACACCGATCTAATAAACATCTCTATCAAACACCACAAGCAAAGATGAAAAACACATAAGAATCAGGATAGAACACATAAGTTTCCTTGTCTTTTCTCAGAGGTACTAAGATATATTTTTGTAATTTATTGACTAGAAAAAGAATGTTTACTTAGATTTAGTTCAATCTCAATTTTGTTTTATCCCAAATTATTGGCATTTCTGAACTGATACAAAACAGTACAACATGACTGTATTTACAAAATTTGTCATTAATGACTTTTACAGTACAGCATCTTATTGAAACCCTCCAAGAGATCCCAAGAAACAGAACTGGGAGAGACAAAGAAGAGGGAGTCAGGCTGTTCTCCAAAGCACCTGAAGGTAGCACAAGAAGCAGCGGGTGGAAACTAATCAAGGACAGAAGCAACTTAGAACTAAGGAGAAAATTCATGACAGAACAATTGATCCAGTGGAAGGGCTTGCCTCCAGAAGTTGTGAATGCTCCATCACTGGAAGTTTTTTAGATGATGTTGGATAACCATTTGTCTGAAGTAGTGTAGGGTCTCCTACCCAAGCAGGGAGTTGGACTAGAACAGTGTTTTTCAACCAGTGTGCCGTGGCACACTAGTGTGCCGCGAGACATGGTCAGGTGTGCCGCGAAGCTCAGAGAGAGAGAAAGAAAACAAGAGGAAGAAAGAGAAAGAAAGAAAGAGCAAGAGAGAGAAAGAAAACAAGAGAGAAAGAAAGCAAGAGAAAGAAAGCAAGAGAGAAAGAGAACGAGAGAAAGCAAGCAAGAGAGAGAGAAAGAGAGAGAAAGAAAGCAAGAGAGAGCGCAAGAGAGAGAAAGAAAGGGAGGGAAGGTGGGAGAGAAAGACAGAGGGAAGTAGGGAGAGAGAAAGAGAGCAAAAAAGAGGAAAGAAGGAAGAGAGAAAGAGGGATGGAGAGAGGAAAAAAGAGGGAGAGAAAGAGGGAGAAATAGAGCGAAAGGGAGGGAGAGAATTTTTTTGTCCAAACTTTTTTTAGCCCCCCCCCCCCCCAATGTGCCCCATGGTTTTGTAAATGTAAAAAATGTGCCGCGGCTCAAAAAAGGTTGAAAATCACTGGACTAGAAGACCTCCAAGGTCACTTCCAACTCTGTTGTTGTTGTTGTTGTTGTTGTTGTTATTATTATTATTATTATTATTATTATTATTATTATTATTATTATCCTCTCTTTTCACACCCTGTGCCAACAATAGTGAAATATTCAGGAATAGCCTCAAGAGTTTCATTTCAGTGGAGCTGACAAAGATGCATCTTAATTATATAAAATATTAAGTCTGCATGCTGTCAATTTGAAAGTAAGATAAACAAGAAAAGGTTGGCAAGAGCTAAAGCAAACAACCTTCCCTTTATCATCCATTCCAAAGGCCTGTGGTCATTCCAAATGGTGGGAAGGTACAAGCTTATAAATACACTCATACCATTCCCTAGCCTCATCCATAAGATGTCATAAGAAAGCAACGCCAAGGAGCACTTTTGTACATCCAAGCTCCCAGTCTCTTTTCTATTCCAATAAAACTTTTAGAAACTTTCAAAACAATGCATCTGTACTCATAATTTTGCATCTAGCATTTCATTCTTTCTCTGTTGTCTTTCCTCCACTGATATTTAAGCTGTAAGTTTCTTGGGAAGCAGAGAATCTATCCAGTGTGATATACAAAGATGGAGCAAAATATAGATGCTACTACACTAAATATTAACTTTAAGCTTAAAGGAACTTTTAAACTAAATTGTGAAAATAAAGAGACTGGGGTGTACAAGTTATCAAAGCTGTTCTGAAAAAAGTTACCGGTAGTTACACTGATTTATTAACAGAACCATAATTGTCAGATCAAGGTGCACATTCTCTATTATGATTTTAAACTACATGGATTTATGAAGATAGAAAATTGTTTTAAGAGAATTTAAGACAGCATAAACTCATTGTTATTTATGGTCTGTTCTCTTATTTATTTTGTCCTACTGCTGTTTCTGGCAAAACTGAAATCATGCAAACTTCTACTCGTTCAGGGACAACTCTGCCACAAAGGAAACAAACACGCACATAGTGAGCAAGAACAATTTTTTTGATTCCAGTTACAAAGATAACAATTCAGTCATTCCAATAAATAAAATCTTTACCAAAACTGGAAGTCCTAAATGTCTGAACATTTCATTTGCTTTTTCAAGCTACTCCTTTCACAATTCTAACAAGCAAACTATAAAACCTGAAAAATATGCAAAATTACATAAAAGTATACAAGATCTGTTTGCTTAGTTTCAATTTTTTTTCAGAACCCCCATAATTCCACACCATATGACTGTTTACTCTATACACAGCAGCTAATAGCCAGCCAAGGAACACATGGGATATGGATTTATAGAAGTATTTATTAGCCAATTTGGTTGCCTCTGATAATTGTCAGAACTGTTCATAAATCAATATTTCTAAATACAGAATATGAGATTATATAATAAAGAAAGAAAGAGACTAAGGGGAGATATTATATCAATATCAGTATGATATCAATATTCAGGCACACAGAAACAATGCTACAGAAAGTGGGACCAGAAATAATGAGTATAATTACATTTAAAATTTCATTTAAATCTAAAGAAATATGTCCTGCCTATAAATTCTATATAACAATAGAATAGTCTACTAATAGAGGTTATGAATTCTCCATCTTTGGAAGTTGTCAAGAAGAGAGTTAAACTAGATAGTTTAATTATATTGCAAAATTCTGATCTAACTCCACAGTTCTATTTATTATTATTATTATTATTATTATTATTATTATTATTATTATTATTATTATTATTATTATTAGATTTGTATGCCGCCCCTCTCCACAGACTCGGGGCGGCTCATAGCATAAAATTAAACAATTCATGACAAATCCAATAAATTTAAAAAACATTTTAAAACTCCATTATTAAACCAGACATACACACAGACATACCATACATAAATAGTATAGGCCTGGGGGAGGGGGGGAATGCCTCAATTCCCCCAAGGAGTTTACGGAAGGCAAGGATGGTGGAGGCAGTTCTAATCTCTGGGGGGAGCTGATTCCAGAGAGTCGGGGCCGCCACAGAGAAGGCTCTTCCCCTGGGACCCGCCAGACGACATTGTTTAGTCAACAGGACCCGGAGAAGGACAGCTCTGTGGGACCTAATCGGTCGCTGGGATTCGTGCAGCAGAAGGTGGTCCCAGAGATATTCTGGTCCGATGCCATGAAGGGCTTTATAGGTCAAAACCTACACTTTGAATTGTGACCAGAAATTGATCGGCAACCAATGCAGACTGCGGAGTGTTGGTGAAACATGGGCACGATCTGAAGTTTCCGAACACTTTTCAGAGGTAGCCCCATGTAGAGAGCATTACATAACAACATACCATAGTATCATCCTTATTTTGCCATTCTGAAGCAAACAAAAAATGATCTTGGTGCACCAGAATCCTTAGCTGCTCCATCTTAATAAGCTACTCATATAGCAAAGTGAAATGCAGTGTGGACATGCTGTCTTTGCAAGTCATGCAAATTTGCAAGCATATTTTCATAAGAAACCATTTTTGAATAATTTGCCATCACTGGCAAGCTTGGTCATTTGATTATACATTCTGACTCTAGATAATTTGTCAGCAATGCCCTGATCCAGGATACATACGTGGGAGTTTCTATGCAAGAACAATTCATAAACACTTAGCCTCTACATCATTGCTGTACTAGTTACTCTTCCGCATTCTTCTCTTATTCCCTGACATGTGCACTAGGACAGTGTTTCCCAACCTTGGCAACTTGAAGATATCTGGACTTCAACTCCCAGAATTCCCCAGCCAGCATTCACTGGCTGGGGAATTCTGGGAGTTGAAGTCCAAATATCTTCAAGCTGCCAAGGTTGGGAAACACTGCATTAGGAGGTCTCTAGGAGGAAAAAAGCAATCTGACCGAAGATTTAAAGGAAGTGCCATGACTGTCTACAGCAACAATGTCCACAGAAGGAAGGTGTAACTGACAAAGTCTGTGTTGCATTGCAAGCTCCATGCACCATTTATATGAAAGTAAGAAACCTCTGTGGACCCCCATGACCAAGAAAACACACTCATCACACATCATGGTGCAATAGGAGCCGGAAAACACATTTCCATCACACATCATGGTGCAATAGGAGCCGGGGTGGCGCAGTACTGCAGGCCATTAAAGTTGACTGTAGATCTGCAGGTCAGCGGTTCAGATCTCATCACCGGCTCAAGGTTGACTCAGCCTTCCATCCTTCCGAGGTGGGTAAATTGAGGACCCGGATTGTGGGGGCAATAGGCTGGCTCTGTTAAAAAGTGCTATTGCTAACATGTTGTAAGCTGCCCCGGAGAAGGGCGGCATACAAGTCTAATTAATAATAATAATGATTATGATTTATTTATTTATTTATTTATTTATTTTTATTTTTTATTTATTTTTTATCTATCTATCTATCTATCTATCTATCTATCTATCTATCTATCTATCTATCTATCTATCTATCTATTTATTTGATTTATATGCCGCCCCTCTCCGCAGACTCGGGGCAGCTAACAACAGTAATAAAAAACATCATATAAATCTAATACTAAAACAACTAAAAAAACCTTATTGTAAAACCAAACATCCCTACAAACAAACATAACATGCATAAATTTTAAAGGCCTACGGGGAAAGAATATCTCAGTTCCCCCATGCCTGATGGCAGAGGTGGGTTTTAAGGAGCTTACGAAAGGCAAGGAGGGTGGGGGCAATTCTAATCTCTGGGGGGAGTTGGTTCCAGAGGGCTGGGGCCGCCACAGAGAAGGCTTTTCCCCTGGGCCCCGCCAAATGACATTGTTTAGTCGACGGGACCCGGAGAAGGCCCACTCTGTGGGACCTAACCGGTCACTGGGATTCGTGCGGCAGAAGGCAGTCTCTTAGATACCCTGGTCCGGTGCCATGAAGGGCTTTATAGGTGATGACCAACACTTTGAATTGTGACCGGAAACTGATCGGCAACCAATGCAGACAGCGGAGTGTTGGTGTTACATGGGCATTTTTGAGAAAGCCCATGATAGCTCTCGCAGCTGCATTCTGCATGATCTGAAGTTTCCGAACACTTTTCAAAGGTAGCCCCATGTAGAGAGCGTTACAGTAGTCGAGCCTCAAGGTGATGAGGGCATGAGTGACTGTGAGCAGTGACTCCCGGTCCAAGTAGGGTCGCAACTGGTGCACCAGGCAAACCTGGGCAAATGATGATGATGATGATGATTATTATTATTATTATTATTATTTTAAAAATCAAATAAATAATTAAATTCTAAGACATAGAATATTGCTGTAATGTATAGTTTCCCCCCCCCTAAGAAATGCTCCATAAATATTATCCAAGTTACAGAATGTGAATCATTGCTTGATTAAATGACAAGATTTCTTCAGAGAACCAAAGCTTTGTTTTGAGGTTGAAGGAGGAGCTGCATGCCGGTGGCCTACATAGGCATTGAGAAAAGCATTCAAATGATTCACTGAATGAAAAACCACCAAACCAAGACCTCCGTATCCATCAGTTTCATAGGAACAAGGAAAACAGAAATAAACCTCTATTGAAAAAGCTAAGCATGACTGTGCTGCTGTTTGCTAAACGTTCTGCTCTTGAAGATGCACATTATCAGTCTTCTAATTTAACAATGAAACTCCGTCACTTACATGGCTCTCTGGTAATGAACTGAGGTACTGCATTGGGGGTGGCAGGAGTGCTGGGATTAGGAGTCCCCACTAATTTGCTCTTAGCCATCTTCGTGTTGGCCTTTGCAAACTCTAGCCGGAGCGTCTGAGGGATTTCTGGGTCGAAGCGAATTCCCTTTTGCAGAAAGGAAATAAAACAAGAAGAATCATTTGATGTAGCAACTAGACTGAATTTTGCACTCAAGGTACACTCAAACTGACTGACAAGGCTAGCAACAACATTACAGCAAAGCAGAAGCTTCAAAGCAAAGATATCTAAGATAAAAGAGTTTTTCCGAACTCTACCAAATAACAGCGTGCATTTAAAGGCTCTGTAATCTTTGCCAAATAAAATACTTGATAGATAGCACAGATTACCATTAATATTATGTCATGTTTAAATATTATACTTTAGGACTATTACTGTTTAATATTAACCCAGACCAAGGAGAGGAAGAAATTAATATTTGGTTTAACAGAATTCTAATTCACTTTTCATAAAGCTTTGCACAAACAATAAATATGTTGAAACAAATAAGTTTTGAAAAGACCATTACAAAGTATTAAGTTATTGAGAAGATCCAGATTTACCATATAAACTGAAACTGCTGCAGTTAGGTAGAAGGACCCAAGATAATATTGAATGCATGTGACCAATTCTTAATATAGTTGCATAAAAAGACTGTTACTTTTAACCAGAGCAGATCATAAATCCTACTGAGGTGATCAAGAAGATTTAAACTGAGTGTAAAGCAAACTTCAATTGAAAAGGATTTTGATAAAAAAAACTAAAAGTATTCAGGAGATAGATCATAACAAAATGTACTTAATTTAACCTTTACAAACAAATAATTGAATTTATAATAAGCATATAAAAGTTATCCTTAAACTACATCTCATAAAATATGCACTGGCATGAACAAACAGATCCAAACAACATCAACTACATGTTTGTTCTTCCCAAGCGAACCATAATATGCCAAGGACAACAATCTAATCATCTTCAAAAGAACTAAGAATGTTAGATTTTCAGTTGTCACAAATGAGATCAGGGATCAAAGGCAGACATATGCAAAGTTTTTTTAAAAAACAAATGCTACTCTAACAATGAGACATCGGCAAGTAATGGATGCATATAAATATTCTTCTAGAAGGAACATCTTTATCCACTACTTTTAAAAACTAGTCAAGTCATTCAAATTATGCATGGGAAGGAAGTAGTTCAGAGAATAAGAGTTGGTGTGTGAATGTGTCTCCTCTCAGGGAGAAGGCTAAAACCTGGAGTTTTTCTGAGAAGGACCAGCCTGCTTTTACCTGCTGGAATAGCTCTAGGTAGGTTGTTAAAATGATGCAAACGGAGGGAGATGAAGGGGCAAGTAGGATGCTCGAAAGGTTGAAGAGTAATAGAAGGATTGTGGAGGTGATGTGCAGGAATCTGTTGCTTACAGGGGAAGGGGGGGGAGGGCATCTGATTTCTTTCTCATCGTTTGACATTTATGACCCAACTCTGCATGGTCTTTGTTGCCAGATTACAGGAAACTTTAGACTCAGGTTGATCCAATCTGTATAGTCTGGAGGACAGAAGGAAAAGGGGGGACATGATAGAAACATTTAAATATGTTAAAGGGTTAAATAAGGTCTAGGAGGGAAGTGTTTTTAATAGGAAAGTGAACACAAGTACAAGGGGACACAATCTGAAGTTAGTTGGGGGGAAGATCAGAAGCAACATGAGAAAATATTATTTTACTGAAAGAGTAGTAGATGCTTGGAACAATCTTCCAGCAGACGTGGTTGGTAAATCCACAGTAACCGAATTTAAACATTCCTGGGATAAACATAGATCCATCCTAAGATAAAAATACAGGAAATAGTATAAGGGCAGACTAGATGGACCAAGAGGTCTTTTTCTGCTGTCAATCTTCTATGTTTCTATGATTCTAATGTACTGATTTGTGAAAAGATCTGCTCCTTCATGATCTGATATTGGAGGAGATGTAGCATGTATCATTGAAATCTGGCTAGCCAAGGATAGAGTAATCTCTCTGTACCCTAACCTCAACTCCAGGATAAGGCAGGAATGGTGGTGCTAATAATTTCCTGAGAATCTAATGTATTGGTGTACTGATGATGCATTGTTCTGCAGGTGACTAGGTTGAGGTCCTATGTGTAGCTGGAAGTTTTTGATGGTATACCAGAAATTTGCTCCTTATTTGATCTCTTCAGCCTCAATGCCAGGCTAAAAGTTGACTCTAGCAAGTGGTTTGTCCTGGAGGACCTCCATTCCATGAAAGTCAAGTCAGTGAACTCAGGAGTTCATGGCTACACGACAACTACAGTAAATTATAACAGTACTAACTCCAAGTCAGTCTGCTCTTCACCTCATTGAAATTAGTTTGTGATCTGAGAATAGAGGACATTAACATCAGTTTGCTTGTTTGCACTGGTCAACAGCCAATTATTGTGATATACATAACTACCACTGATCTCTGGTATTGAGGACAGACCTATTAAATTAATGCTCCCAGGCACCTTATAGATCTGATTTTTTTTCAGCAGTCTTTTGGGAAATTTATCAGTGACAAGAAAGCAAATGTGCAGTGAGATTAGTTGGACTGTGAACTACTGGCTGTCAATTCCCTAGCATTGCTCCCAAGTGGCCAATTACAAACAAATAAAATATTTATTGCAATAATAAATTCTTAATTGTAAGAATGCAAACATGTTACAAACTTCAACCTTCTACCTAAAGAATGAAAATACAAAAGGTTACTTTTCAAATAGTATAGCGAGACAGTTCAGCAATGATCCAAAAAAGAAAACAAGTCCCGGTCAAAATTTCAGATAGTCCAACAAAATCCAAAGCATAACACAGAGAGGGAAGAAAGCAAGGAGATGGAATATTGATTGTACCAATAAGCAGTCAAGCTGCTGTGTCTTTTCTTACCAGTCTGACCAAATTTGTGGAGTCACGTTTCTTCAATTCAGACAACTTGATTCCTAATGATCTTCTTAATTTGGCATGTGTTGTTGAGCTCAACACTCACTTTCAGTCTCTTTCTCTCTTTAGTTGGACCTCAGAATGTTGGCTTCCCTCTTTCACAGCACTTTACAGGAATGTGTTTACAATATAATAGTGCATTATACCTGTATATATATATATTACAATATACAGTGTTCCCTCGATTTTCGCGGGTTCGAACTTCGCGAAAAGCCTATACCACGTTTTTTCAAAAATATTATTTAAAAAATACTTCACGGTTTTTTACCTTATACCACGGTTTTTCCCGCCCGATGATGTCATATGTCATTGCCAAACTTTTGTCTGCCTTTAAAAAACATTTTTAAAAATAAACTTTAATAAATAAACATGGTGAGTAATAATCTAAATGGTTGCTAAGGGAATGGGAAATTGTAATTTAGGGGTTTAAAGTGTTAAGGGATGGCTTGGGATACTGTTCATAGCCAAAAATAGTGTATTTACTTCCGCATCTCTACTTCACGGAAATTCGACTTTCGCGGGCGGTCTCGGAACGCATCCCCCGCGAAAATCGAGGGAACACTGTAGTAGAGTATTATATTTTTCATATAGTACAGTGGTCCCTCGATTTTCGCGGGTTTGAACTTCGCAAAACGGCTATATCACGGTTTTTCAAAAATATTAATTAAAAAATACTTTGCTGTTTTTTCCTCTATACCACGGTTTTTCCCGCCCGATGATGTCATACATCATCGCCAAACTTTCGTCTGCCTTTAATAAATATTTTTTAAAATAAACTTTAATAAATAAACATGGTGAGTAATAATCTAAATGGTTGCTAAGGAAATGAGAAATTGCAGTTTAGGGGTTTAAAGTGTTAAGGGAAGGCTTGTGATACTGTTCATAGCCAAAAATAGTGTATTTACTTCCGCATCTCTACTTCGCAGAAATTTGACTTTCGCGGGCGATCTCGGAACGCATCCCCCGTGAAAATCGAGGGAACACTGTATAGTATAGTATAGTATAGTATAGTATAGTATAGTATAGTATAGCATAGTGCAGTACAGTACAGTACAGTATAATACAAATTTTGTAAAATTTTGGGAAGGTTTTTCATCTACTATTGAAAGCTGTTTCTATCTTTAAAGTAAACAACATGTAAATGATTGTAATAAATAAATGAATGTTCCATGATGTCTTTGCAATATATTTTATATCTTATACACTCCAAAGAACAAAATAGTTTTTCTTCTATTTTTGTGTTTTCTGGTTCTTTGGAGATATTCGTTTGGCTGACGAGAAGTATGTTGGCTGTTCTGTTGGACTGAGTTCATTGTTGAGAGATAATATCTATGTTTTTGCCCTTGGATGAAATACAGGAATGCAGCATTTGAAGTCTCTGGAGTAGATGAAACGTAGGTATTCCTTTGCAAAGAATGGTTCATCTAAGTATTATTGTGTTTAACCTAGTGTACTGTATATGGTTACTTATTTAAGTATACCATAAAGAACAAGTATATACAAGGTAATGTTATTAATCCATTTTGTGAGTTTGCACAATACAATGGACCATAAAGTAAGCTAGAGGGTTGCATTTACATATACAACGGACAAGACACACATGTCATTAAAACTCACTATCTCCAAAAATTTAGCAGAAGCAGCCAGGATGTCTTGATTGAGCAATTTTGCTTTTCACGTTCCTCTTTATCTGAACAGGAGGAGGTGGGGGAATTTCCTGTGCTTGGCTATAAGCCAGATAAGAAAAGAAGAGCCATCATTTAGAACTTTGGGTTCAGTTCCAAGAAATGAGACCACAGGTTTGGATTAGTGAAGCCAGATGCAGTATAGATTTTGTACTGGAATGTGGGAATGGCTTTGGCAGCCAGGTGTTAATGTCCAATAAAGTTAGTACTTCTGATGTACCTCTTGTCTGGGCTGCCTTACAAAGCTGACAGATTTTGCTTTATTTTAGGAACAGTGATCTCAGCTCCAGCATTATTTTGTATGTTGTGGGAGATAGTAAGTTGAGATTGAGATCTGTTTCTTCAGAAGCAACTGATCATTCCCTTTCTCTTTACCCACGCAAAGTAAGTAAGAAAACAAAACAAGAGCAATAATATGTAAATCACACAGAGGATGAGGATCCTCAAAATTAAATAGATAAAGGGTGAAGGGGAAATAGAAGCAAGCAGCCTATTAAGCTTCAATTCCTCTTTCTCATTTTTAATTAAAAGCATATCAGTCTAGTCAGCTGGGTTTTAAATCCCTTCAAATACTTTACAGACAAAGGTTAGAAATAATCAGGTTGTGTAAAATGGCAATTATTAGCACTGAAGTTCCACTTGAGAAAGAGAAGCGTATGGACTAAATAGTCAGCCATCAAAACTTAGGCTAGACATCCTCATTAGCATCAGATTTAGCCAGCCTCAATAAAATGTAAGTACTTTATTGTCAACTGCAACCTCCCATCTCTAAGGCCAGTAGGGCCCAGCAGAGATTATACTACCTGAGACTTTTTAGGAAACAACAACTGAATGAAAAACTACTATTGACCTTCTACCACTGCACTATAGAGAGTGTTTTGCATCTGTGTATGGTTTGCCAATTGCACAGTGGCAGATAGGACAGCACTCCATGCACAGAAGCAAAAACATGCCAAAATCTTGTGAGGGGACAAGCACATGTGCGGGATTTTGGCAATTTGCGCAATCTGGTGGCCACTAGTGGTGTGAAGTCGCCTACTGCACCAGTAGCAACCCATCCATCACTGGCCCACCTGTTCTTTGAAGAAAAATCAAACAATAAGAGAATACCATTTCCCTTTGCTGAGCAGCCTCCTCCTTTTTTACAAAAGCCACTGGGGATTGTTTCCCTGTAATGATGACAGGGCCTTTTTTTCTGGAGTTATGAACTCATCTTGGTTTTCGGGAATGACAAGATAAATAAAAAGATCAAGCACCTATGTGTAGATTGCTTTGCTTAACTTTACCTTCCCCATTTCCTTTGCCACCTGGTTCACGTCCTACTATATTGTAAACCCAAGGATGTAGAGTTTTTTGGGGGAGGGAATGAATATGACCTTACTAAAAATCTTACTCACAAAGAGGGGATCTTCTTTCCTGTGATTTAGAATTTTGGAGTGTAAAATCAGCCTCCATCTGTAGACAGAGTAGCTGTATACCTGCATGAGATTTAGATCTAGAATAAATAATTTAACAGATTGGCTGGCAAAGAGAGTTTTCGAACTACAATAAATTCTTATTATTTATGCTGGTTAGAGCCTCTGGGTCACATATTTTTGTCAATCGATCAATATTTAATCTTGTTTTATGTGTCTTTCTGCTTAAGGACAACTAACTTAATGCATTTTATTACACATAAACACAGTACTGAAAAAAATTAAATAAAGTTTAAACATTTAAAGTTTTATCAAAAATCTTTGCTTATTTTTGATAGAACTGCAGGATGTTTGATGGAGCAATACACTGTGAGGTTAAGCCTAGGGAGAGTTTGATGAAACCTATTCTGCAGAAGAAGATACATTTTCTCTGCAATATTACAGCCTTCTTGCACACAGGACCACTAGACTTGGAGATTATTTAACCAGCCTAATCATAAGAATGAGAGAAGGGAGAATATTGCCTTATTTGACCACGGTGAGAAATGAATACATCGGCTGACTCAAAAAGGATGAAGTTTCAGAAACCCTCAATCAATCCAGCCTTAATATTGAGCTTTTTCTGTCATAGTAATAATAATAATAATAATAATAATAATAATAATAATAATAATAATAATAATAATTTATTAGATTTGTATGCCGCCCCTCTCCAAAGACTCGGGGCGGCTCACAACAATAATAAAACAGTGTGACAATGTAAACAAATCTAATATTAAAAAGCATCTAAAAACCCCATCATTTTAAAAACCATGCAACACACGGATACCATACATAAAACTATAAAAGTCTGGGGGAGATGTCTCAATTCCCCTCATGCCTGGTGATATAAGTGGGTCTTAAGTAATTTGCAAAAGATAAGGAGGGTGGGGGTATTTCTGATCTCTGGGGGGAGTTGATTCCAGAGGGCTGGGGCCACCACAGAGAAGGCTCTTCCCCTGGGGCCCGCCAGACGACATTGTTTAGTCGATGGGACCCAGAGAAGGCCAACTCTGTGGGACCTTATCGGCCGCTGGGATTCGTGTGGCAGAAGACGATCCCAGAGATATTCTGGTCCAATGCCATGTAGGGCTTTAAAGGACATTACCAACACTTTGAATTGCAACCGGAAACTGATCGGCAGCCAATGCAAGCCATGGAGTGTTGGAGAGATGTGGGCGAACCTAAGTAACCCCACAACAGCGGCCGCATTCTGCACGATCTGAAGTTTCCAAACACTTTTCAAAGGTAGCCCCGTGTAGAGACTAGTAACCTCCCTTTGGAATATCATCCCTCCAGACCGGTGTTTTTCAAACTTAGCAACTTTAAGGTGTGTGGACTTCAACTCCCAGAATTCCCCAGCCATCATGCTAACTGGAGAATTTTGAGATCTGAAGTCCACGTATCTTAAAGTTGCTAAGGTTGAAATACATTGCTCCAGAAATTGGCCATGACACTCGTAGGGATCCAGTTTTGATGCAAAGCCTATTCAATGTTTATGCTGAAGGCTGTGTTTTCTATTGTCGCCTGATGAATATGTTTTATGGGTTTTTAAAAAAAATGTTTTTAGATGTTTTGTTGACTTTTTCCTTGTATTGTGCTTTTGTTTGTTGATTCATTTTATTTGCTGAGAGTTACACATATCTGAGATGAGCATCTATATATGAATCAAATAAATCAGCCAATCTGTTTGTATGGTCAAATAATCTGACTTGATATATTATTTTCATAAGCTAGGGACATTGTAGGAAGAGAGCTTTGTTTGTCTGTGCTTTTGTTAGGAAACAAAAACAAATCAGGAGTCTGGCACTGCCTCTCACAACCAATATATTTTATTAAAAGACATAAAACTTTAGTCTGCTACAGCAATGCAGCATAAGCTCACAAAAGTTTGTGCTTTTTAATAAAGTAGTTAGTCAGAAAAGGAGCTACCAGACTCTTTTTGATTTTTTCCCTATACCATGAAGACAGGGGTAGGTTCCAACTTACCTTCGCCACCAGTTTGCATTGCAACATTTCGCTGCTCAGGAGCTGCTCAGCTGTGCTTCGGGGTAAGAAATAAAGGTCAGTATTAACCCAGGGGTGGGCAGGAAAGCTTTTTTCCAAGCAGAGGACGAGGAGAAGCCATCCAAACAGAAATAATTGCTAAAAATTCCAAAAAATGAGAGATGATGGCATGCACGGACTGTCACTGACCGAATAGGGTCCATTTATCTATCCTATCTATCTATCTATCTATCTATCTATCTATCTATCTATCTATCCATCCATCCATCCATCCATCCATCCATCCATCCATCCATCCATCCATCCATCTATTTATTATTTATTATTATTTTTAATGCCACCCTTCTCCTTAGACTAAGGCAGCTTACAACATGTCAGCAATAGCTCTTTTTAACAGAGCCAGCATATTGCCCCCACAATCTGGGTCCTCATTTTACCCACCTCGGAAGGATGGAAGCCTGAGTCAACCTTGAACCGGTGGTGAGATTTGAACCACTGACCTACAGATCTAGCAGTAAACTTTAGTAGCCTGCAGTACTGCACTCTACCCACTGTGCCACCTCGGCTCATAAGCATCTTCATGTCACCAGCGGGTTGTTAACAGTTTAGGCGATCTGGTCCAAACCGGGAGGAACCCATTACTGCATGAAGATCCTACCACTACTTTCATTACAGGCAAACACTGTAGGCAATGAGATATAAAGACAGAGCCAAACATAAGCATGTGACATTGTTTAATAAAAACCATGCTAGCTTTCCCCCACAAGTGCCCAACAACTCTCTTAATTCAAGGTAGGAGTTTCCTTCTCATTGTCATCTTTGTCCTCTCTGCTTCCTTGGCTCTTACAAGTGCTCTGTTGCCGTAACAGATGGGGGACCACATAAGATGGCAGCAGCAAGTGCCATGTGCCATTACTGCCCTTCCCACCTGTGCTTGTATTTATTTTTAAGAGAGAAAAAGTAATTTTAAGAATTTCAGTTATATGCCACAGAATGGGGGAGAGTTCCCCCTGGTTTGGACCACATCGCCCAAAACATTAGCAACCCACTGGTGATGTAACATTGGCATCACAGATCCAGTTCTGTCGGTGCCGGTCCATGCACGACGCCATCTTTTTTTCCAAATTTTCGGTGAATTTTCCTGTGTTTGGATGGCTTCTCCTTGTCCTCTTCTTTTTAAAAAGCCCTCCCGCCTGCTCCCAGGTTAATACTGACCTTTATTTCTTCACCAAAAGCACTGCTTCTCAGCTGTGTTTCAGGTTGAATCCACTTTATGAGCATGTGCGGAAGTAAAATTGCATGAGGGGATGCGCGGACGCACATGTGCAACACACTGCAATGCAAACCGGTGACGAAAGTAAGTGGAACACACTCCTGCAGCAGAGTCACCAAGCAGCCTAATAAAAACAGCCAAGAATTATAGCAGAAAAGAGACTGAGTGCTACCGCAGGTTGTCTTTATCTCTGAGCAGATGACAAGGCCTTCCCACCACTGAAAAACTGTCCTCTCTGTAGCTTCAGAGTAAAAACTGCCAACCAATCTGTGTGACATTTCTGTGGCCAGAGCAGCAGCTGATCAAAAAGCTGATGGGCTGAACCTCTGGTCATATCCACAAGCTCCCTAGCATTATGGGGGCATTCTAAGTTAAGGCAGCCCTTCATGTGCAAAGGGATGATGAAAAGCATACAGAACACACTAGCGACATTCAAGGTCCTTAAGGCGGTAGAGGAAGATAATACTTAGCAGAGTATTGCCAACTTTTGTTTCCATAAAAACAGGCTAAGAAGAACAGGAAATGGCAAAGGAAAAATACTGGGTTATTAATTATAAAGTAATACTGCATACAAGGCAGAAGGTTTGATCCGTAAGAGCTTTTCTGGTATATAAAAAAAAGAAGCAGCAACTGAAAGACACATAAATTGTGGGGGTGAAAACACTGAAATCCCTATTCAGTATTTTCTGCTGTAACCTGAGCAGGTTGTTTGTAGCCACATACAATCCTCCTCCTCCTCAGCCAGGATTCCTGGCCATGTTTTTGACAGAAATTTGTCCAGCGCTTATCTGATGAATGCTCCAGTTAGTCATCAGTTAAATCCTCCACAGTTCAAGGAAGATTCTGGGATGTGCAAATGTCAGGGATGCTAATAATATGTCAAAGAAGACAGCAAGGACATCATGATAGCTGGACAGGATGGATATTAGTTAGTGCGGCTCCCACAAAGGAGGAAGCCTTGGGACAAGATGTTCAGAGTCAGACTAATAAAGGGGCATCTTCTCCCTCCAGTCCAAATGACGTCTCCTCGACAGCTGACTTATTAGATGCATGAAGTCCATACCACTATGACTATCCCCCTCAAGAAGGATATACAGTGGTACCTCATCTTACGAACGCCTCTTCTAACGAACTTTTTGAGATACAAACCCGGTGTTTAAGATTTTTTTGCCTCTTCTTCCGAACTAATTTTACCTTACGAACCCAAGCCGCTGCTGCTGGGATGAAGAGGTTTCTTCCCCCCCCCTTTTTTTGAAGAAAAAAAGGGAGGGGCGGCTTGGAGGGGGAAAGACTTTGCAGAGAACAACGTGCTTGCAGAGGCACTGAAATGGTGTCTTTTCAAGAAAGAAAAGGGAGGGGCGGCTTGGAGGAGGAAAGATTTTGCAGAGAACAACGTGCTAGCAGAGGCACTGAAAGGGTGTCTTTTGAAGAAAGAAAAGGGAGGGGCGGCTTGGAGGGGGAAAGATTTTGCAGAGAACAGCGTGCTTGCAGAGGCACTGAAAGGGTGTCTTTTGAAGAAAGAAAAGGGAGGGGTGGCTTGGAGGGGGAAAGACTTTGCAGAGAACAACGTGCTTGCAGAGGCACTGAAATGGTGTCTTTTGAAGAAAGAAAAGGGAGGGCCGGCTTGGAGGAGGAAAGATTTTGCAGAGAACAACGTGCTTGCAGAGGCACTGAAACGGTGTCTTTTGAAGAAAGAAAAGGGAGGGGCGGCTTGGAGGGGGAAAGATTTTGCAGAGAACAGCGTGCTTGCAGAGGCACTGAAAAGGTGTCTTTTGAAGAAAGAAAAGGGAGGGGCGCCCCCCTTGCCTTTCTTCCTTCCCACTCACCCTTTAGCCTAGCCTTGCTTCTTCCACCCGCCCCCTTTAGCTGCTCCTGCCTGCCCTCTGTTCGCCTCCCTTCTAAAGTTTGGGATTTTCCTGAAGGGTTTGCAGGCATTATTTGCTTTTACATTGATTCCTATGGGAAACATTGTTTTGTCTTACGAACTTTTCACCTTATGAACCTCCTCCTGGAACCAATTAAGTTCGTATCATGAGGTACCACTGTACTTGTAGAACAGAAGTCTCACACAACATATAATTTCATTCAATTTAATTTAAAACTGGAACTGTGGCTTCTGACTCCTACACACATGCAAAAATCTGCATCTATTTTTTTTCTCCTTTTGACCTGTTAAGCTGATTTATAGTGAGTTATTTTAATGTGGCTATTAGGGGGCTTATTTCTAGTTGTTTGAATTGCGGTTTTATTCTCCAAAGCTGATATGAACAGGTGGTATAGAAATAATGTAAATAAAGAAAAACAAATGAAATGATACACTCTGGAGAAAAGCTTTACTTTCTGATCTTGCAGGATATGACGAATGGAAAGATCCAGTGGAAAGAACCTTGAAATCAACTGGGAAGAAAACGTGCATTTCATGGTGTTAAATTCACTCTTCAATTCATTAAATCTAAATTGTGTTTTGTGTACCCAGTAGGGCTGTGCATTGTGATATGTACATCGCCTCTTTCCAGTTAATTTTAATGCAGGAAAAAAAAATGCACCTGGAAACATACCGTACTTCTTCAAGCCTTCCACTAACTGTGTGGGAATCTGAGCCATTGAATAATAATAAAAAATAACACTACAGAATGCCTTGTTCCAAATTAAAATCTCAACAGCCTTTTAAAACCTCAGAAATTTAAATGACCTAATTTGTTTGGCAGTAAAATCTGGGGGCATAAGCTTTATAGCAAGTCACATTCCTTAAACATCTTTAGCATCAGCACCATATAAGGTAGTCTGTACCCAGCTCTGTTCCCTCATATCCCCGGAGATTGCCAGAGCCAAACAGATTGTGCATTAAAAATGAAGATAGAAACAGAGACTAAAAACCATGAGTCCTGGCCGTATACTTTTATTCTAGTATGAAAAGATTACTCTCTGAACACAAAAAGGAAAAACAGCCGATTTTATAACCACCTATGCTGAAGTTAACTCTGTACATACAGATTTTATTTTCCAGAGGGTAATCTGCTGCTCCAAAATGAAAGAGGAGAAAGCTATACTCATCGCAGGCCCATCACAGGGGATCATGCTGCCCTAAAGGGCTCCCACAGCATGTCCTTCTTGCAGACCCTACTTTAGGGTATGCAGCTTTAATGCATAACGTTCTGAGCTTCAAAAGATCATGACTGATGGTCACCTCTACTGAAATTCCAGCCCCACCACTATAATTCTGTCATCTAGTTACATTGAAACTGATTACCCATCTGACCTTGTGACCACTAGAAGGCAGCAAAGAGAGGGTTTTTTTAATCCTGTTGCCTGACACCTAGTGGTTGTCTGAATTAGTGTGACTGATAGATGAGTGCTATTGATCAGCTGAAGTTTGAGGAAGGAGTTTAGCTGGGGCAAAGAGTGGGAACTGCAAAGTACTCTAAGAACATTACATGTGGAAAGGAAGTAGGAGCCATGGTTTTTAGGAGCAGTAGCCACTAAGTAGTAGATTCACAGTTAGGCAGGCCAGAAGACCTATACAAGAGGCAAGTCCTTTCAGTAATACTTCCAATTATATGCCTTAAGCAATGGCATTTCAAGGCTTTGCATTCTCTAGGGCGGTGTTTCCCAACCTTGGCAACTTGAAGATATCTGGACTTCAACTCCCAGAATTCCCCAGCCAGCATTTGCTGGCTGGGGAATTCTGGGAGTTGAAGTCCAAATATCTTCAAGTTGCCAAGGTTGGGAAACACTGCTCTAGGGCAGTAATGGCAGACCTTTATTTTCCTTGGGTGCCAAAAGAGTGTGCGCACACATGCTATCATGCATGCACAAGTGCCCACACCCATAATGCAATGCGTGTGGAGGGCGAAAACAGCATCCCCCGCCCACCAGAGGCCCTCTGGAGGCCGGAAATGGCCTGTTTCCCAACTTCTGGTGGGCCCAATAGGCTCATATTTCACCCTCCCTAGGCTCCAAAGGTTTCCCTGGAGCCAGGGAAGGGTAAAAACGCCCTCCCCCATCCCCCAGGAGGCTCTCTGAAAGCCAAAAACACACTCCCAGAGCCTCTGCGAACCAATAATCAGCTGGCCGGCACATACATGCACGTTGGAGCTGAGCCAGGGCCAACTGTTCACCTGCCAGCAGATATGGCTACGCGTGCCACCTGTGGCACCCATGCCATAGGTTCGCCATCACTGCTCTAGGGTGACAAGCTGGCTTATCCAATTTTAAAAAGAAAAAAAATGGATGAGGGTTGTTAAAAACCAGGGTAAAGGGACAGGAGAAGAGACTTTTTGGAGGATGGAAGGAAGAACTGGTTTTATAGGAAACTATCAGAACCTATTGGAGCTACAGGTTTGTCAATATGGAATATACCTCTTCCATCAACTGCTATATAGACTACATTGGCCACATTCTACAGATGAGGTCAGAGGGAACATACCATTTCCAGAACAGAGCAACTGCCCTCAGGATTCCTCTAATTTAGATAGATGATAAGATACATTTGATACATGTTCTAAACCACGGGTGTCAAAACTGATGGTCAACGAGCCAGATGTCTCACATGCAGGTCACGCCCACCCCAACTCCACAAAGGGCAAAAACGTCACGCTACATCATGTGACACGGTTGAGTTTGACACCTGCGCTCTAAACCATCCTCATACTGCTGCAAGGGCAGTATGTAAATTTGCCTAAACCATACAATATTTTTGTTTATAATAAGGCAGAGGGGTTATTGGAAATCAAATTGTTGTGAGCCGCCCCGAGTCTTCGGAGAGGGGCGGCATACAAATCTAATAAATTATTATTATTATTATTATTATTGTTGTTGTTGTTGTTGTTGTTATTATTATTATTATTATTATTATTATTATTATTATGTCAATACAACACAGCAAACGAGATCACTATGCTGGATTTCGTATTTCATCACCAGTCGGGCGCTTCCCAAGCACCTAGGACTGCGTGATATAGTGGCGAATTATGTTTGCCAATCCCAGTAAAGCGGCCTTTTGCAATTGACAGATGGAGATTTTGTCAATTCCGATGGTTTTCAAATGTCCGCTGAGATCCTTTGGCACTGCGCCCAGCGTGCCAAGTACCACTGGGATCACTTTCACTGGCTTATGCCAGAGTCGTTACAGCTCGATTTTTAGATCTTCGTATTTCACTAATTTCTCTAGCTGCTTCTCCTCAATTCTGCTGTCCCCTGGGATTACGATGTCGATGATCCATACTTTCTTTTTCTCCACAATCAGGATGTCTGGTGTGTTATGCTTCAGAATTCGGTCAGTCTGAAGTCGGAAGCCCCACAGTAGTTTTGCTTTGTTTTTTTAAAATTATTATTATTATTATTATTATTATTATTAATAATAATAATATTAAACTGATGTTAGAGATAGCTTTGCAGCTATCCATCTTCTCATTTAAGAAGGTTCTAAAATAAAAACATTACAAATCAGCTGAAGCTAGAAATTTGATAGGTATCAGAAATGTTCAAGAATGCACAGTACTATTAATTCAAAGAAGTAATTATATATATATTTATTTAGATCACTCAGTTGACCTGTATATGAATTTTTCTGAAGTCTGTTAACAGCAACTACTACTTCAGAGCATGTCAACTGGATTTTATCTATCTGAATTTGCAATCTGATGACAGGATGGATGAAACATTTCTTGATAGCAAAATTCCTGCATGTCTGTCTATTTGGAACTAATGTTCACAGTGTACCATACTAATGTCTGATACGCTTTTCATGTGATATTCACTGGCCCTATGCCAGAGTAACTTAATCATGCATAAGCCATATCAATACTCATAAGTCTTTTCCTAGTCATATGGCAAGCTTGTCTCCTCTTGAGCTATATTTCATCTGTGGTAATGAATCTCCACCACAAACATATGTGTCAGCCTGGGAGAAGAAAGATAAGCTGTACAAAGGTGGAGGGAAAAGAAAAGAAAAAAAGAAAAAGACTTGCTGACACCATGGTTTCGAAATGAGGGAGTTGTTACTCATTTGTCAAAAGATTTATAGACTACCAATTATCAAAGATCTCTTTTATAGAGAATGAGAGGCTTGCAAATAAACTTCATACAGGTCTTACTCAAATATCTACACCACCTTGGTTGCCCTTGTCAACTATTTGTGATATAATCTAAATTCTAAATTTATAACTTAATTATAAATCTAATTAATAAAATATAAAAAAGAGAAAAGAAAATGTGCAAAATTGCTATGTTACTCCACAGCCAGTGGTGAGATTCATATTTTTTTACTACAGGTTCTGTGGGTGTGGCTTGGTGGGTGTGGTGTGGCGGGCGTGGCTTGGTGGGTGTAGCAGGGGTAGGATACTGCAAAATCCCCATTTCCCGCCCACTCCAGAGAAAGGATACTGCAAAATGCCCATTTCCTCCCGATCAGTTGGGACTCGGGAGGCAGAGAATAGATGGAAGTGGGGCCAATCAGAGGTGGTATTTACTGGTTCTCCAAACTACTCAAAATTTCCACTACCAGTTCTCCATAATGATGGTGAATGCATATGTACCACTAAGCAAAACGCAGCAGAAAATCTGATTTTAATATGCATGATGTATAATGCATAAGTTGATGTAATGATGATGATGATGTAAAAGTTCTAGAATCAAGTTACCATTTGCAACATTGTTTTATTCACTTCATGTGTCTCACATGTTTTGGTTATGCAAACCTGAAGACAAACAAATTTGGGTCTGTTTGCAAAAAGGATCAAAACATCAATGTCTGCTTGTTTAGGCAGACAATTTATTTTAGAAAAATGTGGCGCCCTAAGTCAGAATAACATGTTTAGATAAAAAGATGAGGCTTCTATCGTGCAAGAATGTAACTTTTTAGGAGCTCCATAGATCTTTCACTTGTAATTTTCTCATGTCTTCTAACTGCTTTTTGAACACAAATGTCTTTTGATCGATTATGCTAAAAGCCTAAGAAGTCTCTCAAAAATCATCACCATTGATTGTACCATTTTTTTCCCTATTTGAAGGTGTTTATTGTGAATGCAGAAAGGCTGTTTAGAATTTGCATTATTACAGATTCCTCCATTCTCAAGTGGAAAAGCCTTGTATTCTTGTCTCTCAAGTCTCAACAGTACAAAGAACTATATTCTTAGCAATACCATTTTAATAGGATCATGAATTATATCCCAGTAAAGCAGGGCTGTCAAACTTGGGGTCCACGGTTCGGATGAGTCACCCACTAGCCACCCCCACCCCCGGTTTAGCAAGGTGGGAGTCGCGACTACATGACGCCACAAGTTTGACACCCTTGCATTAAAGTATTCCATTTAATCATTATATTACATGGAAAACAAATGACATCACTGGATTCAAATTGTAATTGTTATTTTTCAACTTATGACTACCACTGGGATTGGAAATACTGTCAGTTAGCAAAGATAGTTGGCAAGTGAATTGTGCCCCATTTTACAACCTTTTATGCTGTGGTCATTATTATTATTATTATTATTATTATTAATAATAATAATAATAATAATAATAATTAGATTTGTATGCCGCCCCTCTCCAAAGACTCGTTAAGTGAATGAATGTGGTCATTAAGTGAATTGTGTGGTCATTAAGTGAAATCCGGCTTTCCCCATCGACTATGCTTTTCCAAAGCAACTTGGAAATAGAAGTTGAAAATGGTGATCACATGACCTTGGGAATATGCAACCACTGTAAATTGAATATGCTGATTGCCAAGCAATCAAATTTGGAGCATGAAAACACAGGAATGTGTATGACGAGTCACAATTTATTTGTTTTTGTTTTCAGTGCTATCATAATTCTGCAGAGTTACTAAATGAATCTGTTAAGAGTCACTAAGTGCTCTGGGGTGGAGCTCCATTTTTGCTACCCCACTGCGTGTCCCCCCCCCCGTCCAGGCAGTAGCCCACCCCTGGATTACCTATGTATTGGCATTTCCTCCACCTGGTAACAATCCTTGATAATTTTATAACACTGACACCATTGAATTATCAGAATCTGAAATCCCATGGTATCTGTTAAGATATTCATGAACTGGGAAGGTTAACAAGGTCAGCCAATGAATAGGCATAGCAACAAAGCCAGCCGTTGGGAGTTAAACACTTCTGAGTCTGTGCAGAGAATCAAAACTGAAAACTTAACACTTCTGAGTCTGTGCAGAGAATCGAAACTGAAAACTTAACCTTAAGACTGGCCGTGGCTCAGTCCACTCTGTACTCTGTCTCTCTCTGAACTAGGAGCTGCTTGCATCTGCTACATTGAAAAAAAAATCTATTTGTGGAATTGTGTGTGTGTGCATATGCATATGTGTGTATAGTTTATAAAGTTATATACATTTCTAGGTTCTATCATATCTCTAGACCTAAAATGGTCACCTAACATAAAAAATGTCATCAAAAAAGCACAACAAAGAATGTTCTTTCTGCGCCAACTTGGGAAGCTCAAACTACCCATGGAGCTGTTGATACAGTTTTAGAGAGGAATCATTGAGTCTGTCATCTGCACCTCTATAACTGTATGGTTTGGTTCTGCAACCCAACAAGACCAACACAGACTTCAGAGGATAATCAGAACTGCAGAAAAAACCAATTGCTGCCAACCTGCATTCCTTCCATTGAGGACCTGTATACTGCATGAGTCAAAAAGAGGGCTATGAAAATATTTATTGGCTCCTTGCATCCTGGACATAAACTGTTTCAACTCCTACCCTCAAAATGTCACTATAGAGCACTACACAACAAGACAACTAGACATAAGAACAGTTTTCCCCCGAATGCCATCACTCTGCTAAACAAATAATTCCCTCAACACTGTCAAACTATTATTAAGTCTGCACTACTATTACTACTATTTTTTCTCATTATTCCTATCACTCATCCCCTCCTACTTATGACTTTATGACTGTAACTTGTTGCTTATATCCTTAAGATTTTTTATTAATATTGTTTCCTGGTTGCTTATTTTATCCCTATGACAATCATTAAGTGTTGTACCTCATGATTCTTGACAAATGTATATTTTCTTTTATGTACACTGAGAGCATATGCACCAAAGACAAATTCCTTGTGTGTCCAATCACACATGGCCAATAAAGAACTCTATTCTATTCTGTTCTGTTTTGTTCTGTTGTAAAGAAGTTAATGAATCCAGCTGAATCAGTCATCTGTATGTGCTTCTGGGAATAGACTTTTATCCAACAAAATCTGACAGCATCCCCCTTTGGAAATAGCCATACTGTTTTATGTAGAAGACCTGTTGATGCAACATGATCATACACAGTTGCTAACCACTGATTGTATGATTAGGACTGTAGGCAACATTCATCTAAATGGAGTTATTATGAAGCCTTAGACTGATATTTTGTTTGGCAGAGACAGAATGACAAAAAATGTTCAACAATAGCTCTTAATAACAGAGCTTATGATTATTTAACCACCATTGTGTTAATGACTAACACAGTGCCTTCCATCAATAAACATAAGAGTGTTGAACTGCCTGTTGGTAACATAGGCTGAATTTAAAAGTGGCCTATCTCACTTCATGCATTGGCTTTACTGTGCCCATTAAAAAGGTGGGGCTTCAATTGCCCAGTCATGCTTGCCATTTTAATGTCCTTGGCTTCTTAAAATTTCCCCTGCTGTCTACCCTCTTTGGAAATAAATCTTATTCCTTTATACAGGCAGGAATGAAGGACATTGCTCTTCCATTCTCTGCATACCATAATAGCGTTTGAACTGTATGTTCTCCATTGCATCTTTCCCTCTGAAATCCAACTGTCCTGCTGTATCATGGCATGGATGTTCCTGGAAGGGATGAATAAAGAATGCCTGGAATGTGCACCAAAAACATATACTTCCAAGAAGGTCACACAAGACATGAAGGTCAACTCAACTGCTCAATTAATGGAAGTAGGTACTTATATCAGGCAGCAGCAGTATAGGAAGATACTGGAGTAGCTTATCCCAGTGTTTCCCAACCTTGGCAACTTGAAGATATCTGGACTTCAACTCCCAGAATTCTGGGAGTTGAAGTCCAAATATCTTCAAGTTGCCAAGGTTGGGAAACACTGGCTTATCCCCTTGGAGACAATGGCAAAAATATCATTCCATACAGTTCAATAGATGGCAATGGTAAACCACTTGGTAAAATACAAATTTTTACCAAAAAACCCATAAGGATAGATAATATTTTATCTGCTTCTTTTTAATATTAGATTTGTTTCGCTATAATATTGTTTTTTATTATTGTTGTGAGCCGCCCCGAGTCTTTGGAGAGGGGCGGCATACAAATCTAATAAATTATTATTATTATTATTATTATTATTATTATTATTATTATTATTATTAAATAATTGATGACGTGGCACCAGATGATGGGCCTTCCAGGTTAAATGGCACTCAATATGCTGTGAAGGAAAACTGAGGATCTTTCAAAGTACTAATGGTTTTTCTGACGCAATTTCATAAAAGCCCCCAAGATGTTGAGCTGCTGATGTTGAAATGTAGACAGGGAGATTCTGTAACTAAAAAACCAGGATTTTCATGGAACATGGGAATAAGAAGCATGAACATGGTAAAACTCAACCTAGTAAAAACTGAAATGAATCAACTGCACATTGAAAACAGAATTAAAATGGAGTGGAATTGGAAACTTCCATTCAGAAAATCATACTGCTTACTAATCAGGATATAACAAGCAATAAAGAAATAGCATTGCTTTCATAGTCACCAAAAAAAAAAAATACAGCAAGGATTTTCCTTGGCTACAATGCAATAAATGACCAAATATTATCAATTAGAGTTTGCAAATTACCCTTTAATATGATGGTTACTTAAGTATTTGCTTATGCTTACAAATTGGGAGGTAGCAGTTGGAAATAAAGAACAAAAACATAGCTGGATTCTTTCACTTAGGAAACAGAAATGAAGCACAAGAATCATATCTGTCAATCCAATGATTTCTCTATTGCTAATCTCCATTGCAATCTTGCTATATCCAGCACATGGACATCATCAAGTGGAATAGACAGATATCAAACTGGCTATATTACTGGTACAAGTAATATAGTGGAAGACTCTCTTATTAACAGTAAAGATATGGCCAGAGATTTACTATGAAAAGAATCACAAGCTGCTCATGAGCAAGTTCTAAGTCAAGCTAAAGTGGAGGAACAAAGCCAACCAGTTTCCATGACATATCTTGGGCATGTGCCCATCATTTTCAAGAAGAACATCAGGGATTGCTCTGAAGTACTGAACTCATTGATAGGAAACCAAAGAACTGTGGAATTATATCAAAGATGTTATTAAGGGTGAACGTGAAAATAGACAGCAAAGACTATAAAAGCAGAAGAAAGCAAAGTGGGTGTACAAACAGATGGTGCAAATTGCCGTGAAGTCAAGAAAAACAAAGATCCCAAGAAGCAAATTATCAAAGAATTTCAGAGAACTGTAAGAAGAGACAAGAAGCAATATTACAACGACATCTGTGAAGACATCAAAGATGGAAACAGAGAAAGAAAAACAAGGAACATTTCTCAAAAGATCTCAAACTCAGAGAGAAGTTCCATCTTAAAACTGATATGTTAAAGGATGCTTATAAACAAACAGTAAATAATTCAAAAAAGTTCAAACTAAAATAGGAAATTCTTTACAGTAGATGTCAACATTTAAGATACCTTAGAAAAGAAGGTCCCCAACTTTTGCAGCCCAGCTGGGGGGCGGGTAGAGGGGACCTGAGCTACACAAGAGGTACACAGCTCCACTCCCACAAGAGACAAGAGAAGCCTTTGGGGGGCAGTTTCATGCTTCTTCAAGCTCCTCCATGCCAAAATTTTCTGCAAAGGGATGGAAGGCCTGAAGCCTAAAAAGAAGCCTTTCGTCCACTTGCAAAAGCTTTTGGCGCAGAGAAGATAAGCCTTTGGGGGAATGGTCTCGTGCTTCTTCAGAGTCAACTGAAGCTACGCAATGCTCAGGTGTCCTGAGCAGGCTGCCTCTGTTAGTCAGCGAAACCGAGCAAAGTGTGCTCATCCCACTCAGTTGTTCTGACCCAGCCTAAGCAGAACCAAGAAACAGACTCTTTGTCCTGAAAAACCCCTCTTTATTTTAGCTACTGTGAATTCATGGCATTCACACACAGAAAAGTTCAGGCAATAATCCTTCAAAAGGGCTAATTGCAGAAACAGACCTTATCATTCCTTGAATAATTGCCAGGCCAGGCAAAGCTGTAAATTAATTCCTAGCAAGCAGTCTCTGAAACCATGATAAGCAAATATTCTGAAAGAAATACAGAGTGTTGTCTCCTGCAACCACCGCTCCCTTTTTGCTTCTATTTATTCCCCAGCAGGGAGGAGCCTTTCAGCATCCACATGTGCCTTTCCTCTTGAGTTGGCTCCTGTTCCTCAGTTGTTCTCCTTTCTTGACAGCTCTGCGCATATGCGCATCTGGAACAGACCCCAGCTGTTCCTTCACCTTTTATCTCTGACTCTGAAGGCAGCTGGGAAATGTCAGACAGACCTGGCTCCACCTCTGCTTCCAACTCAGAGCACTTCCCCAGATTCCAGGACTGGCCCTAGTTCCTCCCCAACCTCCTCATCATCCGAGTCTGACACCAGCTCTGCTGGCAGCTGGTGCGCCACAACCTCAGTCTCTGTTCTCAGCTCTCTGCTTTGGGACCATGGTGAGCAGGCAGATTGGAGGAGAGATGGGAATCAAGTGGCACGAGCAGCAGGCCAGCAGCTCCACTCACACAAGAAAGAAGAGAAGCCTTTGGGGTGCCACTTGTATAAGTTGAACTGCACACAGGAACTAGCCTGCCTCTTGCACAGCCCAGTTCTCAATAGGCTACAACATGGCATTATTATTATTATTATTATTATTATTATTATTATTATTATTATTATTTATTGGATTTGTATGCCGCCCCTCTCCGTAGACTCGGGGTGGCTAACAACAAAGATAAAACAGCATGTAACAATCCAATACTAAAACAACTAAAAACCCTTATTATAAAACCAAACATACACACAAACATACTATGCATAAATTGTAAAGGCCTAGGGGGAAGCAATATCTCCGTTCCCCCATGCCTGATGGCAGAGGTGGGTTTTAAGGAGCTTACAAAAGGCGAGGAGAGTGAGGGCAATTCTAATCTCTGGGGGGAGCTGTTTCCAGAGGGCCGGGGCCGCCACAGAGAAGGCTCTTCCCCTGGGTCCCGCCAAACGACATTGTTTAGTTGACGGGACTCGGAGAAGGCCCACTCTGTGGGACCTAACTGGTAGTGGGCCATGCCCTGAGAAGATGGGGACCCCTGCCTTAGAAGATGTTATCTATTTGCAAGAACCTCAAATGATAGAAGATGTTTATTACCAAGTTGGAAAACAACAGGGGTTAATGAAACATTTATAGAAACATGGTAAGCGGTAGGTTAGAAAAATGGGAATCCATTTTATCCTAATGCAGAACCAATACACAGATCAGAAAACTACAGAACAGATGGAACACGGCAAAACAGATCGGCTCCACATTGGCAAAGGAATAAGACAGAGTTGTCACTCCAGCCATTTATTCAAACTCGTATATGCAGAATTCTATAGTGAGGAAATTTGGTTTCCTCAAATGTGTGTGGTTTTAAAATTGGAAGAAGAAAATTAATAACCTGATTTATATTAACAATGGTACTTTGATAGCTGACAATACAAAAAATCTGGAAGCTCTACTAAAAACAGTCAATGACTGTCAACAGAATTATAATGAAATATAAAGAGGACCAAACTAATAACAATGGGTACAGCAACCAGCAACATTGAAGATTTTGAAGTTGTGGATAGCTTTTATATAGGATCAAATAGATAGAAAGGGAATCATAAATCAAGAAATATATTGCAGATTTGCACTTAGTAGGCTGGCAATCACCATCAAAGCTGATATCAGCCAGAGCATACAAAATTCAAGGAAAGAAGATTGCAAAATGTGGAGGGACCTGGCCTACAAAACTGCCAAGAGTGACTCGACTGAATGGATGATATCATCATCATCATCATCATCATGCTGGTAATGAAGGCCTTGAAAAATATACTGCTCAAAAAAATAACGGGGAACATTTAAACAACACAATATACCATAACTCCAAGTAAATCAGTCCAATTAGGAAGCAACACTGATTGATAATCAATTTCACATGCTGTTGTGCACATTCAACTTTGTACAGAACAAAGCATTCAATGAGAATATTTCATTCATTCAGATCTAGGTTGTGTTCTTTGAGTGTTCCCTTTATTTTTTTTGAGCAGTGTATATTCAGATGTTATGATATGTCTATATTTATAGAGACAAGAATTGTGCAAGCTGTGTTTTTTTTTTGGTGTGATGAATTAGGAAAGTTAAAGTGGGATATGTTTTTTTAAAAGAATAGAAAGTACATTGAGATTTTTGAACTGTGGTGTTGGAAAGACTCCCAAGATCTTGAAAACCCAAGTAAACAAACAAACGCATGAGTGACCAGGCTAAAATTATCACATTTTGACATTTTATGTAAAACATAGCTCCCTTGAGAAATACGTTGAAATAAACAAACAAGCCATAATGCTGGGAGAGATGGGAGAAAACAGAAGAGCAGGATAACCAATCTCCAAGGGAGATGGGCAGTTTAGAAATAGGAATATAAATAAATAAATACAATAATAAAATTTGAAAAACAGAAGCAAGCTGGATGAACTTGAGTACAGTAGTCCCTCGCTATATCGCGCTTCACCCACCACGGCTTCACTTCATCGCGGGTTTTGAAGTCAGCGTTGGCACAGATACAGGACAAGCCAACCAGCCCGCAGCTGGGCGAATGATGAGCGGGGCAGGGACTGAGCTCTGGCGGAGGCCCGTCCCCTCGTTCAACCCACCTCGCCAGTGCCGAGAAGGCAGTCTTTGGAGGCGCGCTTAGTGGTTGGCGGCGGCGGTGGTGTGCTTGGGGTTGTAGAAAGAGCTGGGAAGGAGGAGAAATTCCCCATCGCGGATTTCACCTATCGCGGCCAGGTCTGGAACGTAACACCAGCGATAGGTGAGGGACTACTGTACAGTCATGGAAGTGCACCACTGTTGGAAACCATGAAGGACCAGTAGGAGACATATCATCCTAGATAAAGTCTATATGTCACTAAAAGTTGACAGCCTGGTGACCATAATCAATCATCACTGTATTTGACAGGTTAAAATCATTTGATTTATTCCATGGACACTTGACAGATAAAGTAGATATAGCATAGAGATTACAAGTCAATCCTCTATATGCAGTACATTATATAACTATGGTTTCATTTCTATTCTGATCATTTCAAATGCATTTTTATAAGTATTCAAAGCAACAGTCCCATTTGAAAGTTCAGTTCAAATTCCCATTTGAATTGCAGAACATGACTTTGTAGACAATAGAGCTCAATTTTAATATGGTCCAGTGCCTCTTCCTTGTATGTATTTACATCTGTATACTTAAGTATTTAAACATAGGGTATTTAGAAAGCAACCCAGTCAACTGTGATTAATACTGTACTTACATTCAAGGCATTCTTAGCAGCTTCTGCTTCTGAGCGACTATCAAAGCTAACGAAACCCACAGGCTGAAAGAAGAGAAAAATTAGAATGTTTCTGGACTGTTCACAGTCAAAACCATCCATTACTTCACATGCTACTTTTCATTTAAAAATTAAGCAGAAAACTCTCATTTGAAATATTGATGATAGCCCAAATTAAACCCGATTACATCTTTAGTTCATAAGCTATTATTGATTTTTCAGTCATTATTTGAACTTGCAAATAATTTGGGGAAATTGTTGGCATATAAATGAAGGAACATTAGAAAAAAATATTAATTAAAACACATAAATATTATATTAACAGAAGAAATGCCATCAATATCACTCTAATTAATGTAAAGGAAAAGAAATTTCCCTGGTAAAGTTGATGAAACAAAAATTTCCAAAAATCATAGAAATACAAAATAATTAACAAATGGATCCATTACAATAAGAAATGTTTGTGAAGCTATAAAAAAGTCACAACAAGGAAAACACCTGGACCAGATGGATTATCAGCTTGGTATTATATTTTGAAGATGAATGACTACAACCATTGCAAAAGATAATGAACTTCATTTTACAGAGTAAAAAGATACCAGACAGTTTGATAGAGGCTAATACACTATTAATACCTAAAGAAGGTCAAGAAGGTCAAGGTCAATCAGTTTGAATTTTCACCTCAAAGCTGAGGGAGAATATTAAAAACATATGGGATATTTTTCACCATTATGAAAAGTAAACAACATTGATTTTTCTTGATGCAGAAAGTCCTTTGACAATTTTGAATTGGACATTTTTGTTTAAAATTTTGGACTATATTAATTTTGGAGAGAATTTTATCAAATGGGTAAAATCAATTTATTCATAACATAAACACAGTTAATTGTGAATTGAGAATAAACAAAACTTGTGAGTTACAGAAAGGGGCTAAACAAGAATGTTCCTTGTCACCATTGCTATTTATTTTAGCTTTGGAAGTATTCAAGACAGAGATATAAGATGAGAGAAATGCTGGAATGAAGATTAAAAGAAAAGCACATACATTACTGGCATTTGCTGATGACCTTTTGATAATTTTGGAAAGCCTCCTGGAAGGAGCAGAAATATTTATAGAAAAACTAAAGCATTTGGGTGTTAACTGACTTTAAAATAAATAAAAGGCACAGATGTTAACAAGGAATATGAAACTGGAAAACCAAATGGAACTGATGGGGAAAAACAATTTTACGAATAAGAAAAAAAGTGAAATACTTGAATATGAAACATGAATTTTATGTACCAGTAATATCAGAATAATTATCTTAAGGCATAAAATGAAATTAAGGACATGAAAAGATTTATCATTTCAGGGAGAATTTACATGATAAAAATGAACATTTTGCTAAGAATAATGTTTTCTTTTTCAAATAATATCTATTATGATAACTGATTGCTATTTAAAAAATGGCAAAAAAGATTATCTAAATTTTTATGGCAATTAAAAAAGAGGAATTAAATATAAAATATTGTAACATGTAAGGAACTGAGGACAGGACTACGTGGTTTGAAATTATATTTTGTAACCTGCTGCTTAGTCAGGATGAAATAATGGATTTTTCTGAGACATAAAGAGAATTTTAGAATTAGAAAAGCACAATCTGAGCTTTGAATGGTATGGATTTTTTAATGGTATACTAAAAGTTCAGGTTAATGTAGATTTTGAGAATTTTTATGTTAGAAATGCTATAACGAGACTATGAAATAGATATAAACCCAGGTTCTACCTGAAAATGCTTTTATGAGTCTCAGCATAAGCAGCATTTTACAGGAATGAAACAGTAGATAGAGAAAAATTGTTAACTTATTAAGAGCTCTTCTAACAGGAACATGGAGATTATAAAATGAACTCAAGAGTAATTGACTGAAGAAGGATTTAGTTTTAATGGTTTTCATATGCAGTTAAGAAAAAGATTTAAGGTAGATAATAGGACATTTGGAATTGACAACAGATGATAAAATATGAAGTTTAATTATGTGTAAATGCTGAACATGTAATTGCTAAAATGTAATTTAGATGTAATTTTGAAATGTAAAAAGAACAAATGAAAGACTGCGATAAAAACTTTGGATACAATACATTGATAGAACAGTGGGAAAATATGTGGTTAAAAGGACTGAAATTTACATTGTGTTATAATCTAAAAGATGTTTTTTATAAAATGATGTAACACTGATATATGCTTCCAGAAAAATTATCTAGAATGTATAGAGGAACTTTAAATTCATGTTGGACAACATGGATCATTTTTATCATGACTACTGGATTTGCAAAAAAAGCCAGAAATTTCTGGGTTCAAATACATGCAATGATACAACAAATTTTAAAGACCAATATTCTAAAATCAGAACTTTTCTTGCTGGGATTAATGAGATAGAGGGTGGAGTATAAATGCATTTATTACTACTGTTATCTTGTTAAAAATGTGTTCAATAAAATAATAATTTTTTTAAAGTGAGAGCTGCATATATAACATAATCACAATAATCCCTTCAGCGATGTTAGTGACCACATTTTGAAGATGAACTGGGCTGGACACAATTTTAATTTTTCAAGTACATGTAACATACATCTCTAACACAATGATTACTGTAGTTAAAAGGTAAGTACTGAATCAACTAGAAAGATTGTAATGGGTTAAAACTGTGAGTTCAGTTATTCTGATCATCTTCAGTGGCATTTTTTAAAAAAAAGAAATATAAAGATTATTGATATTTAAACCTCTGAGCCAAACTTTTCTACCAACTTTAACATTTATAATTCACCGCTTCTTAATAACCTCCTATGATGGTTATGATAAAGCATTTATTTACTCAGTGTTAGCCTTACCTGCTTTGAAGTGAGTTTAATAAGAGAACCTTCATACCCCTGGAGAGAAAAATAAAAAACTATATATGTACAAAATAATATACAAGATCTTTAGATCTGTACATTTAAATGTATCAACACATTGTCACACATTAATATACAGCATTCTTTATCATTTGCCTTTCTTTTAAGAACAGCAACCATAATTCATAAAAAGACCTAACTTTTTCATATGCCCTTAAGGCTGAAACTGATTTATAACAAGAACTTAATTTTGTATTCAATACTAGGATTTAAAAATGAGTTAAAGCAGGGGTCTCCAATCTTGGCAACTTTACGCCTGGTGGATTTCAACTCCCAGAATTCCCCAGCCAGTACTGAGTTAAAATACTCAAGCTGAATTATTGAATTAAAGTACTGAGTTGAAGTATTAAAAGTTATATACCATTACTTAAAAAATATTAATTATTGTGGGAACTACAGACATTTTTCACTTATCAACCGCAACTGGGACTGGTAACTGTTATTAAGTGCATAATTGTAAAATGAAAAAAAAATCACATGGCATTGCCTAATATGATCGCACCTGATGACAATTTGGTAGTTCCAGCTGTGATCATTAAGTGAATGTGGGTTTTAAATGTGACATCATGTGATGCAACTTTTGACTTCCTGCTGGCTTCCCCCTTGGCTTTGCTCATCAGAAGTTGCCTGTTGAAGGTCCCAAATGGCAATCATGGGCCTGCAGAGCGCTATGACCTTGATAAATGCACAACTGCCAGGTGCCCAAATCCCCATCACATGAATGAGGGGACAGTTGCATCTTGAAAACCTGTCGTAAGTCTCCTTTTTCAGCACCATCATTACTTCAAAACATTGCTCAATGAGTGGTCAGTTAATGAGGATTATTTGTACTGTATCTTGAGCAAAGCATACAGGAAAAAGCCCCCTACAAATCTATATGTAAAAGCAAGGTCATGTTTGTGCCAAAGGTACTTTTTTGCAAAAGGCAACTGGACTTTCTTGGTTGTTGTTTTTTCTTTGAGAACTTTTCACTTTTCATCCAAGAAGCTTCTTCAGTTCTTTTTGGACGAGAAGGGAAAACATTTTCCAAGGGGGGAGGACAAGAAAACTGTTTTCTCTTGGAAAAAGCCCTTTTGGAATTCCCATGACCTGGATGACTGAGAATCTCCATAGACATTTTTGCTTTGGAGTAACACAAATAAGAGCTTATACCATCTTTCTTAACACAGGCATCCATTCCTCACAAGGAAAATGTGCCATAATGACATCATGCGTAATGTGCTGTCATGAAGTCTACCATTTTGTATTAACATCATGATGCAATGCAGAGGAATTTGCAGAGGTTCACATTATTCAGGCCTGTTCAATACTGCAGATTCTACTGTTCTGAAACTGGTGCTGCTGCCCTGGGTTTTCTCCACACTGTGGGCTTGCCAACTAACTACTGATTCAGTTCCATTCCAGGATAATACCGCTGGTGGTCTTCATCCCCCGGTGCATTTTGCAGGAGGCCCGGGGGACACGGAGACCGGCGGCAGCCGCCATTTTGATTCTGGCCGAGATCTCGCGAGGCTTCGCGAGATCTCGGCCAAATGATCAGCCCAGAGTGGTCTGATCGTGACGTGGTCTGGGCGGGGCCTGCCGGCCCTATAAAAGGGCTGGCAGGCTCCGAGTTCGGCCTTTTCGCCCGGACCTTTCGTCTTGAGCAGACACCCGCCCGCCCTCCCTATCTTGCAGTGTGCTACTTAGGGTCGCCCTAGGGCAGGGGTCCCCAACCACCGGGCCGCGGACCAGTACCGGGCCGCGGGGCATGTTGCACCGGTCCGTGGAGTCAGCAGCTGCCGGCCCTCATGCCGCCACCCCCTCCCTCCAGCGCTTTGCCTCCCGCCGGGCAAGAGGCCTCGGGAGGCAGGTTCTGCCGGCCACAGGACGATGGATGGGACAGAGGGGCGGGAAGGACCGAGAGGCTCAAGCCTCTTTTGGCTTCTGCCGCGGGGCGCTTTTGCGTTTTTGGCTGGGGGGAGGCAGGAGGGCCAGCCTGACCCCCTCTCTCCATCGCTTAGCTCCCGCTGGGCAAGAGGGCTTGGGAGGCAGGTTCTGCCGGCCACAGGATGATGGCAGGAAAGAGGGGCGGGGAGGACCAGCACCCCCATGCTTAATCCCGCCCCCAGCCACGCCCCTTTCCGCCCCCACTGGGCCATAGAAAAATTGTCTTGCTGAAACTGGTCCCTGGTGGAAAAAACGTTGGGGACCACTGCCCTAGGGGACCGAATAGGAATTTTTGGTGGTCTGGCCATTTAGCCATGACCGTTTTTTCGCCTATTCCACACTGTGGAGACGGATAAGCGGTTAGGGGTGTGTGCACCTGTGTTAGGCTGATTGGCTTACCATTGGTCATTTGGGTAGGCAGGTTAGGGGCGGAAAACTGGGTGGTGGTTTAGCAACTGCGTGTTCTCTGTTGGGCATCTTTGGGGATGATTGACAGGTTCTCTCCAAAGGCTTGTGGTTTTGACGACCTGAGCAGTTGGGGGGAACCTGTCTTTGGGTCCCGCCCATTTAATTCCCCTTGCAGGGGTTAGCCGGCGGGACCTCCCACATGAGTGGTCCCTCACCTGGATTAGCATGGAGCTATGCCCATAAGTTGCCCCGGAAGTTTATTATACGTCATTTTCCGCCCCGGAAGCAATTGTTTGACCCTGCGGGTCCTTGTTAGGGTTATGGTTAATTATGCTAATTATGCTAATTTATTTAAAATAAATTATGGAAATTTATTTTAATAAAAATGACCCAGTTTTAAATCCAGCTCTTGTGTCCATGTCGTTACTCCACCTCTCCTGCAAATGCTGTGTAGAGAATGTTGCAGTCTTTTTCCTCCACTAGTTCTAGGGCAAAGGTTTTCTTGCTGGAGTAAACAACTGCTTTGCCATATCTGATAGCTCCCTTGTGAAGCCAAGGCATTATTTCACAGGAGCCAAATTTACATGAAAATAACCCTCTGTGCAAAGCCTCCTGCACAGGTGAAGATGAGTTTAACCTGGGACTGGGAGCACTTCCAGTGTGAGGCCAAACTGGTAGCGAAGGTAAATAGAAGCTAGCCCTGAACTGGTAGCGAAGGTAAATAGAAGCTAGCCCTGAACTGGTAGCGAAGGTAAATAGAAGCTAGCCCTGAACTGGTAGCGAAGGTAAATAGAAGCTAGCCCTGAACTGGTAGGTTCTATTTACCTTCGCTACCGATTTGGGCTCACATTGAAACTGCTCCCAGGTTAAGCTCATCTACACATGCACAGCAAGCTTTGTGCATACACAGAAGATTATTTTCACGTAAATTTGGCTTCGGTAGACAGATTTTAAGCCAGAGGACCAATTGGGGGGGGGGGTGTCCAGCTAGCCATTGCTACCGGTTTGGCAAGCAAGGGGAAATTCCCGCTACCGGTTCTTGAGAACCAGTCCGAACAGGCAGGAACCCACCTCTGGATCAGTTGGGCAATTTTACTGCTGTCCACTCAGAGAATACCTAAGGAGTCACCATCACCAGCAGCACATTCTGCAAACACTGATGATAAAACAACCGCAATGAGGCTGGAAGCACCAACTGAATTGCCAATTCTTCTGCATTTTGACAGCTATCCCTCTGGGTAGAAAGGTTGTATGATAGAGTTCTTTGTTGATATTTTCATTGCTAGCATGTAATTCACCACTGTTGCAAATTTTCCCCAAGGGTAAAGGTATGTGGGAATGACCTTGAGAGACAGGGGGAAAGCCAGAGGAATGATCAGGTAAGATACAGCTTAGCCCACAGAAGCCCACCTCTGCCGTCAAGCGTGGGGGAACTGAAACATCTCCCCCTGCCTAAGTAGTTTTTTGTGTATGATGACTGTATGTATGTTTTAATATATTGGGGTTTCTTGTTTTTTAGACTTTTTAAATGTATTATTGTTATTTTAGATTCCAACTATTAGATTTGTTATTATATATTGTTTTTATCAATGCTGTAAGCCGCCCGAGTCTACGGAGAGGGGCGGCATACAAATCTAATAAATAATAATAATAATAATAATAATAATAATAATAATGTGGGCATGAAGAGATCTGTTCTATTTTTTGAGCTGTAAAGGTGACGAGGAGAAATGCGCTGTCAGATCTGCAGGATTGATGTCAACTTGTGAGGTATTCCAGACACCTGATGAAACTGTTCTACTTTGTTGTAAGATTACATTAACAGAATCTTGCAAGTCTGATTGTGTTTTCAAGCCTTAATAAAAAGTGTGTCTGCTAAAAATACCAGTATTTATTATTAGATTTATCTCGCCTTTATTATTTTATAAATAACTCAAGTCAGCAAACATAATATTAATATTCCTTCCTCCTCCTATTTTCCCCACAATGACCCTATGAGCTGTGTTGGGCTGAGGGAAAGTGACTGGCCGAAAGTTAACCAGTTGGCTTTCATGCCCAAGATAGAACTAGGACTTAGTGCCCCAATTTCTAGGCCTGAGCTGAGAATGGGGATTAGAGTTAATAGCTGAGGGCACCCATGCTACCTTAGATGAGAAGCAAAAAGTCTTCAGAGAAAAACCCAGAAAGTCCAGTTGCCTGTTGAAGAATCACCTTTGGGACAAGGGCAGCCATGTTTTGTTTTGTTTTTAAGTTGGCAAGCAATGCCACTTCTGCATCAGCCTACAGGGAGAAACCTTGGGGGGCTTCCCAGAAATATTGTGGGTTTCCATCTTTCATGAGGCAAAATTATAAAAAGCAGTGTTTAAATGATTTAGAAAGTACCACGTGAAAAATACAATGGAAGATACCTCAAGTACTAAAACACCAGGAGTAAAATGCTCCCAATTTGTTCATGCCTGTCAGTCATCCGAGAGCCGGTCATGAAGGTGGCGGAGGCTCCGCCCACTTGCCCGGATGCTGCCATTTGGGTTCTTTTACCCGCTACGCGTATACAGAACACTTTGTGCATGGGCAGAGGGTACAAATCTAATCCAAATCCAAATCCAAATCCAAATCCAAATAATAATAATAATAATAATAATAATAATAATAATAATAATATTTTTTTAAAAACCCAAATGGTGGCATCTGGGCAGGTGGGCAGAGCCTTATGCTGTCTTCGTGACCGGCTATTGGATGACCGACAGGCACGAGCAAACCAGGAGCATTTCATCCCTGTAAGAAACTGCTGATGGGATATGTATTAGGCATTTGCAAAGCATTCAAAAGGGATGTTTGGCAAAGTAGGTGAGCATAAACAAAGCACATCTCTGTGAAAGCTAAAAGTCTTGCAAACGACCTGGCTGTTTTAACATTTCAAACAGAGTTGCTTTGTTGTTTCTAACACATTTGGGGAAACACTTCTTTCAAATGCTTTGCACAGTCATAATAATATGCATATAAATCAAGATGTCAAACAGAAATGACACAAAAAAGAATTTTTCCTATGCCAGTCAGTTCAAAAGTGGGTGGGTGGGTGGGGAAATGTAATAAAGTGGATTAAAAGATTGCATTACCAAAAAAGATGGATTTCATACCTACATAGGCTAATATTATTCTTTCTATAAATTAAAATGAGATTTATAAGCCTAGAACAAATTAAAAAACATGTTAGATTTGTTCATTTCCATTGCTGGTATTAGATTTTTTTTAAAAAACCAGTAAAATGTGCCTTGGAAGACTATATGGTAGCACCTACAATATGTGGCATGTCATTTATAGACATTATGAACTCTAGCTAATATTTGTCATCAGTAGAGGCTCGTATATGGAGCCTCCTTGACCACTGGAGCCTTCTTCACACCACTGTTAATACTTATAGCCATTTTCTTTGGGAATATTTGGCCAACTTAGCCACGTTTTCAGTTGAAATAAGGTATTATGATTAACCGTATTCCAAACTTTTAAAAATCCAGATACTAGGAATATTGTATTCTCCTACAGAAGAAGCCGTCAGACATTACTGTGGAAATATGCCACTGATAATAACAACACAAATCACAATGTTTCTATAAATAAGCACACCAAGGTTCTTGGTCTTAGTGTTGTCTTTCAAGATTGATATATCAAAGAAAGTACCTTGAATGGTCTGAACAAGAGATAAAGCTCTCGGGGTTTGATATCCAGGGGCAGCCCACTGACAAAGAGTGTTCGTACCTTTAAAAAAAAAAAAGATCCACATCAAGAAAAATGAAAACTTTCTGCAAATTTGCACCATATCATCAACAGTAAAATGTAAATTCTTCTAATTTATTAAATCTTCTCTCTCTGCAATTATACTTTCTTACTATACATGAATGAACAAACCTGAATTTCTTTATGAATTTCATATACAGTACTGTATTTAAATTGCTGACTCCAATAGACGAAATCCAACCAACAGACTGGCAGTCACTGTTATTTCCAATTATTAGGATTCTAATTACATTCTAATTACATGGAGGAATTGATATATCCTTAGCTGTCTTGACTTTATGTATGGTGTGTTTGGGTTGTATGATTGTTTTTAATAGGGTTTTTAAAAACGGTTTTAACATTGGATTTGTATATGATGTTTTACTTGTTGTGAGCCGCTCCAAGTCCTCGGAGAGGGGTGGCATACAAATATAAAAAATATTATTATTATTATTATTATTATTATTATTATTATGTCAATACAACACAGCAAACAAGATCACTATGCTGTATTTTGTATTTCATCACTAGTCAGGTGCTTCCCAAGCACCAGCACCCAACTGGTGATGAAATACGAAATAATAATAATAATAATAATAATAATAATAATAATAGTAATAATAATAATTATTATTATTATTTATTATGTCAATACAACACAGTAAACGAGATCACTATGCTGTATTTCGTATTTCATCACCAGTCGGGTGCTTCCCAAGCACCAGCACCTGACTGATGATGAAATACGAAATAATAATAATAATAATAATAATAATAATAATAATAATAATAATAATAATAACAACAATAACAATAATAATAATAACAATAATTATTATTATTATTATTATTATCATCATTATTCTCTTGCATTTCTACAGCATTTCACATAAGTAAGTACGTTGAAAAATTTGAACAGATTCCCCATCCATTGGGGATATATTATGTATTTTATAAGCTATCTTGATTTATTATCAAATGATGTTTCCACAACTTAATTCAATAATTTTCACAGGACTATTAAGCAGATGTGTTGAAATTGTGACAGGCATATGGAGTATATATTCCCATATGTATTCACTCTTCTTTACTTTTTTTTTTGATTATTTGAAGCAATAGATTTTATCTTGTGTAATAGATTTTTTTCTGAATATTTAGAAATGATTTTAAGTAGAAAGACTAGATGAATTTCTATGGTGCTATCTATTACTGAGTACTACTGCCATTATAATGTCTCTATATTTCATAAATGAGTAGAGATGTTCCTAGTTATTGTTTATTTATAAGATTTTTCAACATTGCTCTGCTGCATTCTGCAATGATTTTACTCTACCTTACACAAAAGATCTGCAGCTGCTTTTAAAAAAAGGAAATTGTCAGGCTTCCAGTTCATTTCCTGACAAGATTTTGCAGTTAGTATCTGATCTTTACAATCTCCCTTAAGTACATTCCAAACTCCTAAAAGGCCTCTCCAACTCATATCAAACTGTGCAAGATAAAATGCTCACTATGTGTCGTGTACTCTAAGTTTCACCAAATCAAGCATTATTTCTGCAGCATGCCAGATGTCCTCCAGCATTAGGAAGGTGCTTCATTTAGTACATATCTACACATTATGTTAAATGTCTTGACCTAATTGGTGCTGGTTCTTTTTAAAGATATATGCTAGTTTCAGTATCAGGAGAGAAGTAATTTCAGCCAAGACAAAACATTCTTCCTTCCAGCCAATTGCTCTACATGAAATATATTTGCTTTGCTTAGCCTTCCACCTCAATCTTCCATATCCTCACATCTCCCCCTGCAACAACAACAACAACAAGAAAAATGAAATCCAACAATCTTTGTGGACAGGGCCTGATTAGAGAAAAACCCAGCTCTACAATCATTACAAAGTAGTTGTGATGGGATTCAAAAAAATTGTATTATCAGTTTTGTAGGCGTGGCTTGGTGGGCGTGGCTTGATGAGTGTGGCAGGGGAAGGATATTGTTAAATCTCAATTCTCTCCCCACTCCAGGGGAAAGATACTGCAAAATTCCCATTTCCTGTCAATCAACTGGGACGCAGGAGACAGAGAATAGGTGGGGGTGGGGGGGCCAGTTGGAGGTGGTATTTACTGGTTCTCTGAACTACTCAAAATTTCCGCTACTGGTTCTCCAGAATTGGTCAAAACCTGCTGAAACCACCTCTGGTTCAGAAAACAATTTATCACAAAAAAACCCCCAACCCTCTAACATTCCCATCAGCCTGGATATCTATCAATCAGATATTCAGCACAGAAGTCTAGAACAGCTGATCAGTTTTTGTGCAAACACAGAGGCAGAAAAAACATTCTAGATAGACATTTAAATGCAAATCTAGATAAAAGTGTTCCAAGTGACAACTGTTAAGTTAACTTGCTAAAGACTGAGAAAGGTATTATTGAACTCAAAAAGCCAATTTACTGGCTAAAAGTATTGTTGCTTTTTGCCCAGAGAAAAACAAGGATTTTTTTTTTTAAAAAAGCGATTAGTCCTGATAGCATGTACATCCAACTGAGTTACCTCTGCCAAGACAAATTTGGCAGTTTTTCATATGTCTCCCTCTAATTTTACAAAGTTGTTTGACCAAGAACAAGAAAAAAGTCCCTGTCTCCAATCTTGCAATTAGTCAACTCCTTCAAGTATGGGGTAACTAAAATATGTAAACAGTAGAAAAGACAGGCTTGTTTAAACAGAAAAACTCCACTGCAGCTGAAGACATTGCTTCCCATTTAATGCTTTCATCTTCTTTATTATCTAAGATGGTTAAACAGGATATTTACTTTTCACTAAGTTATTTCAATCAACTAATAAGTAAAGCACTTAAATTAGGCAACAAAGCCCTTGAGTCATCTAATGTGAGATAATCTTCTTCCAAAGAAATTACCCAAATTCACTTTTCAGTAAATAAGGATAAAGGGCAAAGGGCAAATGTAAACTCCATTACTCTTGGAATTGATGTCTACAAGGTTAAAAAATTCAATGAAGAATTACTAAAAAGAAATGCAATTAGCAATTCAGTCTCCTTTATGTGATCAAAAACTGCACTCCACTTCCATCGTTTTTAGGATCCTATACAAGCTTTCTTATATTTAATGAATGTTCAAAGAGATTTAGTCTTGGATCAAGTAAAGAAGTCTTTTAATCTAGCATTCCGTTTTCATCAGAAGTCAGCTACGTGTACAGTCTCTAGAAAAGATAAACATGACAGAAATGTTCTTTGCGTCTCCCTACCGAAGGACCATTAAATATAGTAAAGTCTGTCTCTGTGTGTGTGTGTGTGTGTGTAATACATACAGACATTTCTCAAGTTATGACTACAGTAAGACATCACCTATCGCTGGTGTTACGTTCCAGACCCGGCCGCGATAGGTGAAATCCGCGATGGGGAATTTATCGACTGATAGTACTTATTTAAGTATTTATATTGTAATTGTTTGGTAAGTTTTCATTGTTTTAAGTGTTTATAAACCCTTCCCACACAGTATTTATTTTAGATACAGTATTTAAATACAGTATTTACAATTTTAGATTTTTTTTTTTTGAAAAACCTGCCGATCGAGTTCCGCGGGCTGTTTAAATCTGCCGATCGACTTCCTCAGAAACCCGCGAACCAGCGAAGATCCGCGAATGATTTTTGTCATTAATATTTCTTGAAAACCCGCGATGAAGTGAAGCCGCAGTAGGTGAAGTGCGATATAGCGAGGGACTACTGTAAATTCATATCAACATTTCTGTTACTAAGCAAGGCAGAGTTAAATCCCTTTGCCCCATTTTATGATTTTTTTGCCACAATTATTAAGAGAAATACCTGACAGTTGCCAAGCACCAAAATTTGATCACGCGGCCATGCTGCAACAGTCCTAAGTGTACAAACTGGTTATAAGTCATTTTTTCAGTGCTGCTGTAACTTCAAACGAACACTAAATGAATGATTGTAAACAAAGGACTACCTGTGTACATATATGAATAAGATTAATTTAAGATACAGTAACATAACAATTATACATATAAAGCCTATAAAACCTATTGAGCTGATCTATACCTAACTATACCTATTACAACTAAACCTATATATAAGACCTGTCTATTTTATTACCAGTCTATTTTACACTCCTTGATTGTGTGTAAGTCAATTTCTCCAATTTTGCATTTTCTCTGTTGTTATCTAAGTTCTTGTAGATTTTGCTTATTTCCCCTATGAAAGTAAAGCTGATTTGTTGCTGCCAAATAATCTCCAACCCATGTTTCCTTGTGTTAAATAATCAAGGCACATAAATCAGAAACCTAAATCTACAACCCAAAGTATCTATATAAGAGTTGACTTGCCCTCACTATCTCTGAAAGAAAAGTACATTGTTCCAAACTATACTATAACGAGAGAGAGAGAGAGAGAGAGAGAGAGAGAGAGAGAGAGAGAGAGAGAGAGAGAGAGAGAGAGAGATGCCAGCAGCTAAACCCAACAGCTTCATGGTATTGTACACATTAATGAAGTTGAAGCCCAAAGGTCCTAGTACAGTGGTACCTCTACTTAAGAACTTAATTCGTTCCGTGAGCAGGTTCTTAAGTAGAAAAGTTCTTAAGTGGAAGCAATTTTTCCCATAGGAATCAATGTAAAAGCAAATAATGCATGCAAACCCATTAGGAAAGAAATAAAAGCTCAGAATTTGGGTGGGAGGAGGCGGAAGAAGAGGAGGAGGACAGTCACTGCCCAAGGAAGAAGGTGAGGTCAGGGGAATCAAAAAAATCCAAAATTTAAGGCTTAAAAAAAAAAGAGGGACTCTGAGGCAGAAAGGAGGAGCACGCGCCTCCCATACACCCGGCGCAAGGCTGCCTCCCACATATTGCGCCACAGAGAGAAACCCGGGGGGAATGGCAGGAAACTGGTCGGGCCTTCGTGCCGCTCTCAAATTTCCTGGGAAATTTTTCCAGGCTCGGGTTCTGAAGTAGAAAATGGTTCTTAATAAGAGGCAAAAAAAATATTGAAAAACCCAGTTCTTATCTAGAAAGGTTCTTAAGTAGAGGCGTTCTTAGGTAGATGGAATGGAAAGAATTTCAGAACCTTCCAAAATGACTTTGCAAAGACTTAACTTTCTTCACACTAAAAGACATTTTTGTTCTTTTACACTTCTTTCTGATATCAATGAAGTACTTTAAGCACAAATTGCATTCAAATCTAACACTCCGGAATTCTACCAGACCTTTTGTACAAGTAAAGGCAGTCTTCAACTTACAATCATTTGTTTAGTGACCATTTGGAGTCATAACAGCCCTGGGGGAAAAGGTTATTTATAATCAATGCTCACAATTAAGACCATTGCCGCATCGCAGAGTTATATGCTTAAAATTTGGGAACTTGGCAATTGCTGGGTATTCGTGATGGCTGCAGGATCCCAGGGTCATGTGATCACCATTTGCTATCTTCCAGCCAGCTTCTGAGACACAAAGGCGATGGGGGATCCTAGATTCATTTAACAACTGCATTGAATAGGAGGGGGGAGTTCATAAAATTGAGTATGACTCATTTAACAATGCTTAAGTAATGGAAATTTTGGTCTGAAATGTGGTTGTAAGTTGAGGACTATCTGTACTTGACTTTTGACCATTTGTTTTGTGACCATTTGAAATTATGATGGTGCTGAATGAAGGGATGATAACTCTTGCTTGAAGAGTTGCTTTGAAGATCTACAGACAAAAGATTGCTTCCAGGTCAACTTCTCCCATCAATCAACTTGTCTTTTAAAATAATCTTTAATGAGAAAGTTAAAACCCATATTAAAATGGGAAGCACTTTGAGTAATATAGTTTAACGAATCCTATGATGTAGAAAATGTATTACAATCAACATTTAATATTTATTTTGCATTATTTCTTGTCAAAGACATTCTGGATCAGGCACAGAAAGGCAAAAACTGATTATCTTACAAACATTCACAATAATAATCATGAGATGATTGCTCACACAGTCCACAGATCAAAGAAAGGGCCATGGAAACAAAATGTTTACTTTTTATTCTTGGACCAAAATCCTAATATCTTTAGAAGAGTAAGAAGAAAGAAAAAACCAACCATATTGTCATAAGCAGAATGTTACTTCTTTGGCCTTTCAGATCCTACCATTATTCAATTTACACTTCAGTAGTCACTGATTCCTGTACTTTTCATATATGCATGTAGATAAATATCTGCCTAGGAGTGTAGCATTTACTAAGTATATTTTTTGGTATTTGATTTACTTTAGTTCCACCATTAATTTTTTTTGTTTTGTTTTTTAGGGGTTTTTTTATTCATAGTTTTTACAGTCCTACTCTATTTATAGCATTATAACAAGCTATTTCCTTTACTTTTATTTTTAATTTGAACCTTGAATTTGTAACTCATTTTAATTTGAACTTTATAATTTTTGTATATTAATAGTACAAAATGCTGGTCAGGGACTATAGCAATAAAGATTATCTGATTTAAATCAGGCAGTGTCAGATGGGGATTTTTAAAATCCTTCCATCTCTTTGCTCTTTGAAACAATTGAGGAACCTTACTTCAAAGATTTTTTTTCTATTAGAATCTTTAAAGTACTGTAGGCAATAAATTAATTAGGGAAAATATTTTTCTTTCAGACCTAATAAAAACCATGCTGAATGTTGTTAGCTTCAAAGAGATCTGAATTTTGATAAGTTCATATCGTTCCATGTCATTCAATAATTTATTGCTGGATCTACTTAGGCAACTAAGGAAAACTCTTCCTCATAATTTTCCTTCATTCTTACACGTGAAGACCAACTATTTTTAATCCTCATGGGGGTGGATGGGGGGGGGCAGTGTGGAAGCAAGTAGGGCTGTGACCCTCTTAGAAGGACTCAAAGGCTTAGCAAAATCAACTGGATCTATATATCTTGCCATCTGGAAAACTCCTAAAGAAACTTAGGGAATCTCTATTTACACTTGTACAGCATCTCAGCAAAGAGTAGTATAATGACGAAGGAGTGATCCGTATATTAAAATATCAATGTTTTACACTCAATTTTTTTCTGACACAAACACAAAGCATCCACTGCAGACAAAAGTAACCCTAAAATGCTAAGCGCAGTGAAGTAGGATAATGTGGGTTGTAGAAACAAACAACCCAAATAACACCAAATATTTCTTTCCTTAGTTAAAATTGCAGTTTAATGTTTCCAAATGTAAAATAATGCACTTGGGGAAAAGGAATCCTCAATCTGAGTATTGCATTGGTAGTTCTGTGTTAGCAAAAACTTCAGAAGAGAAGGATTTAGGGGTAGTGATTTCTGACAGTCTCAAAATGGGTGAGCAGTGTGGTCGGGCAGTAGGAAAAGCAAGTAGGATGCTTGGCTGCATAGCTAGAGGTATAACAAGCAGGAAGAGGGAGATTGTGATCCCCTTATATAAAGCGCTGGTGAGACCACATTTGGAATACTGTGTTCAGTTCTGGAGACCTCACCTACAAAAAGATATTGACAAAATTGAACAGGTCCAAAGATGGGCTACAAGAATGGTGGAAGGTCTTAAGCATAAAACGTATCAGGAAAGACTTAATGAACTCAATCTGTATAGTCTGGAGGACAGAAGGAAAAGGGGGGACATGATCGAAACATTTAAATATGTTAAAGGGTTAAATAAGGTTCAGGAGGGAAGTGTTTTTAATAGGAAAGTGAACACAAGAACAAGGGGACACAATCTGAAGTTAGTTGGGGGAAAGATCAAAAGCAACGTGAGAAAATATTATTTCACTGAAAGAGTAGTAGATCCTTGGAACAAACTTCCAGCAGACGTGGTTGGTAAATCCACAGTAACTTAATTTAAACATGCCTGGGATAAACATATATCCATCCTAAGATAAAATACAGGAAATAGTATGAGGGCAGACTAGATGGACCATGAGGTCTTTTTCTGCCGTCAGTCTTCTATGTTTCTATGTTCTATGTAAATGTTTTCCAAGGCACACTGAAAACTGCAGGAAATCGGAGGGGCTCTTCACAAATATCATATGAACAACACTCTACATCCAGTGCCCACTGTGCTTGATAGCATTGGGAGCTGTTTCCTGAAACATATTGACCTGGTTACCACAAATTCTGTGGGAACTGTGAGAGTGACAACCAACCTATCTCATCACTTGCCTGTGCACCAGCACTTCCACATAAGGATGTTATACCTTTTTAAAAACACTTTGAAAGTGAAATAAAACTGATCTTTCTTTCTTCTTTATTTCCCCCCCATGATGGAACTTCTATTCCATCCATCCTTCAATGGGCAGGAATTCTTTCTTCTCTGTGCTTTGCCGCTCCTGAGCTCAAGCACACCATTATATTTTCAGAAAGTTACTTGAGGAAAACTAAACCAAAAACAAGCAGGATCTTGATGCTTTTATGGTCACTTTTTGGTGAAAATGCAGAACTCTTGTCAATTTCTCTTGTCTACATGGGGCTACCTTTGAAAAGTGTTCAGAAACTTCAGATCGTGCAGAATGCGGCCGCGAGAGCCATTGTGGGGTTACCTAGGTTCACCCACGTTTCTTCAACACTCCGTGGCTTGCACTGGCTGCCGATCAGTTTCCAGTCACAATTCAAAGTGTTGGTAATGACCTATAAAGCCCTACCTGGCTTCAGACCAGAATATCTCCGGGATCGTCTTCTGCCGTACGAATCCCAGTGCCCGATAAGGTCTCACAGAGTTGGCCTTCTCCGGGTCCCATCGACTAAACAATGCCATCTGGCAGGACCCAGGGGAAGAGCCTTCTCTGTGGTGGCCCCGGCCCTCTGGAACCAACTCCCCCCAGAGATCAGAACTGCCCCCACCCTCCTTGCCTTTCGTAAATTGCTCAAGACCCACCTATATCACCAGGGAATCGGGGAATTGAGATATCTCCCCTGGGTTTATATAGTTTATGTATGGTAAGCTTGTGTTGTATGATTCTTAAATGATGGATTTTAGATAATTTTTAATATTAGATTTGTTACATTGTATACTGTTATTATTATTGTTGTGAGCCGCCCCGAGTCTGCGGAGAGGGGCGGCATACAAATCTAAATAAATGAAATGAAATGAAATGAAGTCTCCACCTGCCACGGCAAGAAAACAATCTGGACCAACTTTTCCATGGAAGTCCAGGAGGAAAGGATGACATAACGAGGGTCACATTACTTTGTTTGCTATTCTCTGCCACCACTTCATAAGCAGCGAAGAATAAGTTAAAGAATTTAAAATGAACTGGGATAGTTAGTTAAACATAATGTATATGTATGCAGTGAGTCCCCACCATCATCCATATACTTTGAACAATAAAGTAAGTATTGTTTCTTTGTGTTTACCTATGTATTTTAGTTGGATGCTTCTCATTTGTTAAGTCATACTTACCGTATATTCCACGATGATAAGTTGGCAAATCTCTACTTACACTAGCAAAAATAGAATTTATTCCACATACTGCCAAGAAAAGCTGATGGAAAAAATTATCAATAAAGTTCAGCAGGGGACAATGGAAACAAATCCCCAGCAGAAAAATTCCTGGGAATAAGAGAAGCAGGAACTGCATAATATCTTATAATTTATTTGGCCAGGGACCAGAACATTAGAGCAAGATGTCAAAATCCCCATAAATGGAGAAAGAAACCGATGCCAGGGCATCTGTATATCAGTACTAATATGAGATGCTGAATTTCCAAGAGTCACAGCAGGCATGGGGCCAAATCAATCTAACTTGGTGTACTCCATCCTCACATAAAATATCCAACATAAAAAGAAGTGATTCCGGGGGTTTCATTTTATCTGCATTATTTAGATATGTGTTTTCCAATTACACTGATACTCTTTATATGTGAAAGTTACTTCTGCAAGCAGTTCCCTTAATGACCTACAGTTTACCCACAATATTTGCAGAAAACCTTGCACTGTTCACTCCCTACTGATAACCAGCCAGCCAATCTGAATGAAATAGGAGAAATACTTAGCACGAGGAACATATTTTTGTCCAGTACTATAAACAAGAACGAAAATGTTTAAAGATTCTTTTTGTTGAGAACAATTTATAAGGCTATCTATCAAAGACCTTTTGTATATTACAGCCCATGGGACAGGTAGCCATTTATATGACTATAGGACTTCTTGTACAAAAATAGTTCTTCATTATACCACAATTAGTTTGGAGGAACATAACTGGACATTCCTTTTATATTAAAAAAAAAAGATTCTGCAGAGGTAGCTAGAGCCAACACTAAACACTTTGACATTAAATATACATTTGCTTCAAAAATAACTCCTTACTAGGATAAGGAGAAAGGTTGAAGCTTTGTTCTCAGCTTTAAATAAGAGCAACTTTAACTACATTAATGACACCAGAGGAAAGGATTAACCCTTCTGCCACAAATGTATCAATTTTAATTATGATATTCAGTAACCATGTTAGTCTGTCCTCTAACACAGTGTTTCCCAACCTTGGCAACTTGAAGATATTTGGACTTTAACTGGGAGTTGAAGTCCAAATATCTTCAAGTTGCCAAGGTTGGGAAACACTGCTCTAACATATCTTCAACAAGGTTCTAAGCCTAGCATTTTACCCAATATATTAGCTTCCCAAAGGCAGAAAATGAATTTTGAAATATACACTTCCTTGCTAACAATATGATGAGAACAGTTCCGCTAACCAGAGAGTGTGGTTCTTATCCACTCCAGGCACTTCTTAGTATGTACAATTTTTCCACATGGAAAGACATAAATTCACTTGGGAGATAAACTTGGCTTACCAAACCTCTTGTTAATGCAGTATATGTTAAAACCTGTACACTTGTAGTCCTCAAATTAGTGTTTAGTGATTGTTGAAACTTACAGTATGGTTCGAGTCATCTTGAACAGTACATTTCCAAATATAGTCTACCTTGTAGAGATGACAGAAAGTCAGAAATCTTGATTAATAGTTATATGGAAATGCTGCCATGGTTTTCCATCCCAATTTTCAAAGAATCAAGGTGTTGTTTTTTAAAAAAAAAAAAACCTTTAAGCATAGACTTAATTCTAAAATCCAAGTGCACGATGATATGTTTGTATTTGGGAAGAAAACAGGTACATTATTTTTCTAAGGAATGACCAGAAACAGGCTCCAATAAGAAATTATTTTTGTTTTCTTTAAAGTTCAATCACAGGTCAGCCAATTCTTAAACTATAAAATGTTATTGCACTAGTGATCAAGTCAAGGGTGAGCTGGTGCATAAGCCAGAAGGAAAGGACACAATGCTTTTTAATTTCCCTAACCATCTTCTTTCTTGCCTTATTTATTGAAAGAGAAGTTATTTCTTCACAAACAAGCTGTCCCGCCCTGTAAATCAGAATGCAGAAAGCTTCTTTGGAAGGATGTGAATGTAGCTTCAGTCTCCCTTAAAGCAGTCAAGGCTTTCCCCAAGGTTTAGAATGGTTATCCCTGAAACAGCAGCACAAACTCTAAGAAAAAATTCTTCAATGTCAAGAAATTTGTTTCAAAAATCTAAAGTCACTCTTGTACTTATAATATTTCAAGTGAAGCAACAAATTCCAATTTGTTCCTATAGTTCTTCATTTATAACCTGAAAAGCTTTCTCTGTCACTGCTATAGATTTAATATATCTCTGTAGTTTCATTATATGAACCCTGAAGAAAACTTAGAATCCAAGCAGATTAAGGAAAATTATTTTTTATTAGTACAAGAGGAATAGACAACAGTGATATAATGAAATAATAAAAGAATCCAAGGAGTATCTTTAAAAGCTTTCTCCTTTTCCAGCTCTGAGATATTAATAACTAAAGAAGTAAACACAACCCCCAACTCAGTGGTCAATTCCTATTTTCCTACACTCCTCCTTACTTTTTGAACATTACTAGAGATTTACCTATTACTACAGAAAGAGACTTTGAAATTTCGAAGTCTATTCCAATAGTTTTAAAAAAGCATTTCCTTATCAATCAAATGCCCAAAGATGTCTTTCCAGCCACATTCCAGCTAAGTAGAGGTAAAGGGTCATTCCCTCTTTTGCCATTTATTTTGCAAAAGCAAAACAAAAGCTAGTAGAGAAGTAACGTTTATCTGACAGAGGATATAAGATGGCTGGTCACAAGCTATTCAGGCCTTTCCTAAACCAAGACATCTTTTCTTTATAAAGAATACAATAATTCATAGAAGCAAGATATCCTTTTATTTAATACCAATTGAGGTTCAAAATTTGGCAGGTCATCTTGGGAGTCAGAGAGCTCTTCCATATTAGGTTGTAAGTGCTTAGTTCTTAAAATTAACAAATGAATTCAGTGCATTTGTTGTAATTTTATCCTGCTTTAGGTATTGTCTTGGCACATACTAATCCTATATTGGACAGATGCTTATGTTGCAAAAAAGCTACAAATATTCTTTCTTAGTAACACAGCAGGATTTGTATTATTGTGTACATGGTTATAAGTTTTTGGAACTGAAACAGCATATCAGGTACTAAGTAAGCATTATAAGCTTTGAATTCTTCCCAGCCATGATTAAAGTTTTCTTCCTCCTTCTTTTGAGCCCATGTTTTCTCAGATCTAGACTGAAAGAGTAATAGTTAAAAAAGCAGATGTATTAGATCTAAGAGAATAACTCAGTTTGATGCTGATGTTTTAAAAAAAGTGTTGCTGATGCCTTAAAGTTGTACATTGGCTGCTATAGATACTAGAAATTGGTGCTCAATACATAAGAGAGTTACAGATGATTACACCATATAAGTTACGTACATGATCAGAAAACAAGGACAACTAGTTTTCTTAATTATAGTAAACTAGGAATAAATAGTACACTTTCCTGTAATCCAGCGTTTACATTAGCTTATGGCAACTGATGAAATTTCTGAAAATTAAAACCATACATCTGGAGGCCACAAAAACTATGAAAGTCTTACTTTAACACCTCTTCTGAAATAAAGATCCTAGCTTATATTTTAATCTTCTTCGAGGAAAGGATAAATGTGTGTTTTTGTTGGTATCAACTGTTAGCAACCACACAGATACATTTTTAAATAAAAAATTCAAAAATTTGACAGAACACTAGTTCCAATGCAACCCAACTATGAACTAAGAAGTAACCCTAAATTATTTTCAAAATCCTACACAAAATAAAGGAAGTCATATTTCCATTCAAGAGATTTAAAAACTAAGAAAAGATCCAATGAAGTACCAAGAAAGATTGGAATAAGGGACAATGTATTTTTTTTCTGTCATTGCCACAAAGAGGACAATTTTTGTAAATACATACATGTAATCACTATATTATATCTATTACAATCAAGCAATGAGCATTATGTTTTATAGAGCCGAGGTGGCACAGCAGGTAGAGTGCTGCACTGCAGGCCACTGAAGCTGGCTGTAGATCTGTAGGTCAGCGGTTCAAATCTCATCACTGGATCAAGGTTGACTCAGCCTTCCATCCTTCCGAGGTGGGTAAAATGAGGACCTGGATTGTGGGGGCAAGAGGCTGGCTCTATTAAAAAGTGCTATTGCTAACATGTTGTAAGCCGCCCTGAGTCTAAGAAGAAGGGCGGCATAAAAATTGAATAAGTAAGTAAGTAAGTAAGTAAGTAAGTAAGTAAGTAAGTAAGTAAGTAAGTAAGTAAATAAACAAACAAACAAACAAATATCAGCCCTTTTTCCTCATGTTCTCGCTCATCCCGCCTCTCAATTTATTTATTTATTGGATTTGTATGCCGCCCCTCTCCATAGACTCTGAGTCCTCTGTGTTAGGTTTAAGAAGCAGACAGAGTGCTTATAAGTTCCCGTGTTCCTGCGGAAGCCATGATGGTGCAGTGGTTAGAGTGCAGGACTGCAGGCTACTTCTGCTGACTGCCGGCTGATTCAATTTGGCAATTCAAATCTCACCAGGCTCAAGATTGACTCAGTCTTCCCTCTTTCCAAGGTTGCATTGTCAGTTGATTCATTTGAAGGTAAGTTGCTCAAAAAAAAAAAAAAGCTTATTATTTGGGGAGACACAAAGCTTGGGGTATAGCCCAGCCAGATGTGACTGCACTTTGGATGAAATCCAGAGGAATTTGAGGGAAGCATCAATTGAAAATGAAAAAGAGCCCAGCCTCATAGCTGCTGCCCAGATCTTCAAACTTGGCAACATAGAACAATGGCACTGGGAGAGCCAATAGTCTGAGTGCCAATGCCAAAGCAAGCCATACTGGCCAAATTCCCCACCCCCAGGCCATGGCCGGCTGGCCAGCAAGTAAACAGAGTGAATTTCCCCACCCAGCACCCAGGGTGTAAGTTACGTTTGATATGTGCTGCCTGACTGAAGAACTACTGCATTAGATGTCTGAAGAAGCACTGCTTTGACAATTCAAAAAGCCATGCTGGCCGCTGCCTAGCTTCCTCACAGCTGTGCAGCTTCCTCCCTGCGCGGCCTGGCCCTGAGGACGCCCGCTACGTGTTGTGGTTAGCTCTGGCCCAGCTCCTGCCCCAAGGAATGTGCAGGTGGATGTGGGGGAGACATCCACATGCTGCAGGCCTGTTTTGCTCCCAGTGGAATCTGCCGACAAAGTCTCCTCTGACCAAGGAGCCATGAGTTACAGGGAGAAGAGTTTGGCAGACAGCCCAGGAGGAGATCAATCATCTGTATCATCTCTGGATTCTGAACAAGAATTAATGACACATCCACACATGCGTAGAGTGATGCATAGGAAGCAACAACTAAAGGATTATTACAAGAGAAAATGAGGCCACCTGTGGTTGGGTGGGGCTGCTGTAATTAGTGCTGCTGCTATAAATAGCAGCGTGTGGGTTTGGCCGTTGTAGAGAATTATCTGATCGTTGTGTTTCATGAATGTCTTGCTGACTCCAGCCTTTGTTTGTTGACTTTTCACCGCTTTGAAACCAAAGCAGAGCAAAGTATGTTTCACTTCGTGGAAGAAGAAGGGCTGTGACTTTCTTCACAGCTGCAAGCAAAGTACTTACGAACTGATAAGGGACTTGTACAAACTATCAGGTTGTTTTGGGACGAGTGCTCTTTGCAATACAAAAAGAGTGCTTAGTTTATTTTGAATTTTGTGATAAAGAACATTGTTTTGAATTTTCAAACGTGTGTGTGTCTGAAATTTGTACCTTTGAATTTTTGGGAGGCTCCTACCAGAGAGTCCGGCAGAACACTACGGCAGCTGTACCTCTACGTTGCTATGCTCACAAGCCAGAGATCACAGACGAAGATCTCGACACTCGCAGGGTGATGCTCTTTAACAAACCTGATATTGATGACTGGGAGGATGGGTGGATGAATGAATGAATGAATGAATGAATGCATGCATACATACATGCATATGTACATACGTACGTACATTCATACATACATACATACATACATACATATTTGGATCATGAAACAGTGTGGTCTCTGATCAAAGCTCAGAGACGTTTTTGAATTTGTTGATTAATAAGTTAATGTAGCTGCAGTTTAATAGCTCTCAAGGATGTTCTAATGCTTACATGCCACAGATCCCCTTTGTAACAACATTTTTCTCAGCACATTCCGATACAAAAAGCTCTGTCAATCAGTAAGCATAGCATGTGACACCTGACTGACTCTTTAACAAAACTCCCTTGTCACTCTGCATTTTCAGAAACGTATGTTCCTGTCCATAATCTTGTCGCATTTTTGCAAACTAAAAACTTTTTGGATGGCTCCCATCACAAAGAAGAAGCTATTAAATTCAGTAATGCACATTACAAGTAAGTTTTAAATTCTCAGTTGTTAAAGCTAGAGGGTGAAACATCAAGTTTCTCAGAATGAACAGATACATACAATTTATTCTTACTGTATATGGTACACGAAAGTGGATTTTATTGACTTAATAGCACAAAATATGAAAGTTTATGAAAGTAAAAATTATAAGTTCACTCAGAAGTGTGACCTACACTTTTTCACATGAAACAAAATTAATTTTAAATTTTTTGGGGGAAAAAACAGATTGTAAGCAATATCAAACTTTCTTCCTCAAATTTTATTCCTCAAGCTTCTGTTTCTCTAGAAAAAATGTTTTCCCCCCCCTCACAAATGAGAAATAAGCATAAGATACACAAATGACAAAGAAAGCAAATGAAATAGTTCTTGTTATTGCTTTTAAAAAGGAGGTACATTCTTTCTCCTGGAGTACATCATATGAATATTAATTCCATTAATGGAATTAGTTAGTTTATCTAATATTGGAATTTCACAAGTCTATTTATCACAAATCAAAAGCTTTAGCTAAGGGTCCTAACCAAACCACCAATGGTAATCATTTTTAACATCATCAATTACATCATCAAATACGAGCCTACCAAATGCGTCACTTTGGTTACAAAACCTGATACCTAAAAATCGATCAAATATTGAACAACAAAGATGATTAGAGGACTGAAGTTTAATGAAAAGAAGAACTAGGAGTGACATGCTGTTCCAATATCTAAGGGGCTGCCACAAGGAAGAGGAGATCACGCCTATTCTTCAAAGCATCTGAAGGCAATACAAACAGCAATGGATGGAAATTAATCAAGGAGAAAAGCAACCTAGAACTAAGGACAAATTTCCTGACATAACAATTAATCAGTGGAATGACTTGCCATGAGAAGTTATGAATGCTCCAACGCTGGAAGTTTTAAAGAAGAGATTGGACAACCGTTTGCCTGAAACGTTTTTGTTTCCTACTTGAGCAGGGGGTTAGACTAGAAGACCTCCAAGGTCCCTTTCAATTGTTGTAGTTGTTGTTGCCCTTTCAAGTTCCTATTCTATGAAATGTTAAAACAGGTTTAAAAAAATTAAATATATGTATATGAAAAACAGGAAAAGCAAACCATTTGGCAATTCTTATTAAGTAGCATAGAAGATCTAGTTACTCTATGACTAATCACAGCCTGTTATTTGATATAATATAAGAAATGTCAAAATCATCTGAGTGTCTAGGAAGATAAAAGGAGTAATTAACACAAGTCACTTCATATATCTCTATAATAAATGCAATATAAGAAAGTATGATCATTTCAACAAATATCGCCGGCTGACTTACCGGCCCCACGGCGCTGTTGCGGAAGGGCCGGGCAGACTCGGACCCTTCCGATGGCGGCCGCCATCTTGTTTTCGGCCGAAATCTCGCGAGGCGAGATTTCGGCCGAGAATGCCCTTCCCACGTGGCCGGGCATGACGTCGGGTCCGGGCGGGGCCTGCTGGCCCTATTTAAGGGACAGCAGGCCGGGAAGAAAGCCTGTTCGCCCGGACCTGATGCTAAGAGCAGACACTCGGCTGTCTGCTCTTGGAGCCTTTCGGCGGCCGCGTGAGGCGGCCGTCATTTCGGGCCTCGTTAGAGGCTTGGGGCACTGCTCGTCGCTCGCTTCGCCCATCCGAGGCTGCCGGTCTGCACATTTTCAAGGAGTCTTGGGCAGCAACGGGCTTGCGGCAGGAGTCCCGCGTGAGGCCCCCACCCCCACCCCACGTAACAGGCGGCCGCGTGTTGCGGTCGCCATTTTGAGAGCCTCATCGGAGGCTCGGGGAACGGTTTGGGGGCTTCGGGTCCGGCGGGAAGGCCGTTTGGCTGTTGCCCCCCCCCCTATTTTGGGGGGGGATCCTTGTGGTAGCCCCCTTGGGGACGTGGGGGGCTAGGGTGGGGGCTTGCGTGTGCGGCCCCTCCCGGTTCGTGGCCCCCAAAAAACAATAAAAATAAAACACAACATAAAATAAAAAAGGAGGACGGTTGGGCCCTCGGTGGCAGCTTCATGCTGCTGCGCTGCCTGTTTGGGCAGAGGCCTTTTGCTGCCCTCTTGGGGCCTGGGGGCCCCAGTTCCCTCAGGTGTAAATTAAGAACCATGGCACATATTAATCATACTCCTAATGAGACTGATGATGGTTGGAACGATGTCATATATTTGTAGGCAAGCATGGACATAGGCAGGAAAAGACCTATTGGTCCCTCTAGTCTGCCCTTGTCCTGTTTCTGTATTTTGTCTTGGGATGGCTGTATGTTTGTCCCAGGCATGTTTGAACGCTGTTGCTGTGGATTCAGCTACTGGGTCTGCGGGAAGTTTGTTCCAGGCCTTTACTATTTCAGTAAATCATGGACAAACTTCATTACAGCTATTATTTCACTTAATCAGGCCAGAAAAATATTAACAAGGGAGATCAGAGCAGCAAACAGGAACTACTCTGAATATATCCTAAGATTTTTATTAATATTGCTTCTTCATTGCTTATTTGGCCCCTATGACAATCATTAAGTGTTGTACCACATGATTCTTGACAAATGTATATTTCATTTATGTACCTTGAGAGCATATGCACCAAGACAAATTCCTTGTGTGTCCAATCACACTTGGCCAAGAAAATTCTATTCTATGGCGTTTTTTCGGGGGGGTGGGGGACTCCTAACCAGGTTTGCCCCCTTCCCCCCCCCCTGGCTCCTAGTGCGAGAGCACAGGCCCCTGGGGCAGCTTTTGCCGGGGCCTGGTGCTTTGGGGGCAGGGGGTTCGACCGCCAACCCTGGCCAGAGGGCCTCCGCCCCTTTTGACGGCTTACCCGTCGGGGCCAGGGAGATTGGGCAAGGGGGCCACCACGGGGTGGGACCCTTTCGCTGCATTGTCCTGGGCTTGCGGCAGAGGGACTTGTTTCCCCCCTTTTTGTATGTATAGCCATGCGTGCGGGAAGGCGGGGCTCCCATGCCGCTGCAATGTACCCCTGCCCTGAAAGGGCAAGCCCCACCTACGGGGGGGGGGGAAACTGGGCCCAGCCCATTTAATTATAACAACAACTACAACAACAACAATGGGGTTGGTTGATGGACGACCACCCCTGCTCGAGAGCGGCCGCTCTCTTGCTAGGTTTCTCTAAGGGATTCGGGATCCCTTACATGGGGGGTTCGAGCAGGCCTTTCGGTTCAACAACCTCCGGTTGGTTGTGGGACATAACGGCTTGTTCGGTCCGGGACAGCATAAGAGGTGGCCATGGGGAGGGGCCTTGGGCCCTTCCCGGAGCCGCCCTTCACGAATCTTGGGGTCTCCCCATTCAGGGGGGTCCCCTGATAGGTGGGTGATGAATCTAGGTTGATTCACCACTCGTTTTTTCTTAAAAGGGAGTCAGTGAAGGTTTTCGTTCCTGACGAACTTTGTTTGGCCGGCTTCGCATCTTTGGAGGCGGTCGTGGCCATGGTAATGCAGTGTGGGGATGGAGCCCTTATGGATAAATGCGACATTAAGTCAGCATCCCGGCTCTTCCCTATGCACCCGGACGGCTTCGCGCTGTTGGGCTTCCATTTCATGGGTGTTTTTAAGTGATCGGGGGTTTTACCCACGGGTGGCTCCCTCTCATGCTCTCTTTTGGGAGAGCTCGAGCACCTTCTTGGAGTGGGCGCTCAAGGGGCGCAGCGGCCCGGGCTCGGCGTTCACTACCTTGAGGGTTTCTTGATGGCGGGGACTGCGCGTGCAGAGCACTGCTTTGCTCCAATGCGGGTCTTCGAAGCCCTTTGCGCTCTGTTGGGGGTGCCTTTAGCCTCTACGGGGACCGAGGGCCCCGCCACCGGGATTACCTTCCTCGGTATTGAATTGGACTCAGAGGTGCAATCTTCTAGTTTGCCCCTGGTCAAGTTGGCACAAATCAGGGATCACCTTGGTATGGTTCTGGGGCTGCGGGAAGGTCACTCTTCGGCAGCTCCGGGACCTAGCTGGGATACTTCATTTTGCCCGCCGGGTCGTGGTGCCGGGCAGGGTTTTTTCTAGGTGGTTATGTACTGCGATGAAGGGGCTCTGTTTGCCCCATTATCGTACCCACTTATGTGCAGGGGTCAGGGCTGACCTCTGCGTGTGGCGGAGTTCTTAAAACGTTTTAATGGGTTGTCTTTTTGGGAAGCAAGAGCTTCTTTTGGAAGCTGATTTGCAGTTGTGCTCTGGTACGGCATGTACTCGCGCTTTGGGTTGTGTTGGGTGACCAGTGGGCTGGTCTGCGTGGCCTCCTAATGGGGGCCTCTCCTTCGGTTAGGGATTTGACCCTTTTGGTAGCTCTCCCCCTTGATAGTGGCTCTAGAGCTTTGGGGTGAGCGGTTTGGGGGGCAGGACTGTGCATTTTGGTGTGACAGCCTAGTGGTTGTCCGTGTTGTGAACGCCCTGTCCTCCAAAAGGGACAGGGTCATGCGGCTTGTCCGCCAATTATTTTTTGGGCACAGGTCCTTGTCCCTGACCACTCTGTTTTTAGCTAGGCATGTCCCCGGGTTAGATAACGGGGTTGTGACGCCTCGGCCCATGGTCAGTTGTCCTGGTTTCGGACCCTGGCCCTGCGGGCACGGATGTCGCCAGCGGCTTTTCCTGTCCACCTAGGGGCCGGGGGGGCTACTGTGCAGTAAAGAGGCGAGGCTTCCTGGGCTGCGGCACTCTTGGGAGTGTCTGGCACCCAGGGGGGGGCTTCGCAGCGGGCAGGTGAACTGTTTGGGATGGCAGGCAGTATACGGGCTACCCCTATAGCTGGCCTGCCCCAGTTGTGTACCTGGCCATATTGGTGTCCAGCTTAGGCAGCGTGGCCTTTCGGTTGGGACTATTAGGTCCAGGTTGACCGGCTTCGCCTTGTTTAAGGCGGGGGCGGGGTTATTGGTTTTATGGCGTCTTCCGCAGTGTGACTGTGCGGGAAAGTTGGGCCGGGGCCGCATCGCGGGCCGCCGGGTCAATTTGGTGCCTTCCATCTCATTATTTCAGTAGGTGGGTGCTAGTATGTAGGGTTTGGCCAGGCCACGTATGGATCCCACCATTCGGGAACGCTCGTTCTCGAGAGGCGCTGCCACTAGTGCGGTAACGGCCTCTCGATACGGAGGATTCGGGAAGTCGCCCGCCGGCGGTCAACGGCCTGTTTTAGGGTACGAACGGCCTGTTGAGGGTCCGGGTAAGATCTTAGGCCAGGTTCCTCCTTTGGTCCCCTTCTCTTCAACCCCGCCAGGACGCGACCGACGGTGTTGCTTGGGGTCAGAGCGCTCCGAGACCACTCAGCAACAAGTTACCATCGGGGTGGGGACCCTGCCGTCGTGGCGGCTGGGTCCTGGCTGTCTGGCTGGGGAGACGGGGTGTGCGGTGGGACAGGCGTTTCCACCGCTATTGCTGGGAGGGCGGCATCCCATTGCTGTGCCCAGGTGGTCCTGGGAGGGCGGCATCCCATTGCTGCGCCCAGGAGGTGCTGGGAGGGTGACATCACGTTGCTGCGCCCAGTTTGTCCTGGGAGGACAGCATCCCATTGCTGCGCCCAGGTGGTGTCGGGGGGGCGGCATCCCATTGCTGCGCCCAGTGGGGCTGGGAGGGCGGCATCCCATTGCTGCGCCCAGTCGGTGGCCAGGGGCGGCATCCCATCGTTGCGCTCAGAGGTGTGCTGGGAGGGCGGCATCCCATTGCTGCGCCCAGTTGGTGCTGGGAGGGCGGCATCCCATTGCTGCGCCCAGTTGGGACTGGGAGGGCGGCATCCCATTGCTGCGCCCAGCCGGTGCCGGGGGTCGGCATCCCATTGCTGCGCCTGGATATGTGCTGGGAGGGCGGCATTCCATTGCTGCGCCCAGTTAGTGCTGGGAGGGCGGCATCTCATTGCTGCGCCCAGTTAGTGCCGGGGGCGGCGTCCCATTGCTGTGCCTGGATGTGTGCTGGGAGGGCGGCATCCCATTGCTGCGCCCAGTTGGTGCTGGGAGGGCGGCATCCCATTGCTGCGCCCAGATGGTACTGGGAGGGCTGCATCCCATTGCGGCGCCCAGGTAGTGGGTCTTGCACCGTGGTGGCAAGGACCGGTGTGGGCCTGGGGGTCGTTTTCGATCTGCCAGGTTCGCGAAGCCTGCGGTGGCTTCGCACTGTGCGGCCCTCCACGCAGGTGGTGTGGTCGAGATCCTCTTGGGGGATCGCTGGTGGGTCGCCATTTTCCATTAGGGCCCTTCACCGGGTTAGACGGGGAGTTAAGGCCAGAGTACGGTAGTCAGAAAGTTATGCGGGGTGGTGTGGCCCATCCCCGCATCACCATAGATCAGCTGTGGCTTTACCTGGCTGCTGGTCTTCCTCTGTCAGAACTGAGGAACGCCATTTTCCCTTTTGGACCTGCAGTGTCTCTGCGTGAGCTGGCGCGGATAGAGGGGGGAGTCGGGGGGCCAAGATAGAGATCTGACCCCCGCTCCGTGGCAGGTTAGGGGCGGAAATCTGGGTGGTTTCAGCAACTGCGCGTTCTCCCTTGGGCATCTTTGGGGATGATTGACAGGTTCTCTCCAAGCCCATGGTGGGTGCTACCTGCGCACTTGGGGGGAACCTGTCTTTGGGTCCCGCTATTGAAGTCCCAGGGTAGGGGTGAGCCGGCGGGACCCCCCTCATGCGAGGGCATGGCAGGGTCTCAGGTGAGGGAGAGGTCCCTCACCTGGACCAGCATCGACTACGCCCATAGTTGCCCAGGAATGTTGACCTTTTACGTCATTTCCGCCCCGGAAGTATTTGTTTGACCCTGCAGGTCCACTGTTTCCGGGTCATAGTGGAGCATGTTGATTTATGCAAATTTATGCTAATCCATGCTAATTTAATTAATAAATTATGCAAATTTATTATAATAAAAATGACCCAAGTTTAAATCCAGCTCTTGTGTCCGAGTCGTTACTCCGTCTCTTCTGCAATATCGCCGGCTGACTTAGCGGCCCCACGGCGCTGTTGCGGAAGGGCCGGGCAGACTCGGACCCTTCCGATGGCGGCCGCCATCTTGTTTTCGGCCGAAATCTCGCGAGGCGAGATTTCGGCCGAGAATGCCCTTCCCACGTGGCCGGGCATGACGTCGGGTCCGGGCGGGGCCTGCTGGCCCTATTTAAGGGACAGCAGGCCGGGAAGAAAGCCTGTTCGCCCGGACCTGATGCTAAGAGCAGACACCCACCCGCCCTTCCCTATTTTGCAGTGTGCCTAGTGGGTCGCCTTCGGGGGCCGAATGGGAATTTTTCGCAGCCTCGCCCATTAGGCCAGGCTGTTTTTTCGCCCATTCCACACTGGGGAGATGGATGTGCGGTTAGGGGGTGTTTGTGTTTAATTAGGTTAATTGGCTTACCTCTGGTCATTGGGTAGGCAGGTTAGGGGCGGAAATTTCAGCAACTGCGCGTTCTCCCTTGGGCATCTTTGGGGATGATTGACAGGTTCTCTCCAAGCCCATGGTGGGTGCTACCTGCGCACTTGGGGGGAACCTGTCTTTGGGTCCCGCTATTGAAGTCCCAGGGTAGGGGTGAGCCGGCGGGACCCCCCTCATGCGAGGGCATGGCAGGGTCTCAGGTGAGGGAGAGGTCCCTCACCTGGACCAGCATCGACTACGCCCATAGTTGCCCAGGAATGTTGACCTTTTACGTCATTTCCGCCCCGGAAGTATTTGTTTGACCCTGCAGGTCCACTGTTTCCGGGTCATAGTGGAGTATGTTGATTTATGCAAATTTATGCTAATCCATGCTAATTTAATTAATAAATTATGCAAATTTATTATAATAAAAATGACCCAAGTTTAAATCCAGCTCTTGTGTCCGAGTCGTTACTCCGTCTCTTCTGCAATACGTAGTCATCAAGATAAAAGCTTTCATTAAACAGTGTACGTACTATATTATGAAATCTGCCATTTAACTTTTTGCAAGCAAATAAGCTTTTTGTATTTTTGGACAGGTAATCCTTAACTTAGAACAACTCACTTAGTGACCAAAGTTACAATGGCACTGAAAAAAGTTTTTTATGACTGTTTTTCACACTTATGACCATTGGAGCATCCCCATGGTCATGAGAGGCCACATGAGGAGAAGCGCTCCTCGATGTGAATGATGTCAAGTTGGCCTTGCCCATCCAGTCACATGACTACCTAGCCATGCCGAGTGCATATAGGGACTACTCAGAGGGCCGAAAAAGTGAATTTTGATCGGTCCTCACACTTATGACTGTCCCCACATTTTACATTTTGCGCCCCATCTTGTCACCACGATGAAGAGAATCATTGGAGTTTGAAATGAGTGTTGTTAGGTATGCTGCAACAGGCATAAATGTGAGGATGGCCGTAAGTGCAAGGACCAGTCATAAATCACTTTTTTCCAGCCTTCTAAGTAGTTCCTATGCACATAGCCATGCCCACCAGGTCACATGACAGCTAACCACGCCCCCATTACATAGCCAGTTAATCACGCCCACCCACATGACCACCAAACCTCTCATAAGCCACGCCCACAGAACTGGTTGTTAAAAGATTTGAATCCCACCACTCCCTATATATTGAGCACGTCCAAAAGACAGCTGAGAAAATATCTACAGACTCCTCACATCCTGAACATAAACTCTTTCAATTCCTCCCCTCAGGATGTTGCTGTAGGGCATTGTATGCCAAAACAATTAGACCTAAGGAAAGTTTTTCCCCTCATGCCATCACTCTGCTGAACAGCTAATTCTCACATTACTAATGTTTACATACAGTATATTCACCCATGTAGTATGGCTGTGGTATTATTATCCTTCTGATTATCTGTTTTACTACCCCCTCTTATTGGTTTTATCATTATTTCAATTATTATTACTCTATTGCTTTGCAAGAATCCTAAAAGCTTCTGTACTGGAGACAAGTTCCTTGTGTGTCTAATCGCACTTGGGCAAATAATGTGTTCTGTTCTAATTCTGTTCTTATTATTATTCCTATTATTTTCTCATTCTTAATTCTTAATTCTTATTCTATTCCAATCACAGATAGCCAAACTCTGTTCTCAACCCTCAGCAATCCATTACCAAGCAAAAGATTGGATGTGGGATAGATAATATTTGCCAATTACATTTCTGTTTTCCTTCTTCACATTTGAAGATTTGACAGAAAAATCTTAAAAATTCATATATTACTCTTACAAGATTGGTGCAACTGGAAGATAGCATTAACTTGTCCCCATAGCTGGGTTACTGATTAATGTCATACTTGCTGGAACAAAATGACCTGTTTTTAGGAGTCGGAAGGTATAAAAAGGCTGCTATTATTTGGAAAATAGTGTCATATAACATAGCATTCTTGAATCCTGCTGTAAGGTGTTTATGAGGTGATACCAAACCAACATATATTATGTGATAAAAGTGAATCTGTGCAGTGATATAGATACCATTGAGAAAGTGCTATTAGGAGTGCTTGTGGGAATATAGATTTATCCCGAGGTGGGTTCCGGCCTGTTAGTACTGGTTCTATAGAACCGGTAGTAACTTAGCAGCTTGGGTCTCTAGAACCGGCAGTGACCCAGGCCTGCCACGCCCCTGAACTGGCTCTCTTGGCAGTAGCGGCAGTGGCGCCATCTTGTTTTTTGTTTCCATGCAAGGGCAGAAGCTGGGTTTTTAATCACAGCGCATCAGGAAGTGAACGAGCAGCAAAGAAAAAATCAAGAAAAGATGGTGGCGTCCAAAGGACCGGCACCAGAGAGATCAAACGCAAATTGTGCAATTTGGCAGCTGCTACCAATACCGAGTCGCCTACTGCACAGGTAGCAACCCACCACTGCTGTAGCACCACTTATAAATGACAGCCTTTGGTTTCACATTACGTGAGATTCTCTTCACAGGGTTCCAAGTAACACCCCCAATGAAAGAAAACTCTGAGGCTTGAGTTTCCTGAACACTCTACTTTATTAGAAATGTCATATTGGCACATCAGGGAAAACCCGAATCAGAAAGCTTCCGGTTTTCCACACCCAAAAGAAAATTCAAGTCCCTGCCCCAGCACCCATATGTCCATCACATCGATCAAACCATGCACCAGCCCAATTGGAGATGCCTCCCAGGTACGCCCTTCCAAGTGCAGGGCAGAGTGACTTTGATTATATGATTATATTTCCCAGTTCATACAATCCCCCCTCCCAGTTTCTCACAACATAAAATGGCAGGCCTGAGGATCTAATGCCCAAGGTGGTTTCCATGCTATAAAGCTATCTTAATCAGCCTGACAAATAAACCCACAAAAATTACTAGCTTGCAAGTACAAAGCTGAGAATCTTTCAATATCTTGCACTCAGTTTTTATTTCTTACACAAGCATATTTGTCTCAAAATATGATCCCATTGTACCTGCACAGGAAGTAGAACTTTAAAGCTATGCAAACAATGTCAACACACCAAAGTACAGTATAAGCTATTTCTTTCTTTGATTCAGGTGCCACCCGATTTCTGAAATAATCTAGGAAGCTCACAATAAACATACAGGGGGGAAAATCTTATTAATAAAAATAAAGTAAATAAAAACAAACTGGAATGTTCGTATCTTGCTTTCCTTCTGTAGGTCTATGACTGTAACAAAGATTTGATTGGATTATATAAACCATATTTGAAGATTAATAACCACAGCTGCTCAGTAGGATTGAATTGGTGGTGGTTCCTCTCCATCCAGGCCCATACAGCCTGCAGGCACTGGGAGAGACCATTGACAGCCTCACTTGGCTGGCCTTTATAACAGCAGAGAAGAGTCACGGTTCCATACAGCATAAAGAACACTGTCAGCTATTTTCTCACCTTATTTATTGACGTCTGAGCTCTCGTCTTACCTCCAAAATTCTTGGATTCTGTGTCACTAACTTAACTCATTTTCCATTATTAATAAAAACAGAATCTTCAGGTGACTAAAAAGGGCTTTGATAAAACAGCTGATACTTGCAGATCCGAGAGTTGGCAAACCAGAATATGTGAGCTGTTAGATTTTTGTGGTCTCATTTGTAAGAAGTATGGACAGAAAATAGTATTTGTGGAAACATCTGGCAGGTCTGTAAGTTTTTTTTCCATTTTTGAAAAGGTAAACAATCAAGTATTTTCTATTCAAATATTTGTATAAAACACTGAAGGAATTTAGTTTCTTCTTTAAAAAGCAAAGGTGGAGAACCTGTGACCTTCCAGATGTCGTTGAGCTCCAAATCTGTCCATATTGGCTAGGAGGGCTGATAGGGACATGTGGAGAGCCTTGTTTTCCCCTATTCCTGTTTTAAAATCAGGCTAACTATTTCTACTGATAGTTTTCTGTAACTTCCAGAAATTAAGATAGCTATACGCAAACAGGAGCTTCTTTTTTTTTTTTTTAAAGAGCAACAGTCGGAGAAGCCTAGTTTTAAGATAAAATTGCAATAAATGAAAACACTGGCTATTCTTTTTGCTGGTGAACTGAAAAACACAGCTGTTCAAGAAGCAGATTTGCAAATATTTATGTTATGTATATTTCCTTGGATAAGGGCAACCACTGACATGAGCACAAGCTGGGAAACAGATGAGAAGCTTTAAAACACCTCCCAACGGAGCCCTCCAGTGGATGCATACTGGATCTCTTTCTCCTTAAAAGTCTTGTTCCTTTCCCTATTTATCAAATGGAACCCAGAAAATAATATCATGTATGATCTGAAATCTCATATGCTTATGATGCCAAAGAAGAGAGGAGCCAGCAGAACAGGAAAGCCAAGGATGGGATTGTTCTGCCAGGCTCTCTGGTAGAAACCTCCCGAAAATTCACGGGTACAAATTTCAGTCACACACACGTTTGAAAATTCAAAATCACAAAATTCAAAAGAAACAAAGCACCTTTTTTGTATTGCAAAGAGCACCCTTCCCCAAAACAACCTTGTCGGCTGTACAAGTCCCTTAATCAGTCCTTAAATACTTAGCTAGTAGCTGTAAAGAAACGTCACAGCCCTCCTTCTTCCCACGAAGTGAAACACACACACACTTTACTCTGCTTTGGTGTCAAAGGCATGAAAAATCCACAAACAAAGTTAAGACACAGCGAGGCACGATCCTGAAGAACTACGATCAGATAATTTTCCACAAGGGCCAAACGAGCACGCTGCTATTTATAGCAGCAGCTCTAATTACTGGAGCCCTACCCAAACACAGGTGGCCTCCCTTATCTCCTGTAATATTTCCTCAATTTGTCTCTTCGATGCATAAGTCTGCGCCTGCGTGGGTCTAACACTTTGTCATCCGAATCGACCGAAGATAATGGTGATTGGCTTCCTGGACTGTGTGCCAAGCCCCCCTCTTCCAAGTCACCCCCACCTTCTTCTTCGTCCGAGGAAACTGCACTCCCTGACTCTGCCAGCAACAAAACAGGCCTAGGACATGTTGACGTTTCCCCTGCCTCCACCTCCACATTCCCTGGGGCAGGAGCTGGGCCAGAGCCAACCACAACAGGGATTGGAAAAATATTTACTGAGGATTTCAACCCACAATAACCAGAAATATATTAAATAACATATTCTGATACAAAGGAAAGGGTTTTTTAAAAATGTCAACATGAAAAAGGGCCATAAAGGGAGAGAAAAAAGCAATACTGTACATATTGGGGATGAGAATATAAGCAGTGCTGATGCTTGTGATGCCATTTTCAAAATTATACGGCTATGTCAGGCCACTTCCATATTTTGGCTAATAAAATTATAGGGGCATGCAGAAACATACAGTTAAGTCTAGGTTACCAGTTGGCAAGATCCCCAGCTAGAAGGCATTTGCACCGGAGGCTGAATAAGAACACGGACACCAAGAGCTGGATTTAAAATGGGTCACTTTATTAAAGTTAAATGAACTTTAAATGACTATCGTCAAATAACCAGGACCTGCAGGGGTCATAAAATATTTTGGGGTGGAAATAATTCACGAATAACCTTCCTGGGCAACTTATGGTGGTAGCTCCTTGCTGAACAAGGTGAAGGTACCACGCCTTCACCTGGGTCCTGGCCACGCCCATGTGTGTGGGAGGGCTCACCGTCCCCTCCCCTTCCGGCTATTGGGATAGGTGAGACCCAAGGGCAGCCCCTCTCCAATTGCCCAGGCCAGTCGCGACACCATGAGCTCCTGGAGAGGGGCTGTCCATCATCTTAAAATATGCCCAAAGGAGAACATGCAGTTGCTAGCACCGCCCAATTTCCGCCCCTAACCTGCCAACCCCAGTGACTAAAGGGAAGCCAATTATCAAATTAGGACTAAATGCACTACACCCAACCAGGCCAATCCTCACTCCCCAGTGTGGAATAGGCGAAAAAACAGTCGCAGCTAAAACGCCGAGACCCCAAAAAATTCCTATTCGGCCCCCGTGGGCGACCCCTTCAAGGCACACTGCAAGATAGGGAGGGAGGGCGGGTGTCTGCTTCTTCGTGAGCCGGGGGTGAAGGAAGAACGCCTGTGGCGTAGACCTATTTATAGGGCTCGCCCAGCACACCCCCGGCAACAACAGGCAGAGCCAGCATGCGCGGCCCAGCAACAGTGATCTTGCAGTCCCCTGCGAGATCGCAACCTATTTCTGGGCTCGCCAAGCACGCCCCCCGGCAACAAGGGGTAGAGCAAGCGCACGCAGCCCGGCAACAGCAATCTCACAGTCCCCTGCGAGATCGCAAACGCCAATCAGGCGTTTACTTTGCCGTGTTCCTCCTGACCCCGGGGCAATTTTCGCCGGCAGCTAAATGCAGCCAACTAGCATTTCTCTGGTTGTTATCTCAAAAGCTCAAGATTTTTTACTTGGTGTGTGGGGCCCAATTAAAAAAAACTTAATTATTTCCCAAGAATTAAAGGCTTTTATTTGCAAATAAAAGGTTACCCAGAAGCAAGTTTCAAAAATGGACACAGCACTTGAAACATAGAAACATAGAAGACTGACGGCAGAAAAAGACCTCTTGGTCCATCTAGTCTGCCCTTTTACTATTTCCTGTATTTTATCTTAGGATGGATATATGTTTATCCCAGGCATGTTTAAATTCAGTTACTGTGGATTTCCCAACCACGTCTGCTGGAAGTTTGTTCCAAGGATCTACTACTCTTTCAGTAAAATAATATTTTCTCATGTTGCCTTTGATCTTTCCCCCAACTAACTTCAGATTGTGTCCCCTTGTTCTTGTGTTCACTTTCCTGTTAAAAACACTTCCCTCCTGAACCCTATTTAACCCTTTAACATATTTAAATGTTTCGATCATGTCCCCCCTTTTCCTTCTGTCTTCCAGACTATACAGATTGAGTTCATTCAGTCTTTCCTGATACGTTTTATACTTAAGACCTTCCACCATTCTTGTAGCCCGTCTTTGGACCCGTTCAATTTTGTCAATATCTTTTTGTAGGTGAGGTCTCCAGAACTGAACACAGTACTCCAAATGTGGTCTCACCAGCGCTCTATATAAGGGGATCACAATCTCCCTCTTCCTGCTTGTTATACCCCTAGCTATGCAGCCAAGCATCCTACTTGCCTTTCCTACCGCCCGACTTGGAGTGAACCTCTTTTATACAATTCTGAACGGCTTACATCGCTATAAACCAATCATGAAAAATAATATTATACAGTACATTCATTCCCAGTACTCATAGTAACATAGTTCAACTAAAGGTTAAAGGGTATACCAGGGCTTTTCTCTTATCAATAGCATTCCTGCACTAACAAGTAAGTAACCAGTAACTAAGGTCTTATCTATCATGTTAATAGGCATTCCTAAGTACAAAGGCAGATGGTCTGGTTTTTCTCTAGTGCCACGATGTCTATGCAACAAACAGGTTAACCAAGTGGTGAAGGCACTACAAACAGGTACAAAACACCGTAGCTATAGCTATGTACTAAATAATAATATATGAATTAAAATGGATTATCAATACATGAGTAAAAACATTAATATATTGAGCAAAAATCTCTACTTTATCACTCCTCTCCCCCTTGAGGGTGATCCAATGTCAAAACACAAAATGTTATATACAGTACCTCACAAACATATTTGCTAGTGCTGTGTTTCTAAAAGTTAGACTGTTGAAAAGAACAAAAAGAACCACGAGGTTCATCAGCCTGTTTAATGAAGGACAAAAAGTGTCAATAGAGAACCACTGATTGATCTCCATAATATTATGGTTTACAGTAATACCTCATGATACGAACTTAATTGGTGCAAGGAGGAGGTTCGTAAGACGAAAGGTTCGTAAGACGAAAAATTGTTTCCCATAGGAAACAATGTAAAGTCAATTAATCCGTGCAACCAAAAAACCCCCCGCAAAAAAACGGCTTTCCGGCTGTTTTAAAAGGTGACAGCCGGCCTGGGGGGCTTCCCAGCACCCCCCCGAACCCAGGTTCGGGGTTCGGGGGGGTGCTGGCAAGCCCCCCAGGCCGGCTGTCACCTTTTAAAACACCCGCGCCGCTTCGCAGCTGTCTCCTGAAGCCGAACGCGGAAGTTCAGCTTTGCCATTCGGCTTCAGGAGACAGCTGCGAAGCGGCGCGGCTCTTTTAAAAGGTCGCAGCTGGCCTGGGGGGCTTGCCAGCACCCCCCCGAACCCGGGTTCGGGGTTCGGGGGGGCTGGCAAGCCCCCCAGGCCGGCTGCGACCTTTTAAAACACCCGCGCCGCTTCCCATCTGTCTCCTGAAGCCGAACGGCAAAGCCGAACTTCCGCGTTTGGCTTCAGGAGACAGCTGCGAAGCGGCGCGGGTGTTTTAAAAGGTCGCAGCCGGTCTGGGGGGCTTGCCAGCACCCCCCCGAACCCCGAACCCAGAAGTTCGGCAAAAGTTCGGGGTTCGGGGGGGTGCTGGCAAGCCCCCCAGGCCGGCTGCGACCTTTTAAAACACCCGCGCCGCTTCGTAGCTGTCTCCTGAAGCCGAACGGCAAAGCCGAACTTCCGGGTTCGGCTTCAGGAGACAGCTGCGAAGTGGCGCAGGTGTTTTAAAAGGTTGCAGCCGGCCTGGGGGGCTTGCCAGCACCCCCCGAACCCGGAAGTTCGGCAAAAGTTCGGGGTTCGGGGGGGTGCTGGCAAGCCCCCCAGGCCGGCTGCGACCTTTTAAAACACCCGCGCCACTTCGTAGCTGTCTCCCGAAGCCGAACGCTAAAGTCGAACTTCCGCGTTCGGCTTTGGGAGACAGCTGCGAAGCGGCGCGGGTGTTTTAAAAGGTCGCAGCCGGTCTGGGGGGCTTGCCAGCACCCCCCCAAACCCCGAACCCGGAAGTTTGGCAAAAGTTCGGGGTTCGGGGGGGTGCTGGCAAGCCCCGCAGGTCGGCTGCGACCTTTAAAAACACCCGCGCCGCTTCGTAGCTGTCTCCCGAAGCCGAACGCTAAAGCCGAACTTCCGCGTTTGGCTTCGGGAGACAGCTGCGAAGCGGCGCGGGTGTTTTAAAAGGTCGCAGCTGGTCTGGGGGGCTTGCCAGCACCCCCCCAAACCCCGAACCCGGAAGTTTGGCAAAAGTTCGGGGTTCGGGGGGGTGCTGGCAAGCCCCCCAGGTCGGCTGCGACCTTTTAAAACACCCGCGCCGCTTCGTAGCTGTCTCCCGAAGCCGAACGCTAAAGCCGAACTTCCGCGTTTGGCTTCGGGAGGCAGCTGCGAAGCGGCGCGGGTGTTTTAAAAGGTCGCAGCCGGCCTGGGGGGCTTGCCAGCACCCCCCCGAACCCCGAACCTGGAAGTTTGGCAAAAGTTCGGGGTTCGGGGGGGTGCTGACAAGCCCCCCAGGCCGGCTGCGACCTTTTAAAACACCCGCGCCGCTTCGTAGCTGTCTCCCAAAGACGAACGCTAAAGCCGAACTTCCGCGTTCGGCTTCAGGAGACAGCTGCGAAGCGGCGCGGGTGTTTTAAAAGGTCGCAGCCGGCCTGGGGGGCTTCCCAGCAACCTCCCAAACCGAACCCGGGGTTCAGCAAAATTTTGCCTCTTCTTACGAACTTTGTTCGAGTTACGAACCGGCGTTTGGGAGGCTTCTGGGAAGCCCCGCCGCCCGGCTGTTACCTTTTAAAACAGCCGCGCGGCTTCCCAGCAATCTCCGAACGCAGGTTCGTAACTCGAAAAAAGTTTGTAAGAAGAGGCAAAATTTTTCTGAACCCCGGGTTCGTATCATGAGTTGTTCGTAAGACGAGGGGTTCGTATCTTGAGGTACCACTGTATTTTAAAGCAATTGACAAACTTTGGACACAAGAAGACATCAGGGTGGGAAGGAATTGAATACAACAGCATGTCATAAATTCAACACTAAAAAGAAATACAAAAATAACCACCCCAAATTTGGTAATAAGAGCATCCCAAAATTCAAAAAAGGAATCATCAGTGTGCACAGTTGAATTCAAATTAACAGACGGTTTAAGGATTCCTTAAGAATCTCAGTAAGAATCTTACCCTGCTGGTCAATTTAACAGCAGTGTATTACAATTGACAAGAGCATAGAGACCTCCCTGACTTCCTAATAAAAAATCCAACACGATACGGGTTTAGATGGCTCTTTGTGAAAAGGAGATACCGTAACTACTTCTACTTGTAACTGACTAAGGGTGTCTGCTGTAACACCTGTATAAATCTCAAGAGATGCCAAAATATTGTTGTTGTTGTTAGTCATAAAGTCGTGTCCGGCCCATCGCGACCCCACGACAATGTTCCTCCAGGCTTTCCTGTCCTCTACCATCCCCCAGAGTCCATTTAAGTTCACGCCTACTGCTTCAGCCACCTCATTTTCCGTCATCCCCTTCTTCTTTTGCCCTCAGTCTTTCCCAGCATTAGGCTCTATCCAGTGAGTCCTTCCTTCTCATTAGGTGGCTAAAGTATTTGAGTTTCATCTTCAGGATCCGGCCTTCTAAAGAGCAGTCAGGGTTGATCTCCTCCTCTGATCTCCTTGCAGTCCAAGGGACTTGCAGGAGTCTTCTCCAGCACCATAGTTCAAAGGCCTCAATTCTTTGGCGCTCAGTTTTCCTTATGGTCCAACTTTCATAGCCATACATTGCTGAGAAAACCATGGCCTTGACTCTATGTGGAGAGAGATTGTGATCCCCTTATATAGAGCGCTGGTGAGACCACATTTGGAATACTGTGTTCAGTTCTGGAGACCTCACCTACAAAAAGATATTGACAAAATTGAACGGGTCCAAAGATGGGCTACAAGAATGGTGGAAGGTCTTAAGCATAAAACATATCAGGAAAGACTTAATGAACTCAATCTGTATAGTCTGGAGGACAGAAGGAAAAGGGGGGACATGATTGAAACATTTAAATATGTTAAAGGGTTAAATAAGGTCCAGGAGGGAAGTGTTTTTAATAGGAAAGTGAACACAAGAACAAGGGGACACAATCTGAAGTTAGTTGAGGGAAAGATCAAAAGCAACATGAGAAAATATTATTTTACTGAAAGAGTAGTAGATCCTTGGAACAAACTTCCAGCAGACGTGGTTGGTAAATCCACAGTGACTGAATTTAAACATGCCTGGGATAAACATATATCCATTGTAAGATAAAATACAGGAAATAGTATAAGGGCAGACTAGATGGACCATGAGGTCTTTTTCTGCCGTGAGTCTTCTATGTTTCTATGTTTCTATATACAGTCATTGGCTGGAGAAGAGTTAATTTTTCTGCAGCTTTTACCAAAATACCTATGTCAGCAGCAGCTTGTAGGGAAGCTGGAAATCTTGCTGCTTCTGGGTCCACCTTTTTTTTGGAAAAATATGCCATAGGGCATTTCCACCTGCTCAACATTGATGTTAGTCATATGCCTTTGTTTATGTACAAACAGCTGAAAAGGCTTTGCTAAGTCAGGCAAACTCAGGGCAAAATAAGGCATCGACTTCTCTTTAATTGGAAAGTAATTGGAGAAATGCTAATCTGATTTACTGCTTTTAAGTCCTGCATACAATAATATTCAGTGAAGTGGGGTTTCTTTACCGGTAATACTGAGAGGTTGAAAGCCAATTTAAACTTCTATATTAACCCATAAGTGGTAAACCTCTCAACTGAAATCCCTTCCTTGTTTCCCATTTCAAGTTGGAAATCTACTTGAATTGGGATCACATACTTTGCTCTTCCTGGCTTTTCATTCACCCACATCCAAGGAACCATAGCATCCAATATAATTAATAATAATAATAATAATAATAATAATAATAATAATAATAATAACAACAACAATAATAATAATAGTAATTTATTAGATTTGTATGCCGCCCCTCTCCGAAGACTCGGGGCGGCTCACAACATAACAATAGTACAATACATTACAAATCTAATATTAAATTTAAAAAGTCAATTTAAAAAACATTAATATAAAATAATCAACTTGAGCAATTGCAAAAGAGTCACTTGCATCTGCAAGTCAAATCATCAATGCATAATAAAAACATGAATTACAATGGGTTAACATGGGCTATCTCGTCATGGTTATTGGGGAAGAACATGAAATGCTCATGAGAAGATTTGGAGATAATGACAAGACTAGCATAAAGCTGAAAGCTGATCACTGACAGCGCCAGTACTGAAAGAGAAGTTCCTGGTTTTACAAAGTCATCTGCAACTGAGGCATGGTTAGTGAGAAACAGGATCCTAAGAAAAAGTTGAAAGGGTCCAATCAGAAATGAAACATACTTAACTACCCTGTTTCCCCCAAAATAAGACATCCACTGATAATAAGCCCAATTGGACTTTTGAGTGCATGGCAATAAGGCCAAGCGCTTATTTCAGGGTTTAAAAATATAAGACAGGGTCTTATTTTCAGGGAAACACGATATATAGAAACATAGAAACATAGAAGTCTGACGGCAGAAAAAGACCCCATGGTCCATCTAGTCTGCCCTTATACTATTTTCTGTATTTTATCTTAGGATGGATATATGTTTATCCCAGGCATGTTTAAATTCAGTTACTGTGGATTTATCTACCACGTCTGCTGGAAGTTTGTTCCAAGGATCTACTACTCTTTCAGTAAAATAATATTTTCTCATGTTGCTTTTGATCTTTCCCCCAACTAACCTCAGATTGTGTCCCCTTGTTCTTGTGTTCACTTTCCTATTAAAAACACTTCCTTCCTGGACCTTATTTAACCCTTTAACATATTTAAATGTTTCGATCATGTCCCCCCTTTTCCTTCTGTCCTCCAGACTATACAGATTGAGTTCATTAAGTCTTTCCTGATACGTTTTATACTTAAGACCTTCCACCATTCTTGTAGCCCGTCTTTGGACCCGTTCAATTTTGTCAATATCTTTTTGTAGGTGAGGTCTCCAGAACTGAACACAGTATTCCAAATGTGGTCTCACCAGCATTCTATATAGCGGGATCATAATCTCCCTCTTCCTGCTTGTTATACCTCTAGCTATGCAGCCAAGCATCCTACTTGCTTTCCCTACTGCCTGACTGCACTGTTCACCCATTTTGAGACTGTCAGAAATCACTACGCCTAAATCCTTTTCTTTTGAAGTATTTGCTAACACAGAACTGCCAATACAATAGTCAGATTGAGGATTCCTTTTCCCCAAGTGCATTATTTTACATTTGGAAACATTAAACTGCAGTTTCCATTGCTTTGACCATTTATCTAGTAAAGCTAAATCATTTACCATATTGCCGACGCCTCCAGGAATATCAACCCTATTGCACACTTTAGAGTCATCGGCAAATAGGCAAACCTTCCCTACCAGACCTTCCCCTATGTCACTCACAAACATATTAAAAAGAATAGGACCCAGAACAGACCCTTGTGGCACACCGCTTGTAACCTGACTCTGCTCAGAATACTCGCCATTCACAACAACCCTCTGGTGTCTATGCTTCAGCCAGCTGCAAATCCATTGAACTATCCAGGGATTAAGTCCAATCTTCACTAATTTATCTATCAGCTCTTTATGTGGAACCGTATCAAAGGCTTTGCTGAAGTCCAGGTAGGCAATATCCACGGCACCACCTTCATCCAACACCTTTGTGACATAGTCAAAGAAATCAATGAGATTAGTCTGACATGATTTGCCTTCAGTAAAGCCATGCTGATTTGGGTCCAATAATTTATTGTTTTTTAGGTGCTGATTTATCCTCTTTTTCAGTAGAGTCTCCATCATTTTAACGACAACTGATGTCAAGCTAACTGGCCTGTAGTTACCAGCTTCTTCTCTACTGCCCTTCTTGTGGATAGGCACAACACTTGCCATTCTCCAATCCTCAGGAACATCTCCTGTTAACAAGGATTGGTTAAACAAATCAGTCAGGGGGGTAGCAATGACAGATCTGAGTTCTTTAAGAACTCTGGGGTGGATGCCATCTGGACCCATTGCCTTATTTATCTTTAATCGTTCAAGTTCTTCTAAGACATCGGCTTCTAAGATCACTGGAGCTGAATCCGTACAGTTGGAGGCAATGCTATATCCCTCTATAGTATTATTTTGTAAGGTGTCTTTTGAGAAAACTGAACAGAAGTAGCTATTGAAATGGTCAGCGATCAGCGATATGTTTTAGGAACAAATGGGTCAGATAATTAGATAGTAAAATCATATAACAGAATGACAATGATACTCTCTATTCAATAGAGTTTAGTGGGTACATGGACATAAATGACACATTCATCTCTATCATCTCTGATAGCCAGTTGAAAATCAATATTATATGAACCTACTATAGACAATGGCGGAAACCATCAAGAAATTCTACTGCAAATTACTACTGCAAATTACTAATGCAAACTTAAGAAAGACAAAGTAATGAGTCATTAGAATGCAAAAGATAGTGGGTGGAAATTCTCTATTGTAAGAACTACAGGAAGATCTGGATTTGATAAACATAATATTACAGGAAACAGGTGAATAAAGTTATGAAAAGAATATTCTTTGTTTATGCCTAACATGTCCTTTAAGCAATACAAACAGAATTTGTACTTGCTTAAAGCAGCATCAGAGGCCCAACATTGGAATCAAACCAACAATATAGGACACTGAAGATGGAGATGTGAAGCCTAATTAACTAGACCATTTACAGATGTAGATGGTGGTACAGGCTGAGGGATTAGCAGGATTAGGGAATATTAGGTATGTTAGCTGCCTTGAGTTATAAAAAATAATAAATGCAGCATGATTTTTAAAAAAAACATATAACACTTCCCTGGTACAAAGCTGAAGGGATTAGATACTGTAGCCAAGAGGTTAATTCTCTGCCTTACAAGGCAAAGGCTGCAAGTTCAAATCCCAGGGAGGGTATGGCTAGCTGAGGAGGCCAGAACAAGGCCAAAATAGATGTATCCATAGCCACACCCTTTCTGGGATTGGAACCTGGGACTCTTGCCTTGTAAGGCCTTAACCTCTAGGCTACTCACTCATCTCCTGTATCCGTTTGTACCAGGGAACCATGTACCATGTACCATGAAGAAAGGTAGTAGAAAACATGCAGGTTATGGGTCTTTGTCCCATTACTTCTGTCTATCCCACCTGGTCAGGCAGGGAAGATATGACTTTGAGGGAGGTGAGTGGTATAGAAATATGAAATATAAATAAAGAAATATTGCAGACCCCGTCAATTAAATAATTCTGACTGGTAGGATCTAGGAAGAAAGCTTTCTCTGCTGTTGTCCAACCCTATGGAATATTCTTCCCCCGGTAGTAAAACAGGCCCCGAGGACCCTGGCCTTTCATCATCATCATTTAGGGAGCCCAGGAAAGCACTCAGCCATGGGGCTGATTACTTCCTTGAAAGACCACCCTTCACCTTTTAACTAATGTTAATCTCTTGCTTTTAAATTTTAGAAGCCCAAATCACAAACTATATCTGATTCATTTTTGGCTATGTCATAAGTGCTAATTAATTGGAGAAATCAATGATGCTAGGAATGGTTAGTGGAACAAGAAGGGGCAAGCAAAGAACAATATCAAAGGATAATCAAAACAATATCAAAGCTAACGCAAAGATGAACATCCAATTTCTGAAAGGAGCTATGCATGGAGAACACTTGCCTGTAAAGTTGCTAAGAATCAGACTCAACTGAATAGTTAAAACAATATATACTGTTTTATATGTTGACATTGTATTGTACGCAGCCCAAAGTCCCCCTTTGAGAGAATGTGAAAAATAAATAAATAAATAAATAAAATGTATTAATGGGAAGACGGGCACAAGGGCACATGAGCAGAATCAAAAAACAAGATGGCGGCGCTTGTAGTGCCGCTGAGAGAACTAGCTAGGCGTGGCAGGCCTGGGTCGCTGCCAGTTCCAGTGACCCAAGCCACCAAGTTACTACCAGTTTTATAGAACCGGTATGAACTGGGAGGAACCCACCTGAGGTACATACCAAGAAACCTTCAGGAATGGTGGAGGGAAAAGTGTTCTCTGCCACCTCCAACCATTACTGAGAGTAAGAGTCCTGTACCCAGCAATTTGAATCCTGAACAAAACACTCTTTAAGGGATTGACAGAACAAATACTTTTAAATTAGGTTTCCACTTGTAAAATCCTAATGTATACATATATTAGAAATAATTCTTGACTGAAAAAAGGATATATAAAAGATATCAAGTAAATCTACAACAAGGAGTGGGACGTAGCCAATCTTGGCTCACTTTGAGAAGCTAAGCAGGATCATATTTGGTTAATACTTATTTGGAAATACCAAGGCTATAGGCTAGATTGGGAAACTGAAAAAGCATCTTTGAATAAACAAAGCAAAGCACTTCTAATTGTTGCCCAAAACATAATAGAATAACAGAACAGCAGAGTTGGAAGGGAGCTTGGGGGTCTTCTAATCCCCTTGCATAAGCAAGAGACTATTTTCCATTTCAGATAAATGGCTGTCTTATTTTTTCTTTAAAATCTCCACGACTTCTGAAGGCAAGACATTCTATTGATTAATTATTTTAGCTGTCGGGAAATTCACATGTCCATGACATTAGCAGAAGTTAAACTTGACTTGAGGAAGTACAGTGTTCCCTCGATTTTCGCGGGGGATGCGTTCCGAGACCGCCCGCGAAAGTCGAATTTCCGCGAAGTAGAGATGCGGAAGTAAATACACTATTTTTGGCTATGAACAGTATCACAAGCCTTCCCTTAACACTTTAAACCCCTAAACTGCAATTTCTCATTCCCTTAGCAACCATTTAGATTATTACTCCCCATGTTTATTTATTAAAGTTTATTTAAAAAAATATTTATTAAAGGCGGACGAAAGTTTGACGTATGATGTCATCAGGCGGGAAAAACCGTGGTATAGGGAAAAAAACAGCAAAGTATTTTTTAATTAATATTTTTGAAAAACCGTGGTATAGCCGTTTTGCGAAGTTCGAACCCGCGAAAATCGAGGGACCACTGTACTCCGTTTTTTAAACATATCCAAAAGTGTTACAGTATAGGCTTAATTGGTGATAAACAATTTCACATAGATCACATCAAACAGTTTGATTTTGTTTGTGCTTGAATGGTGGTGATAATTTCCCATTTAATTACTGCTTATGTGAATAATCACTGTGCTTTTTTCCTACCTATTAAACTTTTATGCAGAATTGTTTGCATTTCATTGCCACATACAGAAAGTGACGTCACTGCTTATAATTCCTCTACAGCCACATACATCTTCCAACTGACTAAGACTTCGTGCAGTTGATGGATTTTCATCCACGAAAACACATTTGCCAAACGAGGGTAATTCTTCATTCAACTGATGGACTTTAGTACATTAAAGATTATGCTTAGTCTGTTTCTGCTTCACGAAAGTTGGATATCCTTCTGAGAAAACCCCAAAGTAAACAAAATTTACAACCAAGTGGTAAAGAAATGTCCTATCGAGGTTAAGAGGGGGCAATATAAATAAATATTTCAGTTCGTGGGAAAAATGCAAGGAAATGCAAACTTCCTCGGTACTCTAGAGCAGTGTTTCCCAACCTTGGCAACTTGAAGATATTTGGACTTCAACTCTCAGAATTCCCCAGCCAGCATTCGCTGGCTGGGGAATTCTGGGAGTTGAAGTCCAAATATCTTCAAGTTGCCAAGGTTGGGAAACACTGCTCTAGAGATTATTTGCTTTCTCTTGCATTGTCCATAAGTCCAGGAGATTGCCAAAAGAATTATCTTAATGGACCAGGAAATTAGGCAGAGAGTAAATGAAGTTCAATAATATCTGGCAGAAATCATTACACATGAAATATATACATAAAAGAATCATAAGAGGGGAAGGAATTATTGCTGCTACTAATGCTGTATATGAAAGTTTTAGCATCAAGGGTAAATGAATTGAATTTTATCCTATGTCGGGGATAACAATTTGGGGACAGTGATAGACAGATTCCAAATGTGGAGAACATTCTGACAAAACAACTATGGACAAAAGGCTTTAGTGGAAACATAAGCACAAAGCACCAGTTTACTACAATTATTGTTATTATTATACTAGTCTCCTTCTATGGCACACTCCTACTTCTGCTTATCTCTGTCCTATTTCTGGGAAGGTGGTCATAACTGCCAAACAAACTAGTGCAACCTCTCATTATTTTTAGATTCAAGGATTTTAATTAAAATTTTAATACAAGAAATCAGATGGGCCAGGCAGTGTGAAGAAGCAACAGCACTGCCTATGAGCATATTTGTAGTGTGGGCACTATATGGTGGATTCCTAAAATACCCAAAGGACTACAGAAAGACCATTCTAGATTGTATCAACAGATGCACCAATCCTAACAACACTGAAGTACTAAATGTTGCTTGTTTGTATGATTTATTTTATATCTTTCCTCCAGAAGTTAAAATTTTTCTCCACTATGCTCCATCCCAGCGTCCGGTGAGGTCCCACAGAGTTAGTCTCCTCAGGGTCCCATCAGCTAATGCCAGTTGGTGGGACCTAGGGGAAGAGCCTCCTCTGTGGGAGCCCCAGCCCCCTGGAATCAGCTCCCCCTGGAGATTTGCACTGCCCCCACCCTCCTTGCCATCCAAAAGAGTTTAAAAACTCATCTTTGTCACCAGGCCTGGGGAAACTAGATCTTCCCCCCAACCAATGAGTGTTTTTATCATAATTTATTGGGTGAATGTCAATTAATATTTTTTTAAGTGTTTTAGAATTTTTTAAAAAAAATTAATTGTATTAACTGGATCTATTGTATTGTTATGTCTACTATATATGCTGTGAGCTGCCCCGAGTCCTCGGAGAGGGGCGGCATACAAATCCAATTAAAATATATATTTTTTAAAAATCCTATTTTTTGTCCACAACAAAGAGGCTAATCTGAGAAAACCAGTCCCAAAGTCAATCTATGGCAATCTATGGCTGAAAACGGTGCATTGCTCTCCCCAGTCCTAGTTAGCCCTCTGGGTTAAGAAAAATGTTTCTACAGCTCTGTTCTTCTATGAAAGATTCTTGTTCTCATCACAACTGTCTAGCTATTAGAACTACCAACTTGTCTTTTATGCTATACGAGGTGCACTCGTTGCCAGATTATTTCAAGGACCAGTTCTGAGAGTTTGTTTGACTGTTGAAACATTGAACAACCTGGAAACCATAATTTCTTAAAGATTCTCTCCCTACTTTAACAATTGGCGGGTTAATTTCATGAGTGCATTGGGAGAGCAGGCAAGGGAGGGGTCATTAAGAGAAGTGGTTTAATGGAGCAGACTCAAGGAGTACCTGCCCAGTACTGTAATGCAAAAATGAATTCCTTTCACAGGGTTTTGGGGATGATCATATTGTATTCATCAGACTTCTGTAAAGCTATGATAAATTGTGTTCACCTTTGATGCAATAAGACATTTAAATGTATTATTGGTTCCAAATTGTATTAGTTAATGAACATTCATTACAAAGTTACAATAGCAATGTCACGCAGTGTTTAAATAAAGGTATTTGAAAAGATTGAACCAATTTAATTATCCACAAATAAAAATACAGCAAACAGATTAATTACATATTTTGAAAAAAATGCTTATAAAAGATGGGAAAGTGGTTGAAGAAATATGGGATGGTAACACACAGTCTGTTGTGGGTAAGGAATGTTGAAAGAAACAAAAATGTTTGCCCACTTTATTATGTTGGAGCAAGAGTTGTGATTTGTCAAAAGAAACATAAAAATAAGGTGAATGAACTGAGATTGCAGAAATTAAGAAATATATGTGGCAGAACAAGAACAAAGAGAATCGTGAATGGATGTGGCTTGAATACAATAGTGAATAAACTGTGTGAAAAAAAGAATAAAATTAAAATAATTTGGACATATTGTAAAAAAAATTATTTGTAAAGGAAAGTATACAATGTGAAAAGGAATGGGTGAAAAGGAAAGAAAACCAAGAAAGTTGTGGTTGAATGGGTTAATGAGAAACTGAAAAGACATTTAACAACAAAAACCAACTTTACAGGCATAGTGGAAGCTATGATAGCTTCCCAAGACAAAAAAATATACTGGTAAGTAAAGCAGAGTTGATACAAACCAGATTAAGTTAGGCTTCTCTTAGATTTCTTATTTCCTACTTTCAATATTTTTCTGTTCTATTTTTGATTTTGCATTTTGCATAAAGTTACTTGTCTTCATTTAATATAGTTTCAGCTGCTTCATTTAGCACTATTAGAAATAGCTATACTCTCTTGGAATATTGAAAGGTTGGACTTTCTGAACTTTAAGAAACAAAGGCATGGATTTTAGTTTGGGGAATTTAACAAACATTCTACCAGGACCACCACTTCCCCCCTCCCCCTGTACATGTATTATCCTGTTTACACCATCAGTTTTAGCCAATCTACATTTCATATAATTCAACTATTAGTGCATCCCCATTAATCATGAAGATTCTTCAGCTCGTAACTGATGCTGAAGATACGATAGTATATTAGAAAGATATAAGCTCTGGAAATGGAAATTTGGATTCATGTCTGACTTTAGCCACAGATTTATTTGTTTTTGTAAAATTAGACAAGATACAGTATGTTGCAATGTTTTTTCTTTACCTCGTGGTAGCAGTTTCTGATTTCTAAGAATTCCTTATTGGATTACTGAAATGGTTCTAGGGTTCTGGCTTGTGTTACATCGACTCAGCATTAATGCCCCGAGTCAAAAAACAAGCAGAGAAGTAGCTATGTGGGTTGGTTGTATTTGCATGGTTTCTACTTCCTCACTCATGAGTTACCTGCTTAATTCACCATTCGCGTTTCACATACCTTGCTGAATTATAAACTGACCACTGGGGCTAGGTTGACAAAACATGCTAAAACATACTCATCTAGCTTGTTATTGTAGACATGGACACTGTACTGCTATCCTACTAAAAAGCCTTAGGAAGAAGCACATTTTGAAAAAAAGTTTTGGAAAAACAATGGAGGGTGGTGAAACACCTCCCTCCACTGGCTTTAAAGAAAAATATATCTTACATGTTACCTAGATTTTGATCTATAGTTTCGATTCCCAATATTGGCAGTGGAAGTATCAGTATATTCTATAGATTTCCTATAAAATATGATACAGTATTTCAGTGAGGTAAGCACACTGTAAAAACAATAGGAGTGTTCAAGAATACTAATCAATTAAATTGCCAAGCTAGTTTGTATCACACAAAGTTGAGTGAATGAGAACATAGTTCCCATTACTTAACTTATTTTTATTTTCATTTACACCGTACTTTCATTTTCCAAGATTTAGCATTACAGTATTAGACTATGCAGCTGTAGAAAGCTAAATATGAACATATGTCTCATTTTAAAATATCCGGGGGGGGGGACCCTCTTGGTATAGTGTGTAAAGTTTCTGCCCACCTTAGAAGCACATTTAATTTTCTATACTCTCTCCGTCAAATATTACTGGGGTCGGATATTCTAAGGAAAAGATAGTCCTTTCTTTCCTTTTTAGTAAATTAATTTTACTGTCAAGAGCCATACAGCACTTGACATCACTTCAGATTCAATTCCAAAAAAGTGTTGTAGAATTCATGGGGATGAGTAGTTTTTCGGTGTGCAACTTTTAAAGCAGCATCTCTTTTTCTGGAATCCATGTCAAAATTCAATTCAACCCTACGTAACACAAATATTAAAGAATAATATTGGAGTAGAATATTAAATTAACCTACCTCTCTATAAAACAAGAGGCTCTTAAAACAGTATTGCCTGGTTTATCTCCTGCTACTGTAAAAGTAATGAGAGTCAGTATTTGAATATAAGTTTTTGGGAAATGCTGGAGTAATAGAATTCTTTTTAAAAAATCCCTACCTCTAGGTCCTCTGAAAATGCTCTTCGCTTTGTTTCTAAAAGCAAACATACCCCATATTTGGCATTACTAGAAGAAAGGATATGTCTTATCTGATAGCCATGCAGATATATCCTGTGACAATACCCTGTTTCACAACTACAGAGTGCTACAATAAAAAACACTAGAGTTACACAATAAAACCATGAAATCTGCTCACAGTGTAGAAAGGTTTTATGACGATAATATATGACCTTTCTCTTCCCAGATATGATAAAAAGTGAAATAAATACCTATAAAGATACCAAATCTTACTAGTTCCGAAAGTAAATCCGGATTAAATATAGTTTTTAAAGCTTTATTTTAAATACTGTCTTATGATGTAAATTACAACATATTATAGAAACCTTCTTTTCTGATTTTTTATCTAAATAGTATTATTATTATGTCAATATAACACAGCAAACGAGATCACTATGCTGGATTTTGTATTTCATCACCAGTCGGGGACTTCCCAAGCACCTAGGACTGCGTGATGTAGCGGCGAATTATGTTGGCCGATCCCAGTAAAGCGGCCTTTTGCAATTGACAGATGGAGATTTTGTCAATTCCGATGGTTTTCAAATCTCTGCTGAGATCCTTTGGCACTGCGCCCAGCGTCCCAAGTACCACTGGGACCACTTTCACTGGCTTATGCCAGAGTCGTTGCAGCTTGATTTTTAGATCTTCGTATTTCACTATTATTATTATTATTATTATTATTATTATTATTATTATTATTAATAATATTATTAATATTATTAATATTATTTATTAGATTTGTATGCCGCCCCTCTCCGAAGACTCTAAATGGTAATACCATTTATTTTTATCTAAATGGTATTATCACTGGGTAACCAGTTAGTGTGCCAAAGGATATCTATAGCAATCAATGAAGAAATCTACAGGTACGCTTTAGAAATATTATTTACGTAGTGAGTATTATTTTTCCCAAGATAAAATTATTCTCTTCTTGAATATGCCTATGTGTGTGTTGTTAATGTAGTTAATTGCAACTGTCTCACCAACTTGCCAAAACTATTTTTTTATGACATAGTCACAAAGTTTCTCTCACAAATCAACATCAGGTCCTGGTGCTCCAAGATTGATTTTTGAATGTCTGACACTTGATAGTTTAAATAACTGCATTTTACAACAACAAATATTATGTTATAATTTCAAAAGTTAGCCACCATGTCCATAGTATTTAGCTTGTACTATCCAAGCATATATCTAAGCGCTTAAACACTGTTTATTTACTTCCATGGACATAAATTCCATTTAACTTGAACCTTAATCCGAACACATAATGTGCAAGGCTGCACACCTAGAAAACACACACCTCCCTGGAAATATTTACTGTATTTCCAAAGCAAACATGTACAAGAACCCAGGCTGCTAAATCACGAGATACTGCTAACCTGCCGCTGCCAGTGATCCATGACTAACCTCCTTTTTTATTTTGTTTTATTGCAGGGTGTTTTCTTTCACCCCCTGCATATGACATTGCGGATTAAAATTTACCCAAGTTCTTCTTCAAGTTTTCCGCATCTTAACTCATCGGAAAAGAATGCACTCGATACGTTATCTATTAATCTGGGCGCCTGGCTTTTTTTTAAAGGAACAGGCTACTTTCAAACCAGCTGGTTGCTGTGGACAGACACTAAATCCAGGGAAATAAATACAGAATTGCAAAAAATACACTCGGTGTGTGTGTGTGTGTGTGTGTGTGTGTGTGTGTGTGTGTGTGGCTGTGTCTCTGCCTGCCTGCCTCTCTATCTATCTATCTATCTATCTATCTATCTATCTATCTATCTATCTATCTATCTATCTATCTATCTATGCATCTATCTGTCTGTCTACCGAGCTATCTATCTATCTAACATATTTTGGTGATAAGTGAAAAGGAAGGGAGACAGAAAACAACACACACACACACACTCCCCTCTTTTTAATCTTCCAGGATACAGGTCCCAAGCCCACTCTCCACCAACTTCTACAAGCCTCAAGAACGGTCCACCAGCGAATGCTGTTTGCAACCCTCGAAACGCCTTTCGTTTTTCTGCACAAAGGTTGCGCAATCTCTCTCGCCTCCAAAACGGAGCCAAAGTGTCAACGGACTCTACAGGCGGTGTGTGTGTGTGTGTGTGTGTTTGTGTGTCAGGAGAAAAAAAAAATCCCAGCACCCAACGAAGCTGGCCGCTCAGAAAGCGACACTTCTTGTCGCCCCAAACTTTTGCCCAGGGCGCCCCACAACCTCAGCGCGCCTTGAAAGGAAAGTCGTCGTCGTCCCCTCACCGCGCCACCCAACCCCAAGGCGGCCAATTAGACCGCCGCCTCTCCCTTTCGGGCAGGTACCTCTTCCTCTTGCAAGTTCGCCTCGGACGGGCTGAGGTCTTGCTCGCTTTTGCCGCCGCCGTTCATTGTCTCCGCCGCCGGCCCGAAATGCCCCCTTCGCCTCGCCTCGCCTCGCCTCTTCTCTCCGCGGCGCTAGTCACAAACGGGCGGGCGAGGCGAGGCGAGGCGCGGCGAGGGAGGGAGGGAGGGAGGGAGGAAAGGCGAAAGCAGTGGGGCTCGCGCCCTGGCTACCCCCAGCCGCCCTCAGCCGCCTGCGAGAGGGTTTTCTGAGGGGAAGAATGGCGGAGCAGCCCCCGAGCGTGAGGCGAGAGAGAGCGGCCGCTGCTGCGTTCCCTCTGGAAGGAGGCGGGGAAGCGTCCCAAGCTTTAGCCTTTGGCGCGCCTTTTGGCTCTCACTTGGCCGAGTGGGTGTCTCCCTTCGCCTGGCGCTGACTTCTTTGGGGCAACGGAGGAGCGTGAAAAATAAGATCCCCCCACCCTCCGAAAGCCCCCCGCGGCCGGAGCACGTGAAGCGAACCTCGGGGCTGGAGATTAGGCAAAGCGAAGAAGGAGGAGGAGGAGGCGCTACGGAGGATGATAACTTTGGAAGCCTCCTCCTGCCTTTGCTTGAAGACCGAGTAGCCTGTCAGCTGTCCTGGCTTCTCTCTCCCACCGAGTCCGCCAGCTTCCCTGAGGGCCCCCTTTCAGGCTTCGGCCTTTCGGGGGGGATTTTGATTGGTTAGCAAGAACACTTAGACTTATATACCGCTTCATAGCCCGCTCTAAGCAGTTTACAGAATCAACATACAGTGGAACCCCGACATAAGAGCTGCTCTACTTAAGAGCAACTCGAGATAAGAGCTGGGAGGGGAGAGATATTTTTGTTCTACTTACAAGCCCAAATTCGAGATACAAGCGCCAAGGAGCTGTCTCCTGAAGCCAAACGCTAACTTCCGCGTTCGGCTTCAGGAAACAGCTGCGAAGCGGCGCGCGTGTTTTAAAAGGTTGCAGCCGGCCTGGGGGGCTGGGGGGGGTGCTTGCAGCTTTCTTTCTTGCTCTTTTTCTTTCTCTCTTTTACCTTCCCTTCCTCTATTTCTTCTTTTCTTTCTCCTTCCCACCTTCTTCCCTCCCTCCCTCCCTTCACTCATTCCTCTCTTACTCTCCCCTTTCATAAGTTTCCTTGCTTCCTTCCTCTGTTCCTGTCCCTTCCCCCTTTCTTTCTTTCTTTCTTTCTTTCTTTCTTTCTTTCTTTCTTTCTTTCTTGCTCTTTTTCTTTCTCTCTTTTACCTTCCCTTCCTCTATTTCTTCTTTTCTTTCTCCTTCCCACCTTCTTCCCTCCCTCCCTCCCTTCACTCATTCCTCTCTTACTCTCCCCTTTCATAAGTTTCCTTGCTTCCTTCCTCTGTTCCTGTCCCTTCCCTCTTTCCTTCCTTCCTTCCCACCCTTCGTCCATTCATTCACCCATTCCTCTCTTGATCGCTTAAAGCCGGTCCCTGGTGCAAAAAGGGTTGGGGACCTCTGTCCTACAGGATTGGGTGGCAGAGAAGTTGAACATATGTAAATTTAAAAGTTTAAGAAAGTTTACAAGTTAAGTGAAAGAAACTTCATTATTCATTTATATGTACATGTACATTTCTTCATTAAAAACATGTCTTTCTGCATAATTTAGACTAACTTTGTGAGTTTTTTGAGGGCTGGAACCAATTAAAATTATTTACATTAATTCCTATGGGGAAAAGTCGTTCGAGATAAGAGCTGCTCGACTTAAGAGCCCAGGTCCGGAACGAATTAAACTCGTATCTCGAGGTACCACTGTATTGCCCCAAACCAGGGGTAGACAAAGTTGGCTCTTCTATGACATGTGGACTTCAGCTCCCAGAATTCCTGTGCTAGCATGATTGGCTCAGGAATTCTGGGAGTTGAAGTCCACAAGTCATAGAAGAGCCAACTTTGCCTACACCTGCCCCTAACAATCTGGGTTTTCATTTTACCCACCTTGGAAGGAATGAAGGTTCAGTCAACCTTGAGGTTTGAACTGCTGAACTACAGATAGCAGTTAGCTGAAGTAGCGTACAGTGCTGCACTCTAACCACTGCACCACCTTGGCTCTTAATGCCATGATGGCATACAGGTAGTCCTTGACATACAACTGAGGAATTATTTATTCCTTTTTTTCAATAAGATGAGCAGAGAACCTAATAGATGACCAAAAAAAGTGGCCTAGGAGTCTTCCCTTTTTGCATCATCTTATGCTGCCAACGTAAATTAATCTCATGTAAGGCACCACATATTTGTATATTTGGTCAATATTTTTTGCTGCTAATGCAAAAGCAGTCCTATCAGCAGGAAAATCAGAAGTCCCACTCAACACTTGACATGCATACAATGTTGTATTGTTCCTTTTAGTTTCAAAGTGAACTGAACCTGAGAAACTTCTAGCAGGAGTTAAAAAGAGTTCAATCCTGAACACTTTCTCTCTGGGTTTGCAATAAATTATTACAGGTGGTTTTGATTTAATAATTGCCTCATGTAGTGATCGTTTTAATCACAGTTATCAGTGATGAAGCAGTAGTTGTGTGATCAATCCTTGCATTTATTATCTTTGCAGGCCTATAAAGTAAAGGAAAACTGAAATAAAATAATAACACAGGTTCATTTAGTAACTGCTTCACTTTACAATGGAATTGCTAGTCCCAGTTATGGCCACAAAAACCTGTAGGTTTCTGACTTTAAAAAAATAATAATTTGATGATTCACATTTCTTTCAATCATTAGTACTGTACTTAGGATTGTTCTTCAAGTGACATTATAACTTTGATACTTTTTCTTAGTGATAAATTAGAACCAATTCTAAAGCTGTCATTAACAAAAGAGAAGCTAATTATTTCCAAAATATGTGTCCAAACAGGCTAACTTGGTTCAAGTAGTAAATTTAGGCATGAACCTTAAATGTCCCCCCACAAGGGAGATTATCAACTGAAGCTCTATACAATTCATGACCCTGCTTTCTAATCAGTTTCTGAGCAATACGTATCACACCGAACAAGATGAATACAGTGATCCCTCGATTTTCGCGGGGGTTGCGTTCCCAGACTGCCTGCGAAAGTCGAATTTCTGCGAAGTAGAGATACGGAAGTAAAAACACTATTTTTGGCTATGGACAGCCAAAAACTGCTCCCATGCACCCTTTTCCAAGGCCGCGCAAGGAGCCGGGCTTGAAGTTGGGGGCAGGGAGCAACGAAAGTGCGGAGGCCGGCAAAGATTGTTTTGAATGTCGCCCCCCCTGCCCCCCCAGTGCCTCCGGGCCCCTCGCCGCTATCCCCCGCCCGCCCCCGCACCTCTCTCTGGCTTTCTTGGGGCACGGGTCCTCCTGCAGCAGCGCTGGCGGCTACGGCTTCTCATCCTCATTCGGCCGCTAGCTGCTCTGAGCGCTTTGAGAATGCCCGCCCCGCCCCTCTCACAGTCCATTAGCTGAGAGCGCTTTCATCCCAGCTGTCAGCGAGGGGGCTGCAGGAGAGGCGGGGCAGGCATTCTCACAGAGAGAGAGCAACAGACAGAGCGAGATAGAAAGGAGAGAGGGAGAGAGAGAGGCAGAAAGAGAGAGAGAGAGAGCAAGAGGGGGGAGAGTGGAAGGTAGAGAACGAGAAATGATAGAAAAAAGGGGAGAAAAAAAGAGAAATGAGAAAATGATTGAAGCTGAGAATGGCAGGAAAGAGAGAGAAAGAGAGAGAGAAGTGACTCTTGGTGATGATGTATGATGTCATCGGGTGGGAAAAACCCTGGTATAGAAAAAAAGTGGAGTATTTTTTAATTAATGTTTTTTGAAAAACCGTGGTATAGCTGTTTCACGAAGTTTGAACCCGCGAAAATCGAGGGATCACTGTAATTCAAATCAATGGCAATGTGGAACAATTATTCATCCTCAGACTTGATCTCCTTTTTGGCTGTTCCTGAGAATAACTTATTTGGGTATGCCTTTATCCAATCAGTGGATATATCCAGATCAGGAATCTACAGAGAAACAAAGGAGGGAGATGCCCTTGAGAAAGAGCAAATCTATATATATTCAAATATATAATCCTCTGAACAAGAGTGATTCCAATTCAGGAAAAAAAATCATGTGATGTTTAGAAAACAATGATGTAATCATGCCAGTTAGGTTAAGTTAATGACTTTTTCTGTTATTTTTAATTATAATTTCTAAACATCCCAATAAATAAAATAATTTGCTTTGTTTAAGTCTTTTGCTCTAGTGGACTTTACGCTGAGGTTTATTAATGTGATTCCTATCTTTCCATCACTAAACCTCAAACTAGATCAGTGTTTCCCAACCTTGGCAACTTGAAAATATCTGGACTTCAACTCCCAGAATTCCCCAGCCAGCATTCGCTGGCTGGGGAATTCTGGGAGTTGAAGTCCAGATATCTTCAAGTTGCCAAGGTTGGGAAACACTGAACTAGATAATCAGAAAGGATAGGTAATGATTATTCACTTCTCTGGGACTCTTTCATGCATTGATAGGAAAGAACACGCAGCTCCTTTGAAATCCTTGCAGTGTGTAAATTCAGTGTGTGTGTGAAAGAAAGCTGCATCTTAACAACTTCAGCTGCCTTCTGAGAGAGGGGGGGAGCAAGGGGGGAGAGGGAGGGGGATGCACATTCAAAATGTAAATTGGAATAGCTATTTTAAATGCAGTCACTTCAGCTTCACAATACTTTACTATGGATCAAGAGTGTTTAAAATAAGCTCTTTTACGAGTTAAAAGAGAAGGTGTCATAATGGACTCCACAACTAGAAATTCATCTGTTCTTTACTGAAAGCCACCATGAAGGAAGTGGTAATTTCAGAACAATATAGAGGAAGATTTCAGCCCTTTCCCCCTCCAAACCCTCCTGTCCCTTTAAAACAGTTGTTCATCCCATGGTTAAATATATGCATACATATATGTTTTTTTCCAGTCATGTTTATTATGAAAACGACGTAGGCAGGTGGAAACATTTAAAACAGCTCCAGTTTTGAACTCAACATGGTTGTTTTGTTTATGCAAAACAGGTGACCTATATAACATTTTCTGCCTAGATATACATCTTCCTTGTATATGCATGCACAGAAAAATACTGGCTAAGTTTTAGTCCATATTCCTCATTCAAGTACAGTGGTACCTCTACTTAAGAACGCCTCTACTTAAGAACTTTTCTAGATAAGAAGGTGTTCACGATTTTTTTTGCCTCTTCTTAAGAACCATTTTCTACTTAAGAACCCAAGCCCGGAAAAGGTTTTCCAGGAAATTTGAGAGCGGCACGAAGGCCCAGCTAGTTTCCTGCCATTCCTCCTTTAATCCTGGCCATCTCAGGCTTTTCTGGGCTGCCAAAGAATCCTTTTGGCTTCAGCCAAACCTAGGAGTCACCGCAGTGAAGGAAAGGCGCCGGCTACAAAGCGAGCGAGTGAGAGGAGAGGGGAGTCCTTCAGCATGGGAAGGAAGAGGATGCAGGCAGCAGCAGCAGCAGCAGCCACCTTTTGGTCAAAGGAGTAGGAGGTTCCCCCTCTTGCCCGCCTGGGTTTCTCTCTCTGGCACAGTGTATGGGAGGCAGCCTCGCGCCAGGTGTATGGGAGGTGCATGCTCCTCCTTGCCGCCTCAGAGTTCCTCTTTTTTTTTTTAAGCCTGAAAGTTTTGGATTTTTTTTATTCCCCTCCCCTCACCTTCTTCCTTTGGCAGCAACTGTCCTCCTCTTCTTCTTCTTCCTCCTCCTCCTCCCCAAATTCCAAGCTTTTATTTCTTTCCTTTACAAGCATTATTTGCTTTTACATTGATTACTAAGGGAAAAATTGCTTCTACTTACAAACTTTTCTACTTAAGAACCTGCTCACGGAATGAATTAAGTTCTTAATTAGAGGTACCACTGTATCTGCATCAGAAACCAGATAATCCCCCCAGTTGTCCTCATGTGAGAAGCATTTACTTGTACACTCCAGAATTCCAGAAATTAGGGAAGGAAATAAATGAAAGTTCCCTCAAAATTCCCTGGCCAAAAAAAGAGGGGCAGGGTTCAAAGGTCACGGCAGCACGGGGCTCCCTCATTCTCTTGAGGGAAGCCCCAAATCCTCACCGTCCGGGGGCTCCAGTTCTTCTAAACTGGGCCCCATCCTCTCCGGAAGGGAGATGACATAGGGGACGCTACCTGGGGTCTGATCTGGGGCCAGCATGCCCCGCCAGATGAACTGGTCTAGTCTCACGCTGGCGGTGGTGCGAGGTCGGCCAGGCTGCCATGCCTAGCTGACACTAGTAATGGGAGACAACACAATGCAGGGATTGAAGAAGAGCGGTAATATCTGGGAAGAGGATGGATTTTAAGCATTGGTGAGGTGAAGAACAATTAAGCGATGTGCTGGTGAGTGCAGAGAGCTGAAAAGAGATTCGAAATGGATTTGAATATGATATGAAGCTTTTTAATGGGTTGTTGTTGTTGTTTTTTCTTATAAAAAGGACTAGACAGGAGGAATTTATTAACTTTAAATTATGATCTCACTGGGTTTTCAGTGTTTTTTTTTCCTCCTTAGAAAAGGGCATGATGATTCCACTAGGTTTACAATGACTTGTCTTTTTAGAATAGGGCATGATGATTCCACTGTGATTACAGTGAGATAATTAGAGTAGGGCAATATGATTCCACTGGTTTTACAGTGATTTTTTTTCTTAGAATAGGGTATGATGATTTTATTGGACTTAAAGTCACATAATTAGAGTAGTGCACGATGATTCTGCTGGGCATGCAGCATTACAACTAGAGTAGGGTATGATGATTACACTGGTTATTTAATTATATAAAGAGAGAAGGAGATGATGAGTTTATTACTTTATTGGGTTTTCATTGATATGGATTAGAATAGGCTGGAGGATTTTATTGGTTTATTTTTGAGCCATAAAGTTCTGCAGGGTATGATAACTACTGTATATCGGGTTCTATACAGAATGTATGCAAGAAAAAGGAGAAATATTTTTTCTTTCTCTTTTCCCCCTTCTTTTCTGTTCCTTTCTCTTTTTCTTTGCTTTTACTTTTACTTTTTTCTACATTTCTTTTCTTTCTTTTCTTCTTTAATCTTTTAACTTTAACTTTTTATTTTTTATTTTACCTATTAAAAGGAATTTTTTAAAATTAGATTTATTAATTTGATTTATTATTTTGGTGATATTAGGGATATATTATTTGGGGGTTTTCCCCTCTACACATTTTAATTTGTTTTGTTTTATTTTTTTACCCCTTGAAGTTGATTGATATAATTATTTTTTAGCAAGGTTGGGTTTAATTTAAATACCGTTGGATTTAATTAGAAATTGTGGCTCCTTTTTAAACAGTTTTTTGCTTTCTTTTAAATGACATTTATTATAAAAGAAGGTTAAAAATATACATAAAAATTGATATGAAGCACTATGGCCTAATTAATTAGATCTGATTAAGATTAGGAACAGCCTAAATTTGTATTGGCTAACAGTCTTTTTAAATACTATATAAGAAATTTGGGTAATTATTTTTGTTCAGATGTCAAATGTAAAGGAGGTAGCATTGTTTAAATTATGCATATCAAAATTGTAAAAATGTTTCATTGTAATATAAATTAATATTAATTGTAATTTTTGTACACGTGATTGGAAAGAAAAATAAAAAAATTCTTTGCCAGAAGATTCCTTGGCCATGATTCAAAAGTGGCATTTCAAGCAAGATATCACAAGCTTAGTAATCATCTCAAGATTGTTAAAAGTGCTGGAAATCTTCAAATAAATCAGATCCATATACAGTAAAAATGAGTGGCAAATCACCACACATGTGAAACAGTACTGCAAAGGGAAAAGAATGGGAGATACTAACCAGCACTGAATGGTAATCCAGGATCCAATGCTTTAATGAGTTTTTTTAAAAAAAGAACAATAACAGGATCAGAAAAGAGTCAAGGAGGAACATTGATAAGACTGACACTTCCTGGTCATCCACTTCAGCAGTTTATAAGGATTCTTCCTGTTCTTTTCAGGATGTACAGTTCTTTTGTTGACCAAGTGCCCAATTCTTGGTCTGTAATGCCAAATAGCCCAATCAAGACAAAGGCATGTGATTCTACGGTGAGTGAGGGGCAATCCCTGTGAATATAGATAGAACTTTTCCTTTCAGAGATGGAGAATGTCATGCTGGGAAGGCTTCAGCAGTCTGATGGAGCATAGACCATATAAGGAAGTCAACCGTGAGGCTATTTTTCTTAATAGATGAAACACAATTTCTTGTACTGTGGTTCCATTTTTTGCTTGGATACTGCCAATATTTATATAATTGCCAAACACTTGTCTAGTAAGTTATAGTATTTACAGCTATAGATTTGGTATTTTTCCCAGGTTCTGTCTGAGTAAATGTCATTACAGACTATATTCTCTGTCCCTCTCACATAGCTGAACTTGATTAGGTGCTAGTGGCATGCTGTGTTCAGGTCTCCCACAATCATAGTCTCATTAAAGAAGAAAGAAAAGTCCAAAACTCAACTATGTGCAATATGGAGCAGGGTTTGGGGTTATTTTTTTTGGTAGAAGAGTGCCTAATGCTTCTATGAATTCTGGGTTTTATGCATATTTTTATACATCTCCCAACAAATAAATAGTTTTTAAAAAATCACAAATGATATATCAGCTATCAACAAGATGTGAAACTTGAACAAAAACTATACTAGGTAATGCATCTATAGTAGGTGAGACAACTACCTTGATAATTAATGCTCTAGTCTAGTCTAAGAAAAAGACAGGGGATTCAATATGCAATTTTCCTGGTTTACTGAGATAACATTTATTCTTGCAAGAGGCAATAGCTGTTATCCTTCCAGATTAATTGTCTCATGTCATTCTTTTCTGGAGAACCTGAATCTGGGGGGGGGGGGGGGGGATGATGCCAGAAAATTATCGTTTAGCCTCAATATACCTAGTCTATGAGGATACCATCTTATTTCTCATTTACATCTTCTTAAAGTAAAGCTAATATTAAAACCATAAAAGTTATCTTAGTTTTCCTTAACATACATAAGAGACAATTGAAGAAAAAAATAATAATGCATGTATGTTGATACTGTGAAAATGACAAATTCTGGGGCTAACTGGGAAGGAACTGAAAAGAATAATGCCAATTTCATCGTACAGGACCTTATATAGTATGACCATACTTGGAATGCTGTATGCAATCTGGTAATCACATTTTAGAAAATACATAATAAAGCCAGAGGTGGGTTCCTCCCAGTTCCTCCTGGTTCTATAGAACTGGTAGTAACTTGGCGGCCTAGGTCACTAGAACTGGCAGTGACCCAAGCCTGCCACGCCCCCAAGCCTGGTGGCGCCATATGCAGTGCCATGTTTTTTTAAAATAAAGGAGAGGTAATGACTGTGTGAGCGTTTGATTGATCAAATCCTCTTTAATATCTTAGGCCTGAGAAGCTTACACTGTTATCAAAAAAGAGAGGAGAGAATAATATTATATTTAATCTAAATGAAATAACCTTTGAAATGTTAATTGTTAAAATATTGTCTCCTCCAATTCACTGTGAATAATACTTACTGTCGCTCTTATTAGATATATGTTCACCAAGTCCCCAGATAGGTTTTTGCAATTTAAAAATATTTTTTGCTTTACTCGTTATTTTTATTTTGAAATAGAAAGGAAATAAATATGAGCAAATTGTCCTGGAAATACAGAAGAGTAGAAAGTTCTCTGACCTCTAGCCAGAAGTATAAGCTCACTCAACACTCTAGTGTTGGCCAAAGGAGTAAGGGACTTTGGTTAGTTTCTTGTACTGTTATAATCTTGTATACGACAGACAGGAAATAATTGTTGAGAGTAACAAAGGAATGTTCTTAGTAATAGGAAATAGATCACAAAACAGGTTGAATTGTTAACTGTCAATGTAAGATTGCAGTGCTAGGACAGTTACCATCTGTACTTTGAAAGGATTTGCAACAGTGACATATTAATATCAGGAGTCACCAATTGGACTTCAACATGGATGCCACTGTCTTTTAACTACGTTTTATTAAATAAATCATAAGTGTCTGATTTTGGCTGACATTAAAAACCTTAAAGGACCATTTAATGAGATGCATTAATTTGACCACTATTTATTCATAACTGTTGTTGTACCTCAGACAGAGAACATGAAGAAAGCTTGAAATGCACTCTGAACATTCAAGACCAAATGTTAAATGCAGCCTGGAATGTGGAAACACAAACAGGAAAGTTCCTATTGGCCTCGTAAACAGAAAAGAGAAGACATTTTAGAACACTGTGATTGGCCAGAATGCAGGCTGGAGCAGTGACTGGTTACCAATGTTGCGGAATAACATCTGATTATTATTCTATCATCTGATTGGCTGCACATTCATATTTTTTAAACTGCAAGGGTTGGACCACGTTTGAAATACTGTGTTCAGTTCTGGAGACCTCACCTACAAAAAATATATTGATAAAATTGAACGGGTCCAAAGACGGGCTACAAAAATGATGGAAGGTCTTAAGCATAAAACTTATCAGGAAAGACTTCATGAACTCAATGTGTATAGTCTGGAGGACAGAAGGGAATGGGGGGAAATGATCGAAACATTTAAATATGTTAAAGGGTTAAATAAGGTTAAGGAGGGAAATATTTTTTAATAGGAAAGTGAACACAAGAACAAGGGAGCACAATCTGAGGTTAGTTGGGGAAAAGATTAGAAGTAACATGAGAAAATATTATTTTACTGAAAGAGTAGTAGATGTTTGGAACAAACTTCCAGCAGACGTGGTAGATAAATCGACAGTAATTGAATTTAAACATTCCTGGGATAAATATATATCCATCTTAAGATAAAATACAAGAAATAGTATAAAGGCATCCTAGATGGACCATGAGGTCTTTTCCTGCCGTCAATCTTCTATGTTTCTATGGAATAAATTTACATTTCCATCAAGAATAGAATAGTTGCATTTACCCAGGTGAAAGGAAAGTTTGCCGACAAATACAGTGAAGGGCTACCAAAATTTTTACTACCACACTGTGGGTGTGGCTTATTTTGTGGGTGTGGCTTGGTGGTCATGTGAACAGGTAGGAGTGGCTTGCCAGCCAGATGACCAGGTGGGAGTAGCTTGACGATCCTGAGACTTGACCAAGGATTTTCCAAGAACCTCAAAATAACATCCATATCAATGGACTAAAAACAAGCAGGTCATCGAATTTACCCACATCCTAGAAATGAGCAGCTATAGAACAGTGAAATGACAGAAACATCTCACTTAGAATTTTGAAAGCACATTTTAAACATTGTCATAAAAGTGTCTTCATGATTAAAATGGCCGCTCACAAAATAATCACTCATTCAAAGGCAACAATCTAAAGTGTTCCTTGCTACTTTCACAGCCTAAGTAAATATCCCAAAATGCTCCATTCCACATAACAGTCTTAACCCTCCTTCCTGCAGACTAACAAACACACTCAAGGTTTCTGGCAAAACATTAGGTTTCAAGCATTATTCATTTCATTTTCTAGAGCAGGGGTTCCCAAACTTGGCAACTTTAAGATGTGTGAATTTCAACTCCCAGAATTTTCAAACTTCAGCTTCAATCGCAACAACACAAGAGCACGCAACAGATTCAAACTTAATATTAACCGCTCCAAACTTGACTGTAAAAAATATGACTTCAGCAACCGAGTTGCTGAAGCGTGGAACTCATTACCTGACTCAGTAGTGTCAACCCCTAACCCCCAACATTTTTACCTTAAACTATGAACGATTGACCTCTCCAGGTTCCTTAGAGGTCATTAAGGGGCGTGCATAAGTGCACCAGTGTGCCTTCCGTCCCCTGCCCAATTGTCTCTCCTTATCTCATTTATCTTTTCTTCCTTTCAAATATGTTCACCTATACTTTTATATCTTTTCTTCTGTTCTTTTCTTTATTTATATTACTACATATCTATTCTCTTCAATGTGTATTATGTATTGGACAAAATAAGTAAGTAAGTAAGTAAGTAAGTAAGTAAGTAAGTAAGTAAGTAAGTAAGTAAGTAAGTAAGTAAGTAAGTAAGTAAGTAAGTAAGTAAGTAAATTATCCAGCCAGCTATGAGGACCTCTGTTCTAGAGAATATTATAACCATTCGGAAAGGAGGGGGAGGCAGAAACCCAGATCACATAGAATTAATTCCAGATCTTATCTCCTTATACTTTTCCTAGACACTTTTGTTTGCAGTAGAATTGCCAGATTTGGCGTTTTTAAACGCTTTCAGGAAGAATGCAGCCCAAGGACGCCCTGCATTTTCTTTCAACATCTTTCGGTGCAAATTGGGTGCTCTGGGGTGGAGCTCCATTTTCACTACCCTACTGCGTTCCGACTCGTCCAGGCAGTAGCCCACCCCTGCGTGTTTCCCTGAAAATAAGACCCTTTTCATATTTGTTTGAACCCTGAAATAAGCACCTGGCCTTATTGCTATGCACTCAAAAGCATGATTATTATCAGGGGATGTCTTATTTTGGAGGAAACAGGGTAGTTATTTCCCTTAAAACAAAACAAAACAAAATCCAGAACTGACATTTTCTAGACAATAGTGTACTGTATTATGTTTGCTTTGCTCATAATTCTGCTAGTGGCAACAAGCAAATTCCAATGCAAAGTTCTTGTAAAAAGATATTATTATTTCTATGCCGCCCAACGCCTTAGGGACTGTCCTGGGGGAAGGTTATTGCAAAATCCCCATTCCCTCCCTACTGCAGGCAAAGGATACTTTAAAATCTCCATTTCCACCCCACTCTAGAGGAATGATAGAATAGAATAGAATAGAATAGAATAGAATAGAATTTTATTGGCCAAGTGTGATTGGACACACAAGGAATTTGTCTTGCTGCATATGATACTGTAAAAATTTCATTATTTGCCCACTCAAGGGAAAGGATACTTTAAAATCTCCATTTCCACCCCACTCCAGGAGAAGGACACTGTAAAATCTACATTTCCTCCCAACTCCAGGGGAAGGGCTGCTTAATATTGCTTAATTTTCTCCTTCATTTCTATCATACTTGACATCTATTTTTGCATTTTTGTGGAATGTGAAGCTATTATCAGAGCGAGGGAATTATAATAATGGAAGGCTTCCAGAGATAAGAGAAATTAAAGGAATTTAATTAATTTGATTATTTTCTTATACTGGTGGTCCTCGATTTACAATAGTATATTTAGTGACCATTCAAAGTTACAACAATACTGAAAAAAGTGACATGACCATTTCAGTATTCCCATAGTTACGTGATCAAAACTCAGACCACTTGGCAACTGATTCATATTTATATGATAGTTGCAATGTCCCAGGGTCATGTGACAAGCAAAGCCATTGAGGAAGCCAGATTCACTTAACAACTGCTTTGCTAATTTAACAACTAATTTAATCACAGCAGTGATTCACTGTGGCAAGGAAGGTCATTAAATGGGTCAAAATTCACTTAACAACTGTCTCATTTAGCAACATCATTAATTTTGAGCTCAATTGTGGTCGTACGTCAAGGACAACTTACTGTATATAGGAGATCTTAACTGTATTGGAGGCTAGCAATTATGAACAAACTGAATCCAACTGTGTCCCCTTCTTCAGATGTAAAGACTGGAGATTGTTGGAAGGGGAACTGAATTGAAAAATGATAAAAATCTTTTCAGCTACAGAAATAAAAGAGCCCTTTTGATAGTTTGTGCTGGAGAAACAGGGAGAATCCTACATGTTTCAGTGACTCTGATTTTTTTCCTTTTAATTATGTGAGAGATATTTAATAGAGAGTGCTGAAACTAGTATGTCCCAGGAAAGCTCAGATAAGATCTTGCCATTCTTTGTTCTTTGTTTTAATCTTACTGGGTATCTCCGTTCCTCATGCTTTCTCCTGTGCAAAGTGCCAGAGTCATTTTTTTTTTTTAATGATCCGGGGCCAAAGCAGTTGCGAGGAAGGCAATGGGCATGGTTAGTGTTTGGAAACTTCAAATCATGCAGAATGCAGCCGCGAGATCAACCATGGGCCTTCCCAGATATGTCCATGTCTCATCAATACTCCATGACCTGCATTGGCTGCCGATCAGTTTCCGGTCACAATTCAAAGTGTTGGTTATGACCTATTGGACCAGAATACCTCCGGGACTGTCTTCTGCCGCACGAATCCCAGCGGCTGATTAGGTCCCACAGAGTGGGTCTTCTCCGGGTCCTGTCAACTAAGCAATGTGGTCTGGCGGGGCCCAGGGGAAGAGCCTTCTCTGTGGCGGCCCTGGCCCTCTGGAATCAACTCCCCCCGGAGATCAGAACTACCCGCACCCTCCTCGCCTTTCACAAGTTGCTGAAAACTCACCTTTGCCGCCAGGCATGGGGAAATTGACATCTCCCATAAATATTTTGATTTATGTATGGTTTGATTGGGTTGTGTGATTATTTTATTATAAGGGTTTTTTAAATTGTGTTTTTAAATATTGGATTTATACATTGTTTATTATTGTGAGCTTCCCTGAGTTTTCGGAGAGGGGCAGCATACAAATCTAATAAATAAATAAATAAATAAATAAATAAATAAATAATAATAACAACAACAATTGTTGTTGTTGTTATTATTGATATTATTATTGTTGTTGTTGTTGTTGTTGTTGTTATTATTATTATTATTATTATTATTATTATTATTATTATTATATCTTCTTCAGGGATTCTTGGCCAAAGCGATTCAGTCTCTTCACTGCTCAGTCAGGCAGTGATTTGGTAAGACAGATACTTTTCCCAGCCTGGCCATTCTAGCCTTTAGCAATTCTCTCTCTTGACAAAGTGTGATAGCAACTGTCATGCTTCAACAGAGAGAGAAAATTAGCTGTGCCCACTGCCCAGCCAAGCATTACACCACAAAAGATACTGAAAGAGACTTCTCTAAGTCATGTCTCCAAGTCGTGTCTTGAGCCAGTATAAAAGCAGTCTGTGGACAGCTACTACAGTAGTACCTCTAGATACGAGCTGCTCCACATACGAGTATTCCAAGATACGAGCCACGAGGGGAGAGAAATTTCTTTTCAACACCCGAGCTCAAATTCGGGATACGAGCCAAGCGGCCACTAGGTGGCGCAAGAATCCTTGCTTCTGGTTGTCTCGGCAGGGAAAAACAAAGGCTAAAGGCATTTGTTCCAGATATGAGTTGTTCGACATACAAGCTCCCTTCTGGAACGAATTAAACTCATATCTAGAGGTACTACTGTATAGATCTGATCTCTCTGGGAGCAATCCCAGTTCTGAATTATTTATATATTTATGGTATTTATTAGATTTCTATGCCGCTCTTCTCGAAGCGACAATATAGGTAAAGAAATCTAATTATTTTGAAAAAGAATTATACAAAATTACTAAAAATTCTAGAAAACCCCCATGTACAGTCATCCACATTCATCCAATTCAAACATCGAGCCGGGGTGGCACAGCAGATAGAGTGCTGTGCTGCAGGCCACTGAAGATGACTTGTAGATCTGAAGGTCAGCGGTTCAAATCTCATCACCGGCTCAAGGTTGACTCAGCCTTCCATCCTTCCGAGGTGGGTAAAATGAGGACCCGGATTGTGGGGGCAATAGCCTGGCTCTGTTAAAAAAGTGCTATTGCTAACATGTTGTAAGCTGCTCTGAGTGTATTCACAACTTAAAAATGATGTTATTTCTATTTATTTAAATATATAACATAAAGCAAAGAAGAACCTAAAGGAGTAACTAGCAGGGCTGTGCAGGACTTCAGGTTTCAAGATAAAGGTGCTTTAGAGCAGGGGTCTCCATCTCCAACCTTGGCAACCTTAAGATTTGTGGACTTCAGCTCCCAGAGTTTACCAAAACCCAGTAATTTTTACCAGAATCGCGCCGATTGTGGGTGCACAGCACACACACACATTCAGCAAAAATGGAGCTAGGCTACACACTCCATTTCCGCCACTGGAACGGCATTCTCCACCATTTTGGGCCGGGCCCATCCCTGTGTAGTTCCCATCTTCAAAAAAGGGGGGAAAATAGGTCCAGGAAACTACAGACCGATCAGCCTGACCCCAATACCTGGGAAGATTCTGGAAAAGATAATCAAGCAATGAATCAATGAACACCTAGAAGCAAACAAAGCAATAACCAAAAGCCAACATGGGTTTGTCAGAAACAGATCATGCCAGACTAATCTTATTGCATTCTTTGACAAAGTGACAAGAGGGAAAACAAACCAGAGGTGGAACAAGTACATAGGAATGCCCTTATGTTGAACTGTTGGATGCTGGAGGAAGTATGTATACATTAATCAATCAATGCAAAGGACAAAACAAGCCCATCATTGGACAGATCTGGAGGAATTTACCCGTAACAGAATATCCTACGAAACTAGATTTACAATCCTGGGTCTTGAAAGCTTAGAACTACGATGCCTTAAACATGATCTAGGTAATGCCCACAAGATCATATGCTGCAATGTCCTGCCTGTCAAAGGCTACTTCAGCTTCAACCACAACAACACAAGAGCACACAACAGATTCAAGCTTAATATTAAGCGCTCCGAACTTGACTGTAAAAAATATGACTTTAGTAATTGGGTTGTTGAAGCATGGAACTCATTACCGGACTCTGTAGTATCATCCCCTAGCCCCCAACATTTTACCCTTAGACTGTCCATGGTTGACCTCTCCAGATTCCTAAGAGGTCAGTAAGGGGCGTGCATAAGCACACTAGAGTGCCTTCCTTCCCCTGTTCTATAGTCTCTCCTATATCTACTACTGTTGTTAGCAGCCCCGAGTCTACGGAGAGGGACGGCATACAAATCCAATCCAATCCAATCCAATATCTCATATATCTTCTGTACTCTGTAACCTTTAAAGCCCTACATGGCACTGGACCAGAATACCTCCGGAACCGCCTTCTACCGCACGAATCCCAGCGGCGGATAAGGTCCCAGAGATGGCCTTCTCCGGGTCCCGTCGACTAAACAATGTCGTTTGGCGGGCCCCAGGGGAAGAGCCTTCTCTGTGGTGGCCCCGGCCCTCTGGAATCAATTTCCCCTGGAGATTAGAACGGCCCCCACCCTCCTTGTCTTTTGCAAGTTACTTAAGACCCACCTATATCGCCAGGCATGGGGGAACTAAGACATCTCCCCCAGGCTTATTATATTTCATGTTTGATGTGTATGTGCTGTATGGTTTTTAATTGTTGAGGTTTTTATATATATTTTTATTAGATTTGTTCCATTGTTACACTGTTTCTTATTACTGTTCTGAGCCGCCCTGAGTCTTCAGAGAGGGGCGGCATAGAAATCTAATAAATTAAATTGAATTGAATTGAACCTTCATTGTGTATTATTGTGTATTGGACAAAATAATAATTTAAAAAAAAGGAAGTCCCTACGCACAACCCCATTTTAATGAAGCTTAAAGTCACTCTTAGGCTCTGTATCAGCTAAGTACGGTATGTCCTTCCCTTGTTGTATAAAAAGCTATCATTTGACAAAATTGTCTCTTCCCTGAAAGAAGGCCACTGCCCTACAGCATTCCACCCCCTTCCCCCCTTTTGTTATTCTAGCTACTGCAATGCTGTTCTCTTTCCAGTGGGGAATGGGCCTCCCACTGGTATGTATGGAAGATAAACAATTGGGAAATTGAGCAGTTAATCAAAGCTGTTCTGAGACATAACAGAGACCTTGGGTTAAGAGCCTGCTTGTATTAAAATTTGCAGAACAGAGCTGGACAGGACAGAAAATGAAAACGGCCATATTGCGCAACCACGCTACGCTCAATTTGAAGTTAAGACCAGGGGATTACTTTGGATAATACTCTGGTGAATTGGAAGGGACCCAGAGCAAGATCTGTACAAATATGAATACACACCAATATTATATATACACAAATCAGATAGAGCCATGATACTATACTGTTTATTCACTGGCAAAATAGAGGGAAATTAGTAGCCTAAACTAGATGATGGAATTTTTGCATCATTTGTTCAACCTAAAAAATTGCTTGTAGTTTTATTTATTCCTTTATTTGATGTACACACCATCTTTCTATTCTGGCAGGTAAATAAGGCAGCTAACAAAACTTAGGCTTCTGTTGGTGAAGGCTTTTAGCTTCTGCAAGAAACAACTTTTTCTGCAGTGATGCAATATTTACAGAACAGCTGCTACCATTTGGTGTACACCAAATCCCAACATTTCCAATTTTTAAATAAAATGAACATTGTTAAGCCCCATTTACAGTGGTGGGCTCCTATGGGTAAGGTCAGGTATGCAGAACCGGTAGAAGAATTTTGCTCAGGTATGCAGAACCGGTAGAGAAATTTTCATTTTTTTTCTTTTTTCTCCTTCTGGGCTCTGGGTATGTTTTTCCTATCGCAGTAAATGAGGTTGAATGAGTATACAGTAATTTAGAAGAGCTGTGCATGCACACATACAGTTTATATAGTAGGTAATGTATCTTTTTCTGTGCCTGTGTGTAATATGTATGTATACATATGCAGTGAAGGGCTACCAAAATTTTTACTATCGCCCTGCATTTTCTTTCAACATCTTTCAATGCAAATGGGGTGCGCTGGGGTGGAGCTCCATTTTCGCTACCCCACTGCGTTCCCCCCGCTCCGGGCAGTAGCCCATCCTTGCACATATGGCATATATACTTAGAATTAATTAGTATATTTTGGATACTGAGTAATAGTAAATTAGTGAAGATTGGACTTAATCCCTGGATAGTTCAATGGATTTGCAGCTGGCTGAAGCGTAGACATCAGAGAGTTATTGTTAATGGCGAGTATTCTGAGCAGAGTCAGGTTACCAGCGGTGTGCCACAAGGGTCTGTTCTGGGTCCTATTCTTTTTAATATGTTTGTGAGTGACATAGGGGAAGATTTGATAGACAAAGGTTTGCCTATTTGCCGATGACTCTAAAGTGTTCAATAGGGTTGATATTCCTGGAGGCGTCTGTAATATGGTAAATGATTTAGCTTTACTAGATAAATGGTCAAAGCAATGGAAACTGCAGTTTAATGTTTCCAAATGTAAAATAATGCACTTGGGGAAAAGGAATCCACAATCTGAGTATTGTATTGGCAGTTCCGTGTTAGCAAAAACTTCAGAAGAAAAGGATTTAGGGGTAGTGATTTCTGACAGTCTCAAAATGGGTGAACAGTGCAGTCAGGCGGTAGGGAAAGCAAGTAGGATGCTTGGCTGCATAGCTAGAGGTATAACAAGCAGGAAGAGGGAGATTATGATCCCGCTATATAGAGCGCTGGTGAGACCACATTTGGAATACTGTTTTCAGTTCTGGAGACCTCACCTACAAAAAGATATTGACAAAATTGAACGGGTCCAAAGACGGGCTACAAGAATGGTGGACGGTCTTAAGCATAAAACGTATCAGGAAAGACTTAATGAACTCAATCTGTATAGTCTGGAGGACAGAAGGAAAAGGGGGGACATGATCGAAACATTTAAATATATTAAAAGGTTAAATAAGTTCCAGGAGGGAAGTGTTTTTAATAGGAAAGTGAACACAAGAACAAGGGGACACAATCTGAAGTTAGTTGGGGGAAAGATCAAAAGCAACATGAGAAAATATTATTTGACTGAAAGAGTAGTAGATGCTTGGAACAAACTTCCAGCAGACGTGGTAGATAAATCCACAGTAACTGAATTTAAACATGCCTGGGATAAACATATATCCATCCTAAGATAAAATACAGAAAATAGTATAAGGGTAGACTAGATGGACCATGAAGTCTTTCTCTGCCGTCAGACTTCTATGTTTCTATGATAAGGAAATTGTATCTCTTTGAGGCGAGGAGAGGCCAGGCACCCTAACCATTGATGTGAGTGATGTCAAGTTGGTCACCTTTAAGCCAGTCACATGACCTTTAAGCCACCCCCTGGTCACATGCTTGTCAAGCCACTCCCACCTGGTCTCATGGCTGGCAAGCCACACCCACAAAATAAGCCATGCCCATAGTGTGATAGTAAAAAAAATTGCAGTCCTTCACTGCCCATTTACTATATTCTTACCAATTTGCACCTGAATATCTGTTCTTGGGTTATTAACTGTTGGCTAGTGATGGGTGAACCGAACTCACACAATTCAGGTCTGTACCGAATTTTGCAGTGTTCGGTATGCCGAACATGAACCCAAAGTTTTTTGAAACTTCGGGCAAAGTTTGGGGTCACGTTTGACATTTGGTTGCCTCGGCTGGCCAGGAAGTGACGTCTCTGTGACATCAAAGCCCCAGCGGGGACCACCTCGTAAAAATAAACATGTTTATTTTTATGTGAAAGGACCGCCCTTTGCTTGCAGAGCCGCTGCGGCGTCCTTTTTCGTAAAAATAAAAATAAATAAAAATAAAAAATCCGTAAAATTAAAAAAAGATGGGATTCTGGAGGTGGAGCTTTGACGTCAGCATTCAGAGTTCGAGGTCGGGTTCGGCCAACGTGCCGAACCTGAACACCGTTGGGTTCACCCATCACCTCTGTTGGCATGTCTGATATTTGTACTCTGAAAGAAAGTTTAAGTTATGGATGTTTGTTGGTTTTGCTCATGTTTCAATGTTATGCTTTTTATTTTTTAATCTCTACGTGCTGTTTTGAAAAGGGCTTTTGCTTTTGGAATCTGCTCAAAGACATCTGACATAAAGTAAGAAAGTAAACAGATGCGATGTGCAAACATCCAGCAATCTATAAGTAGCATATCAAACACTTTCTCCAATGTCCACAGATGACCACAGATTTCACATTGGCAGATAGGAAGTCCAGCAACTAGATTACTAGTTTCCTGCTGCTAAAATGCTAGCAAGAAATTAGCATCCTGCTTTGAGTCTCTGGCAGGAAAAAAAGAAATCTCATGGCCAATGTTCCCTCTAAGGTGCGCTGTAGCACACTCAAAACCTAATCCTGGTGCAGGCTTTTCAAAGGCCGCGCAGCAGGGCGCCGTTTCTCCCTGCCGGACAGCTGATCTGCCCCTCCCAAGCTGTCCGGCGTGTGGATGGTCACAGGGAAAGCTTACAAAAGTGTGGATTGCTCCTCCTCAGCTCCCTTCTATGTGAGGTCACCTTTCTTCCTCCTCCTCCCTTCTGCTGGATGCTGATTGGCTGGCGCTGAGAGGAGGGGGGCGGAGGGGGCCGTCCCTTCCCCGAAGAAAACAGCTCTTTGAGGCCCAATACTGTATTTGGCACTCAACTGGCTTTAGAAAGTTTTAATCAAGCCCCCCTTGCCCCCCGTCTAATGCCACGACCCCTTAATATAGTTCCTTGTGTTGTGGTGACCCCCAACTATAAGTCTAGCTCCAATTCTCCCAACAAAGCTTTAAGGTGATTGGCAGGAAGGCCCATTGTAAACGCCTGATTGGTCGGATTGTAAAAATATGTTCTAAGGAGCCAGAAGTCATCTACTTACGACCACATTGTCTTTTCCCATGGTCTTAGGCGACCCCGTGAAACAGTCATTCGACCCTCCCAAAGGGGTCCCGACCCCCAGGTTGAGAACCACTGCTCTAGCAGGAGGATTTATTTATTTGTTTGTTTGTTTGTTTATTTATTTATTAGATTTGTATGCCGCCCCTCTCCGAACACTCAGGGCGGCTCACAATATGATAATAATACAATGCATTACAAATCCAACAATAAAAATTAAAACCAATATATAAAACATTTATATTACATCAACAGATGACTGTCTAATCTCTTCTTTAAAACTTCCATTGATCCAGCACCCATCTTCTGGAGGCAAGCTTTTCCACTAATTAATTGTTCTGGTAGCTCAAGAGATGAAGATGCAAATACGTTGCCCACTGAAGAGTCCTTCATACTTTATAAATGATTTGCAGACTCCTGCTAATAGCTTTTTGAAGGATGACTGATAATAGTCTTTCCCTTACATTCTTTAGGGAAAACATTCTCAAACTCTAATACTGCTTTTGTCAATAGCCCCCCTAGTTATCAACCAGATCTTTCATTTACTGTGATGCAGACCATGTATTTATATGAACAGCTTCCTAATTAAAAGCTTAGTAATATTTTCTCTGGTAATGATCAAAAGAGCAAAGCCCCCCCCCCCCCTAGGAATCAGCTCTCTTATGTGCTATAAAGTATGACAATTCTATGCACACAAGAAGTCAATCTAAACTGAGATAGAAGCAAAAAAAAGGTCTTCAAAACCCAATAAAACCTATGGCATGATTTAAGTTCCAACAGCTTTTTTCATGTTTCTATAGTGAAGCCCTGAATTTCCAATACTTATCTCTTTAAAAGCCAGACAATGTTTATTTCAAGTTATTGCTTTATATTTTTGCCTGATTATTTCGCTCTCTATTTTATTTTATAAACTTGGTTTTCATGTAAGACTGATATTACCAACACCATACATAACAAGAATTTTATAAGGTACAATCAGAATAACCAAGAGGATAGATATCCATTTGGAAAAAAAAAATTGAAAGCTTTAGATTTTTTTAATTATTATTTTGAAAAAAATATTTTAATAGTGGTTGATATGGAGAATGTTCTGAGAAAAATGGTTCTTCTTTCTCTCTTATATTAGATCCAATGATAGTTTGACAAAGTATTCAAAACACAGTTTATATGGAAAATTCAATGTCAAGATAATTCAATACAAGATAAGTTAAAATTATTTATTGACAATTTATTATACAGTGTTCCCTCACTTTTCGCGGGGGATGCATTCCGAGACCACCTGCGAAAGTCGAATTTCCGCAAAGTAGAGATGTGGAAGTAAATACACTATTTTTGGCTATGAACAGTATCACAAACCTTCCCTTAACACTTTAAACCCCTAAATTGCAATTTTCCATTCCCTTAGCAACCATTTAGATTACAGTATTACTCACCATGTTTATTTATTAAAGTTTATTAAAAATATTTATTAAAAGCAGATGAAAGTTTGGAGTTGATATATGACGTCATCAGGTGGGAAAAACCGTGGTATAGGGAAAAAACCCATGAAGTATTTTTTAATTAATATTTTTGAAAAACCGTGGTATAGACTTTTCGCGAAGTTCGAACCCGTGAAAATCGGGGGAACACTGTATATGGAGGTAGAGCAGCAAAAATAGGTTCTGTTCTACAAGATGTTACGATATATTAGAGGTTTCTATCATCAGAAAAAGTTTGAAGCTACTACTAGATTGAAAATTATCATATATTTATTGCAATAAATATGGTGATGTATTAGTATATATTTATAAATCAAATAATAGAATGGCCCCGATTCGAAACAAGGTAAAAAATAAATCAGGCTTTACCTAATTGGGGATTTTAGGGTGTTTCATAGTGTCCCAACTCTTATTATTATTTCCAAATAATAGCTATATTGGCAGGGAAGGATGGGAATTGAATCCATTACATGTGGACCATGTCAAGTTGGGGAAGGTATCCTTAGGAGCACCGTCCCTTTCATCCAATGCTTCTCACCTTGATATGCTCTTAGGACAGGAAGACTCCCACTTGGAATAGAAGGCTAGGGAACTAGATGGCTGTTGCCCCTGATCAAGCCAATTTTCTTTTAATTGCCTCACTTATTTATATTTTATCCTATTTAACAGTGCTTCAAAATCCTCCTACCCACTTATCTGACTTAAAAAGAAAAACAGGTTTCTCTTCCTCCACAGCTAGAAAACAATATCACTGTTGTTTTAGGATTCCTTCAAGTTATGAAGCTCCAGCTCATCACATTCCTTTCTCTGAAGTAAGCCTCTTGGGACTTCTTTGTTTTAAGATAGACAGGCAACCTTAAATTGATCCATCCTTCTATAGACTTGATGATCAAGAGGCACTTGTGGTTATCATTCTTTTAGGCATCCTGAGATTTTTATCTCTAGACAGGCTGTTAAACCACAAATCCACCCTCCTTGAATCTACCCTTCCCCCACCCTTCTTCTCTGAATAGCCCTGATTTCTTCTTGGCTGTTCTTCCACCTGGATGTAAGCCCGGTTTTCTTAATCCACATTGACCACAATTTCTCAGATTAGCAGATACAAACAAATATACATTGATACCTCATCTTACGAACTTAATTGGTTCCGGGACGAGGTTTGTAAGGTGAAAAGTTTGTAAGATGAAACAATGTTTCCCATAGGAATCAATGGAAAAGCGATTAATGCGTGCAAGCCCAAAACTCATGCTTTTTGCCAGCCGAAGCGCCCGTTTTTGCGCTGCTGGGATTCCCGAGGCTCCCCTCCATGGGAAACCCCACCTCCAGACTTCCGTGTTTTTGTGATGTTGCGATTTCGCTGAGGCTCCCCTCGCTGGAAAACCCCACCTCCAGACTTCCGTTGCCAGTGAAGCGCCCGTTTTTGCGCTGCTGGGATTCCTCTGCAGCATCACAAAAACACGAAAGTCTGGAGGTGGTGTTTCCCATGGAGGGGAGCCTCAGGGGAATCCCAGCAGCGCAAAAACGGCCGCTTCGCTGGTAACAGAAGTCCAGAGGCGGGGCATCCCAGTGGCGACGGCTTGGGTTTGTAAGGTGAAAATAATTTGGAAGAAGAGGCAAAAAACCCTTAAATCCTGGGTTTGTATCTCGAAAAGTTTGTATGACAAGGTGTTTATAAGACGAGGTATCACTGTATTCAGTTTTGTTGACTGAAGCCTTTGCTTCTAGAAAACACAGCCACTCTGGTATGTGTTTAAGTTTTATTGGATTTCTATGCCGCCCCTCTCCAAGGACTCAGATTATAGATTGGTTCTCATGGAATTTTTGGAACTTCAATTCTATCTATCTAAAATAAATTGCCATAAACTCAACTTCAAATGTTAGGAAAGAAGCTGCTCCCTGGAGCATGATCTGCAGAAATGTAACTCTGACTGAGGCCACATAGTAGCTCCTGGACATTATCATGAATGGGGATGGCTCCACAGGAACAATTGGCCCCGAGTGCTAGGCATATTTTAATACAAAACTATGAAATTACAGAAAAAAAAACCTTGGAAGAGACCTTGTAGGTTTTCTTGTCCAATACCTTGCTCAAACAAGACACCCTGTACTATTTTGGACAAATGGCTGTGTCAGGTCGGTGCAGAAGTTGGGGATAAATCAAGGGCTTGCCTCACTATCTGTAGAAGGTGTGATGTTTGGGAGGGGTGAATTCATGAGGGAACAGATGAAGGCACAAATCATTCTTTCAAGAAGTTCAAGGCCAACATATTTCCACCACCGGAACGGAAGAAGGAGTTGCTATGTTATCACGCTGCCACGCTGGCACAACCTGAATGGACAACGTGACAAGTATGTAAACTTTGAACTGGGTGGGAAGCTCAGATTCAGGATATCCTATGGAGGTGCTAGGATGGGCCCAGAATTAAATTGGAATTTTAAGCAACGCCTTGAATTGGACTCCGATTGAATTTTGGATGTTACCTGGAACCCTAGTAGGCTGTCCAAACTCTTCTTAAAAATCTCCAGTGATTGAGCATCTGGAACTCCTGGAGACAAGCCATTCCACTGATTAATTCTTCTCATTAACAGGAAGCTTCCCCTTAGTTCTAGATTGGATCGCTCTTTGATAAACTGTTGTTTCTTGTTCTAACCTCAGGTGCTTTGGAGACTAGGTTGATCTCCTCCACTCTGTGACTCCATTCTGAACATCTTCAAATTTGGAACATGTTGCTTTTTAGTGCCTTCCACTTCCTCTTTGACCACAATCAGGCAAAGGAGAGAACAGACGCATTTCACATTTCATAGGTCAGGCCGTGTATTGCCTGAGTGGGAATGAAAAGAGCTACCCATTGTTTTGCTTTGTAAAGGAAATTGGCCACATAAACAGCATGTCTAGATGACTCAATTTGGAGCCAATTTGGATAAAACAGCAAAGCAAAACACGTAATACAGTACAGAGATGAAAAGCCTCCTTGGCAGTCAGACAAGCTGTCAAAGTGATGTGGAACACACCAGAGACCTCGAGGTGGGCTGGTAAAAGTCAAGATTACTAATGAAAGAACAGCAAGTAATATCAGCAAACAGACAGCTGGACATAACTAGAGGCCTGGAGGAACACCAAAGGGAACCAAAATATTTAGGCGGCCCTTGAGTTTATGTGCACGGAACACGTTTTCAAAGGTTTGAAGATGGTAGGTTTGTTCCATCTTGCCAATAGCGTTGTGTGTGAGAGAGAGATGATATCTTTTTTTTACCTCTGATCCCATGGCAGTTGTTAGACATACTGGTAAATATCTGAAATATGTTGTCAAAAAGAAACAAAGCAAAACAAACCAGCATTCTATTGGACCAGACAGGATGTGGAAGAGAAACTCAATATGAAATCTCATGGTTTCTCACTTAGCCAATTACACATTAGGATATGTCTAAACTTGAGGTAGAGTAAATATCCCCCAAAACTAGCTTATGTTTTGAGGAGAGTAGTAAAAAGTTTCCTGGTGGGACCCCTTCTCTATCAGGAGCTATTACAAGCTTAATGTAGGACTTCCGGGTGGGGATCGAGTCGTGCTGGGAGAACGGGGATAGTGCTCTGTCCCCGTTCTTTCTCTTTTTCATGCAGTAGGGCGTCAATTGCGCTTCGGCCGAGCTTGGAGGGCTCGTTCCAGAACAGGGGGTCTCCTGGATCCTGAGGGGCAAAATGCCACTGCCCCGAAGGGTAAGGAAAATCCCGCAGTTGCAGCAATGAAGAACCGTGCCCCAACTCCAGCAGGGACACGGCCATAGCGACTCGCACACGGAGGAGGAAGCCAAAGATTTAAACAGAAGTCAAAAGAAATAAGATCTACAGAAAGAAAGATACAGAGTACAGAATAAGGTAAAATTTTGGAATCTAATTCTTTGAAAAGTGAAGAACTTGAATTTAAAAGGCGAACAAAGAAAAATTTTACTACGAGCTTAATGTAATCTGCTAGCAACTTCCTCAGAGCAATGCTAGGTTAGAGGCAAGGGAGAAACATTACAATCCAATTGCTTGATAATATTTGACTGTGTGAGATCAGAAAAAAGGAGGCATAGAGAGATTAAAACCCCTCTCTTCCATGCCAAATTTTATATTCGAGATTGCTTTACCAAACACAGTCTTTGGAAGAAAATATGATGGCAGACTTTACCTTGGTAGTAAAATAGCAGCTTATAAACTAATAAACTATGAATAACTTTCCATTACATTTTCCATTACTGCTAAAATGAATCTATTGTTTATTCATTATACCAGTAATGGGTTCCAAATCCTGTCACTTCTGGTTCGCATGCACACTTACACGTGGGGCTTCTGAACATTGGTGGCCGGAGCCTCCTGCCATCAACACTACCAGTTCGCTAAACATAGCCAAACTAGGAATAACTGACTACTGCATTATACCATTGCACCATTAATGCAATGGTGACAAACAGTGGGAGAAATTCAGTTTGCTAGTACCAACCGATGGTATCCAAAACAGACCATGTACTGATACAGTACCATAAAGGATGTTTTATTAAAATACATTACAATACATATTTATGCGTGGTATGTTTGTGTGTATGTTCGGTTTTTAATAAGGGTCCTTTCATTATTTTAAATATTAGATTTGTTATATGTTTTTTCATTATTGTTGTTAGCCGCCCCGAGTCTACGGAGAGGGGCGGCATACAAATCTAATTAATTAATTAATTAATTAATTAATTAATTAATTAATTAATTACATGTCTTGACACCACCAAAAGCAAAGCAACAGAGAGAGACAAAAAAAGGCTGATTATCTTGCCTCTTGATTCGACAGAGGCATCAGAGGACCCTGAATTTGCGAAATCTTTACACATATGTAGGGCATGTGATCTGCATACCATAACTTTAGAGAACCAATTACCATATTTTTCTGAGTATAAGTTGCACCTTTTTCCTCCCTAAAAGAGGCTGAAAATTCAGGCGCGTCTTATACTCTGAATGCAGCTTTTTTTTCAAAGCTCCCCCCCCAGTCCTAACTAGGTGCTAACGATCTTCCCAGCTCTTATCTTGCAGGTTCTTTCATTGTTACTGTCTGTGAAGAATGTTTTCCAAACCCTAAGTCTTTGCAGAGTTTTTTTTATTACTCTAACTTGCTCCAAGTAAGTTTCTTTCCAGCCCTAACCAGGTGCTAACAATGTTCCCAGCTCTTACCGCTTGCAAGCTCTCATTATTACTCTCTGCTAAGAATGTTTTCCAAGTCCTTTCTTTGCAGGTTTTTTTCATTGCTCTAACTTGCTCCAAATGTTTCTTTCCAGCCCTAACCAGGTTCTAACAACGTTCCCAGCTCTTACCGGCTTGCAAGCTCTTTCATTGTTACTCTCTCCAAATAAGTTTTTTTAAAAACCCTAACCAGGGGATAAAATAATGTGCTGAAGCTGACCAGACTAAGGACGCTAGCCAGATGAATATCTTGTAAGCAGATTCTTTTCCCTATTTCCCCCCCCAAAAAACTAAGGTGCGTCTTATACGTGTTTTCTTATACTCGGAAAAATAAAGTACATAATTTAAGTCTTAGGAGTCTTCGGAGAGGGGTGGAATACAAATCTAATAAATCTTAATCTTAAAAGAAAACAGAATAAATCTCCGCAGAGTGAAAAGACCGTGACCATCCAAACAATGTGTTTGCTCACTCCGCTATACGATTTTTAGTTGACAAAGGTCAACCACAGGCTGATGCTCCTTTGTCTTCCATTCTTTGTCTTGAAAAGCAGCTTGGATAGAGATTAACTTCTCATCCTCCATCCTGCCAGCAATATCCACTTGTTGAATACATAGTCCGGGGTCAGGATGCAGGCACAAAGCCAATGAGAAAGTGAAATTGGGCCGTTCTGCCTACCCAGGTTAGCTGTGCCTGCCCATTAAATACCCGTGTCTGTATTTTCCCTCTCACACCAATTGAAAACAAGGGTGTTGATTCCAGTCTGAAAAGAACACGTTACCTAAATTGAGCACGAGAATTATGTGGCCATTAAAAGCATTTGACAGCTCTACATATTCAGGAATGTATCACAATGCCCAGGTAGGGGCCCTTCTCTTGACACTCTGGCAGGGTCACACGGCTAGTGAATATGTGCTATGCTTGATGAAGCTGCAGTATAGCTTTCTAGGATCAGAGCAGGGTTGGGGCAGTTCAGTTCCTTCAGGCAATTGCTATGGTTTTCGCAGCCTGGGTGACTCCCTTGCCATTCAATTTCCTGTGCTTTCCTCAGCATTGTTTAAAATATTTACCCAGTCTGTTTTAAGCCCTTGGGCCTCCCAGGGGTTTAGCTATACCAGCTCTCTTATCAGAGCAATTTTGACTCATTAGCCTTTCCTCTAATGACTTTTTACCATTGGAATGTGGGGAGGGAGATGTTACTACTCTGCATTCATGCGGTATCTTGGAAGCCTGGTTGCAAGCTTGCACATGTTCCTTAGAAATAATTATGATTTAGCAGTATTATTGGAAAGATAAGGTGACTTCCAGGAGATAGCAGCTGGCTATTGCAATGTCTGAAAGCACATACGTGATTATGTTCTCGGAGAAAATGGCCAGGATCCAAGCCAAAGAACCAGGCAATTTGTTCTGGGGCTCTCGTGAGGTTTTGAGATTGTTGCTCCATCATCGGTCTCTTACAACACACAGGACTATGAGAGCCAGTTTTATCGCCCTCAGAGTGGGAGCAAGTGGGATTTAAAGAGCCCACATCACTGGGCCTTATGGGCTAAACTGGAAGAACTGGCCGGTAGGAGTATGTACTTTGCTAAATAGGTTGGAATTTCCAGAAACTGTCATCATGCCTCTAAGGCACCAGATAATAATAATAATAATAATAATAATAATAATAATAATTTATTAGATTTGTATGCCGCCCCTCTCCGAAGACTCAGGGCGGCTCACAACAATAATAAAAAAACCCAATATTATAGCGAAACAAATCCAATATTAAAAAAGAAGCATATAAATCATAGTTTGTCATGTACAAAGATTAGCAAAACAATGGAATAAAGGAATACAGTATTCCTTAACTCTGTTTTATGATTTATATCAACATTATTGTGAAATTGCATAATATGCATTAATATAGTGCACATTATCTCAGCTTGCAGAGCTTGAATAGGTTTACCAAAAATGTAACTATTGCAGAATATACAGTGTCATGCTACATAACTAAACTCCATTTCATGCTGAATAAATTAAATAAACAAACAAACAAACAAACAAACAAATAAATTAGATGCAATAGACCACAAGCATCTCAAGGGGCAATGAGAACATTATGTAGTTACTTGCTAAAACTAGACTACTAAGGTCTACCTAGTCTAGGTCAGCAGTGGATTGATCTCGGTTCGGTCTGGTTCTCTGAACTGGTAGCGGTGGAGGCGGGAGGCTCCGCCTACCCATTTGGGATTTGCATGTGCGTGAACTGGTAGCTACGGTTTTAAGAACACACTATTGGCCTACCCTTTTCCTTTCAGCAGTGGCAAGAGAGGTATCACTGAAATTTCACAAGTAAGATGTGAAAAAATGCCTTTCCTTGTTTGCTACTCAATGCAAGAAGGGATTTTTTTTAATATTAATAATGCTACGCACTTTCGTAATAATGAGTAGTAATAGTACAATAGCAATGTTCACATTTTTTTTATACTGGTGTAGCTTCTTACTAGTGATGAGGGGATATTATTTAAAGATCATGTAAACTCTACCTTTGGATAATTGTCTCTGTGATGCTAACCTCTTTTTGAGGTCATTTTGGGGTCAATAGATCACTTGGTCAGGATGCTATTTGTTCTGGTCTTTGTTTCTGGTTAAGTGAAGCAACTGTTCTAAATCTCTATTTAAGTACGTGGATCAAAGTAGACAGAAAGTTCCTAGAGAATTATTTGCAACTCAGCCTTTTACACTCATGCTGGTGAACTTACATTTTCATGCTTGGACAAGATCATGAATACTTTTAAAACACACACACACATATTATATATAACATATATATGGTATATTGAAGGAACCTCACAGTTCCTTTTTGCCTCTAGACCCAACCCAGGGCCATTTCAAGGCAGTTAATTTATTCATAGCCAACAAACTATATTCTGTATGTAAACATGTGATATACAGTACATATATAATATAAACATGGAACACAACACACACACACACACATATATCCAGTTCATTTCTTTTTCTAAAAGGAATACTGAAATAAAACATGTTTTAATCACATTCTAATAATAGCTATTGATCCCCATTGACTTGGATGAATTGGTCCAAGCCAGCGCTACATCTTATGGTGGTAAATTCCTAAGTTTGATTATGCTTTATGTTAAAAAAATTTTTTTTTACCCAAACCCCATGTGATGTTTGTGGAACATGTTTGTTTGGCGAATGATGTTTCACAGAACATATTTTAAGTAATATTGTCATAGAACATACACAGCTCTCCTTTGAGGCAGAGCAATCAAAGTTAGTGGTTAGGGCAGCCAATTCTCTTATTCAAAGGAAGTGTGTTCACCATTCTCCTGAATATACAGCCAATCCCTTGGTTAAGAATGCCCAACTTAAGGACAACCCTTAGATATACCGTAAACAGGCTGTCTATTACTAAAAACAGTGAACAGTGTCCTCCTTCTCAGAGTAGACAGCCCATTTTCAGCAGTTTCTGAAAGCATAATGCATAATCATTAGGTAGAGGAAAGACAATGCCCGTTCCCCATTTTTAGTAAGCGGCAGTCTGTTTGTAAACACAAGTTACAATTTAAATAGAAGGGATGGAATTTATTCATAACCTAAGAGCTGCCTATAATATTAGTTTGCTTGGTCCCCAAACTTGGCAACTTTAAGACTTGTGGACTTCCAGAATGATTCTGGGAGTTGAAGTCCACAAGTCTTAAAGTTGCCAAGTTTGGGGACCCCTGGTTTACGTATATGCCATTGAGTTATAAAAGCTGCTTACTGTAGAGAGAAATACTGCAGACCAGCAGTGTGATCTACTTACCTTCCCTACCGGTTCGGAAGCATGAACTTATTCACCTTCTGCGCATGCACAGTTACAAACAAGGAAACGGTGATGTCTGGGTAGGTGGGTGGAGCCTTGTGCTATCGCTGCTACTGGTTCTCTGAACTACCGGGGCCCGCTGCTACCGGTAAGTCTGACCTGGGTCTCACCGGTAAAATTTCACCCTTGCTGTAGCCACTACTGTGACTTGACTCCAAGAAAAAACCTGCAATCTTTTCTATTGAATTCATCCATTTATCGGGGGTCTCCCTTCTTCTATATCCTTCAATCTATCCAAAAACGAATAGGCCATCACAGGCCAAAAGGATGTGAATTTCTGATTGTTGCTATTGTTTCAACCCTCACTAGATAGAGAACACCAAGAAATTAGCTTCACGGGAAGGCTAAAACTACTTTTATTGTGGTTGACTAAAATAACAGCATCTTGAACTTCTGATTGTGCTGTACCTATCCCTCTACTTGTAAGTGAGTGAATTAGAGAAGCATCTGCCTGAGGCATTTCCAGATGTTATCTCATGGCTCTGCACTTAAAAGTTGCTTCAACCTTTTTTTGTCCAAGTAACGGTTCCCACATATATCCATCAAGGTCATCTTCCCTATTCTCTGTAGCAGCTGGCATTATTTTTTATTCCAGGATTGATTGATTTATCCATGCCACTCTTAGAAACTATTTCCAGAGCAATATATTGAAAGCACAAAAAATATTTTTGATGACACAAAAGTACCTTTATTCTTCTTTATTGTCTCTGAGTTTGCCACTGCCTTCCATCTTCTCTACCTCTTCAGCACACAGTACACACTGTCTATTTTATGTATTTGTGAGTTAAGGAAACAAATATTGTTATATTTGTTAATTGTTAATATTGTTAATTGGAACCCAATAATTGCTACTAAAAGAAAAGATCAAGTATGTAGTAACATCAGATGGCAATCAATTTTTTTAAAAAATACAACTATTGAATAGGGACAAGTATCTGAACAAGTTGCGTTAAATAAGAAACAAAAGATTCAGTTTGGGGGAGAAAATTTGCCATAAGTATCAGAAGTTCGTAAAATAATCTGGAGTTTCACACACCTGTAACTAAAAGAGAATGAACTACAGTATATGCCTAAAGGGTTTGCCTGAGCAAAGTTTGCCACCCACTCTTTTTTGGGTCACTTCACATTTACACAAATACCGGAAAGGCTTTTGACACAGATAAAAGTATAGTGCTGTTCTTTTAAAACCTGGATTGTTTGCTTTTGCTTTTCGTTGCTTGGGTTTGAATCCAGTTGTGTGACTCCCCTCGGCTTTATTAAGCAGCTACCCTTTTCCTTTGAAGGAAGTGATTGGCTAGAGATGGAGGGAGTTATTAGATTCACTTGACTAATGCTGGATTTTGCCCTTTGCTTGGCTTTACGGGTTTTGGTGATTGATTGGCTTCTGATTGAGCTCCTAGATCCTTGATGGCGAACCTGCTTGTCACAGTGGCACAGAGCCATATTGGAGGGCACACAAGGCATTGCCCTAAGTCAGCTGCAGCACCCATGGGCGCCAATGTTCCCTCTAATTTTTTTCCGACCTGGGTGGAAAAACATAGTGTCTGAGCAGCACATTTTCATGCCTCAGTATACATCTATCCAGGAAGATGCCAAGATGCCCCTTGGCTGTAAACTTTCCATGGGGTGGGTTTGGGGAGGGGGTGACGAGTGGGTGGGTTTTGTAGCTCCCGGTGTTCCTTCCTTCTTTCCTTCCCTCCCTCCTTCCTCTTTGCTTCTTTCTCTCCCCTCCCTCTCCATTTCCCTTTTCTTCCTTTCTCTCCACTTCTCTTTTCCCTTTTCCCTCTCTCATTCTCTCCCTCCAGATCTCTCCCATTTCTGTGTACTTCTTCCTCTCTCCCCCTTCTCTTTTATTTTGCTCTCCCTTTTAGCTCATTTCTCACTTTCATTTGTTTTTCTTTCCTCTCCCTCTTTCTCCCCTTCTCTCATTTGTTTCCCTCTTCTCCCCCTCTCATTCTCTAACTTTCTCTCATTTGCCTCTATTTCCTCTACCTCATGCTTTCCCTCCACCATTTTCTCATTTCTCCCTTTCTATCTCATTCCTTCCCCCTCACTTCCCCTCTTTTCCCCTCCCTGTCTCCTCCCCCCCCTTGTGTAAGCGTGTTCACTTTTGAACCATTTCCCAAAACAGGGGGGGGCTGTTTTTTTCCTCTCTTCTTCTTCGTGTGCTTTTTATCATGATTTAAATCAAGAGTCACTTCTGTGTTTCTCTCCCTTTCCTCTCATTCTCTGCCTCCATCATTTTCTCATTTCTCTTTTTCTCCCCCTTTCTCTCTCATGTCTCACTTTCATTTTTTTCTTCCCTCTCCCTTTTTCCTTCTCTCCCCCTCCCTCGTTTTTCCTCTCCCTTGTTCTTTCCCTCCATCATTTTTTCTCATTTTTCTTTCTACTTTTCTCTCACATTCCCTCTCCCTCTCACTTCCCCATGCACTTTCCCTCTCATCTCTCTGCCTGTCTCTCTTTGCCTCTCTGTCTCTGCTTCCTTCCAGGGGGATTGTGGGGGGGGGACTCCCTGCGCCTCTTCCTTCCCAGGCCACATGGGGGCTACGGCTCCAAAGGCTATGGCGCCCCCACCAAGGAGAGAGCACGGCTGGAGGACTGGCAGGGGTGGGCATGATCCCCGGAGCTGAGAGCAGGAAACATAGAAACATAGAAGTCTGACGGCAGAAAAAGACCCCATGGTCCATCTAGTCTGCCCTTATACTATTTTCTGTATTTTATCTTAGGATGGATATATGTTTATCCCAGGCATGTTTAAATTCAGTTACTGTGGATTTATCTACCACGTCTGCTGGAAGTTTGTTCCAAGGATCTACTACTCTTTCAGTAAAATAATATTTTCTCATGTTGCTTTTGATCTTACCCCCAACTAACTTCAGATTGTGTCCCCTTGTTCTTGTGTTCACATTCCTATTAAAAACACTTCCCTCCTGGACCTTATTTAACCCTTTAATATATTTAAATGTTTCGATCATGTCCCCCCTTTTCTTTCTGTCCTCCAGACTATACAGATTGAGTTAAGTCTTTCCTGATACGTTTTATGCTTAAGACCTTCCACCATTCTTGTAGCCCGTCTTTGGACCCGTTTGGACTCGAGGTGGCTACAGGGGGACCCTCTCCCGGCACCTCCCCACTGCAGATTCTGCAAGGCAGGTGGGGGTTGCGGCAGGAAAGCCAATCTTGAGAGGAATGGATTGGGCACTGCCAGTTGCAGCCATCGGCTCCACTGCGCAGTGTTGAAAAATGCTGCATAGCAATTCGTTGTTTGGTACGCGGCCATGCAGGTTAGAGGGAACAGTGATGTGCGTGCTAGCCAGCTGACTTTTGGTCTTGGAGAAGGCTGTTTTGCCCTCCGGGGGTTTCAGGGACACTTCCTGAAGCCCTGGAGTGCAAAAAAATGGGCAAATCAGAAGTTTAGAAAACAGATTTGCAGTTTGCCCGTTGTGCTGTTTTCATATTCCAGTTCCGGTGGGGGAGGAAGGAGGAAGGCGATGTTGCTGCTCCTCCGGATTACGGCAAAATAACACCAAAAAATATGGGAAATTGGAGCTAATTTGGACTTGGGGTTCTGCAGGTTTGGAAGGTGAGCAGTTGCTGCTCAGAAGGACCCCTATTTTCTGCTGCTTAGTGCTCCGTGTTCTCTCTCCCCCCAGAGTTTATGGCTCGGTCGGCTGGGCTCCGGAAACGACGGCCACGGGATTTGGTCGAGCCGCCTGTTGTTTACAGCTTGTTTACAGCTTGTTGTTCACAGCCCCGCAGCACGCTGCCTGCTGTCTGAGCTCAGCAGAGATTGTTTTTATTCAGCGTGGGAAGATCTTGCTGCACCCTGCTCCGTGGCGTTTGTTTCAATCCATCTCAGCCGCGGAGATTTTGTGGAGGAAGCAGCTGGGCTGCGGGGAAATGGCGGTTCCCCTTGATTACACCGGGAGGCTGTAGCTGAGATTGGGGGGAGAGATTGATACTGAGAAAAGCGGAGCCTTGAAGGGAGGAGAGAATGAGGAGATGGGACCGAGAGGCGAAGGCGACGCTGGTTGGAGGTGCTGCTGCTGGAACGACTCCCCCCCCCATGAACTAAGGACGCTTGTGAGCTGCTTGGTGGGAGCGCCCAAGCATCGGAGGCTCTACGGGGTGAAAAGACCTGCATGGAAAGATTAGGCTGGATATTGCTGTCGAGGAGGAGGAGGAGGTGGTCAGTGAGAGGAGCGTGGAGACTGGGGGAGATGTCGAAGCGATATCGAGGTGGAAAAGAGAGTTCTTGGAGGCCATGCAGTGGGGTCTGGCAGACAGAGAACTGGAAATGTCACTCGGAAATCAGCGACGTCATCGGAGGCCACCGAGGAGTGACCAACGAGGGGCGAGGGTCCTATGAGAGCCAAGAGACTGGTGATGGAACTGAGGGACTGAGAAGAGACCTGGGAGACATCATAGTGCTAGAAAAAGGGGTGACTAACATCAAGAAGAGATCCTTCCTTTTAACCAGGTTGAGATACTCCCCTGGGACCCTGAACACTGTTACAATCCAGAACTTCCAATTAAGAACTAATTAAGAATTTAACACTATCTTATTGCTGACTAATTTCTGATATTTTTCCATATTTTTTATATTTTATATATATATATATATATATATATATATATTATATTTATAGTTTTTTAAATTTGATAAATTTAGATATTTTTTCTTATTGTATTTTAATAATCAAGTTAATCTATTTTAATTATTACTAATTTAATCTTAATATTATTGGGGGGTTTCTTAATGAATGGATGACTGGGGTGTATGTAATATTGTGCATAGGATGAATGATTGGTGTGAGTGTGATGGTTGGAATGGGTGGGGTTATGGTATGCATGAGATGAATGAAAATAGCATGAATGACAGATTTGGCCCACCTGACGCTCGGGAGACAGGAGAGGAAGGGGCACCGATCTCTGGGGTGGCAGAGGGTCGGAATATTCCAGTGTTGCTGGGGAGAGGCAGATATGGCGGGGGCCACAGAGTTAGCCGTTCCAGGGGAACGAGGGATCGTTGCTTAATAACGATCCCTTGTTCTGGCTCTGTGAGCCCAATCTTGGGTACTGGTGATGAGTGTAACTCTGGCCCTGGGCTCAGGTTGCTGCTGCTCAATGCCAGGTCGGTGGTAAATAAAGCTCTCCTCATCCGGGATCGGATCCTGGATGAGGAGGCCGACCTGGCATGTATTACTGAAACCTGGCTGGGCCGAGGGAGGTGTTCCTCTCTCTGAAATCTGCCCAGTCGGGTTTCAGATATGGCATCAACCTCGACCCCAGGGAATGGGGGGGAGGAGTGGCTATTATAGCCAGGGAGAGCCTTTGCCTACGTAGACTCATTGCTCCGGAAATTGCAGGTTGTGAGTCTCTCTTGATGAAGTTGGACTTAGGGGTTCAGGTGGGCTTATTTCTCACGTACCTGCCTCCCAGCTGCATGTCAAAAGCCCTGCCTGTGCTACTCGAGGAGGTAGCTGGGTTGGCGGTGGAGTTCCCCGGACTCATTGTCCTGGGGGACTTCAACCTGCCGTCACTCGGCGAAACCTCTGGGTTGGCACAGGAGTTCATGGCCACCATGACAGCCATGGACCTGACTCAAGTAATACAGGGTCCGACTCACGAGGGAGGGCACGCACCTGACATGGTATTCCTTTCCGAGCAATTGAGTAATGGTCTGAGACTAAGGGGCTTAGAAGCATTGCCTTTGTCATGGTCAGACCATTTCCTACTACGGCTCGACTTCCTGGCTCCAATCCTTCCCCGCAGGGAGGCGGAATCAATGAAGATGTTCCGCCCCAGATGCCTGATGGACCCAGAGGGCTTTCAGACGGCGCTTGGGGTTATTCCAGATGCACTCATCCACAGTTCGGCGGAGTCTCTTGCGGAGGCCTGGAATACGGCTGCTGTGGAGGCTCTTGACCGGATTGCGCCTTTGCGACCTCTCCGTGGTGCTAGACCCCGTGGAGCCCCATGGTTCAACGAGGAGCTCCGGGAGTTGAAACACCAAAAGAGACGTCTAGAGAAGCGATGGAGGAAGAGTAGGTCTGAATCTGATCGAACACTTGTAAGAGCTTTTATTAAGACTTACAAAGTGGCGCTCAAGGCGGCAAGATGCGCGTACCATGCCGCCTTGATTGCATCAGCGGAATCCCGCCCGGCCGCTCTGTTTAGGGTGACCCGCTCCCTTCTTAACCAGGGGGGAGTTGGGGAGCCCTTGCAGAGTAGTGCCGAGGATTTTAACACGTTTTTCGTTGATAAAGTCGCTCAGATCCGGGTCGACCTCGACTCCAATTGGAAAACAGAGTCGACTGACAACGAGTCTGTCGAGGTGACTGGGGCACGTACTTGTCCACCTGTCTGGGAAGAGTTTGATCTGGTGACACCTGATGAAGTGGACAAGGCCATTGGAGCTGTGACTTCCGCCACCTGTCTACTGGATCCGTGTCCCTCCTGGTTGGTCTCGGCCAGCAGGGAGGTGACATGGAGCTGGGCCCAGGAGATTACCAACGCTTCCTTGGGGAGGGGAGTTTTTCCATCACTCTATAAAGAAGCGCTCGTGCGCCCCCTCCTCAAGAAGCCCTCCCTGGACCCAGCCGTACTTAACAACTATCGTCCAGTCTCCAACCTTCCCTTTATGGGGAAGGTTGTCGAGAAGGTGGTGGCGCTCCAGCTCCAACAGTCCTTGGAAGAAGCTGATTATCTAGGTCCCCAGCAGTCGGGTTTCAGGCCCGGTTACAGCACGGAAACCTCAGCGGCTTTCGATACCATCGACCATGGTATCCTTCTGCACCGGTTGGAGGGGCTGGGAGGCACTGTTCTTCAGTGGTTCTCCTCCTACCTCTCTGGCCGGTCGCAGTCGGTGTTAGTGGGGGGTCAGAGGTCGGCTCCGAGGTCTCTCCCTTGTGGGGTGCCTCAGGGGTCGGTCCTCTCCCCCTTGCTATTTAACATCTACATGAAACCGCTGGGTGAGATCATCCAAGGACATGGGGTGAGGTATCATCAATATGCCAATGATACCCAGCTTTACATCTCCACCCCATGCCCAGTCAACGAAGCGGTGGAAGTGATGTGCCGATGCCTGGAGGCTGTTGGGACCTGGATGGGTGTCAACAGACTCAAGCTCAACCCGGATAAGACGGAGTGGCTGTGGGTTTTGCCTCCCAAGGACAATTCCATCTGTCCGTCCATTACCCTGGGGAGGGAATTACTGACCCCCTCAGAGAGGGTCCGCAACTTGGGCGTCCTCCTCGATCCACAGCTCACATTAGAAAACCATCTCTCAGCTGTGGCGAGGGGGGCGTTTGCCCAGGTTCGCCTGGCGCACAGTTGCGGCCCTATCTGGACCGGGACTCATTGCTCACAGTCACTCACGCCCTCATCACCTCGAGATTCGACTACTGTAATGCTCTCTACATGGGGCTACCTTTGAAAAGTGTTCGGAAACTTCAGATCGTGCAGAATGCAGCTGCGAGAGCAGTCATGGGCTTTCCTAGGTACGCCCATGTTTCACCACCACTCCGCAGTCTGCATTGGCTGCCGATCAATTTCCAGTCACAATTCAAAGTGTTGGTTATGACCTTTAAAGCCCTTCATGGCATCGGACCAGAATATCTCCGAGACCGCCTACTGCCGCACGAATCCCAGCGACCGATTAGGTCCCAGAGTGGGCCTTCTCCGGGTCCCGTCAACTAAACAATGTCGGTTGGCGGGCCCCAGGGGAAGAGCCTTCTCTGTGGTGGCCCCGGTTCTCTGGAACCAACCCCCCCCGGAGATTAGAACTGCCCCTACTCTCCCTGCCTTCCGTAAAGTTCTTAAAGCCCACCTTTGTCGTCAGGCATGGGGGAACTGAAACACCTCCCCCGGCCACGTACAATTTATGTATGGTATGTTTGTGTGTGTGTTTGTTAATATAGTGGGGTTCTTTTTTAAACTATTTTAAATATTTAAATTCATTGAAGCTATTTGGATTTGTACGATTGCTTATATTTCTGTTGTGAGCCGCCCCGAGTTCACGGAGAGGTGCGGTATACAAATCTAAATAATAAATAAATAAATAAACTCAACCCGGATAAGACGGAGTGGCTGTGGGTTTTGCCTCCCAAGGACAATTCCATCTGTCCGTCCATTACCTTGGGGGGGGAATTATTGACCCCCTCGGAGAGGGTCCGCAACTTGGGCGTCCTCCTCGATCCACAGCTCACATTAGAGAACCATCTTTCAGCTGTGGCGAGGGGGGCGTTTGCCCATGTTCGCCTGGCGCACCAGTTGCGGCCCTATCTGGACCAGGACTCATTGCTCACAGTCACTCATGCCCTCATCACCTCGAGGTTCGACTACTGTAATGCTCTCTACATGGGGCTACCTTTGAAAAGTGTTCGGAAACTTCAGATCGTGCAGAATGCAGCTGCGAGAGCAGTCATGGGCTTACCTATGTATGCCCATGTTTCACCATCACTCCGCAGTCTGCATTGGCTGCCGATCAATTTCCGGTCACAATTCAAAGTGTTGGTTATGACCTTTAAAGCCCTTCATGGCACTGGACCAGAATATCTCCGAGACCGCCTCCTGCCGCACGAATCCCAGCGACCGATTAGATCCCACAGAGTGGGCCTTCTCCGGGTCCCGTCAACTAAACAATGTCGGTTGGCGGGCCCCAGGGGAAAAGCCTTCTCTGTGGCGGCACCGACTCTCTGGAACCAACTCCCCCCAGAGATTAGAACTGCCCCTACTCTCCCTGCCTTCCGTAAACTCCTTAAAACCCACCTCTGCCGTCAGGCATGGGGGAATTGAAACACCTCCCCCGGGCATGTTTAATTTATGCATGGTATGTTTGTGTGTGCGTCTGTTAGTATATGGGGTTCTTTTAAATCTTGTATAAATTTTAAAGTTTTCTGATTATTTATGATTTGTTCTATCTTGTTGTGAGCCGCCCCGAGTCTTCGGAGAGGGGCGGCATACAAATCTAAATAATAAATAAATAAATATTCTGGGGCTTCAGAAGTTTCCTTGAAGGCTCCAAAGTGCGAAAAGCAGCACAACGGGCAAACTGGAAGTCCATTTTTCCAAACTACTGGTTTACCCTTTTGTTCACCATCCCAGGCTTCAGTGAGACCTGTGTGCATTCGCAAGAACAGGGAGGATTGTGTGCATGTGCAGCAGGGGGGCTGCACATGCGTGGGGGGAGGGAATGGGTGTGGACATGTGCATGCATGCTAGCAAAAGCACGCACACCCTTTTGGCATGCGAACCAAAAAAGGTTTGCCATCACTGCCCTATGACATATTTAACTAATCTCAAAATACTTAAACACCAGAGGGCCTTTACTCTGGTCTTATGTCATACCCTCCCCTCCGCTGACCTTGAAAGCTGAGACAGGAAGAGAGACAATGCCCCTGTGACTCTGGACAGAAGTCTGAAGCAACAAAGCATGTGCTTCTCCACTGCCTGTATTATAGAGACTGTACTAGCCTCATTTCACCATTACTACAAAAATGCAGAGGGCAAATCTCTCTGCTGATTTCAGATACCAATCTTATCCCAACATGTGGTCAGGTTCTTTGCAGCAGCATTTAAAATACATCAGATGATGACTGGTGTCATAAATTAAACCTACACGAGCACTTAGTTCATCACACTAGTGCACTTTGTAATGTGCTGTATACTAATTTTTATCTCTCCCCCACTTCCATCTAATACTCCTAAACCTTCCTTTTATTTTTTAAAACTCATTTTAATATACTTCTAATACTTTACCTTTTAGAATTTTTTAGACTCCGATATACCTTTTATTGCTTTTTAATTGACCATAATCCAGATGTGATTTGACTAGAAGTCTTTAGGTGCATTTTGAACATTGAAAGCATTTGCTTTAAAGAAATGCTTCCAAGTTGTTCCCAAAAGAAAATGAATCACAGAAGGGGACTTTTAGCTTCAGAAATAGCTAGGGCAGCATTGCTACACACACACAAAAAAATGTAAACACAGTTTACAACTAGGTTTAAAAAGCTTTGGGGGAAAGTATTGGGAAGTTCAAAAGCAAGGCATTCAACATCTTTGAGAAATACTAATCTCCCGGCTTTTTTCCACCACTAAATATACTGTAGGAAAAATCTAGTTCCAGTGGCTCCATACATTCACATGTCAAAAGGGGAATTAACAGTTTGTTTGCGCACACACAGTATGTTTAGAGGAAATGCTAACAATGTTTTTATCTTGGTTATAAATGCTTTTTTTCCTGTATTATTTCATGGTTTAACACGTAGGGACAGTAATCGTAATAAGAGGCTTATGAAGACTATGATTTTGTTTAAAATTATTAACAAGGTTTTACCTCTGGAGGTTATACAAAAGTGAAGTCCCAACTATGTTTGCTGAGGCTGCAAAGGACTGCAATGTTAGGCACAGGAGAGTATTGTATGTTGTATTTCTGACAGCAAAATCTTTTTTCATTGTTACATGCAGCATGTATAAAAACAAATCTGGACTGAAGCCACAACATGAAGCCTTCAGGATATCAACTCCAGAAGAGTTACTGAGCTACATATTTGTCTGAAATTACATATGCAGTTTCAATTAAGGAAAGTACTAAGAATATGGAATAATCTAAGATGTATCATTGAAATTAACAAGGTTTTTTTTTAAATTAAAAAAAACCTCATCTTTTTGGGACGTTCTCTGTTTGCTGCCTTCCAAATGAACTGGACCATTCCCACTGTCTCCAATCAATGGAGCTCTAAGTCAGTCTTACTAGGAAAATAAGGTGACATCCAAGGTAGTATCAGTATGAAAGATGGGTTTGACAGTTCCCTGATTTCATTAACAAAGAAAACAACAAGTGGCAATAGAGATAATGAAGTCCACTAAACATATTCTCAAGGAGAATGTGGGAATGGCACATTTTATTTTTTATATTTTAATAAATAAAATTGAGCTGCATAATTGCATGACTAAATTTCCAGGCTAAGCAAAAAAAAAAAAAAGTTAGTACTTGAAAACATAAAGTCCAGAAAGCAAATAGTACATCTCCAATATAATTTTGACCATGATCCAGGAAGGCTTTCAGCTCTTCACAGGTGTTGATGTTGCTTTCATCATCTTTTTGAGATGATGATAGTTTGGGAGGATTTTCATGAGAAAGTCCAGCTGTAATGTTTGTGGCTAAAATGAAAAGCATAAAGTTAGAAAAATATACATAAATCTCAACACATCTGCTTAAAAGAAGCAACTGGACCACAATTTCCCCCATATATTCCCCCACAATTTATCCCCCATCAGTATGGCCAATGCTCACAGACTATAGAAATTGTGATCCAGCAGATCTGAAGAAGACTGGATTGCTTATTTTGATACAAAAATGCAATATAACATATCTAGCTCTCTAATTATTTCAAGGGAAGGCTTTAACTCAGCAGTAAAAGACATGATAGCCTCTTTCGTAGACCAGTGTTTCCCAACCTTGGCAATTTGAAGATATTTGGACTTCAACTCCCAGAATTCCCCAGCCAGCATTCTCTGGCTGGGGAATTCTGGGAGTTGAAGTCCAAATATCTTCAAGTTACCACGGTTGGGAAACATTGTCATAGACAATGTCACACCAGAGATTTGGTTTTCCTCACTGAAAAACTCCTGCCTGAAATGTATGATTAGTGACACCAATCAGTGTTGAAATCATTAGGATAGATGGATCAAGGGACTGTCTTGTTTTAAGGTAATTCCTATTAAGAAAATGTGTTTCCCAATTTCCCCTTCACTCAAATGACACATCACAAATGTCTTCTTCACAAATATAAGGCAAATATATTTTAAACCACTCTTTTTGCATGAAACAATGAAAGCTTCAACAATATTTCCAAAATTACTTCAGTTCTTTATGTAGCAATTGAGAAAATGCTGAAGCCCTTCTGCACTGTTTCACGCTGAGGAAGACTGGACTAAAAACCTACCGTGTTTCCCCGAAAGTAAGACAGTGTCTTACTTTCTTTTTATCCCCAAAAGCCCCACTATGTCTTACTTTCGGGGTATGTCTTATATTGGAAAAAAATTGAAAGGGTCGCGTTCCCGAAGGCGGCATCTCCCAGAGTCTAGAAGGGCAGCCGCGGGACAGGAGCCTCGTGAGCCCTTTTCCAAGTTCAACCTCAGGGCTCCAGGGCAGCCTCCTCAAGGGCGACAGCCGCCCTCGTTCTCCTCCTCTTCCTCCTCCTCCATCACCGCCGCCACGCCGCGCTGCTCACCCAGAGCGAGGGGAGGAGGATCTGAAGAGAGCGCCAATGGGAAGGAAGCGCCCTGGATGGGTGGGGACTTTCCTACCTCTGGCCGGGCATCTTCCCTTGCAGGGCCATTTCTGAGGAGCCCGCCGGTTCATAACGGTGGCAACCCGTGGCCGCCAAGGCAGGGCCCTTGCCTACCTCGACTGCCGCGGAGAGGCTGCACCGTGACCCCTCGACGACGCCTCTTTCCTCCCTGCGGCTAACTCGGCTCTGCCGGCAAGTTTCACTGGCTCTTGAGGAGGCGAAAGCGAAGGCAGGAGCAGGTCGCTCACTGCAGCAAGCCCCACCGTCTCCTGCCGACAGCTCCCTCTAACGAGCCGAAGCTTAGCAGTCTGGCTTCGTCCCTCCGTCAGCCAAATTCCCTGGCGGGCTGGGCCTCAGCAGGCCGCCTCCCTCACAGCTCCCCTCCCCGGTCCCGGAAGAAGGCAGCGAAAGCGCGCCCTTCTTCCCGCTTAAAAAAGGAAGGCAGCTAGATGAGAGGGAGGTGGCAATACCCCTGTGTTTCCCCGAAAGTAAGACATATGTCTTACTTTCGGGGTACGGCTTATATTAGCCGACCCCCCTGAAACCCCCGATACGTCTTACAATCGGGGGTGTCTTACTATCGGGGAAACAGGGTAGTTAGCTAGGGCCGAATATGGACTTGAGTGTCACTTGTCATTCATCATCTGATCCTTGGCTAGGTTTCTGTTTTTGTATTACATGTGAATTTACAAACTATAGAGATAATAATAGCACTATAACCAAAAAAAAAAAAACCCACTGCAAAGCGACAAGGTAACCTGACTTAACCTCAGTTTGCCTGTTTATCTGAAATCATAGGTCATTAACAAAAGCCACAAAACTCTTTTATTGAGCAGTGTGTTCCTTATCCTGGGAGAAATAGAGATTGGTCATCCACAAAAGACACAGGGAGTTGTAAAGAAAAAGGCAAGAAAGAGATGTACTTCTGTCCTATCTCAACTGAACCCTCAGAACAAACTACCGTATTTTCTGGAGTATAAGACCCCCCTTGAGTATAAGACAAACCTTAGTTTTAGGGAAGGAAAATAGGGAAAGAAAACTACCTACTGGCTAGCATCCTCAGTTTGGTCAGCTTCAGCACATCATTTTATCCCTTGGTTAAGGCTTAAAAGAACCTTTTCAAGAGGGAATAGCAATGAAAACAAGCCTGGAAAGACTTAGGGCTGGAAAAAAACCTTCAGAGTAGCAATGAAAACAAGTCTGCAAGCAGGGAAGATCGCTAGCACCTTATAAGGGCTAAAAAAACATTTTTGGAGAGAAGAGCAATGAAAACAAGCTTGCAAAGGCTTAAGTTTGAAAAAAACAACTTCGGAGTAGCAATGAAAAAAATCCTGCAAGCTAGAAAGTTTCCTACCACCTTGTTAGAGCTGGGGAAAAAAGCTTCGAAAAAGCTACATTCGGAGTATAAGATGCACCCAAATTTTCAGCCTCTTTTATTTATTTATTTATTTATTTATTAATTAGACTTATATGCTGCCCCTCTCCGAAGACTCGGGGCGACTAACAACAATAAAAAAGACAATGTAAACAAATCTAATATTAAAAATAATCTAAAAAACCCCAATTTAAAGAACCAATCATACATACAAACATACCATGTATAAATTCTATAAGCCTAGGGGGGAAGGGAAAATTTTGATTCTCCCATGCCTGACGACAGAGGTGGGTTTTAAGGAGCTTGCGAAAAGCAAGGAGGGTGGGGGCAACTCTGATATCTGGAGGGAGTTGGTTCCAGAGAGTCGGGGACGCCACAGAGAAGGCTCTTCCCTAACTGGTCGCTGGGATTTGTGTGGCAGAAGGTGGTCCTGGAGATATTCTGGTCCGATGCCATGAAGGGCTTTTGGGGGGGAAGGTGCATCCTATACTCCAAAAAATATGATACCCGGACACAATCTTTTCTATCTAATGCTACTTATATCACCAAGATTTTGACTCCCCCCCCTCAAAAAAAAGGTTAAATCTGAGGTCAAAGTAGGAAAACTTTATCAACAGGATATTAATGGGACACAAATCATGAAGTGCACCTTTTTCAGGGCTCTGCTCACTGACTGGATTGGTAAACGCACACCCCACAAATTAAGCAATCTGGTAGCCGAAGAACTCAAGCCGCCTTGCACCCTCGTCCCCTCCTCACCTGTGGCCGCTCAGTTTGCACTCGACGAAGACAGTCCGCTCCGTAGATGACCGTGTTCTCAGGGATGACTTCATACGTCTTGACCTTGCAGCGGGCACCGATAATGCAGCCACTTGTCAGGATCACGTTTCGACCAACGGTTGCTGTAGATGTAGAGAGGAAGAAAGGTGACTTTGGCAAGGAAATGCAAGAGTCAGAACAAACAGGCATGTGTATGCGTGAGAGAAACATCTTTTATGTCTAGTCTTCTCTGTGTTTAGGCAATGTTTTTCTAAAGGGTGGGGTAAAGGCATACAAAAGGAGCCGTGGTTGGAATGCAGTACTGCAGGCTACTTCTGCTGATTGCCGGCTGCCTGCAATTTGGCAGTTCGAATCTCACTTATAGAAACATAGAAACATAGGAGACTGATGGCAGAAAAAGACCTCATGGTCCATCTAGTCTGCCCTTATACTATTTCCTGTATTTTATCTTAGGGTGGATATATGTTTATCCCAGGCATGTTTAAAATCAGTTACTGTGGATTTACCACCCACGTCTCCTGGACATTTGTTCCAAGCATCTACTACTCTTTCAGTAAAATAATATTTATAGTACTTATAATACTTATAGTCTGAAAAATACGGTAGCTTTGCTCTTGGAAATGTATCAGGATGGTACCATTTGCAGTAGTCTTTATTAAATGGGCTACCCAGCACCATTTTACAGTATACCCACTTCAGATCTCCCAATATATTGCCAGTGCAAAGTATATTTTTCATCTCCTGGATTACTCCACAATTAACTATTGCCCACCCTTAAAATGAAGTACATGCGGGGGAGCTATTCTCATAGATTTGCAAATGTTAACCCTATTATTTTTAAATGTTCGGAAGACTGGCGGTATTCAACCACTGAGGCACGGATGTTTTTAAATTTTTACTGATATTGTTGTATCATAATATTATTAGTTATGCTCCTTTATAATTATGTTTAAATTTCACATAGCTAAAAAACTAAAGCAATAAAAAGGATTACCATTTTCTCACTTATTTTTAAATTGTACAAAATGATAATCACATACTTACCTTTTGACTCAATGACATTGTTGTCTCCTATTTTCATTGCTTGAGAATCTGCAAGCCTGGTTAAGAATATTTGTCTGCATGTATCCCATATCCTCAGTTCTCTCTGATATAGCAAGAGATTTTTTGCAGCTCCACTGCCTTCAGGAAAGATCCCGGGAGACCCTTATTCTAACTACATATCTTTGGATACTTAAGAATAACAGAATTGGAAGGGACCTTGAAGGTCTTCGTCCAACTAGAAACAGGAAACTCTTATCATTTCAGACAAGTGAATTAAATCATGTGTAATAAAGTTAAAAGGCAATTCTACTAAACTAGTGAAACCTCTCTCTTTAGCAAGATTCCAATAAAAGTTTCCAAAAGATTCCAAACATGTTTTTTTTAAAAAAGCTGAAATAACACCGCCCTTTTTTTCATTTGACCAAAAGCTATCATGAACCTTAGACCAGTGATTTTCAACCTTTTTTGAGCCGCGGCACATTTTTTACATTTACAAAATCCTGGGGCACACCACCAACCAAAATGGCACAAAATGACACCCTAAGACACTCTCCTCTCTTTTCCTCCCCACCCTTGTGTGTGTGTGTGTGTGTGTATACACACTCCAAAAACACACCAAAAACACACACCATTCCAAAAACAGGTGAGGGCTGGGGGTTTTTTCTCTCTTATTCTTTGGGTGCTTTTTATCATATGCTTTAAATCAAGAGTCACTTCTCTCTCTCTTGTGTTTCTCTCTCTTTCCTTTCATTCTATGTCTCAATCACTTTCTAATTTCTCTTTTTTTTCTCCCCTTTTTGCTCATTTCTCTCTCTCTCTCCCTTCCTCTCCTTTTCTCTCTCTCTCTTGCTTTCTTTCTCTCTTGCTTTCTTTCTTTCTCTCTCTTGCTTTCTTTCTCTTTCACTCTTGCTTTCTCTCTCTTTCTCTTTTTTCTTTCTCCTCACTCTCTTTCTCTCTCTTTCTCTCTCTTTCTCTCTCTCTTGCTTTCTTTCTCTCTCTCTCACACTCTCTCTCAGCAAAAAGTTGCGAGACTGGAACCTGAGCTTCCTTCTTCACAGCACACCTGACCATGTCTCGCGGCACACTAGTGTGCCACGGCACACTGGTTGAAAAACACTGCCTTAGACAATATACTTAAAAGTGTAATACTATAACATTATAGTTATAACAAATTTAATTTTCTTCAATGAATCAATGAGTTTTTTTTCTACTAAATTAGCAAAGTGTGGAAAATAATTGCAATTAAACTAATAATATTTTATCTCCTTTATTGAAGTAGATGCAACTAATAGGTGCTTAACAGCAAACAACATACATCCCAAACAATCTGCTTTAGCTTCAAATTTAGGGATCTAATACTATATCACAGATACTTACTGTCTGATGCAAACATATATCTTTCTAATCTTTTAATTTACTCTTCAAAAGGATACAACAGCCAACTTCAAACACATTATTAGTGCCAATGACCATCGGTTTGGTTCCTACTTCCTCTGTATTAGGAATAATGTTTTCAGGATAGCTGTAGAGATGGAAAAGTTGCTTTAACATTTTTGTGTTTAAAAACAGACATGTCATGCCCTTAAAACATAGAACGTTATCTTTAAAGTTTAATACCAACTTTAATACCTTTTTATTAAGAGGCTATTCTACATCAAACAGACTCACCAACTGTCAATCAAGGTTGTTCCAGAATAAAGAGATAATTTTGTAAGAATGTTTAGACAAAATAATCATAACATAAAATTTCAAAGATATGCTATGAAAAACTGAACTAAGAATAGATTTACAGGAAAATTTACACCTGAAATACAATAAAAACCTCAAATTTAGGAACCCACATTCTATGGACTGATTCAAAATGCTTCCCTACTTAATTTATATAAATTGATGACAGAGCGAGTACAAGCACTATGCATTAATATTCACTATACTAATTGGGAAAGCTTCAAATGATTATCTTATAGTTTCAAATATGTTTTTCCTTTTGCCTGCAACTCATGATGACAATACTAAAAATAGAATAGAATAGAATAGAATTCTTTATAGGCCAAGTGTGATTGGACATCCAAGGAATTTGTCTTTGGTGCATAGGCTCTCAGGGTACATAAAATAAAAGATAAGTTCATCAAGAATGATTAGGTACAACATTTAATGATTGTCATAGGGTTCAAATAAGTGATTTGATTGTCACAGAGTTCAAATTTTAAAAAATGGCTGGTTATCAAATGAATAGAAAAAGCATATTAAATTTTCAGCCATCAATTCCTGAATTATAAATTCACTGAATGCATTATCATGATTATACTTAGCATTTATAATTTCACTGAATTGGTATTTATTACAACCAATATTTCCCAATCTCTCAGTTAAGATCCTAAGTCTAAACATCTACTGAACACTGAAAACTGAAATTAAAAAATTTACACTGAAGGTAGTATGTGGAGATAGAAAGGGACTAAAAAGCTATGGCTGGCAAACCACAATACTCTGCATGACTTTCTGTAGGCAGCAGATCAACAATTAAATTGATTACTGACATTCCATACATTTCCCCCTTCCCCTGGAAGACATACCTATTTGAAATGAGGAACGTAGCATTACAACAAGAGTTGGAAGGAACTTTAAAGGTCAACTAGCCCAACCTGTTGCTTAGATAAAAAACCTACACTATTTTAGAGAAATGATCATCCAACTTCTTAAAAAAGTTCCAGTGTTGAAGCATTCACAACTTCTGGGAACAAACTCTTTCATTGGTTAATCGCTCTGTTAGAATTTTTTTTTCTTGATTCTAGGTTGCTTCTCTTTTAGTTTATTGTTCTACCCTCAGATCTTTTGGAAAACAGTTTCTCTTAGTGGCAACCTCCGAGACATTAGAAAACTGGTATGTCTCCCCCTAGTTTTTCTTTTCATTAAAATTAAATTAAAAAAGATATAGCTAGTTTCTACAACCATTCTTTATATGTTTTAGCCTTTAGTTTAATTATTTTTGTTGCTCTTTCTTGCATTCTTTCTAAAGTCTCAACATTCTTTTTGCATCGTGGTGACAAAAATTGAATGAAATTTTATTAGTGTTCAGGAATTTTTTCTAAAAACTATTAACATGTTTTCTCCTTTTTATTGTCTATGTAAGTTAATAATTTCCATGGACGGATGGTCAATCATATCAACCATTTTCTTCACTCTTAAACAAACCTCTCCAGTAAGTCTTATCTTACCATGAATTCCATGTGGATTATATTAATTAATGTCTTATCTTGTAAACACTCTTTGTTGAGTTATTTTAAAGCCATCATTTTTTTAAAATGCTAAAAGTCTTACTCAATCTTGTATTTCTCCATGAGAAGCATAAAAAACATTGGGCAATGTGTGACATTTCAAAATTTTTAGGGATCTATCTATATTATCAGTGTTCCTATTGTTTTATACTTTTTATACATTGTTTTCTGCAAAGAATTTTCCTAAAGCATCACTCCTTACATTTTTAACAGATCCTCTTTTCTTTTGGATCCAAACATTTATTTTGGCTGACTATGTATTTGTATGTACAGTATATATATATTTTTCTCTATCAGCTAACAGCGAAATCTATTTTAACATTTGTAATATTCTGATTCATCTTTATCTTTTATCCTCATTGTTAATTTATCCATTTCTGGATAAGACATTATTTTTCTATCAAGTCTTCTTCGGTTGGCATATTTTTATGTTTCCATTGTAGTGCAGAAGTAAATCTCACTGCTGATATTATATGTAAGATTAAATATGTTTGACATTTTTCATATTTTATTCCTAATAAGAAAAAAATTAGAGTTTTTTCAATTTTCCTTTCTAATATTTCTTCCAACCACTTTTTGGACTTTATTCCAATATTTCTCATGCTAGTGTTAAACATTCAAGGATAATTTTTTACAATTTTATGATTTATGGCAAATGGATGTCACCTAACATTCTCCTTCCACCCCCATGGAAATACCTCCATGCTACTGTGGATACCTTATAAAATTACATATGGGCCACACCTCAAACAGGTGAAGCTGCTAATCAGGAACCATTATATCTGCATCTCTGCAGTTATGGGTTTAGCCTTCTACCCTTAAAACTGATAATGGCCCAACCTATATCCATTCTTTTGCTGATTTTTGTCAATTATGGCACCCTACCCACTGATTAAACTACAGTATTGTTGAAAAAGCAATCAGGACTTTAAAGCTTGCTTTAAACAAACATAAACAAAAAGCAGGGAATGCTCAGGCCTTCTACTTAGACAGGAATGGCTGAACAAGGTATTTTTTACTCTAAATGTTACCTAACTCTAAATAGCATGGTCCTGTCCCTTTGTTAACATGGGGATGAGGATATACTACTGTGCTTAATCCTTCAGGTCTGGATTCCAGTTCGTTGTGTAAAATATATAAAGATGGCACAGCATCAAAGGAGGCTGCAAAACCTGATTCTGAACTTTTCCCTGAATCTTCAAAATCCGCAGGACAGGAATTGGGCTCCTTGGAAAAAATCACCAAATGACTCGGGGACAAAGCACTATCTATCTAATCAATCCAAACAGCTGATGGAAGGCTTGGAAGAAAACTCCGAACTTTTTATAAGCTGCTTGTTTAAATGCTCATTTTTTTACTATTATGTTTTGTATCTTAATTTTCATGTATATTTTGTCTAGTTGATTGCTATCAAGGACTATGGAGTACAAACACCTTTATCCCAAATGTTAAAAATTTATCTATGTTAAGCTGTATTGAATGTTCGATTTGTATGCATATTCCACCACATACTCGAGGAAACTTTGTGGTACATGCTATCCCTATTGTAATGTTACCTTTACTCTTACCAACCGCATTACCAGAAACCTTTTAAAATGTACTTTGTATGAATGTTTACATAACTTTTCTAGCTACATGTGCAATTGTCAAATTATTGGTTGTCCAGTGATTTTTGAATGTCCCAAAAGATTGACCCTAAACACTTTTCCTTTATGTAATTACATTGCTTCAATGGCTAGACGAATGCAAAGCAGATTCCCTTTTGCATTCACACTGTTGTGTTTACATTTCTAATTTCAAAGCAAACTCAACTCATACTATTGAACTAATGGAACAAATGTGTCTAACAATCCAATAACTTCTAATTCTGTGTCAATCCCCCTGGGAATGGCTCTAGTCATGACTACCAAACTTATCGTGGATCAAACAACTTGTTCTGATAACCTTTATTGTTATTGTTCTTTTAATCTGCTGTTGTGTTTATTGCCTACCAAAATTTGGTTTCTACATTTCGGCTCCATAAGTGTCCATCTTGGGAAGAGGTGTTGAATGCATATAAATTACTTAAAAACAAAGAATAAAAAAGAAAGGAGGAGGCGTGGCGTCAGAAAGGCACGAAAAAGTTATTGCTAGCAAACCATGATATGCTGCGTGACTTTCTGTAGGCAGCAGATCAACAATTGATTACTGACATTACATACCCTTCCCCCTTCTCCTGGAATACATACTTCCTTATCAGTTGTAAAACAGCTCTGGAGAAGACCTTCAGATCTGAACCTAGGCAATGGTCCATAAGCAATGACATGAACTGATCACTCACTGTCCACGAGGTAAAGCACAAAGCCCTCATGCATTGATTAAACAATAGGATCCTGTATTCTCTAATACCCAATGAGATGTAACTTGATGACTAATGATGTGTAACTTGAGGATAATAAAAAGAGGTGCCAGACTTTGTTCTGAGAGTGCCTTCCCACAAGATGTCATCCTGCCTCCTGACTTTTGATTGACAACAGTAGTATGAAGTTATTTTAATGGCTGCAAGCTGCTAATTTCTACCTTAGTGAATACAATCAATATATGATGCCCCAGGAACAGGTTACTAGTTCCAACAGAGATGGCATGTTCCTGATGTCTTCTATCAAGCAATGCCATCTGTTGGGACTAAGGCAGTAAACTTTCTATGTCGCAGTGCCAACTGTGGAACAAATTGCCTCTCAAGGTTCAGATACTCCCGACACAAGTGAAGTTTCATAAGATTCATAGGATTTGAAAATATTTGAGCATTTGACCAGAGTATTGAGTAAACCCCAGGAAATATGGTGTTATCTCTATTGCCAATTTGTTCTACTTTTAATTTTTTAAAAATGATTGGTTTGTTTGTATAAGTTGAGTGGCCATGCAAGTATAATGAATAAATATCTTAAGAAAGTTGATTAAATTATACTAACCCATTAATTATAATTGCCTGTTCTTCTATGAGATTACCTTCCCCAATCACAATTGGTCCAGCTTCTGCAATGATTCGGGCTTTGGGGTGCACCACTGTCCTAGGTCCTATAAAAAAATACTTATTGCTATAATCTTATGTATCATCAAAAATTTTCAAGGAAATGTATATCCTGAGCACCAATTTATCTGAAAATACCAGTTTGCTTCAATCAATACAGGACTGCTGTCAGCCCTCTCCCGTGCATTTTAAATGGGTGTAGTATTTACATCTTAAAAGAAGGATCACAATCATTATCATACGGTACAATCACTTGTTTCTACTTACTTCACCAACATTTTTATTATATTGTCCTACATTTAAACCAAAAATGTTTTTATTTTATTTTATATAGTTATATATAGTTATCTCCATTTGTTGAAAGGACAACATGAATGATAAGCAGGGTTTAGAACTAGGATTATGGCAGCAGCATTAAGAAACTATGGAGAAAAATGCAGATACCAGCATCTTTTAGATACCTAAAATTAGTACTAACTCTAACTTTCTAAGCTTTTTCTGGATTTCACTTTGGTTGTAGCTTACATAGATGATTTGTTAGTAATTGAACGATACTGTGATATCTTAAAAAAAAATATTCCTTTTCTTGCTCTTAATGGCAAATTATTATTTTTTTACAACAAAGTCATGATTTTGATGTACAAAACTATTATTAAAGATGCTGCATCCAACAACACTATGAAATATAAGAACAGAAATGTAACTAATTTCAGAACATAGTCTAGGAATATGTTTCAACACAGAATATACAGCGAAACTTCTTGCAGTGATGTGAAATGAATATTTATACTTCTGGTCCTTCTCCTCCAGGAACCAGCATAGTTATATTATTTCCATTCAGCAGAATTTGATCCAGCTTTGTGATTCTTCTTCCTTCGGGTGTTATTTCAAATTCAGTGACATCTTCTAATACCATGTTGACAAAGTCATCAAATCCAAGGAGTGTGCCAACAATTTCTTTATCACTTTTCATTACAATGTGAATACGAGAGCCTATGCACTTGTCCACCAGTTCAAGCGGCAAAAGCTGGGATGGGTTGGTAGTTGCATTGGACGCCATTCTTCAAGAAGGGTATTGTGATATCTAACTTAATTCAATAATCAAATTAAGTGTATTGGGCCAATCCAACTGTATCGTTCTATAAAATTATTTTCTCTCACCAATAGTCACATCTCCTTTGATTTCACTCTCCACACAAACAACAGCTCCTGGTGCAATCTTCACACTAGAAAAGACATATACAGAAACAGTAGCAGTGATTGGCATTTTTCTCATGCTTTTGCTTATCACTTGTCAGACAGTCCTGGATCCTTGGAAATGCATTTTAAAATGAATAGAGAGAAAGGTCTCTATCTATCTGATTGTACCTTGGGGAAAAAGTGTAAGAAGCAAAAATGATGAGAAGACTTAATCTTCTGAGTCACAGTAGTGCTCAGTAAAAGTTTAAAAGTTCCCAAATGGAAAATTATGCAACTTTCTGTGATTCTGTATCACAGCTATCAACCAATAACTGCCTGCAATGATAGTTTAAGTTTAATTAGATCATTTGAGGAGCTGCTTTGTCAGTAATAAAATGTTGAAACCATAATACTGCCTTAACCACAGTTCTAGTTGAAACACTGGACCAGAGAGCTAAGAAGACATGGAAATTATTGTGACTGAGGACACAACTCTGACTCTCATACTATCAAAATGTTGTCAGTTACTAAATCAATGGGAAGCTTTAGCTCACCTCCACAGCCTCCATCTGTCACCTGTAGCATAAAGAGTCAAGCCTAATAGTTGTTTAAAGAATTTCTAAGAAGGCAAAGCACTTACAATTTTTAGGGAAAATGTTGAATATTAAGTAGTAGGAAAAACAACAACACATTTTCACAGTCATGTTCTTTGGATTCTCATTCATCATTTTCTACCAGAACTATTTAGGAATATCTACAAGGTGGCTTGGCTTCTTCTAATACGAAGGACCTCAGTGAAGTAGTAGTAGTAGTAATAATAATAATAATAATAATAATAATAATAATAATAATAATAATAATAATAATAATGTCAGCACACATAATTCACCATTACATCACGCAGTCCTAGGTGCTTGGGAAGCACCCGACTGGTGATGAACTACAAAATCTAGCATAGTGATCTTGTTTGCTGTGTTGTATTGTTGATAATCATCATCATCATCATCATCCTGAGAAAGTAGTTGAAAACAGACATGCCAAAATACTTTGGGACTTTCAAATTCAAACTGACCAGGTTTTGGAACACAACATACAGGACCTCATGATTGTGGAAAAGAAAAAAATGTGGATCATTGATGTAGCCATGCCAGGTGACAGTCAAATTGATGAAAAACAAAAACAAAAATGTAGCTGATAGCAGGATCTTAAAATCACATTACAACGACTCTGGCATAAACCAGTACAGGTGGTCCCAGTAGTAATAGGCACACTGGGTGCTGTACCAAAAGACCTCAAGCAGCATTTTAAAACAATAAACATTGACAAAATCACGATCTGCGTGCATCATACAAAAATACATCACACAGTCCTAGACGCTTGGCAAGTGTTCGACTTGCGATAGGAAAATCTCATTTGCTGTGTATTTTTTGTGATAATAATGATATAACAATAATGATAATAATAGTAGTAGTAGTAGTTTCATGCAATAAACACCAGTGGAACTGCAAAAAAAATGCACTACTCAGAACATTATATATTTTAAGAAGATACTTGGTTGATACCTAGGACACTGGCAGCAACCCATATCAACCATTAGCACCAGTCAATGATATTTGTGATGCATTTTTAAATGTCCAGTTGACTGAATGTCATGTTTAATGAATTAAAAAAAATACTAATACTGCTACTAATAATATCAATGCAAGGCCTCATTCAAGATATTCAGCAAACCGTGGAAACCTTCCAGAAATCATCCAGGCTCCTGTACACAGTGGCATCCGAAACTGAAAAATAAAACCAGGGAATGAACAGCTGAATTTCCCCCTTTGGTGCCAGCCAGGCTTTCTCGGGTGGCGTCGGGAGTAGTAATATCCCGTTTTCCGTCCTCAAAGCCGCCCTCTCCGACTGGACGGAATGACTTGCGGCCTTGCTGAAAACGTATATTTACCAATTCCTTTTGAGAGGCTCCCCTTATGGCAGCTGCCTTAATAACAACAACGGTCCATTGTAAAGATCAGGGAGTCCTTTTTGTATCCTCACAGACAACCCAGCCTTGAAAAAAACGGACTCAATGAGCATCTAAAGAAAACAAACTCCTGTGACGGCGGGGAAGGATCGAGATTAATCGCGGCCACAGGCTTTGCCCTCTCAGCCCCTCTTACCTCTTCTGCACCTTCTCCGCCATCTTTCTTTTCACTCATCCATCGCTCGCCCCACGGCGTGGCAGCGTCGCAAATATGGCGGCGTTAACGGATCGAGGCCAGCGCGGCTTGGCTATCGACTCGTCAGCCTTGCTTGCATTCGGTCGCCCGAGCAGCAGATGGCGCTGGTTGGCGGCGTGCTCGCTTTTGTAAAGAAGGCGCGGAAGGAGCGGACGATTAAGAGCAAGTAACGCGGCAAAAATTGCGACTGGGATTGCATCGAAAAGGGGACCGAGGCATAATAGCAATAATTCGGAGTCTTCAGAGAGGGGCGGCATACAAATATAATAATAATAATAATAATAATAATAATAATAATAATAATAATAATAATAATAATAATAATAATAATAATAATAATAATAATAATAATAATAATAATAATAATAATAACCACCGTAGCACTTTGACTTACATACCGCGTCACAATGCTTTACAGCCCTCTCTCAGCCCAAACGATTGTTATATATTTGCGGTACATATAATTATATAACTGCATAACTATGTGATACTTATTATTGTTATTTTGTTCATTATATATGTGTTTATGCAATTATAACTTTACCAAATTAATACAGGAATTATAGCGTATTAGAATAATGCATACTGTATTTAATAAATTATTATTTAAATAAAGCATGGCATTTACAATAGCCATAAATGTCTGCTCCAAACTGGATAAAATTATTTTTTATATCCATCCTAGGATAAAATACAGGAATGAGTATAAGGGCAGACTAGATGGACCATGAGGTCTTTTTCTGCTGTCAGTCTTCTATGTTTCTTATAGTATCTTACCACCCTGCAAATACAAATAATTCCATCTTGAGTGCTTTGTGGAAAGATATCAGTTTAGTACTAGGTTGGGTTTACTTCCTGAGTTTAAGTTGGGGGCATAGTCTGTTCCTGAATGGGATGGGAGGCATCACAAAGACCCTACATAGTTATATCTTTCTTAGACTATGAATACACTTACTTTCTCGATCAAGACTGAAAAATCTGGTAAAAAATCTGCATTGTAAAGTTGGCGTCCTGTTTCATATTTGTTGGAAAAATAAGAGAGGTCGCTTTGTTTTTCTGTTAGGTTTCTGAAACAAGATCTAAATCAGTATGTGTCCCATTCTCTACTCACTGCCCCCTCATATAAAATATACACTGCTGAAAAAAATAAAGGGAACACTTAAACACAATATAACTCCAAGTAAATCAAACTTCTGTGAAATCAAACTGCCCACTTAGGAAGCAACACTGATTGACAATCAATTTCACATGCTGTTATGCACATTCAACTTTGTACACAACTAAATATTCAATGAGAATATTTCATTCATTCAGATCGAGGATGTGTTATTTGAGTGTTCCCTTTATTTTTTGAGCAGCATATTTCATTTTATTTCAACGGTTAGAAGAAATATCTCATTTTGAACAAGCTAGGAGAAACCCTTGTCTTGCAAACATGGAGAGAAAATGCCTTTTGCATTTGCTACGTTCTCAGGTTTTGTTCAGTGAGACAACACTTTGTTTAATGACACATTACATCTTGAGCAAATGGATAGAAGTTTGTTTAGGATAACCCCTTATTTAAATTCATAGTAGGTTCATAAACTAGATATTTCAGCTTGCTTCATTGGAGGAAATTGCTTTAGGTTTTGGATCTATGTTGAGCTGCTATAGCACTTGGAAATCCATCTTCTGATTTACATTGGCATTTAGCTTCAGTAAATATGGACAGTGGAACAGTTTGGAATCTGGTTCCTTTCTTTTTTTAATTTGTGTTTAATCTAAGATCACTGCAATAAAAGTACATAAAATAATGTAATGAAAAATAATTCCATTTTAATACCAACTTGAAAAGTTGTTTAAAAACAAATAAAAAGTTGTCCCAATGAGCAGGGAAACTATACAGTATTATTTATATTTCTTTTATTTCTTTCAAGTCATGTCTGATATTTGGAGACTTCCTGAGCAAGCAACATTGTCATTGCTTCCTTCCTATGGCTAAGGGAACGTGATTGGCTTTTGCTGGCTTTGTACCTAAGACTGGACTAGAACTCACAGCATAGTTCCCTCTAAGCTGAGCAGTGAGCAATCGCTCACTTAAAAATCATCATCAACTCAGAGTTTTCCAAACCTGCCCAGAAGCCGAGACGGAAAGAGTGAGAGGGAAGGAGAGAGAGAGGAAGAGAGGAAGAGAGAGAAACAGATAGAAAAAAGAGAGGAAGGAAAAGAGAAAGAAAAAGAATGGGAGTAAGGAAGAGAGAAAGAAAATCAAAATCTAGTTTGAAACTAGCTCAACTATTTAAGTGGCATTTTGATATTGATAGAGTTGCCCTATTATGAGCTCACTGTTATAGACACGCAGTACAGTATTTTATTTTGAAATTCTCTGAGGCAATACAGGGTGGGTTTTTTGTTTGTTTGTTTGTTTGTTTATTTATTATTTCTGTGCCGCCCAGTCCCAAAGGGACTGCCGCTCAGACACTATACTTTTCCGCCCCCCCCAAAAAAAAATTAGAGGGAACACTGACTCACAGTGTTCCAATTTTTAACCTCATGTCTTAATCACTACATCAAATCGGCTCTCATTAAGTATATAACTGTCTCTTACTAGTCGAACAACTAAAATCTTAGCGATGCTCATTATCATCACAGCTACCTTGTCATTTTTTTTGCATTGACAATATTGTTTAACTGACATGTTTACGATGGGAAAATAGCAACACATATGTGTTTCTCTCATTCTTCTTAAGAATGTCATATACAGTGATACCTCATGATACGAACTTAATTGGTGACGGGAGGAGGTTCGTAAGGTGAAAAGTTCGTAAGATGAAACAATGTTTCCCATAGGAATCAATGGGAAAGCGATTACAGTAGTCCCTCGCTCTATCGCGCTTCACCTGCCGCGGCTTCACTTCATCGCGGGTTTTGAAGTCAGCTTCATTTGAATGATTTTACCACACAAACAAGCGCTAGAATCCCCCAGCGGGACTCCCAAATGATGAGCGGGGCGGGGACTGAGCTCCGGCGGAGGCCCGTCCCCTCGTTCAATCCCCCTCACCAGTGCCGAAAGGAAAAAAAAGAAAGGAACGCGACGCGGTGGGGATTTCCAGACTGGGCTCGAGGGCGGAAGAGGAAGTGCTCGAGGGCGGAAGAGAGAGAGAGAAAAAAAGAAACAGCCGGGGCAGCTCACCAGGGACTTTACAGCCGGGGCAAGGCAAAAAACACAACATTTGGCCAAACTGCTGCAAAGAACAGAGTAAGTAGTAGTGGGGGGGGAAGGTTAGCCGGCCGTTGCTCGCCTCCAGGCATCCGGAGCTGGTGGGAAGGAGGATAAATTCCCCATCGCGGATTTCACCTGTCGCGGCAAGGTCTGGAACGTAACTCCCGCGATAGGTGAGGGACTACTGTAATGCGTGCAAGCAGAAAACTCACCCCTTTTGCCTCATTGCTGCCGGCATTCAGATCGTTCGGGGGTGGGTAGAGGAGGGGGGAGACCGGGGGGGGGGAGAGAGACAGTGCAGACTGCCCAGAGGGAGCCTCATGGGTGGATTGGGTAGACAGTTACTGTCCGGCTGCAATGACTCAAAGGGAAGGGAGGCGGAATACGGGAGGAGGAGGGAGGCAGCCTCCACGCTCCAGGAGCTAATTGGCCAAAGACGTTCCCAGCCCAGCGCTTTTACATTGATCCCTTTCTCCGCCTCCCTCCCAGCCTCCGGACCGCATTCGCCTTCCTCCCGCCCGCAGCCGACTGACCGTGGGATCCTTCCCGAGCTCGGAGAGCTTCCTGGGAATGAAAGCTCGCGAATGCAACAAGGGCGAAAGCCAGTGCTGCGAAGACCAGGCGGCGCTCCAGAGCCTATGCGGCATGTTAAAGACTGCCTCCTGCCTGCCCCTGCTCTTCTGCCAGAGCGGGGACAGGCAGGAGGAAGTTATGCCGGATACGGGCGATGGGTGGGACAGAGGGGTGGGGTTAAGCCTCCTTTGGCGGCTGGGGAGCTGCGCGGCTTTGCCTTTTGCTGGGAGGGCAAGTGAAGGGCCGGATCTCCTGCCTCCTGCCTCCCCCCCCCACCCAAATGTCTCCGCTGTAGCAGCTGCTACAATAGACTTCCACGCCTTTCGTCCGTGCCTGGCGGGAGGTGAAGAGTGCTTTGCCTAGTGCAAAGTTGACAGCAAGCAGCTCCGCAGTCGCCAAAGGAGGCTTAACCCCACCCCTCTGTCCCACCCATCGCCCGTGGCCGGCATAACCTCCTCCTGCCTATCCCCGCTCTTCTGCTGGCCACGGGCGATGGGTGGGACAGAGGGGTGTGGTTAAGCCTCCTTCGGCGACTGCGGAACTGCGCGGCTTTGCCTTTTGCTGGGAGGGCAAGTGAAGCGCCGGATCTCCTGCCTTTTGCCCAGCCAAACCCCCAAATGTCTCCGCTGTAGCAGCTGCTACAATAGACTTCCACGCCTTTCGTCCGTGCCTGGCGGGAGGTGAAGAGTGCTTTGCCCAGTGCAAAGTTGACAGCAAGCAGCTCCGCAGTCGCCGAAGGAGGCTTAACCCCACCCCTCTGTCCCACCCATCGCCCGTGGCCAGCAGAAGAGCGGGGATAGGCAGGAGGAGGTTATGCCGGCCACGGGCGATGGGTGGGACAGAGGGGTGGGGTTAAGCCTCCTTCGGCGACTGCGGAGCTGCTTGCTGTCAACTTTGCACTGGGCAAAGCACTCTTCACCTCCCGCCAGGCACGGACGAAAGGCGTGGAAGTCTATTGTAGCAGCTGCTACAGCGGAGACATTTGGGGGTTTGGCTGGGCAAAAGGCAGGAGATCCGGCGCTTCACTTGCCTTCCCAGCAAAAGGCAAAGCCGCGCAGCTCCCCAGCCGCCAAAGGAGGCTTAACCCCACCCCTCTGTCCCACCCATCGCCCGTATCCGGCATAACTTCCTCCTGCCTATCCCCGCTCTTCTGCTGGCCACGGGCGATGGGTGGGACAGAGGAGTGCGGTTAAGCCTCCTTCGGCGACTGCGGAGCTGCTTGCTGTCAACTTTGCACTGGGCAAAGCACTCTTCACCTCCCGCCAGGCACGGGCGAAGGACGTGGAAGCCTATTGTAGCTCGCCCATGGCCGGCAGAAGATCGCTCTTGCCCGGCTTCACACGAGGCATCAGGTCAGCATTCTGGGCGGGCGGGCGGCGGACGAGGAGGGGGAAAGCCTCCTGCAGCAGCTGCCACAGCCGCCGGCTTCCCCGCCGCCCACCCGCACAGAATGCTGACCTGATGCCTCGCGGGGAAGCCAGGCAAGAGCGATCTTCTGCCGGATATGGGTGAGCGGCGGGGAGTCGGGGCTGCTGGCAAGCGCCCCAGCCCGGCTGTAACCTTTTAAAACAGCCGGGCGGCTCCCCAGCAGCCTCCCAAAGCCAAACGCCAAACCCGAACTTCCGCGTTCGGCTTCGGGAGGCTGCTGGGAAGCCCCCCGGCTGTTTTTAAAGGTGACAGCCGGGCTGGGGGGCTTCCCAGCACCCCCCCCAACCCCGAACCCGGAAGTTCGGCAAGAGTTCGGGGTTCGGGAGGTTGTTGGGAAGCCCCCCAGCCCGGCTGTCACCTTTTAAAACAGCCGGGCGGCTTCCTAGGAGCCTCCCAACGCCGAACCCGGAAGTTCGGGTTTGGCGTTCGTAACACGAAAAAAGTTCGTAAGAAGAGGCAATTTTTTTCTGAACCCCGGGTTCGTATCACGAGTTGTTCGTAAGACGAGGGGTTCGTATCTTGAGGTACCACTGTATAAGGGAAAAGTTAAAACAGTTCAGAATTGAAGCTCTCATCTGCTTCTGGTGATTCTTGTAAACAATGTCCAGACAAATCAGGCAGACACAATCTGTCAATTCAAACCTCATGACATGAAAGCAAAATGAAAATGCCATTTTGGCAAGCAAATCATATTCCTTTTTTTCCCTTGATTCAGGAAATCTAGGGCAGAGACTTGGGTTTCTTCAGCAGATTGAATTGGTCATTGTTGTTGTCTTAAGACTTTTACTATTAGCTCATCCCATATAGGAAACTTTCACTGCTGTATGATGAGCATTTTGATTCAAGTGAGATCAAGGCTGGAAGATCACCAACAAAGGAGCATTTGAAAAGCATAGTCTCTGTGAAATGGGGAAGCCCATTTTAATCATTTGGCTGCCATTTTATACAGCATATTATTTTCATGGTTTATGTATACGGAGGGGGGCGGCATACAAATCTAATTAATAATAATAATAATAATAATAATAATAATAATAATAATAATAATAAATCTGGGAATGATCCTATAAAGTATATTTATTTCAAGAAAAGAACCTTCCACTCCTCTTTTCACAGCAGAACACCTTTACCACCAGAATTGAAATTATTTATTTATTTATTTATTTTGTCCAATACACAATGAGGGTTTTAGTGGGTATATATCTATATACACATAGTAAAATACATGATGATGGTTATAGAGGAGATACTCATAGTAAAATATATCTATGAAAGAATAGAAGATATAGTAATAGAACATATCAATGAAAGAATAGAAGAAGAGATATAGGAATAGAAGAAAGATATAGGAGATATAGGAGAGCAATAGGACAGGGGACAGAAGGCACTCTAGTGCACTTGTACTCACCCCTTACTGACCTCTTAGGAATCTGGATAGGTCAACCATAGATAATCTAAGGGTAAAGTGTTGGGGGTGTGGGGATGACACTATGGAGTCCGGTAATGAGTTCCATGCTTCGACAGTCATATTTTTTACAGTCAAGTTTGGAGCGGTTAATATTAAGTTTAAATCTGTTGTGTGCTCTTGTGTTGTTGTGGTTGAAGTTGAAGTATTCGCCGACAGGCAGGACGTTGCAGCATATGATCTTGTGGGCAATACTAGAAAATTTAGAACTACACCATCTCCGATCTGACCTAAGTGTAACACACAAAATTATCTGCTACAATGTCCAACCTGTCAATGACTACTTCAGCTTCAACCCCAACAATACATGAACACAATAGATACAAACTTAGTGTAAATCTACCTTAGAGCCACGGTGGCACAGTGGTTAGAGTGCAGTACTGCAGGCTACTTCTGGTGATCACCAGCTATCAGCAGTTTGGCAGATCGAATCTCATCAGGCTCAAAGTTGACTCAGCCTTCCATCCTTCCGAGGTGGGTAAAATGAGGACCCAGATTGTTGGGGGCAATATACGCTGACTCTGTAAACCACTTGGAGAGAACTACAAAGCACTGTGAAGTGGTATATAAGTCTAAATGCTAAATGCTAATGCTAAATCCAGAAATGGGTTCCTCCCAATTCAGACCAGTTTGCCCAAACTGGTAGTGACCCACTGGTGAGGTCATAATGATGTCACAGAAACAGTTTGGTCGGTGCCAGTCCATGAGTGCTGCCATCTTTTTAATTTTTTAATTTTTTTAAAAAAATATTCTGCATGTGCAGTAGTTGAGTTTTTGGCACTGCAATTGCAGTAGTTGAGTTTTTGGCTTTTTTTAAAAAAAAAATATTTTTTTTTTGGTGCTGCGCATGAGGTGTGGCCACGGGACACAGGAGGAAGTGAACAGGAGGCAGTGAGGTAAATTAGAACCCACCCCTGCCTGACATCCCCACTGCCACTACTGTTGCTCTCAGCTTAAATTTGATCTTGGTGCTCTTAAATTTGCTCTTAAATTTGATCTTGAAGGCGATCTTGAAGGAAGACATTTCCTTAGATCATTGTTTCCCAACCTTGGTAACTTGAAGATATTTGGACTTCAACTCCCAGAATTCCCCAGTAAGCGGACTCCTGTATCAATTAGTATTTTCTTCAATCTTCACAACTTCAAGATGTCTAGACCAGTATTTCCCAACCTTGGCAATTTGAAGATATCTAGACTTCAACTCCCAGAATTCCCCAGCCAGCATTCGCTGGCTGGGGAATTCTGGGAGTTGAAGTCCAGATATCTTCAAGTTGCCAAGGTTGGGAAACACTGCCTTAGATCACCACCAAACCCATTGTTGGGAGAGGTGTAGGCTAGCCCCTGAATATATGAGATGTTTTGGGCAAAGCTCTTCCAAAGTTTGACCAAGCCTTCCCCTCCTCCGCCTTAACTCATGTGAGCAAACACACACAAAACACGCACACCATGAGGTGTGTGCACCATGAGGTGTGTACAACTGTGTGTTTGCTCTGACACAAGGCCAAGAAAGAAGAGAAAACTTGGCCAAACTTTGGAAGAGCTTTATCCAAGACTTCTTGTATATTCAGCGGCTACCCTGCACTTCAAGCTCTTCAAGTTGTCCAAATGTCTCTGGAAAATACTTCTACCTGATATCTGTCTCTTGATTATACGATCAGTCACCACCACTCCAGTCCGTCAATTCGCTTGTTTAACCCATCAGTATCAGCCCTTAAAATCCGTTCAATTTTAGAAAGTTTTATAAATTTTCTTGAAGAAGTAGATGAAGTTTGTAGCCACTGATCCACATAGTTTCAAAGTATCCAACTTTTCAGTCAAATTTTCCACTCTTTCCTCCTCCCGATCACCACCCTGTCAGGCAATCACACTGCCTCAAATCTTCAAGTCATGATAATTCAACTCCACAATATAATTCAATATTTGTTCCTCCTTTTGGGGACCTCTTCTGTTGCCAACATTTTTATGTTGATTTCTTAATCTTCGCTTCCTACTCCTCCTTGGCACTTTGAACGTGCCAAAATGGCTGGTTTCTTCCCGGCCGGAATCAAGTGGGTATTTCTGAACCTTTGGGGAGATTGCTTTTTTCTGCAAGGTCCTTGTAATTCCCCTTTTTTTCTATCTACCTCTCCAGGGCAGATAGTGCCTTTGTAAGGCTTCCAGGCTGGACAATTTTAAGTTTGGGAAACGGAGCCCATTTTTTTGTTCCCGCTTGTGTTAACATCACTGTCTATAAGTAGTATTTATAGTAAATACTACTTATTCAACGAAGCAGTGGAAGTGATGTGCCGGTGCCTGGAGGCTGTTGGGGCCTGGATGGGTGTCAACAAACTCAAACTCACCCCAGACAAGACGGAGTGGCTGTGGGTCTTGCCTCCCAAGGACAATTCCATCTGTCCGTCCATTACCTGGGGGGAGAATCATTGACCCCCTCAGAGAGGGTTCGCAACTTGGGCATCCTCCTCGATCCACAGCTCACATTAGAGAAACACTTTTCAGCTGTGGCGAGGGGGGCGTTCGCCCAGGTTCGCCTGGTGCACCAGTTGCAGCCCTATTTGGACCAGGAGTCACTGCTCACAGTCACTCATGCCCTCATCACCTTGAGGCTCGATTACTGTAACGCTCTCTACATGGAGCTACCTTTGAAAAGTGTTGGGAAACTTCAGATCGTGCAGAATGCAGCTGCGAGAGCAATCATGGGCTTTCCCAAATATGCCCATGTTACACCAACACTCCGCAGTCTGCATTGGTTGCCGATCAGTTTCCAATCACAATTCAAAGTGTTGGTTATGACCTATAAAGCCCTTCATGGCACCGGATCAGATTACCTCAGGGACCGCCTTCTGCTGCACGAATTCCAGCGACCAGTTAGGTCCCACAGAGTGGGTCTTCTCCGGGTGCCATCAACCAAACAATGTCGCTTGGCGGGACCCAAGAGGAAGAGCCTTATCTGTGGCGACCCTGGCCCTCTGGAACCAACTCCCCCCAGAGATTAGAATTGCCCCCACCCTCCTTGCCTTTCATAAGCTTCTTAAAACCCACCTCTGCCGCCAGGCATGGGGGAACTGAGATACACTTTCCCCTAGGCCTTTACAATTTTATGCATGGTATGTCTGTATGTATGATTGGTTTTTATATAATGGGTTTTTAACTGTTTTTAGTTTTGGATTTTGTTATACTGTATACTGTTTTATTGCTGTTGTTAGCCGCCTCTAGTCTGCGGAGAGGGGCAGCATACAAATCCAATAAATAAAATAAATAAATAAATAAATATTTATAGTCTATATAAAAATGCAAATAATTTTTCTGTGGACCACCCAAATTTTCTCACACACACTAATGGTCCATGGACCACTAGTTGGTGACCACTGACTTATGATGTTTTGGGAAGCATGCCAAATGGCAGCTCTGTCTTCAACCACCTGTCCTCCAAACTACTAGAATTCTGGATCAGGTGAAGCTTTTAGACTACCTGCAGAAGAAAACCCACATAGAAAAGCTTTGAAACAGCTAATATACTTATTTTTAATCACTATGAACCAAACTGCAAATTTAATGGAGTTTCATTCTATGCCTGGAACACAGCCTGGAATGAGACATTCTAAACCAGTGGTCCCCAACGTTTTTTCCACCAGGGACCAGTTTCAGCAAGACAATTTTTCTATGGCCCGGTGGGGGCGGAAAGGGGTGTGGTTGGGGGCGGGATTAAGCACAGGGGTGCTGGTCCTCCCCACCCCTCTTTACTGCCATCGCCCTGTGGCCGGCAGAACCTGCCTCCCAAGCCCTCTTGCCCAGCGGGAGCTAAGCGCTGGAGAGAGGGGGTCAGGCTGGCCCTCCTGCCTCCCCCCAGCCAAAAACGCAAAAGCGCCCCGCGGCAGAAGCCAAAAGAGGCTTGAGCCTCTTGGTCCTTCCCGCCCCTCTGTCCCGTCCATCGTCCTGTGGCTGGCAGAACCTGCCTCCCGAGGCCTCTTGCCCGGCGGGAGGCGAAGCGCTGGAGGGAGGGGGTGGCGGCATGAGGGACGGCAGCTGCTGACTCCAGGGACCGGTGCAACATGCCCCGCGGCCCGGTACTGGTCCGCGGCCCGGTGGTTGGGGACCCCTGTTCTAAACAACAAAGATTCCCAACAATGTGTAGAGTTCATGTCACCACTGTGCAGTCGAGGGGGAGGAAATTACTGAGAAGCAGAAATAGGAGGAGTCAAGTCCTTTCAACTTTCTCCTGATTATCTCACTTTTACTGAAATGTTTCTTTCCTGTCTGCTTTCTCACTTAGTCTATATTTGTTTGTGGCATAAGTTACTTACAATCTAGGCGTGGAATCTCTGAAGCATCAGCCAGGCTTTATAAGAGGAGAACCAGGCTAATGTATGGTGGAAATTACTCACTAATTTTTCCTACTAACATATTTTATTAAAAGGCATACATTTTCACAAACAGCAGGCTTACTTTCTTAGATGCATAGACTTGCTGGCATGAAAGATTTTTTTAAAAATAGAGTTTATTAGTGCAGCCAAATTCCTGGTTCTCCGTACTGAAGGAGCGGGTCCAGCAGTCACATGGGTTGCTCATGTCCAATCCGGTGGAACTGAGCCTAGTGTTAAAAAAGCTTGCTGGATCCGCCCCTTCCCCAGAATTCGCTCAGTTCTCGCATCCTGCGGTATTATTGTGATTAGCTCGTTCAACCTTAACACCTTCCCTTCGATCTTTCTTTCAAACTAGTAAGAAATCATTATATTTATCCTTGTTACTTGCCTAATTAGCGCCATCCGTTTGCGGCTCGGCTTTTCTATCGGGAGAAGTAGCGGTTTCATTTTCCTGCGGGTTTTTTTCGCCGCTAACGATTCCTGCTGCCGGTTGTGGATTTCTTATCAATCCTTCGGCCCGGAGGTCTTTGGGCAAGTATTTATATATTTATATTTCTGTTGTTTAAAGGGCTCTACCTCCTGCGGTGCGAGACGCCTTTTTCCTAGTCTCCTGGACTTAGCCGATCGCTTCCTTTTTAAAGTAACAGTTACGGAGCGATTTTTTCGGCGCGAAGGCCTTCGCGCCCTTTTTAATTTAGGCCTCTCGTGTTGGCCTTCTGCCAGCCGCTTGTGCCTTAGTCCACCGCTCGGATCCTGGAGTGGGCTTTGAGACGCTCAGGCTTAATTCTCCACCGGCTAAGCCTCCAACCAGGGTGCCTTGGTTACTTTAGTTAAAGTTTAGGGAGGCTGGCCACGCTGTATTTGAGGACACGAACTCTGGGTTTGCCCAGATTGCCCTCAAGTCTCAGCAGCTCCGAGGCCTAGGAGCAGGATCCCATTCCTCTTGGGAAAGCCTTGGAATTCTTCTCCCTACTAATTCAGTTTTCTTGGGCTCAGCCTTGTCTTCTGTTAATTGTCAGACTATGGCTTCCTTTCCCAAGAGAGGCACCACACAAGGTCCCAGAGAGGCCAGGCCTACAGGTGATGAGATTACCAGTATCCCCCAGGCCTCGACCTCCTCTTCTTCAGGAGCCCGCCCCATGACCAAAGCCACCAGGGCTGAGAAGAGAAGGGACCAAGCCCTACAAAAAATCCATGATAAATCAGCAAAACGATTGAAAGTGCAGGCCCAAGTGCTCAGCAGTCATGACCCCCCAGAGGCTCCTAATCCGCCTTCTTCTGGGGTCACTGTGTTATCTCTGGATGAGCCAAACCTAGACAGACCCCAACCTAACCTATGGGGATTAGGTCCAGAGGAACCAGATATTATTGAAGATTCCCCCCAGCCAGGATCCTCTCAGGCTTTCAGGGATTCTTCTGCCATTCCTGCTGATATTTCTAGCTTACCTCCAGAATTCCAATCTATTTTTTCTGTGTTATCCAAGGCCATTGATGCCAAACTTTCTACCATCAATGTGCCCTCCTTACCTCATCCACCTCCTCGTCCCTCCCGTCCCTTGGGTTCTCCCCCAACGGTTAGAGCTCCAATTCAGGACGAATCAGATTCCTCTCAGGATGAATATGAGGATATGGAGGAGGATGAGGATCCATTTCAAGGCCTCTCGGACGATGAGGAATCCCAAATAAAGGTTCCTTCTCCAGTTACTATTTTCCCTTCTCAATTGTTCAAATCTCTCCTTCTCAAAGCTAGAGTTTCCACAGGACTGGCGGCCCAAGAGAAGCAGGCCACCACATCCACTGACCCTCCGGAGGAGAATTTACCCTACTTCACAGAGGAACAGGAGGATAACGAGGTAATTCCTATGCCAAAATTGTTTAAAGATGCCTTACTTAAGCAGTGGGAATTTCCAGCTTCTGGGCTTAATCCCACTACCAAGGACAAAAAGTTGTACAAACTCTCTTCTTCCTATGAGGATCTCCTATCCTTCCCCAAACCGGATGAACCTGTCAAAACCCTACACTCGGCGGCTGCCGTGCCAGGCGAAGCAGAGGAGGTTCTCCGTCCAGAGGACAAGCGGATTGAACAGATGCTCAAAAGAGGGTTCACCGCAGACTCCTGGGCTATTAAGAGTTCCGCAGCGGCTTCCTTTTTTTCCAGAGCCATGCTTCTGTGGCTTCGCCAACTTCAACAGCATATTCCTCCCGATGATTTAAGAGGTCAACAGGACTTCAACAAGGTATTTGCAGCCGCTCAGTACGTGGCTGATGCCACGTTACAGTCCACCAGATTCGCAGCCAAGTCTATTGCGGCCTCCACAACGGCCAGAAGACTTCTATGGCTTCGTCCCTGGCAAGCAGGAGTACGTCAGAAGTGGCAGTTAGCCCTGGGGCCATTGAAGCGCGATCTGCTTTTCGGAGATCTTCTGGACCCACTTCTCACAGAAACCACGGACAAGAAGAAAGTATTGGGTCCGACCACCAAAAAGACCACCAAAACGCAGTCCTTTCGCCGCCCAGGGCGCCAACAAGATCAAGCGTCTACCTATCAGAGGAACCCAGGTCAGTATTCCCCCCGTTTTCGTTCCCAGAGCAGGAACTCCAGGGGCAGAGGATTTCGCTACCAAAGAGGAGCGCCCTCTAACAGGGCTTCTAAAAAACCTAGATGGTAGTTCTTCTTCGATCCCCATAGGTGGCCGCCTGGCTTATTTCTTCTCTAGCTGGCGTCTCACTTCCAAGGATCCCTGGGTTATTGATACTGTTCAAAAAGGTCTCCTTTTAGAGTTTATTTCCCCTCCCCCTAAACGTTTTATTTCCTGCCCTTCTCCCAGGTCCTCCTCAGATCGTATCCGTATGGAGGAAGCCATTTCCCATTTATTGTCCATCAGAGCCATTCAACCGGTCCCCCCCGGTCAGAGAGGCCGGGGTTTTTACTCCATCCTTTTTATGGTTCCTAAGTCCTCCGGAGGTTGGAGAGCTATTTTGGATTTAAAGAAGCTGAACCTATTCATCAAATATAGGAAGTTCAAGATGCACTCCTTGCCATCCATTTTAGCCGCCATCCACCCGGGGGATTTCATGGCTTCATTAGACCTCACTGAGGCCTACCTCCATATCCCTATTGCCAAATGCCACAGAAAATTCTTACGTTTCTCCTTCCAGGGCAGGCATTTCCAGTATAGGGCTATGCCATTTGGTCTTTCCTCGGCCCCTAGGGTCTTTACAAAGCTCTTGGGGTCGCTGGCGGCCTATATCCGGGCCTCGCCCATCCACATTTTATGTTATCTAGATGACATTTTGGTTCATGGGAACTCCCTGGAGGAAGTTAAAGTAGATCTTTCTGTCACCATGTCAGTTCTACAGAACCATGGTTTTTCCATCAATTTTGACAAAAGTCACCTCCAGCCTTCCACTTCCATTTTGCACCTGGGATCCATTATTAATTCAGAATCCTCCCAGGTCTTTCTCTCTCCTGAGAGAAAACATAATATAGGGGAGTTGATTTCACGCATTTTACTTCGACCATCAGTCCCCATAGTAACCTTGTCTTCTCTTTTGGGAAAGATGGTGTCATGCATAGGCATCATTCCCTGGGCTCGCCTTCACGCTAGGGAACTACAGTGGCTTCTATTACCCTTTCAGAGATCGGGGCACAGCAACTCAAGTCGTCGCATTGTCATCCCATCGATTGTTCGCAGATCTCTCAAGTGGTGGATGTCTCTGGCCATGGACAAAGGATCCCCTTTCAGGTGCCCGGACCAATTCGTCATCACCACAGATGCCAGTCTATCAGGATGGGGCGCCCATGCCCAGGGGATGATAGCCCAGGGCACGTGGTCTCCGGAGGAAGCCTCCAGGCCAATCAATTGGCTAGAGTTAAGAGCCGTATCCCTGGCTCTAAAACAGTTCATGCCTCGCATCCCCAACCGGCACGTTCTCATTCTCACCGACAACATAGCCACAAAAAGCCACATCTGCAGACAGGGGGGCACGAGATCCAAGGCTCTCATGAGGGAGGCCCTCAAGTTAGGCCTTTGGGCAGAAAAACACCTTCAGTCGCTCCTAGCCGATCACATCTCGGGGAGCCTCAACGTCCAGGCGGATTGGCTCTCTCGAGCAACGATAGACCCAGGAGAGTGGAATCTCCATCAAGACCTGTTTCATCAAATCAGCCTCAGATTCGGCCTACCAGTACTGGACCTCTTTGCGACCGAAGCAAATGCCCAACTCCCTCGATTCTTTTCCAGATTTCCATCCCCGGGAGCAGAAGCAACCAATGCCCTCAGGAGCCCCTGGCCCCCAGGACTCCTGTATGCATTCCCTCCAATCCCAATTCTTCCGGACGTGATTCACAAGGTCCTCAGCGAGAGGGCCCGAGTAATCCTAATCGCCCCTCATTGGCCCCGCCGGCCCTGGTTCGCGGATCTTCAACAGCTGTCCGTCCAGGACCCCTGGCGACTCCCCGTTTCGGGGGATATGCTACGGCAGGGGGCCTCATTCCATCCAGACCCGGAGTGGTTCCACCTCACCGCCTGGCTGTTATCAGGAGAGACTTAGAACTGCGTGGACACGACCCCGACACAGTGGAGGTCATCTTAAAGGCCAGAAGAGGTTCGACCAATCGAATCTACGACCATACATGGTCCAAGTTTCACCAGTGGTGTCTACAGGAAGGTTTTTCTCCCCTGTGCATCCCCATACACAGGATCACCTTCTTCCTTATGCAAGGTTTCCATCAAGGCCTTTCCACCAGTACTCTCCGTCGTCATCTGGCGGCCATTTCCTCTGTCCTAGCAGGGCCCCGCAGACAGCCTCTCCGTTCCTTCCCAGAAGTTCAGGAATTCCTAAAAGGTATAGCCAACCTCAGACCTTCTAAGGTCCACAGATATCCTTCCTGGGATTTGCCACGGGTTCTCCATTCCCTCACGCAGGCACCCTACGAACCCCTAAAATCTGCGTCCCTAAGGTACCTATCCTTTAAGGTAGCATTCCTGGTGGCAATTACCTCTGCCCGACGCATTTCGGAGTTGGCAGCCTTTTCAATCAGGCAGGACCTCTGCCAATTTCATCAGGACAAGGTAGTCTTACGACTGGACCCCACCTTCTTACCTAAGGTCAGTTCCATGTTCCACAGAACCCAAGATATTGTCTTACCTTCCTTCTGTCTCCAACGGGACCATCCTTTGGCAATTAGATGGCACACCCTAGACCTCATTAGAGCGCTCAGGATCTATATCCAACGCACAGGACCCTTTCGGAGGTCGGAAGCACTTTTCGTAGCCTATCACCCCAGAGTCATGGGTGCCAAAGTGTCTTCAACAGTGATAGGCCGTTGGATCAGAGGGACTATCTCTAAGGCCTACGAGTCGGCCTCCCTCTCAGTTCCAAAGAACATCACAGCGCATTCCACCAGGAGCGCAGCCACTTCGGCCGCTTGGGCGACTCAAGCTCCGTTGGAGGAGGTCTGCAAAGCAGCCACATGGGCCTCGCCAAATTCCTTCATCAGGCACTACAAGATTGATTCTTACGCCTCAGCGGACGCTGCCTTCGGCAGAAGGGTACTCCAATCCGTTATCTCTCACGATAGCAATTTAATCCCACCCTAGGGACCAATCTATTGGGTATGTCCCATGTGACTGCTGGACCTGCTCCTTCAGTACGGAGAATAGGCGTTGATTGCTTACCTGAACGCCTCTTCTCGTACGGTGAGCGGGTACAGCAGTCACTTCCCGCCCTTGTATGTGTCTTCTCTATCTTCTATAACTTTTCTTTCCTCTAACTATGAGAGTTGAACACTAAAGAGCTTCACATCTGAGCCTAGTCTACGGATTCGCGAATTCTGGGGAAGGGGCGGATCCAGCAAGCTTTTTTAACACTAGGCTCAGTTCCACCGGATTGGACATGAGCAACCCATGTGACTGCTGTACCCGCTCACCGTACGAGAAGAGGCGTTCAGGTAAGCAATCAACGCCTATTTTGTTTTGTTTTTAAAAATCAACCAAACTATTTCTTCCTTCCTTCCTTCCTTCCTTCCTTTCTCTCTCTCTCTCTCTCCCTTCCTTCCTTCTTTCTTTCCTTTCTTAGATTTCTATGCCGCCCTTCTCAAAGCGACTCAGAGTGGTGAACAATATTATAATGCAACAATATATAAAAGAAATCTAATTTACTTTAAAAGAATGATACAAATTGCTAAAAGTGCTGGGTACATAAGAAGTACATCATAATCGCGCGCGTGAGTGCTTTGCTGGGCGGTGTGTGCCGCCATCTTAAACATTGTTTTTTTTGCATTTTTTGGCACAGAGAGCAGAAATTGCGCAAGAGGATTCACAGAGAACTGAAAATCACGTGAGGTGCACCAGTAGTAAAAGGTAAGTGGAACCCGCCCCTGATTACGTCCAGGATGCGAGGGATCGGTAAATATTTTCATGGCCCTTTTTTGACTATGCAGTATACAGGTCCTCAGTAGAAGGCAGGTTGGCAGCAATTGTTTTTTTCTGCAGTTCTGATTATCCTCTGAAGTCTGTGTCAGTCTTGTTGGGTTGCAGAACCAAATAGATCTCTCCCTTCATTTGTTGTTTCCTAGCTGCTATCAAATATGTCATGTGTGAATATGAATATTTAGTGTCATACCTACCAATAATTAGTACATTTTGAAAACTCCTGATTAGCAGCATTATTCAGGAGAGAATTAGCTTTGTTCCCTATGTTCTTAACAGCATACTAAACACAGGCAAACAGCAAATGGCCCTTTATTTTACAAACCACCAGGTGGCAGCACAATCCAAGATTTAAATATTTAAACATTTTAAATAATTCTGCAGGGATTCTTCTTGCAGGAAGTCCAAGCCTTCAAATAAAAAAGAATGATAATGTGCTAATTCACTGCTGATTAAGACTGGGTCATAAGCAAGTTTTCTTCTACTCCTCCAACAGTTGAAACATCGTGATATTTTACGATCTTTCTTTAGCTTTTTTTTTTTTTTAACCACAGACCTGCAAAGTTTGTAAATGCAATGACTGGTTGCAAAGGTATTTTTTTCATCACTGTTGCAAAGGTGAAAGGTTGCTAAATAAGTCAGTCACAAAAGGAGGACTGCTATATTGTTAGCTACCCAGAGTCATGAATTTTAGATAGGGGCCATGTAAATGAAACAACAAACAAAGAAACAATTGTGGATTTGAATTAATTTATGAGTTATTAACTTAGGGCATGACAGTAGTTGGGGTGACCCCCAACCATAAGTCTGGCACCAGTTCTCCCAACAGAGCTTTAAGCTGATTGGCAGGAAGGTCAGAGGGACCCCCCCCCCCACTGTAAACGCCTGATTGGTCGGATAGTAAAAATATGTTCTAAGGCCCCAGAATAGAAGCTTTAGTTCCTAACACCATGGGAAATTTGTCTTTTCCCATGGTCTTAGGTGAACAACCTGTGAAATGGTTGTTTGACCCCCCCCAAAAGGGTCCCAACCCCCAGGTTGAGAACCATTGTAGTAGTTGAATGTTCAATAGGCAACAAGTTAATTATGTGCAAATTATAAAAAGCTGAGAATCACCCACTTTTGATAAGGAATCCAGAGATAAAAAGTTAGTAAGTGATAAGTTCCGCAAGGGAGGGACAAATTTATGGTAATTCGCATAAAAGTACAGGTAGTCCTCGACTTACAACAGTTCATTTAGTGACTGTTAAAGTTACAACAGCACTGAAAAAGTGATTTATGGCCATTTTCCACAGTTACAACCTTTGCAGCATCTCCATGGTCATGTGATCAAAATTCAGGTGCTTGGCAACTAATTCATACTTATGACCGTTGCTGTGTCCCAAGGTCATGTGATCACCTTTTGCAACCTTCTGACAAACAGAGTCAATGGGAAAGGTAGATTCACTTAACAACCAGATTACTAATTTATCAACTACAGTGATTCACTAAACAACTATGGCAAGAAATGCAAAATAAGGCAAAATTCAATATGTGTTTCACTTAATAACAGAAATTTTGGGCTCAATTGTGGTCGTCAGTCAAGAACTACCTGTATTCCCTGACCCAGGCATACATGAAGAGGGACTCCAAATACGTTTTACTGGCGTACAGGTTTACTACCCTCTTCCCTCTTCTAAGGACCTCTTTGATACATTTCAGTTTTAGGTGTACTGTATCTCTAAAAATTGAGTGCGGCTATAACAAATGTGTTCATTGCCAATATATATGAAGCAGTAATGGGCAGCCAATTTTTTTACTTCCACACTGTGAGTGTGGCTTATTTTGTGGGAGTGGCTTGGTCATGTGACTGGGTAGGAGTGGCTTGCCAGCCATGTGACCAGATGGGAGTGGCTTGAACGATCATCATCATTCAAGTGAACTGTTAAGTCCTCGGCTTACAACCTCACCAGTGTCTCTCTCTGGGGTGACAATTTGCTTCGCGCTTCCTGCACTCCCCTTCCTGGGTCACTCCCTACCTCAGGCTGGGTAGCTGGGCAAACTGGTGCCAATCAGCTGTTGAGAAAAGATGGGGGAGGAAATGGGCCCCCTGCAACTCCTTCTGGTCTCCCTGCCGCTTTCCCAGGAGGAGGAGGATGGGAGGGTGGGATGGTCAGCTATTGCTGGGCACACAGCTTCATTTATGTTGTGAGCGCCCCGAGTCCTCAGAGAAGGGCAGCATACAAATCCAATAAATAAATAAATTTCCACTGGTGGAACTGCGTTTTACCCCGTCCTGCCTGCTGCCCACCCCTGATATGAAGCATGACAAGGAGGCAGAGCTGAACTTGGTGACCAATCTGAATTTGTAACTGTTCTAAGAGTGTAACAGATATAAATTGCCTTTCTTAAAGTATAATGGCCTAGAAAACTGAAGATGTGATTTTGCCAGTGGGACTGCAGACCTCAAGAATGCAGATAGGTAGGTAGGTAGGTAGGCAGGTAGGTTGGTGCCTGGCATGATTTGGATCAAACAAGCCCCAATACCAAGGAAGGCTATTTTTGTTCTCCAGATCCATCTATCTGTGTTCTCTTTTGCCTTCAGAAGGCCATGGGTCATCTTGTTATGCAAGTGTTTGATCTTTGCCCGAGTATCTAAGCAAACACAATACTTGCTTGTTGGATCTCATTCAAATATTTTCTGCAGAAACAATATCCTCTTCTCCTTATGACACCAAGTCCTATGCTGCCAAGAGAATTCCTAAGAAAATATTTTTGCACATCAGTTCTCACCATCTACTGCTGAAGCACAACATCAAAATCTCTCAGTGAGAAATTTTTATTGTGGCTTCTGGCACAACAATCTTGCAGATCTTGATTTTAGAGTGTAGAACAAATGTTAGAAGTTTAAGGATCAACATTCATAGGACAAGAATGTAAAGAAGGGACGTTCAAGGAAAGGGGAGTTGCAGCCAGCAGTTCCAAAGTACGAAATGCCTTGGTTATTTTAAGTAAATTAAATATTTGAAGTACATTCATTAATTTAATAATAGTACCAATAATTTTAACTAAAAGCCACCCAGATTTTCGGGAATCAACTTCTCCTTCTTACTATAGATATGCATAGGATGTTTACATTTTTTAACGGTTAGCTGGGCTTATGATTTTCTGAAGCTAAATTTTACTCCTGTTTTAAGTGTGAAAGCCGCATGGAGTCATTGGGGTTGAGTGGAATGTGAATGTGTTAAAATAAATAAAATAAGAGAGATGTAGCCTGGAGATTTAAATGAAGGTGTGTTCCTTTTTCTAAGATCTGATGGGTGTGTACTATGGACAGTTAATAGGAGTTGTGGTATCTTAGTGGGTATCAGTTTATGAGTATTGGCAGCAGTAGCCAAGGCAGTGGTTCTCAACCTTTCTAATGACGCGACCCCTTAATACAGTTCCTCATGTTATGGTGACCCCCAACCATAAGTCTAGTGCCAATTCTCTCAGCAGAGCTCTAAGCTGATTGGCAGGAAGGTCAGAGTGACACCCCCACTGTAAACTCCTGATTGGTCAGTTGAAAAAATACGTTCCAAGGTACCAGAATAGAAGCTTTAGTTCCAAACACTTAGTAACTTAGGTGATCTCTTTGAAACGATCATTTGATCCCCAAAGGGGTCTCAACCCCCAGGTTGAGGGGGTTCAAAAATACAGTAAAAACCAAGGGATTGGTTCTGAAAAATTTAGGGAAAATACCTCCATAACTCTCTGGCCAATGGTGACAACCACTGACGAGGAGCTGTGTCAAGTTAGGACTGAGACAATCTTTCTTTGATTGGCTTTTCATACCCACCCAGACAGATCTCCTTAAAAATAAATGAACCACTATCTTTTCCTGTGCTTTAAAGCAGAGGTCCCCAACCTTTTTTGCACCAGGGACCGGCTTTAAGCTAGACCAGTTTTCCATGGCCCGGGGGGGGGGGGGGAGCTAGCTGTCAGCGGCGCCGTAAAAGGGGCGATCAAGAGAGGAATGGGTGAATGAATGGACGGAGGGTGGGAAGGAAGGAAGGAAAGAGGGAAGGGACAGGAACAGAAGAAGGGTGCAAAGGAAGCAAGGAAAGGTGTGAAAGGGGAGAGTAAGAGAGGAAGGAGTGAAAGAAGGGAATGAGGGAGGAAAGAAGGGAGGAAGGAAAAGGAAAGCAAGAAATTGAGGGAGGAAAGGAAGGAAGGAAAGAAAGAAAGAAGGGGGGAAGGGACAGGAACAGAGGAAGGAAGCAAGGAAACTTATGAAAGGGGAGAGTAAGGGAAGAAGGTAGGAAGGAGAAAGAAAAGAAGAAATAGAGGACGGGAAGGTAAAAGAGAGAAAGAAAAAGAGCAAGAAAGAAAGCAAGAAAGAGAAAGAAAAAGAAAGAAAGAAAGAAAGGCAACTTCAAAGAAAGGCTCACTGAGCATCTCTCCCTCTCTCTTTCTTTCTATCCCTCTTTCTTTCTTTCTCTTCCTTTCTCTCTCTCCTCTTCCTTTATCTCCTCTCTCTCTCCCTCTCTCTTTCTCTCCCCCCTCTCTCCCCTTTCCCTCTCTCTTTCTCTCTCTCCCTCTCTTGCTATCTCTCCCCCCTTTCCCTCTCTTTCTCTCTCTCCCTCTCTTGCTATCTCTCCCCCCTCTCCCTCTCTCTTTCTCCCTCTCCCTCTCTTTCTCTCTCTCTCCCCCTCTTTCTCTCTCTTCTCACTTTCTCTCTCTTGTTTTCTTTCTGTCTCTTTTGCTTTCTCTCTCTCTCACTCTTTCTTGTTTTCTTTCTCACGCTCTTTCTCTCTCTTGTTCTCTCTCTTGCTATCTCTTTCTCCCCCCCTTTCTCTCACTCTCTCTTTCTCACTTTCTCTCTATCTTGCTGTCTGTTGCTATCACTCACTCTCGTTCTCCGTTCTTCTCAGCGGTGACGCGCGCATGCCCTGCCCGCCTCACCTTTGCGAGAGCACTTTCGCCCCGGGCTCTCAGCAAGGGGGTTTGCAGGAGAGGTGGGGCCGGCGAAGGTGATATTCAATGTCGGGGGCGCACAGGCGGTTGCACGCGCTCCCTATCCCCCTGCTAGCCCACTCAGAATATTCAAAATAAGAAAAGCCTTCGCCGGCAAAGGTTTTTCTTATTTTGAATACTCCGAGTGGGCTAGCAGGGAGATAGGGAGCGCGTGCAACCGCCCGTGCGCCCCCGACATTGAAGACCTCCGCTGAGAAAAGCCTTTGCCGGCATTTCCTCTCGGCATCAAGGAGGCGCAGCGGCGGGCGGAGAGAGGGAAGGGGGGGGCAGCGGCGTCCCTCCTGGCCTTGGCGGGCCGCCCGACCCTCCCCACCTCCTGCAAACGCGGCGGGCGGCGGGGGGAGAGCGAGGAGCCGGTTCCGGCGGGCGCGGGGATTGGCTGGCTGGCGGGGGGAGCGCCGCTGGTGGTGCGGAAAGGCCGAGGGGGCCCTGGCGCCGCGGACCGGCTGAAAACCCCCAACGGCCCGGTGCCGGTCCACGGACCGGCGGTTGGGGACCTCTGCTTTAAAGGAACATCTGGATTGTGAAGATTTTTCTTTCTTCTCTCATTTCCCAGTTTCAGGCGAAACTAATAAAGGATAAAAGGTAAAGACAATACAGTTAGTCCTCGACTTACAGCCATCTATTTACAACTGTTTGGAGTTACAAGAGCAATGACACAGCCATTCTCACACTTATCCAATGGTTGGGGCAACTCTGTGGCCACATGATTGAAATTCTTGGCAACTGGCATATATTTGCAATAGTTGCAGCATCCTGGATCATGTGATTGCTGTTTGCAACCCTCCAGGCTAGCTTCTGACCAGAAAAATCAGTGGGGGGAAGTTAGATTCATTTAACAACTGCAATAATTCATTAACAACCGTGGGAAAAATAAGTTGTGGAATCAGGTGCAAAACTCTTAGCAAACACCTGCCTTTAGCAACAGACAAAACAGAGAGAACAAGGAGAGAAGAAAGAAATAAAAACAAGAGAGCCAATTTGTTCTAGTAGTTAATGTGACAGGATGAAAAGTGGGAAATCGTGAGTTCTAGTCTCATCTTAGCCATAAAAGCCAGCTGGGAGGCTTTGAGTCCAGTGAGCCCCTCTCACCCCAATTCACCTCATAGAATTATAGTTGGAGGAAAAATAGGAAGAGGAAGGTGGGTTGGGTATGTTTGACCTCTTGAGGTATTTGTAAAAATAATAAATACATTTAAGAAAATTAAAATTAATAACAATTGTCCCATTTGTGGTCACTAACTGAGGATTACCTGTAAATCCTTTGCAGATATAAAAATATCCATTGCCTTGAAAAGAAAGTGTCAGATGAAAAAGCTCATTGGATTTCACTTTGTATCATCATCAGCAATGTGTTGTTTCCGTCCCTTCTAATGTTACTTCTGCACCATTTAAAGATGATGAACAGGACAAGAAAGAAAATTATTATTGGGGGTTTTGTCATTGACAGGATACCTTGTTCTCATTCTCAATGTTATCCTTATTACAACTTGCTATTCATTAAAATAAATATGGAAAAAGAGGTAATGTGCTATAATGACAGCATTAGTTTTAAACGTGCCTGGGGTCAACAAGAAGTACCCTGAAGGCCCTGTTTGGTGCCACTTGGTCTGATTTTGGCCCCCAAAAGAAAACATATGGAATAAGAATTGAAATTGTCTCTTTTACAACATGGCTTTTCCTTTCAATCCTTTCCAGTAGTATTGAGTTATAGGAGATTAGTAAAGGAAAATGGGAAGGTATCCAAACCAATCATAGCATGACTAAGAAACCAGATCCTGCTGTTCTTTACATTACAAAGCTGGTGGTATAAATCTTACATTGTTCCTCACTGCCTTCTGTAAACAATATGGCTGCTGGGGCTTCATCGCTTCCTCAAAGATCTCAGGACGGATATTGTAGAGATGTTATGTATCAGATCATAGGCATTCACTCTAGGTACGCGGCAAGATTGTGCTATTTACATAGCTCAGGTGCTATATGGATACTACACTGCACAACAAACATCTGCACTTTCTATTACAGAGAATAGTCTGAGTAACTGCAAAATCTCTTATGAATTCCACTTTCTATGCATAATGCACATGAGAAGCCTGATAGAACTGTTAAACTTTTCAGAGGGTGGTTCACTCCTCCTATATTATTATTATTATTATTATTATTATTATTATTATTATTATTATTAATTAGATTTGTATGCCGCCCCTCTCCGCAGACTCGGGGCGGCTCACAACAATAATACGAGCAATATATCACAAATGTAATATTAAAAAGTCTCTAAAAACCCCTTATTTAAAAAACAGACATACACACAAACATACCATGCATAAATTATATAGGCCAGGGGGAGATGTCTCAGTTCCCCCATGCCTGACGGCAGAGGTGGGTTTTAAGAAGTTTACGAAAGGCAAGGAGGGTGGGAGCAATCCTAATCTCTGGGGGGAGCTGGTTGCAGAGGGTCGGGGCCGCCACAGAGAAGGCTCTTCCCCTGGGTCCCACCAGACCACATTGTTTAGTCAACATTGTTTATACCAGGGGAGACTAGAGGCTGTATGTATCCCTGAATGATGGCAGTGGGGACCACAATTTGTGTTCCATGATAAACTGGAACATGAACTAGATGGGTCTGTATTATACATATGAACAAAAAAGATAGGTGTTTTATAGAGAGAATTCATTATCCTTTTGGATTCTGGGGAATACATCATAATTTATAAGTGTGCCATGCACCATAAGCATTTGTAGCTAGACATTGTTGAGAAGGCCACAGGGTTTTTGAAACACGGGCTTGAGCAGCTCTATGCAGTCTCTGCATTGCACTTTGAAACTTATGAGATCCCAATTCAAGAAATTTAGAAATAGATAATCTATATATAAACCCAAAATTGCTAAGCGAGCCCAACATAACCACATGTGGTTTCAACTGAGGCATAAATGAAGGAGTTGGTTCAAAGGACGTTGGGGAATCAGGCAGATTAGGTTTCTTCTGCCCTTGCAATGATTACTGTGTTCAGAATCACAGTAAAAGAAACTCGGTCAGATGGGGAAACGTTGCTGTGCCAAGAGATTATTTCCATGTTCAACAGAAAGGTAGGAAGAGAATCTTGTTTAACAAGAAGAGAACAATCCCAAAGAAATATCACACGGAGTAATTAAGAATATAACCCAGACCTGTGGGGAAGGTACTATGTTGCCCGAATGCTCTTCTGCTTGCAAATAATAGGGATCGGAGGCACATTTTACAACAATTCCACTCCTGTCTAAACAGGAGCTAATGATGGTGTCAGGAGATTGTCCTCCCAGGAATTCCATTATAGTCTCACCTTGCATTGGGATAATTGTATTTCAGTGTATATGGGCTGCCTGAAATATGGTTCCGAAGCTTACTTCAAAGAGATTTTCCTATTGTTCAACTTTCTATTTTTCCTCTCCTCTGAAAGATCCCATATTTCCCCTGCCTTGTATTCTCTAAGCCAGTTTCTCTCAACCCTTAGCAACTTTAATAATAATAATAATAATAATAATAATAATAATAATAATAATAATAATAATTTATTGGATTTGTATGCCGCCCCTCTCCGTAGACTCGGGGCGGCTAACAACAATAATAAAAACAACATGTACAATCCAATAATAAAAAACAACTAAAACCCCTATTATAAAACCAAACATACACACAAACATACCATGCATAACTTGTAATGGCCTAGGGAGAAAGGCTATCTCAACTCCCCCATGCCTGGCGGTATAAATGAGTCTTGAGTAGTTTACGAAAGACAGGGAGGGTGGGGGCAGTTCTAATCTCCGGTGGGAGTTGGTTCCAGAGAGCTGGGGCCGCCACAGAGAAAGCTCTTCCTCTGGGGCCCGCCAAACGACATTGTTTAGTCGATGGGACCCGGAGAAGGCCAACTCTGTGGGACCTTATCAGTCGCTGGGATTGGTGCGGTAGCAGGCGGTTCTGGAGGTAATCTGGTCCAATGCCATGTAGGGCTTTAAAGGTCATGACCAACACTTTGAATTGTGACCGGAAACTGATCGGCAGCCAATGCAAGCCACGGAGTGTTGAAGAAACATGGGCGAATGTATGTATGTAATAATGTATGGACTTCAACTCCCAGAATTCCCCAGCTAGCATCAGCTTGAGAAATACTGTACTAAGCACATCACAACCCAAACATCCAAGATGGAATTAGAACAAGACTGAAAGAACCGGTTTCAGTGGTTTAGTAAGATGCAATTTCAAGGCAGCTTTGTCAGGACCCGGCTGTGCAGTTCTCCCTGGATTTTTTCCCCCTTTAACCCGCAGAAATAAAACAAAAAGGCCGATGTTGTTTTTAACTTAAATCTATTTCATATGAAAATAACAACAAAACATCTTACAAGAACAACTCCTTCAAATTGGGGTTGGGGGGGAAAACACTTTAAAGGGGCTTTCAAGAATTACTTAGAGGTGGAATCTAGATAATACTGTTTACATTTTTATAACATTCACAATGACTGCATAGAATGCATGGTCTTTTTTTTAAAAAAAAAAAATTGGTCAGGTAATGTTACACAAAGGAAAAATGTGGGGTGTGCACCCCTTTCAATAGAGCCAACTCCTAGTGCACTCTCAAGGCAGATTCTGCCAGGACCAATGTCAGCTTTGAAAATGCTACAGGATCAGAGCAGGTGAAGAAGTTTCAGAGACTTAAAGAGGGAGGAGGGATTTGCAGAGGCCAGATACTGGCAACAGAGCCAGTCCTCCAGCTGGACGCTGTGCTGCGCATCCACTGCCCTCTCGGCAAACTTCATCATTAACAAAGCCCGTTTCATGTCAACCCAGTTCTGAAGGGCTCCATGAAGGGCTTCCTTGTGCTTTAGTGGCTGATCTGCTATGTCTTTCCGAGGACCCCAAAGCAGGCACTGAAGGATCCGCTTTGCTTCTGTGATGTGGATACGTCTGACCGGGTCCGCTTCCAGGAGCAAATGTGCAAGCTTCTGGAGCCCACTGGAATAAATGGAAAGGTTAGGAAGGGCAGGGAGGTCGCCCTGGTTGTACCCTTGTTCTCTGAGACGGGTCTGGACTTCAAATGGGTTCGGCTGGTGCAGAAGCTCATAGATGAGAATGCCGGTTTGGAATTCGTCAAACTTTTTGAACTGGGAGGCGGATACAATCTCCGGAGCTAACCGGGCCTGGTTCTTTTTCGCTTTGGATTCGCCGGTGCCTGGCTTTTGCATGGCTTTCAAAAAATTGGTGATGAGGAGCCTTGGCAGATGCTTGTCGTTTTTGGTCCTGCCACAGCCTTTGAAAGGTCTGCAGTGCACCAGCAGCAGGTTTTCTAGGCAGAGGTCTCTGTGGATGACGTTGTGCTCCTTAAGGTGCTCCAACCCGTTGCAAAGCTGTAGCAGCAGGAAACACACTCTCCTCTCATACTGGTCCGGCTCATCTTTATGGGAAGTTTCAGCGACTCTCACAAAGTCAGCCGCAGTCTGGTGTGGCACTTCGCGGGTAATGACCACCACACATTCTTGCTCATTGGCAGCGTGGGAAGGACACTGGCTGTCCACGGAAGCCGTCTTCACCATGCTGGAGGGCACAGTGGCTACAAAATGCCCACAGTCCTGCTGGATATTGAAGTGAACGGGGATAGAAGGGCTAATACAGGATGCTGCAGCTTTAATGTCTTGGTATGTGCATATCTAAGAGGAAAAAAGTACAAGCAAAGATTGAAAATGTCACTAACATCTGGAAACTGATTAGTAAACAAAGAAATGGCTTCAGAGGCAAAGATATTCCCTAAAGCAATTAGCAAGCAAACAGATATACATGCAGCTGAATGGAAAACAGCTGAGTCATGAAAGAGGTATCTAGAGAAGTTTTGAACTAAAGAGCAATTTCAGATAGTTTAGCCTATGGTTCCCAGGTATGTTTTAGATTTTGTATCAGTGGGTTGGGACCCTTTTGGGGATCGAATGACTGTTTCACGGGGGGTCACCTAAGACCGTGGGAAAAGACAAATTTCCCATGGTGTAAGAACTAAAGCTTCTATTCTGGCAGCTTGGAACATATTACAATCTGACCAATCAGGAGTTCACAGTGCGGGTGCCCCTCTGACCTTCCTGCCAATCAGCTTGAAGCTCTGTTGGAAGAATTGGCACTAGACTTATTGTTGGGGGTCACCACAACAGGATAAACTGTATTAAGGAGTCACGGCATTAGAAAGGTTGAGAACCACTGTATTTGTACCATGGTTACTGAGTCTGATATAAATTGAATTCCAAATACCTTTACAGCATGAGCAGCCAATCACTGCTAGGACAGGGAGTTACGATTGAGCCGAAGGTGAGGAAGGGTCAGAACTGGAGGGACCCTCCTAGTTTTCATATTACTTGACCTCTACTGAGTAATTTAGATGTGAATCCACTGGTACTGGCTTACTCCTTAGGTTTTTCTCATCCCCATTCCCTTTCTGTAAATCTAATCTAAATGGAGACAACCTGTCTCTAGGCTATTCCAACCCCCCCCCCCCCCTTATGATACTATGTTAAGCACTGGTTCCCAACACCTGGGACCAGCACTGGGCTGCAGCATGCCAGAAACTGAGTTGCACAAAAAGGCAAAGCCTCATCCGTGGGATGCAGACCGCACCCAAAACTATACCCCCCCCCCCCCCATCCATGGAAAAACCTATCTCCATAGAACCGGTCCCTGGTGGCCAAAAGGTTGGAGGCCAGTGTTCTAAAGAACAGTCGTCTGTAATAATGATGGTATCTGGCTAAAAACTGGGAGCCTGTGAGTTTTAGTCCTGCCTTGGGCTCAAAGTCAGCTTGTGACCTTGGGCCAATCATGTCCTCTTGTCCATAGGCAGACCACTTCTGAAAAACCTTGCCAGGAAAACAGCAGGAACTTGTTTTAGTCAGTTTCCAAGAATCTGACACAACTGAACAGGGGAAAAAAGTGTAATTCACATTCACATGGTTGAATAAGAGAGGCACCTGGGAAAATTATTTATCTCAGTGACTAAGTCCTGAAACGTGCCAATCAATCAAATATTTAAGCAGCGAATAACTAGATTTTCCCACACACTAACTTGGTTCTTAGTTTTCTGGACTCAGCCTTATGAAGCTACAGTGCTGGTCTGAGACAATGAAGACACATTCTGTAACAGAGGCATACACACGTGTGGTCTGCAATGAACACCACACAAAAAGGCATATTTCCTCTCCTAGCAATCACACACTCTATTTTAAACACCCATTGTGAATACAAGCCATCCGATTGCTTGACTGACAGGAGAGCCAAGCCCTTGCCTTTTGTGAAACTGGCACCCATGCAGACAACACTTCGTGCTCGGCATTGAAAATTAAGGCCACAATCCACAAAAGGCAAAAGAGATCAACGGAACTGAAGCAATGCAGGTTCTTGACTTTCTTTATAAAGTGACTAAAACCATCTACAGTCTCTTTAGATTGAAAAGATATAACCGTGTGTGGAACTAAGATCAAGAAGCGACAATGAAAATTATGTGAGTGAAATAATTTGAAAATATCCTCTTTGTTTTTAAAGTTCATTTTTACTTAAGGGTGTTAAATTATGCCAGGGCATCCTTTAAAAACTTACAAAACCAACAGCCAGAAGGAAGGTGGCAACTGCCCCAGGCTTTCTGGTGAGCACCGGAAGGTTCTGGAAGTCCTGCCCTACATGGCCGAATGAAGGATGACTCATTTGCATCCATGGAGGATTCTCATGAATCACAGGAATTTAGGGCCTCATGACGTTCTTGGCACCAGTTCATGCTCAAATGATGTTAGGAGGGTCAAGACTTGCTTCCTCATTGTTCTACTCTCCTGGCACTACAAGGGATGCCAGGGCAACAATCCCAGCTACACACACCCTCTTGGCCTGACACCAGACTCTGCACTTTCCTGTTAAAAGGAGGAGAATGTTAGTGCCGAGCACACTGGCATAGGTCCAGAAATTCTCCTTTTTTGATGATAGTATATGAGAGGGTTTTTTTCTCACTTCAAATTTCTATTTGTTCTAACTTGGCATTTTGGAATTAATTATTCCCTGTACTTCTGTTTTTATTGAAGCTCACTTTTTAATCCACATTGGTTTCTCAATGGGCTTGATCCTGCTAGCTGCTATTTGCTCCTGAACTTTGCCAATGGAAAGGAATTGTTGAATAGAGAAAATAATAGAATTTTTATTGGACAAGTGAGATTGGACACACAAAGGATTTGTCTTTAGTGCATATGCTCTCAGTGTGCATAAAAGAAAAGATAAGTTTGTCAAGAATCATAAGGTACAATACTTAATCATAGTCCTGGTACAAACAAACAAGCAATCCAATCATATTAGGAAGCAGTGATGGGAACAATGAGAAGATCTAGGTAAAATCTCCAAAAAGACCTCAAACAGAAGCCCAAAGTATTTTGATCAGAATAAAAAAATAAAAAAAGTTGATGGTATATTTGTTTTATCCTAGGTTCCAGAAACCTTAAAAAAAAAAAAGTTCCAGGCCATTTATTTCAGGAATTTTGAAGGAGACCAACTAATTCCACCATTTAAATCAGACTAGTGACAATTATTTGACTAATTACACAGGCAAAGCAAAAGAAACCGATGATATTCTCAAGGTCTCAGGATCTGCTTCTATTTCACCTCGAGCAAAGCCACTCAACAATGACTTTAGGAGACACATTTTTAGAGCTAGTAAAATTCTCCAGGCTAGTGACAAATATCTTTTCCTAGCAACAAGAGACCAGCTAAAAGCCTTTGCAGCTGATGAGAATTTCCACCTAAGTAATCATATGGAACTTTTTAAAAAATCATCATGCAAACCTCGAGATAACAGAACAACAGACTTGAGAGGGACCTTGGAGGTCTTTTCATCTAACCCACTCACTGCTCAGTCAGAAGACCCTATATCATTCTGGACACAAGGCTACCTAATCTTTTCTTAAAAGCCTCCAGTAATGGAGCCACCCACAACTTCTGAAGGCAGACCGCTCCATTGGTTAATTGTTCTCACTGTTCAGAAATGTCTCCTTAGTTCTAGGTTTACCTGCTCTCTGGCACCTGCTCTCTGGATCTTTGCATTGCTTCTGGAGAGTTGTCTCCTCCTCTAGTTATTTGAAGTGCCACAAAGACAAAAAGGACTTTGCAGGATGGGCTTCTTGGCTCTGACTTTAGCTGAATGAACTCTTGGCGTGATACATTTCCTGGAAGGGGGGGTTATACCAGGCATGTTTCTTAACCCCCTACATTACAAAATGATATTCTTCAACTACTTACTTTCACTGCGTAAGTGCTCAAAGGATCCTTGGCACATGTTGCACAGAAATACACCGCATCTCCCGCATTACAGCATGGTGTGTTGCATGTAAGTTTGAAGAAAGGCCAGTAGTTCTCACTGAAACGCAGCTCGCTTTTTTGATCGTGCATAAAATACTCTTCACATTTGGAGACCAGGCGGCGCAAGGATTCCGCATAGAGTCCTCCTAACTTGGTATACACTCCTTCTTTGCTGTTGATGTTGCCGAAGAGGTTATGAAGGCCAGAACCTGAGGAGACCTGGGTGGAGATACTGTGCTGTGACAAGGAACGAGACGGAAGGTTTCTATCCTGAAAGCCACAAAGGCTGCTGTTCTTAGCAGAACCTGGGAACGGAGAAGTTGTGGACCCCACGAAGTTTTTTCCCAGAGACTCAGAGGAGGAAACTGTATGAGGGTTGATTCCCAAGTTAGAGCAAACGAGAGATTTTTCTTGGATGCAGACGTTACTTTCTGACTGGCTGGAGTTCAGCTTGAAGCTCGGGAAGACGGCTGCTTTAGACGGAGAGGATGAGCCCCAGTAAAACCCATCAGGTGATGAAAGAGCTCTGCTGACAGTCTTCTTCTGGGGCAGAGGGGGTGGCTCCACAGTTTTGCACGGTGCCGTGCTTTCAGTCAAGCATGCAGAAAAGTGAACGGAAGGCAAGGCAGGTTTCTCGGTATGGATGGAGGGAAGAACACTCATTTTGCACAATTCTCCTAAAACGTATAGAGACAAGTAAGATAATTATCAACCAGAAAATCTTGGCAGCGTAGATAAAGACAATTATATCAAGAGGGTAAAGTTCAAAGTACATTTCCAACGAATTATGTAGTGGAAACTAAGTATAACATATGTATATTCATATGGGCGTACTAATCTAAGAGTACAGTGATCCCCCGATCATTGCGAGGGTTCCGTTCCAGGACCCCTAGCAATGATCGGGTTTTAGCGAAGTAGCGCTGCGGAAGTAAAAACACCATCTGCGCATGCGCAGATGGTGTTTTTACTTCCGCAGCGCTAGCGAGGAGCCGAAGATTGGGGGCCGCGCGGCTGTTTTAAAACGTCGCCGCCGGCATGGGGGGCTTGCCAGCACCCCCCGGACCCCCAACCCGGGTTTGGGGGGCTGCTAGGAAGCCCCCCATGCCGGCGGCGACGTTTTAAAACAGCCGCGCGGCTTGCCAACTGAGTCCCGAAGACAAACGTCAAAGGCGAACTTCCGCGTTTGTCTTCGGGACGCATTGGGAAGCCGCGCGGCTGTTTTAAAACGTCGCCGCCGGCATGGGGGGGCTTGCCAGCACCCCCCGGACCCCTAACCCGGCGAACGAATGGCGGGTGGCCGGGCGAAGGGCGGGCTCGCTGCTCGCCCGGCCACCCGGGTTCGTTTGGCTTCGGGACATGCCGGCGGCGACGTTTTAAAACAGCCGCGCGGTTTACCAACTGAGTCCCGAAGTCAAAGGCGAACTTCGGGACTCAGTTGGTAAACCGCGCGGCTGTTTTAAAACGTCACCGCCGGCATGTCCCGAAGCCAAACGAACCCGGGTGGCCGGGGCGAGCAGCGATGCGAACGGCGGGTGGCCGGGCAAAGGGCGGGCGAGTGGCGAACGGCGGGCGAGCCGGGCGAACGGCGGGTGGCCGGGCGAAGGGCGGGCGAGCGGCGAACGGCGGGTGGCCGGGCGAACGGCGGGCGAGCGGGTGCTGGGGGGGGCTTCGCCCTCCCGCCAGCAAGAGGGGGAAGACCCAGGGAAGCCGCCCAGCAGCTGATCTGTCCGGCGCCATCTACGCATGCGTGCCCATAGAAAAAAAGGGTGCGCATGCGCAGATGGTGTTTTTACTTCCGGGTTCAAAAATCGCCATATAGCCGTTTCGCAATGATCGGGAGCGCAATACCCGGGGGATCACTGTATAATAAACTGACATATATGGGAAATGAACCACTAAGCAAAATAAGGAAACACTACTGAAAGGTAGAAGTCAATGCCACACAATGTTTTGAAGATCAATGACATTTTGTCATATAGGTGAGCACTGACTGCCAGGTAAATGTTTAAGCAGACAGTCAGCCATATGACAATTTGGTAAAAAGCATGCCTGCTCAGCATTACCTACTGAAAAACCAAAGTTGGATGACGCATGGCATTTAAAAAAAACAATATATGCTTTCCACACTAAGTTTCTGGAATTAAGAACATTTTCTTTCTCACATTAAATTCACAGGTTAGGAATATGCTTGCTTTTCCTAGTTTCACATTATGCATTGATTTGCAAGTATCATACAGAAAATCAGGTAGTTATATAGCAAGCTATCTTTAACTGTTTGGGAAAACTGTGTGGGAATGGCTAATTACAATTATATCCAGAGTCACTTAATTGTGAGATGGACAGCTGTATAAATTTATTTTATTTATTTATTTATTTTATTTATTTATTTATTTATCTATTTATCTATTTATTGGATTTGTATGCCGCCCCTCTCCGTAGACCCGGGGCGGCTAACAACAATGATAAAAACAGCATGTAACAATCCAATAATAAAACAACTAAAAACCCTTATTTTAAAACCAAACATACACACAAACATACTATGCATAACTTTAACTCCCCCATGCCTGGCGGTATAAGTGAGTCTTGAGTAGTTTACGAAAGGCAGGGAGGGTGGGGGCAGTTCTAATCTCCGGGGGGAGTTGGTTCCAGAGGGCTGGGGCCGCCACAGAAAAGGCTCTTCCCCTGGGGCCGCCAAACGACATTGTTTAGTCGATGGGACCCGGAGAAGGCCAACTCTGTGGAACCTTATTGGTTGCTGGGATTCGTGCGGTAGCAGGCGTTTCCGGAGGTAATCTGGTCCAATGCCATGTAGGGCTTTAAAGGTCATGACCAATACTTTGAATTGTGACTGGAAACTGATCGGCAGCCAATGCAAGCCAAATGAATGAATTTCTAATGATGACAATCAATTCTGTAGTGTGCTCTACCACCTAATTAGGCAATTACTAAGTTGGGGAAAATGTATTTTTATTTTATGACTTTTATGCTATGTCACTATGCTAGTGGGTCTTCAGAAGCTTCTCATAAATTCCTCAATTAAAAAATAAGGCTGGATAATTTTTTTTTATTAAAGGACACCTTGCTTGCCTATCAATACTCTTCCTCCCTGCAGCACATTCTCAATTTGCAAAGGGCAAGAAACAAATGGAAAAATCCATTACTGGCACTTTACATAAGCACCCTAGAAAAGGTTTTTGCACCTCATAGCGATATATACCAAAAATATGGAAAACAGAATTTACATTTAGCTGAGGAAGAAATAACATCTATAGTTTTTCAGGGGGCTGATGATGCCTTCCTTTCGAACAGTGACCCTCTTGATGTAGGGTTGGCTCCTAATCCTGCAGGTCTTTAGAAAGGTAGGTAAGATCTGGGCCTTTTCCTAGATTCTTAGATCAAATGAGCAGAATTCCCAGTTGGTGAATTATAATATATTTTACATTCCGATTGCCAGTTAATTGTTTTAGCCTGTAGTAGTAATAGCGATGCCGAGGCTCAATGGCTAAAGACGCTGAGCTTGTTGATCAGAAAGATCAGCAGTTCAGTGGCTCGAATCCCTAGCGCCGGGGAATAGAATGAGCTCCTGTTACTTGTCCCAGCTTCTACCAGCCTAGCAGTTCGAAAGCATGTAAAAATGCAGGTAGAAAAATAAGGACCAATTTTGATGGGAAGGTAACAGCATTCCGTGTGCCTTTGGCATTTAGTTATTCTGGCCACATGACCACAGAGACATCTTTGGACAGTGCTGGCTCTTTGGCTTTGAAACGGAAATGAAATGGCATCGGACCAGAATATCTCCGGGACCGCCTTCTGCCGCACGAATCCCAGTGACCGATTAGGTCCCACAGAGTTGGCCTTCTCTGGGTCCCGTCGACCAAACAATGTCGTTTGGCGGGTCCCAGGGGAAGAGCCTTCTCTGTGGTGGCCCCGACCCTCTGGAAACAGCTCCCCCCTGAGATTAGAACAGCCCCCACCCTCTTTGCCTTTCGCAAACTCCTTAAGACCCACCTGTCGTCAGGCATGGGGGAACTGAAATATCTTCCCCAGGCCTATACTGTTTATGTATGGTATGTTGTGTGAATGTTTTTTTAAATTATGGGTTTTTAGCTTTCTAGTTATTGAATTTGTATTTCACACTGTTTTTCTGTTGCTGTTGTGAGCCGTCCCGAGTCTGTGGAGAGGTGTGGCATACGCATTAAATAAATAAATAAATAAACAAACAAATAAACAAATAAATGAACACTGCCCCCTAGAGTCGTGAATGACTAGCACATATATGCGAGGGGAACCTTTACCTTTACCTTAGTGATATTAATTTCCTTCTACATTTTTTCTAAACGATTTTGTGGCCTAGAATTTTGCTGTTTGAGTTGGGCGATCAGGTAAATGTTTCGAATAAATAAATAAATAAATGAATAAGCTGTATTATTACTTCACTACTGACCGGTGTTCTTGCATCCCTGTAATACCTCCCTGACTCGTGAATCAACAAGCTTTATAAATGACCATAAGCATATAGTCTTCCCCAAAAATGGCTCTCAAGTGGCAGGCTGATTTTATAGGACAAGTTTGTTTTTGGGTCAACTGAAGAAATGCAAAGTACAAAACATTTCATCCGCCGAATATGTTTCTTACATAATCATACACAAGATTTAAGTACCTCCACTGCCGAGTGGATTTGTATCCAAATTCAAGCTGGCTGTTGATCCCCTGAGGTTCTCAGTAGAATCACTGTTGAGCTGCTCCAGTTCACCATTTTTTGTTGTTTGTAGATGACGCCTAGAAATATTGGAGGGGGGGGGGATATGCCATAAAATATGGTGAACATACTATATGCAATAGATAAGTTGCTTTTGAAGAATTATAGTAGGTCTGTTTGAGAGCCCCTCGATTTTGCTAGATTTGCTCCCATTTGTATCTGTCTATTTCTCTTGTCCCTATTTTGTTCACGATGTAGTACATACAAACAAAGTGGCTACTTACAAAAAGACATAAAAAGAAACAGACAGATAAAGGTGTAGAGGTATATTTATAAACTTAAGAAAGTACAGTGATACCTCGTCTTACGAACTTAATTGGTTCCGGGATGAGGTTTGTAAAGTGAAACGTTTGTAAGATGAAACAACGTTTCCCATAGGAATCAATGGAAAAGCGAATCATGCATGCAAGCCCAAAACTCACCCCTTTTGCCAGACGAAGCGCCCGTTTTTGTGCTGCTGGGATTCCTCTGAGGCTCCCCTCCATGGGAAACCCCACCTCCGGACTTCTGTGTTTTTGTGATACTGCAGGGGAATCCCAGTAGGGGAATCACAGCAGCGCAAAAACGGGCGCTTAACTGGCAATGGAAGTCCAGAGGTGGGGTTTCCCAGCAAGGGGAGCCTCAGCGAAATTGCAGCATCGCAAAAACACGGAAGTCCTCAAAACCCCACCTCCGGACTTCCATGTTTTTGTGATGCTGCAATTTTGCTGAGGCTCCCCTCGCTGAGAAACCCCACCTCCGGACTTCTGTTGCCAGCGAAGCACCCATTTTTGCGATGCTGGGATTCCCCTGCAGCATCACAAAAACACAGAAGTCCGGAGGTGGGGTTTCCCATGGAGGGGAGCCTCAGGGAATCCCAGCAGCGCAAAAACGGGCGCTTCGCTGGCAACAGAAGTCCGGAGGCGAGGCATCCCAGTCGCGGCAGCTTGGGTTTGTAAGGTGAAAATAGTTTGGAAGAAGAGGCAAAAAAATCTTAAACCCCGAGTTTGTATCTCGAAAAGTTTCTATGACGAGGGGTTTGTAAGACGAGGTATCACTGTACTAAATTTGTCAGTCTCTGGATAGATGACAGTTTAAGGGCTATCCTATCGAATTGAATTGATTAGATTTATAAGCCGTCTTTCTTCAATGGACTCAGGGTGGCCTACAAGGATAAAAACATACAATAAGTAAAACCCATGAATTTAAAACATCCACTCGTCAATCATTCATTAAAAAACCTTTGTCATAATAAAACATTAATCATAAAAACATTCATCTACTAACCGTTCATCAATTTGGGATGGAGCAGTGTGTTGTTTACTCAATGGCCCCAGGCTTGGTGGCAAAGCCGTGTTTTTAAGGCCTTTCGGAAGGCAAGGAGGGTGGGGGTGTTGCGCATCTCTGGAGGAAGTTGGTTCTAAGAAAATCGGAGCCCCCACAGAGAAGGCTCTTCCCCGGGGTCCCACCAGCTGACACTGTTTGATTGACGGGACTTGGGAGGAGGCCAAGCCTGTGAGATCTGATTGGTCGCTGGGATGTGACCAATCAGATCCCACAGGGGGATATATAACTCTGAGGAAGTTGGGTTTTTTTTCCTGTTCAAATTTCTCTGAATTTTGGAGATTGCCTGGGCAAATCCTTGCAGTTTTGGGGCAAGTTCCACCCTCCCAAAGTGGTTTGCCATTGCCTTCTTTTTAGAACTGAAAGAAAGTGACTGGCCCAAGTTCACTACCCACTTTATTTTTGGACAGGGCAGAGTGGAGTTGGGATGATACAATTAGTGGTGAATTCCTTCCTTCCCTCCCTTCTCAGAGAAAATATATATACCGTATTTTTCGCTCCATAAGACGCAGTTTTTTTCCTCCCAAAGTAGGATGAAAAATCAGCCCCGTCTTATGGAGCGAAGATGCAGGCAGGGAGGGGGGGGGAGGCGCTGGAGCAGAGGGGGGGCGGCGATATACAGTAGAACCTCGACATACGAATTTAATTGGTGCCGGAAGGAGGCTCGTGAGTCGAAAAGCTCGTATGTCGAAACATTGTTTCCCATAGGAAACAATGGAAAAGCGATTAATGCGTGCAAGCTGGATACTACAGTACTGGCAGCGAACTGGAGCAGCAGCTCCGCCTGCGTCCCGGGAAAGCGGCCGCCGGGACTGAGTGGATGGAAGGAGCCTGGCGGCGGGCGGGGCTTGGCGGCGGGCGGGACGTGCGAGGGAGCGAGCGATCCGGCGTGTCGGGCTGCCCGGGAAGGCGAGCGGTGCGCGGTAGGCGCGGGGACGGGGACAGGGGGGGGAATCGTCTGAACGCGGTTCCGAGTAGGGGGTTCGGGGTGTGTGTGCTGGAAAGCCCACCAGGCCGGCTGCGATCTTTTAAAACAGCCGCGCCGCTTCCCAGCTGACTCCTGAAGCCAAAAGCGAACTTCCGCGCTTCAGGAGCCAGCTGAGAAGCGGCGCGGCTGTTTTAAAAGATCACAGCCGGCCTGGGGGGCTTTCCAGCACCCCCCGAGCCCCCAACCCGGGTTCGGGGGGGTGCTGGGAAGCCCCCCAGGCCAGCTGCGATCTTTTAAAACAGCCGCGCCGCTTCTCAGCTGACTCCTGAAGCCAAAAGCCAAAGGTGAACTTCCGCGCTTCAGGAGTCAGCTGAGAAGCGGCGCAGCTGTTTTAAAAGATCACAGCCGGCCTGGGGGGCTTCCCAGCACCCCCCCGAACCTCTAAAATCTAGGTGCGTCTTATCAGCAGGTGTGTCTTATAGAGCAAAAAATACGGTAATTCATTTCCCCCCAAGGTACAGGAGTAGAACTTGTGTTTCCTCAGTCCAAACATCTTGACTGTGTATTAAACACAGTCATCCCCAGCTATTCATAAAGTCTCATTCAACAGGAAATATTGCTCCTAGGTCATCTCCTAAAACTCTTGCCATTCTAATTCTCCTCTGTAAACCTTTGGGAATCTACTCAATTGCAGAAAGGGTCTTGTCCACTAAGAATAAAATACTGTCAGCGTTCCAAATAACATCAGAGAAATAAACCAGAGTCCAAACCTTGGCTTTCTTCCAAGTTCCAATTTATTAACAGCCACGTTGGTCACAAACTATAGTCAACCTGATACTAACTTTTCCTACAGTTCTCCATCTAGGTTAAGGTTCATCCTTCGCCCGCACACCCACAGGTTCATCACATGGACCACTCTGGTTCTCTCAACGTCCACAATCCTCCTCTGTACTTCGAGCTGGCGTTGAACAAAGGATGACCTTGAATCTTTGGAAAGCATTTGCTGTGGCTAGTATTTTTCCCTCTCATGCAACCCTATTTGGACCGGGAGTCACTGCTCACAGTCACTCATGCCCTCATCACCTCGACATGAGGCTACCTTTGAAAAGTGTTCGGAAACTTCAGATCGTGTAGAATGCAGCTGCGAGAGCAATCATGGGCTTTCCCAAATATGCTGATGTTACACCAACACTCCGCAGTCTGCATTGGTTGCCGATCAGTTTCCGGTCACAATTCAAAGTGTTGGTTATGACCTATAAAGCCCTTCATGGCACCAGACCAGATTACCTCAGGGACCGCCTTCTGCTGCACGAATCCCAGCGACCAGTTAGGTCCCACAGAGTGGGCCTTCTCCGGGTCCCGTCAACCAAACAATGTCGCTTGGCGGGACCCAGGGGAAGAGCCTTCTCTGTGGTGGCCCCGGCCCTCTGGAACCAACTCCCCCCAGAGATTAGAATTGCCCCCACCCTCCTTGCCTTTCGTAAGCTGCTTAAAACCCACCTTTGCCGCCAGGCATGGGGGAATTGAGATACACTTTCCCCCTAGGCCTTTACAATTTTATGCATGGTATGTCTGTATGTATGATTGGTTTTTATATAATGGGTTTTTAACTGTTTTTAGTATTGGATTATTGTCATACACTGTTTTATTACTGTTGTTAACCGCCCTGAGTCTGCGGAGAGGGGCGGCATACAAATCCAATAAATAAATAAATAAACCACTCCTTCCCAATTCCCACCTACTTGTGGCAGGTCAAAGTCTCAAACGATGGCTTGGACTGACAGTGCAGTGTTGGTGTGGGAAGGCCGGGGAGCCCTGGAAATCGGAAGAACAGTTCCCTGCTGTGCATGCGTGAACTAGGAAGCTGACCTTCCATTTTCTGATATGTGCATGTATGCATGAAGATCAGCTGGCCGGTGCCAGAACCCAGAAAAGCAACTGGCGACCGCTGGCTTGTCCAGAGAGATGGTTCTGCACGCATGCCATAGACTTGGCATCACTGCTTTAGTGTAAATAAGGAATCATTTGTTCCTTCTTAGAAGTCAACCCTCCTTAGAGATTTACAAACAGGACAGCATATTAAAGGGCTTTCAAGATGTTATAACAAAACTTTTTATAGAAATGTTTTTAAAATTCTTCCGTTAAAGAGCAATAAAGCTCAATGGGTAAGCATGTAGTCAATTCCTCTTGAATAGCATGTGGATTCAAAGTCTGTCTTTGCAAGCCATGGCTATAACATAAACAAGCATGAAAACATGGCTTGAAGTAGAACTCTTGAAATAAAAATAAACATAGTTTGTTGCTTGAAATTGATTCAGACATTTCAAACATAAGCTAAGACTCAAGAACTTCACAATTATTTATTTTTTTTAAAAAGGATTGGTTTATTAAATAATAATAATAATAATAATAATAATAATAATAATAATAATTTATTAGATTTGTATGCCGCCCCTCTCCGAGGACTCAGAGTGGTTCACAACAATAAAACATCATATACAAATCCAATGTTAAAACAGTCTTTAAAAAAACCCCATTAAAACAGTCATACAGTCCAAACACACCATCCATAAAGTCAAAGGCAGCTAAGGATATATCAATTGCTCCATGCCTGGCGACATAAATGAGTTTTGAAAAGTTTGCGAAGGGCAAGGAGGGTGGGGGCAGTCCTAATCTCTGAGGGGAGCTGATTCCAGAGGGCCGGGGCCGCCACAGAGAAAGCTCTTCCCCTGGGTCCCGCCAGACAGCATTGTTTCGTCGACAGGACCCGGAGAAGACCAACTCAGTGGGACTTAATCGGTCGCTGGGATTCATGCGGTAGCAGGTGGTCCCAGAGATATTCTGGTCCGATGCCATGTAGGGCTTTATAGGTCATAACCAACACTTTGAATTGTGACCGGAAACTGATCGGTAGCTAGTGCAGGCTGCGGAGTGATGACGAAACATGGGCATATCTGGGAATGCCCATGATAGCTCTCCCAGCCGCATTCTGCATATTGTTATGGTCCATTTGTCTCCGATGTTTTGTTATTAAAATATTTGATAAGTCTAGGCCTGTTAAGATTTTTATATTTTATGTTAAAAAACAAAGTCCATCACGGGCTTTAGTTATACAATAACTGGTTTATCTAAATCTTTTATATATGCCATAAACTTAAATCCCCGTCCATCTGATAACAAAACCCAACAGAACTAAACCAAATAGTTGGATGAATAGCAGAAACCGGCAGAGTCACTTATTTGGCACTCAACAATACCTTACTCTAGTGTTCGATAACTTTTTTGGCACCGAGAGCTGAAACGGAGCTTGCATGTGTGCATGCACTGGAAAACAGTGAGCATGCATGCGCCGGGAAGATGATCTTCCAGTTTCTGGCATGTGCATGCACATGGGCAAGCTGATCTTTGTGCACGAATGCACAACAGAAACCAGGAGATGAGTTGGCTAGTGCAGTGTTTCCCAACCTTGGCAACTTGAAGATATTTGGACTTCAACTCCCAGAATTCTCCAGCCAGCAAATGCTGGCTGGGAAATTCTGGGAGTTGAAGTCCAGATATCTTCAAATTGCCAAGGTTGGGAAACACTGGGCTAGTGCACATGTATATCCAATGGTATAAAATCTGAAGACCTGACTTCGGTTAAAAAAAAATCTGACAATTTTCATCAAAAGAATATCATTATTTAATGGCATCATTTCGGGACTGGAAATTCTTTTCATAAGCGAGCTAGCTGCCTTTGCAAAGCTCTTCAGCACTGATTGCAGGAAGTCACTGTGGAAGAGTTCTATTTGTTCCCATTGTGTTATGCTTTACTATAAAATGCATTTTCTGAATAGGAATAAAAGTGATGTATATACTGTAAAAGCACTGCTGCTTGGGGAACACAGCTGAGATATATTTTTGCCAACTTAGAAAATAACCTCCCGAGCTCTCAGTGGTGGGAAGTGAGAGGTCAGAAGACCACCTTTAGAGACATGGTGTTTGATCCTGTACTTCTTTAAAAAATGGACAGTGCTAACCAGCATGTTTGTTCGGTGCATGATTTTACTGGCTTGTTAAGTCAGTAAAAACATGCATTAAGGCTTGTTAAATTAAGTGAGAGATTATATATGATTGGATCAGAGGTGGGTTGTGGATCCTTTTGCTGCCGGTTTGCTCAGGGTTGCACCGGACGCGCATGCTCGCTCTGCACCCACAGCAGTCAAAAAATATCCACGGACCAGCACCGACAGAACCAGTTCTGTGACATCATCACCGTTTTACTAATTGTTCTAAAGAACCAGTTCGAACTGGTAGGAACCACCACGGAATTGGATATATACCCTGAGATGTACTCATATTTGAGGAAGAGGAGGTTCAATTTTGCTTGAAATAAACTGTTATGGAAAGTTTCTGGATGGTCTCCAACCTACCCCCCCCTTTTATTATTATTATTATTAAGGTTGTTGAGACAATAGTTAGGCTGCAACTTCAGACAGCGTGGGAGGCAGATTATCTGGGCCTTTTTTATTTTATTTTATTTGCTTTCAGGTTGGGGCACTGATAACATTTGCTGAGAACTATTAACTATTAATCCAGGATGGGGCGATGCAATCATCTTGGTTCTCCTAAATTTCCTACTAGTTGCTTGCATTACAATTGATGTTGTAACAACAATATCCTTCTGATTGTGGAGATTGGGATTGGGAGGTTGGGAGGCAGGCTGATAGGTGGTACCACTCTTTTCACTATGCCTAGTGAATTTGGTTCTCGTCAACTTGATAAGAAAGGAGGGAGGAAGTCAGCAGCCTCTGCTTTGTATAGGATGACCCAGGGCTGAGGCTCTTGCCTCCTCCTTTTTAATATCTGCATGAGGTTTGCCTAATGAGGTCATCCTTGCAAGGTCAGGTGTTATCAATCAGCTGAAGATTCCCATCTGTACATCTAGACCCTCTGTAGAACAAGGGGTGCTGTCAAAGTCTTATCCCAGTGCCTGGAGATTGTTGGGGAGGAACAGGCTTAATCTTGTCAAGATTGAATGATTGTGGTCCTTCTGGTGCTTTGGATTTTCCATGTTTAGTTTGGTCTGATTGTGGCTTATCGCCCCCAGGACAATAAAATGTTCTAGGATGATTGTTTTTCTAAGGACATTTCCACAAGTGCATGTGATCAACACTATAAAAGCTGTTTCTATAGTCAAGTAGGCACATATGGACTTTTTTGGTATTTTTGGTTCTTGATTGTCCAGTGTCCAACAGCGGCAATATTGCTTCTTCTTCTGTTGGTTGCTATATTTTTATAGATATTTCATCAATCACTGTAGCCTTGTGACTTGGTACTAATTGGAATTCTGATATAACTTTAGCACTAAAGATTATTTGTGAATGTGAATAGGGAAAACAGTATCTTTTAAGATAGCTTGCATTTAGCTACTTTTAGCTAAATTTAGCTCCTTTTTAATTTCAGCATATTCCATATTTGTTTGATCTTGAAATCAGATTCTGTCCACTGGCCTCTTTTTGCATATTAATTTAGTTCAGAGATCTTTCAAAAAGATCTCCCTTGTTTTTCCATCTCTGTTCTCATCTTCATTGCCTTTACAGAAGTCATTATGATGTTGCTTCTGGTCTCTTCTAACAGCTTTCAGAACTTCTTGGTTAACTTAAGTTCATTCTGAAAACTTTATTTAAACTCTAATTTTCTTATTGGCTTCTCTTCTCAGCAATTTCTACCAACTGTTCTGACATCCAGTTTTCTTTCTTCTGTTTCTTTATTTTTGGCAGTCTCCCTTTACATTCATCCTTAAATTTTCTTTGATTTCATTCCACAGTTCCTCTGGTTCCCATACTGCAGGAACTGTTTGGCTTTGTTCTTTTGACTCGAAACTTACATATAAGCAGTTTTTTATCTGTTCCACAGGGAGCTCGATTATATCTTTGCTGTTACAACCAAGCTCTTCCATTTTTTAAAAAAACCAAAAATATAGTCAAACAGATTCCTGGGAACTCCATCTGGTGATGTCTGCTGGTTGTCTGAAAATTGTATCAGCATTGAAAAAAATAATGGGAATTCCTAGATGATAAATTTTACAACTCGCTATTTTCAAGTTTAGTTTTCCAGTTTCCAGCCATAAGCAGCACATCTTATTTATTTTATTCATTTATTTAGTTTGTCAAACATGTACAAGATAGTAGGTATTGGTATAAACATAAACATTAGCAAACTAGGTATAGGTAAACTAGGCAATAGAATAGGCGTTGAATTGCTTACCTGAACGCCTCTTCTCGTACGGTGAGCGGGTACAGCAGTCACATGGGTTGCTCATGTCCAATCCGGTGGAACTGAGCCTAGTATTAAAAAAGCTTGCCGGATCCGCCCCTTCCCCAGAATTCGCGAATCCATAGACTAGGCTCAGTTGTGAAGCTCTGTAGTGTTCAACTCTCATTGTTAGAGGAAGAAAGATATAGAAAAAGGTAAAGAAGACACATACAAGGGCGGGAAGTGACTGCTGTACCCGCTCACCGTACGAGAAGAGGCGTTCAGGTAAGCAATTCAACGCCTATTCTCCGTACTGAAGGAGCGGGTCCAGCAGTCACATGGGACATACCCAATAGATGGTCCCTAGGGTGGGATTAGCTTGCTATCGTGTGAGATAACGGATTGGAGTACCCTTCTGCCGAAGGCAGCGTCCGCTGAAGCGTAAGAATCAATCTTGTAGTGCCTGATGAAGGAATTTGGTGAGGCCCAAGTGGCTGCTTTGCAGACCTCCTCCAACGGGGCTTGAGTCGCCCAAGCGGCTGAGGTGGCTGCGCTCCTGGTGGAATGCGCAGTGATGTTCCTTGGAACTGAGAGGGAGGCCGACTCATAGGCCTTAGATATAGTCCCTCTGATCCAACGGCCTATTACTGATGAAGACACTTTGGCCCCCATGACTCTGGGATGATAGGCTACAAAAAGTGCTTCTGACCTCCGAAAAGGTCCTGTGCGTTGGATATATATTCTCAGCGCTCTGGTGAGATCCAGGGTGTGCCATCTAATTGCCAATGGATGGTCTCGTTGGAGGCAGAAGGAAGGTAGGACAATATCCTGAGATCTGTGGAACATGGAACTGACCTTGGGTAAGAAGGTGGGGTCCAGTCGCAAGACTACCTTGTCCTGATGAAATTGACAAAGGTCCCGCCTGATCGAGAGAGCAGCCAGCTCCGAAATGCGCCGGGCAGAGGTAATAGCCACCAGAAGGCTACCTTAAAGGATAGGTACCTGAGGGACGCCGATTTTAGGGGTTCGTATGGTGCCTGCGTGAGGGAGTGGAGAACCCGTGGCAAATCCCAGGATGGATACCTGTGGACCTTGGAAGGTCTGAGGTTGGCTATGCCCTTAAGGAATTCCTGAACTTCAGGGAAGGATCGGAGAGGCTGTCTGCGGGGACCTCCTAGGACAGATGAAATGGCTGCCAGATGACGCCGGAGGGTGCTGGTGGAAAGTCCTTTATGGAAGCCTTGCATAAGGAAGGAAATAATTCTGTGAATAGGGATGCACAGAGGGGAGATACCTTCCTGTAGACACCACTGGTGAAACTTGGACCACGTGTGGTCGTAGATTCGATTGGTCGAGCCCCTCCTGGCCTTTAAAATGACCTCCACTGAATCTGGGTCATGACCACGCAGTTCTAAATCTCTCCTGATAACAGCCAGGCGGTGAGGTGGAACCACTCCGGGTCTGGATGGAAAGAGGCCCCCTGCCGCAGCATATCCCCCGAAACGGGGAGTCGCCAAGGGTCCTGGACGGACAGCTGTTGGAGATCCGCGAACCAGGGCCGGCGGGGCCAATGAGGGGCGATTAAGATTACTCTGGCCCTCTCGGTGAGGACCTTGTGAATCACGTCCGGGAGGATTGGAATCGGAGGAAATGCGTAGAGTAGGCCTGGAGGCCATGGACTCCGGAGGGCATTGATTGCTTCCGCTCCCGGGGATGGAAATCTGGCATAGAAGCGAGGGAGCTGGGTGTTCGCATTGGTCGCGAAGAGATCCAGGACTGGTAGGCCGAATCTGAGGGTGATTTGATGGAACAGGTCTTGATGGAGGTTCCACTCTCCTGGGTCTATCGTTGCTCGGGATAGCCAATCCGCCTGGACGTTGAGACTCCCGGAGATGTGATCGGCTAGGAGCGACTGGAGATGTTTTTCCGCCCAAAGGCCCAACTTGAGGGCCTCCCTCATGAGAGCCTTGGATCTCGTGCCCCCCTGTCTGCAGATATGGCTTTTTGTGGCAATGTTGTCGGTGAGAATGAGAACGTGCCGGTTGGGAATGCGAGGAGAGAAATGCTTCAGAGCCAGGGAGACGGCTCTTAACTCTAGCCAATTGATTGGCCTGGAAGCCTCCTCCGGGGACCACGTGCCCTGGGCTATCATCCCCTGGGCGTGGGCGCCCCATCCCGATAGACTGGCATCTGTGGTGATGACAAATTGATCCGGGCACCTGAACGGGGATCCTCTGTCCATGGCCGGAGACTTCCACCACTTGAAGGATCTGCGAACACTCAGTGGGATGACAATGCGTCGATTTGAGTTGCTGTGCCCTGATCTCTGAAAAGGCAACAGAAGCCACTGGAGTTCCCTAGCATGAAGGCGAGCCCAGGGAATGATGCCTATGCATGACACCATCTTCCCCAAAAGGGAAGATAGAGTAACTATGGATACTGAAGGATTAGATAAAATGTTAGAAATTAACTCCACTATACTGAGTTTTCTCTCGGGAGAGAGAAAAACCTGGGAGGATTTTGAATCAATAATGGATCCCAGGTGAGAAATGGAAGTGGAAGGTTGGAGGTGACTTTTATCAAAGTTGATGGAAAATCCATGGTCCTGAAGGACAGACATGGTGACAGCAAGGTCTGTTTTCACTCTCTCTAGGGAGTTCCCATGAATTAAAATATCATCAAGATAACATAAAATGTGAATGGGAGACGCCCGGATATAGGCCGCCAGGGACCCCAAGAGCTTTGTAAAGACCCGAGGGGCCGAGGAAAGGCCAAATGGCATCGCTCTATACTGGAAATGCCTGCCTTGAAAGGAAAAACGTAAAAATTTTCTGTGGCATTTGGCTATAGGGATGTGAAGGTAGGCCTCAGTGAGGTCTAAGGAGACCATGAAATCTCCTGAGTGAATGGCGGCCAAAATAGAAGACAGGGAGTGCATTTTAAACTTCCTATATTTGATGAATAGGTTTAGTTTCTTTAAATCCAAAATAGCTCTCCAACCTCCGGAGGACTTTGGAACCATAAATAGGATGGAGTAAAAACCTAGGCCCTTCTGACCGGCAGGGACCGGTTGAATGGCTCTGATGGACAAAAGATGAGAAATGGCCTCCTCCATACGGTTACAATCTGAGGATGACCTGGGAGAAGGGCAGGAAATAAAACGTTTAGGGGGAGGAGAAATAAATTCTAAAAGAAGGCCTGTTTGAACAGTGTCAATGACCCAAGGGTCCTTGGAGGTGAGACGCCAATTAGAGGCGAAATGAGCCAGGCGACCCCCTATGGGAATGGAGGCAAGATTACCATCTAGGTTTCTTTGAAGCCCTGTTAGAGGAAGCTCCCCTTTGGAAACGAAACCCTCTACCCCTGGAGTTCCTGCCTTGGGAACGAAAGCGGGGGGAATACTGACCTGAAGATCTCTGATAGGAAGCCGCTTGATCTTGCTGGCGCCCTGGGCGACGAAAGGACTGCGTTTTGGTAACCTTTTTTGTGGTTGGACCCAAAACCTTCTTCTTGTCCGTGGTCTCCGTGAGGAGTGGATCCAGAAGATCACCGAAGAGAAGGTCGCGCTTTAAGGGGCCCTGGGATAACTGCCACTTTTGGCGAACTCCCGCTTGCCAAGGGCGAATCCATAGGAGTCTTCTTGCCGTTGTAGAGGCTGCAATAGACTTAGCAGAAAATCTAGTAGATTGCAAGGTGGCATCAGCCACGTACTGGGCAGCTGCAAAGACCTTGTTGAAGTCTTGTTGACCTCTCAAGTCATCAGGAGGAATGTGCTGTTGAAGCTGGCGAAGCCACAGCAGCATGGCTCTGGAGAAGAAGGAGGCCGCTGCAGAACTTTTAATGGACCAGGAATCAGCGGTGAATCCTCTTTTGAGCATCAGCTCGATGCGCTTGTCCTCTGGACGGAGGACTTCCTCCGCCTCGCCTGGTACAGCCGCTGCCGAGTGAAGAATCTTGACAGGTTCATCTGGTTTGGGAAAGGAAAGAAGCTCTTCATAGGAAGAGGAGAGTTTATACAACTTTCTGTCCTTGGTAGAGGGATTAAGGCCAGAGGCTGGAAAATCCCACTGTTTGAGTAAGGCATCTTTAAACAATTTAGGCATAGGAATTACCTCGTTATCCTCCTGTTCCTCTGTGAAGTAAGGTAAATTCTCCTCCGGGGGATCAGTGGAAGTGGAGGCTTGTTTCTCCTGAGCCGCTAATCCCGTAGAAATTCTAGCTTTGAGGAGGAGAGATTTGAATAGTTGAGAAGGAAAAATAGTAATTGGAGGAGGAACTTTTATTTGGGATTCCTCATCCTCTGATAAGCCCTGAAAAGGGTCTTCATCCTCCTCTACATCCTCATATTCATCCTGGGAGGATTCTGAATCATCCTGAGTAGGAGCTCTGACCGCTGGGGAAGAACCCAAGGGGCGGGAGGAACGAGAAGGAGGAAGAGGTACAGGAAGCTCATTGATGGAGGAGAGTTTGGCATCAATGGCTTTGGACAACACAGCAAAAATAGATTGGAACTCAGGAGGTAAACTGGAAATATCAGCAGAAATGGCAGAAGAATCCCTAAAGGCCTGGGAGGATCCTGGCTGGGGGGAATCTTCAATAATATCTGGTTCCTCTGGACCTATGCCCCATAGGTTAGGTTGGGGTCTGTCTAGGTTTGGCTCATCCAGAGATAACACAGGGACCCCAGAAGGAGGCAGACTAGAGGCCTCTGGTGGGTCTTGGCTACTGATTACTTGGGCCTGCACTTTTAAACGTTTTGCTGATTTGTCATGGATTTTTTGTAGGGCTAGGTCCCTTCTCTTCTCGGCCCTGGTGACCTTGGTCGAGGGGCGGGCCCCTGGAGAAGAGGAGGAAGAGGCCTGGGGGATACTAGTAATCTCATCGCCTGTAGGCCTGGCCTCTCTGGGACCTTTAGTTGTGCCTCTCTTGGGAAAGGTAGCCATAGTCTGACAATTAACAGAAGACAAGGCTGAGCCAATGACTGAATTAAAAGGAGAAGATTTCAAGGACTTCCCAAGAGGAATGGATCCTGCTTCGAGGCCTCGAAGCTGCTGAAACGTGAGGACAATCTGGGCAAACCCAGAGTTCGTGCCCCCAAATCCAGCGGGGCCAGCCTCCCTAAACTTAGTAATTAAGTAAACCAAGGCACTCTGGTTGGAGGCTTAGCCGGTGGAGAATTTAGCCTGGGACCCCCAAGGCCCGCTCCCGGATCCACGCGGTGGACTGAGGCCTACGCGGCTGGCAGAAGGCCAACACGAGAGGCCTAGATTTTAAAAAAAAAAAGGGCGCGAAGGCCTTCGCGCCGAAAAGATCGCTGCTGAGAATTTCTAAAGGGAAAGCGATCGACTAAGTCCAGGAGACTAGAAGGCGTCTCACTCCGCAGGAGGTATATTATAAGCCCTTAAATATTTATATACAGTAAATAATCAAAATTTCAATGGTATAAATACTTGCACTAGGACCTCCAGGCCTAAGGATTAGAAGAATCCACAAGCGGCCGCAGGAATCGTAACCGGCAAAACCGCCGGGGGAAAACGAAACCGCAACTTCTCCCAAGGAAAGAAAGCCAAGCCGCGTTTTTTTCTTTTTTCCTTTTAAACGGCTGGCGCAATTAGTGCAAGTAATAAAATAAAGACAATAAATCTTACTACTTTTTGAAGGAAAGAACGAAGGGAAGGTGTTAGAATGTCGAACGAGCTATCACAATACAACCGCAGGATATGCGAACTGAGCGAATTCTGGGGAAGGGGCGGATCCGGCAAGCTTTTTTAATACTAGGCTCAGTTCCACCGGATTGGACATGAGCAACCCATGTGACTGCTGGACCCGCTCCTTCAGTACGGAGAACAGTAGGACAGGGATTGTAGGCACAACGGTGTGGTTATACATGCATGTTACTTGCATGTTCTTTGAATTTCAGATTGTACCTGATCATAAAACTTATAAATGCAGAAGAAAACCAAATACTCTTCTGTTACTATCATTACAACAATGAATGCTCCCCCCAAAAAAGAAATTCTAAAAAATTCCCAAACACCGATTTTTGAGGAAATCACAGAAGTATTGCTCTATTGAAAAATACTGAAACCAAGAAAAGACATCCTTTCTCCTTTTGTTCCTGCATTTTGCTGTCCCGATCAGTAGAATAGAGGAACATTTCTGCAAAGGCCAAAGGTAATATTTGAAAGAAGTGGGGCATTTGGCAGCTTTGAAGTAATGTCCTTGGCAGGTGCAAATGAGTAAACAACCCGAAAAATAGTCTTGTGCTAGTCTTAGAATAGCAATTGAGTTCATCGGATTGAAAGTGTGAAATAATAACCTTCATCAGCACCACTTTTTCCGTACTTATAAATGAAAACTTTAATATCCATCCATTGAAAAAGACAATCATTCCAAGAAAAAAAATAGATAAAGAGCTGCATTATGCTATGGCTGAAAAAGGACTTAGAGGAAATTGGCAGTCCCATCTGCCAAGAACTGTACATGAAGAATATGTACAATTCTTCACCAAAAAATCTCCTGGGCTATTGAGAAGCCTGCTAAAGAATAAGAAGTTACCTTCTATCAGGACTAAAGGCAAAGGAGGATAGAAAAAGTTTTTTCTATTATCGTTCTATGGTCTCTCCCTCATGTTGAGAACAGGTCAAACAAGGTTGGATCAATCAGTCTGGCTCAATTGTGCATTACAACTCCTCAACTCAGGACTGTAATTGAGCCTGGCAATTATGGTTGTAAGTTGTGATGGTGACATGACTGGTGATTTTATGACTTTGTGTGAGGTGGTCATTAAGTGAATGTGGCAGTTATTAAGCAAAACCATGGGGTGGTTTTAGCTGGAAAGTGGAAGCAAAACACCAGTGTCCAGCAAAAATATCACAAATGGTGGTTGTGTGATCCAGAACACTACAAATAGCCATAAATGCAGGCCAGTTGCAGAGTACCCAAAATGTGACCATATGACCTTGGGGGATGGGGACATTACAACAACTTCAGAACTGGGTTGTTAAGTAGCTTTTGGGAACCGGGGGTGGGGGGGTGGGGAGATCAAAACTTCAAATGGTCGCTAAGCAATCGGTCATAAGTCAAGGTCTATCTGTATTTAGTCACAAATGAATTCTGTCCAGTTTCCACAGTTGTTTATATTTTTAAAAAAATCTGAATGTGCAAATATTTAATTTCATTTTGTCTACATCATGCATTCACTTAGGGCAGTGTTTCCCAACCTTGGCAACTTGAAGATATCTGGACTTCAACTCCCAGAATTCCCCAGCCAGCATTCGCTGGCTAGGGAATTCTGGGAGTTGAAGTCCAGATATCTTCAAGTTGTCAAGATTGGGAAACACTGACTTAGGGAGTCAAGAATGCTGCTTCAGAACTTAAATGAATGATGTAAAAGAAAGGTGGTTTCTCATTGGCACATTAAATTGCTTCACTTAAAAATGGAAACCAAAATCCCCTAATTACGATCGAAGAGGAAGATTCTATGTTTAATTGAATGGCAGTGCTTCCTTTTGAAAAAACCCGAAACATCTTTTCAAAACGTAAACGCATGTAGCTATAATGAGGAGGGAGGTAACATCTGGAAGAGTGTCTATGGAGATTCTCAATCATCCAGGTCATGCTTGTCCCAAAGGTGCTTTTTCAAGAGGTAAGTGGACCGCCTTGTTTTTCTTTGAGGGCATTCCGCTTCCCATCTAAGATGCATATTCAGCTCTGACAGGATAGTGGGAAATTGAAGGGTTTGCAAAGAATTATAAATCCTTCCATTCCCCGCCATCCGGTCAGAGGTGAAGGAGCTTCTTGAGAAGCAGAGAAGCTCTTAAGAAAAACAAGGAAGCTCAGTTGCCTCTTGAAAAAAGCACCTTTAGGACTTCTGGAATAGCTTTCTTCAAAATACAGGAAAATCGCTGATGATTAGAATATACACAAGGAAAAGATGCACAACTAGAGGTTCAGGACAGGTTCAGATGAACTGGTAGTGGTGACGTGCGTGTGTGCGTCCGCCCCAGCGCTATGTCATTCTATTCAGTCTCATTTTGAAGCTGTGCGCATACGTGCATGGAGCATGCGCATATATGGACAAGGCAGATTGTGAGTGAAGCGGTAGGGAAAGTAAGTCAACACCACCTTTGTGCCCAATACAATCATGTATATTCTATGTCCGCATGTGTGTGTGAAAAAGTAAGCAAGTTCTATTCATTTATTTTCATACATTACAGCCTTAATGTTCAATATCCTTAATTTAGGACATCAGCACAATTTGATTCTTAAGGACTTTTTCTCCATCCTAATTTTGATGGAGAAAGAGTCTGCATTATAAGCAGTTACTGTAGACATAGGTATCTTGGTGGGCAAATGACAGCAAACACTTCAAGACATCATTGCCCAAATGATGCATTCACGCAATTTGTGTCAGCCACAGATGTGCCAGCTGCAAACTATGTAATTGCATTATCTTTGCAATGAGACAATAAGTGAGATGTCATTTTTATGTGACGGTGGCTTCAAACAGAGCTTTACATCTCCAGATGTTGCATCAACGAGTACAAGTGCACTAGAGTGCCTTCTGTCCCCTGTCCTATTGCTCTCCTATATCTCCTATACCTTTCTTTTATTCCTATATCTCTTCTTCTATTCTTTCATTGATATGTTCTATTACTATATCTTCTTTTCTATTCTTTCTTAGATATAGTTTACTATGAGTATCTCCTCTATAACCTTCATCATGTATTTTACTATGTGTGTAGTGATCCCCCGCTCGTTGCGAGGGTTCCGTTCCAGGACCCCCCGCAACGAGCGGGTTTTCGCGAAGTAGCGCTGCGGAAGTAAAAACACCATCTGCGCATGTGCAGATGGTGTTTTTACTCCCACAGCGCTAGCGAGGAGCCGAAGATTGGGGGCGGCGTGGCTGTTTGCCGCCGGCATGGAGGGCTTCCTAGCAGCCCCCCAAACCTGGGTTGGGGGTCCGGGGGGCGCTGGCTCTCGGCGCTTTCGAGCTGAGTCCGGGAGCGAATTCGCTTCCGGACTCAGCTCAAAAGCGCCGATAGCCAGCGCCAAGGAACGGCTTGTCCACGCTGGCTCTCGGCGCTTTCGAGCTGAGTCCGGGAGCGAATTCGCTTCCGGACTCAGCTCAAAAGCGCCGATAGCCAGCGCCAAGGAACGGCTTGTCCACGCTGGCTCTCGGCGCTTTCGAGCTGAGTCCGGGAGCGAATTCGCTTCCGGACTCAGCTCAAAAGCGCCGATAGCCAGCGCCAAGGAACGGCTTGTCCACGCTGGCTCTCGGCGCTTTCGAGCTGAGTCCGGGAGCGAATTCGCTTCCGGACTCAGCTCAAAAGCGCCGATAGCCAGCGCCAAGGAACGGCTTGTCCACGCTGGCTCTCGGCGCTTTCGAGCTGAGTCCGGGAGCGAATTCGCTTCCGGACTCAGCTCAAAAGCGCCGATAGCCAGCGCCAAGGAACGGCTTGTCCACGCTGGCTCTCGGCGCTTTCGAGCTGAGTCCGGGAGCGAATTCGCTTCCGGACTCAGCTCAAAAGCGCCGATAGCCAGCGCCAAGGAACGGCTTGTCCACGCTGGCTCTCGGCGCTTTCGAGCTGAGTCCGGGAGCGAATTCGCTTCCGGACTCAGCTCAAAAGCGCCGATAGCCAGCGCCAAGGAACGGCTTGTCCACGCTGGCTCTCGGCGCTTTCGAGCTGAGTCCGGGAGCGAATTCGCTTCCGGACTCAGCTCAAAAGCGCCGATAGCCAGCGCCAAGGAACGGCTTGTCCACGCTGGCTCTCGGCGCTTTCGAGCTGAGTCCTGGAGCGAATTCGCTTCAGGACTCAGCTCGAAAGCGGCGAGAATGAACGGCGTGGGCGGGCGAAGGGCGGGCGGCAGCGAGGAGTTTGCGTGGGCGGTGGGGAAACTCCTCCCTGACGCCAGCAAGAGGGGGAAGACCCAGGGAAGCCGCCCAGCAGCTGATCTCCCGGTTGCCATCTACGCATGCGTGCCCATAGAAAAAACGGGCACGCATGCGTAGATGGTATTTTTACTTCCGGGTTGAAAAATCGCGAAGTACCCTGTTCACAATGGTTGGGGACGCAATAAACGGGGGATCACTGTATATATATATATTACATGGGGCAAAACCCGAACTCAGAACAATCTACATACAGTGATCCCCCGAGTGCCGCGATCTCGATCGTTGCGAAACGCTATATCGCGATTTTTCCACCCGATGACGTCACTCCCTTCCTTTCTCATCTTTCTTTCTCTCTCTCTTTCTCTATCTTGCTTCTTTCTCTCACACACTCTCTTCCTCCCTCTCTCATCTCTTTCTTTCCTTCTCTCTCTTTCTCTATCTCTCCCCCTCTTGCTCTCGAGCGGCAAGCGAGCAGCCGGGCGGGCGGGCAAGCGGAGCGGCCGGGCGGGCGGGTGAACGGGCAAGCGGAGCGGCCGGGCGGGCGAACGGGCAAGCGGAGCGGCCGGGCGGGCGAACGGGCAAGCGGAGCGGCCGGGCGGGCGGGTGAATGGGCAAGCGGAGCGGCTGGGCGGGCGGGTGAACGGGCAAGCGAGCAGCCGGGCGGGCGGGTGAACGGGCAAGCGGCAAGCGATCTTGGGGTTTCCCCTTTGCCTGGGCAACGGGGAAACCCCATCTTCGGCTCCTCGCTGCCGCCGCGCTGCGGAGCAGATCAGCTGTTGGGCGGCCGAAGGAACCTTCCCTGGGTCTTCCCCGCCGCCCACACGCAAACTCCACCATCTGCGCATGTGCGGCCATGAAAAAAAGGGTGCGCATGCGCAGATGGGTGTTTTTACTTCCGCACCGCTATATCGTGAAAAATCGAGTTTCGCGAGGGGTCTTGGAACGGAACCCTCGCGAAACCCGAGGGATCACTTGTACATACATACATACATACATACATACATACATACATACATACATACACCCACTAAAACCCTCATTGTGTATTGGACAAAATAAATAAATAAAATAAAAATAAATAAAAAATAAAATAAAACCTCTACTACCGGCCATACTGGCAAGGCTAACAGGAGTTTAACGTAGGTTACAAACTGCTCCCTGCCTCTCTCCATCCTCCTAAGTGATGTGATTTTATATGGCTATTCTGTATTTCCCTTTTCAAAAAGGGTTCTGGCTTTAAGTGCTAAAAAATACTACATTTTCCTGTCAACTCGATTCTTCTTTTCCAGTCTTGCCTGAAGCACATTTGAATGATACACAAAGATCCATTTTTCTTCTACATAACAGATAAATTAATTGATTGTTGACTATTGACCGAAACAAAGAACTGTTCATCCCTTCTGCCGCTCTGCGCAAGAATTTAAAAATGAAGTAAAACAGCCTCTAAAAATAGAAACTTTAATTCCATTTCATTTAAGCATTCCCTGAATTGAATTTTGAGATAAACAGCCAAGCAGCTTTTCTGAGACACAGAATGGGGCTAATTTAATGAGCCCCTTCTATCTATTCACAAGCCAAAAGCAGGGCCCATCTTTTTCCCATGAGGAGAATCATGGAAAAGTGTTTTCTCTATATTCTTAAGATTACAGATGGCCAACACCATGCTAAGGGGATAAATTTTAATTCCTTCAACAGGAGTCAACTCTGAAACTAATGTTTAATGCCAAAGAGTCATAAACCTTTGATCCTGATGCATTTTCATTGGCCACTGACCTAGGTCATTAAAGTTTAACTGAACTTGAAAAAAATTACTAGAAACTATCACAGCTCTCTCAAATTGGAGGCACTATCTCAGGGACCGCTTTCTGCTGCACCAGTTAGGTCCCACAGGGTCGGTCTTCTCCGGGTCCCGTCAACTAAACAATGTCGCTTGGCGCAACCCAGGGGAAGAGCCCCGGCCCTCTGGAACCAACTCCCCCCAGAGATTAGAATTGCTCCCACCCTCCTTGCCTTTCATAAGCTTGTTAAAACCCACCTCTGCTGCCAGGCATGGGGGAATTGAGATACTCTTCCCCCCCTAGGCCTTTACAATTTTATGCATGGTATGTCTGTATGTATGTTTGGTTTTACAATAAGGGTTTTTAATTGTTTTAATATTAGATTGTCATATGCTGTTTACTACTGTTGTTAGCCGCCCCAAGTCTACAGAGAGGGGCGGCATACAAATCCAATAAAATCAAAATCAAATCAAATCACTATCTTATGAAATGCAAATTCCTTCATTTCTGAATGTTCCAAATGTTTTCAAAGGCAACACCTTATATTTATAACAAAGTTGTTTCCCAAGCCCTTGTTGGGTCACTCATGGTTTACTGAATACACTAAAGGAAGTCAACAAGTCATTTCAAACAACTGATCTGGTACAGCTAATAATCACACAATATTGTGTTCCAATAGTAACAGTAGTAACACGGATGAGGCCACCCTAATTGATCTTATGTAGGGTTAGCTCCTTGCCAGCTTCCCCATCAACTTTGCTTGTTGGAAGCTGGTAGAGAGCAGCAGTGAAATCTCCCCTACCTGTTCGGAAGTGCACACTTCCGATAGCTTTTCACCCCCGGCAGGAAGGGTCTCAAATCATTATCATGTGACCAGAGGAGTAATGGCCATAAATACAAGTACCAGTTGTAACTAGCACTTGTTCACTCCCATCATAAGTTTGAACAATCATCGAACAAATGGTCATTATACAAGGACCACCTTTTTCAGGGGGTGGGGTCTGGGTCTGAAACTAAAATATTTTCACTGTATTTTCACCCATACAGCATACACACGGTGCTGTTACTCATGTTAATATTCATTACTCAGTCTTAGTGACTGAATCTGTGCTCTATTCTTAGGGAAAAAGCCTAATTATTTGGCTTTTACTCACCTGGGAGTTTGCAGAAATTTAGAAAATTACCCACAGAAAACAGAGTACTAAAAGGACCATACTTTAATAATTTTGCTTTCCCTAATTTAGTGCCCTCTCCTCACTTCCTCCTTTCACTGGGTTACAATTTCCATCATTCTTAATCAATATGGATGCTAACTGGGATTTTAGTTCTACCCATCTGGAAAACCCAGCTTGGAGCCTACTCCAACTCACCCCTCCCTTCAATTTTAATATTTCTCTTGGAAAAAAAAACCTTCACAACAGTTAATTTCTGATTTTCCAAATAAATACCATGTTTCCCCAAATAAACACTGTGTTTCCCCAAAAATAAGACCCTGTCTTATATTGTTTTGAACCCTGAAATAAATGGTTGGCCTTATTGCATGCACTGAAAAGCCAGATTGGGCTTATTATCAGGGGATGTCTTGTTTTGGGGAAAACAGAGTAGTCATAGGCCTTTCCTTACAATTTCTTCTTGATCACTACAGATAGTCATTCAGAGGATGAAATTACTCAGAGCAACACAATGAAGTTCTTGTCAGAAGAGTGAGAAAATCAGACACATCTGTTTTCCTCTGACTAGCAATGTGCTTCTGTTTGCATTTGAAGAAAGACTGTTCCAGAAAAATGACTGATTCACTGCTCAATCATCTGAAATGCTATTTTTGCCCATCAGATTATAGTTTAAAAAAGTCTCCGACGTGAGAAAAAAGTAGGGTTGATTTCAACTTATGCTTAAAATACAGAACATGGAAACATAGAAGATTGACAGCAGAAAAAGACCTCATGGTCCATCTAGTCTGCCCTTATACTATTTCCTGTATTTTATCTTAGGATGGATCTATGTTTACCCCAGGCATGTTTAAAAACACATTAGCAAAATTTCATTTCCATTGTTGCAGCTAATGGCTTTCTGAAACCCTGATTCAAAGAGAAAAGATTACAAAATAGAAAGACTGCTGCATAAGTTCACATATGTCAGGCTTAGAAGTCATTTTTCATATTGGGCCTTCAGGCGTGCCACAGGTTACTACTGTGGGAAACTGGAAGGAGGGATTGTATGGAATATGGTTGATATGTTGTCATAATAACATTCTTTTCTCTGAGAGTCAAGGCCATCTTACCCTGCACCTGGAAGGGAGTGGTTTGGAAACATCTCCAGTTTGGGACGGTGCATTGATTGGACCACGTGATGGGTTTGTGGGTGCTAGGCAGGGGCTTGAACCTTCCTTTGAGTGGAGAAAACCTGGAAGCTTTCAGATTCAGGTTTTCCCAGATGTGCCAATATGACATCTCTACTAAAATGGAACTTTGAGGAAACTCATGCCTCGGAGTTTTCTTTCATTGGAACCCTGACAACATATTTAGTTTTAACCGCAACAACACAAAAGAGCACGCAACAGATTCAAATTCAATACTAACGGCTCCAAACTTGACTGTAAAAAATATGACTTTAACAATCGAGTTGTCGAAGCGTGGAACTCATTACCGGACTCAATAGTGTCAACCCCTAGCCCCCAACATTTCTCCCTTAGACTATCCACGATTGACCTCTCCAGGTTCCTAAGAGGCCAGTAAGGGGCGTACATAAGTGCACTAGTGTGCCTTTTGTCCCCTGTCCAATTGTCTTTCCTTTATCTCATATATCATATATATTTTCTTCCTTTCATATATCTTCTCCTCTATTTTTACATTTATCTCTATATAAAATTACTTCATGTCTATTCTCTTCCTGTGTATTTGTGTATTGGACAAATGAATAAATAAATTAAAAAAAACATATATACAGACATGCAAAACTTTTATCCTGGGAAGTACCCAAATGTTTCCACTGGAAAGCAGGAGTAGAGGAAATAGAGACTCATCACTGGGACTTCCTGAATTACATCATTTATCCTGTCTACCTAGCTTTGATCATTTATAAGCAACCTTAAAAAAAACCATTTACCTGGGTGGTTTCTTCGGAGGCAGCCGAGGATTTGTCACTTCCTCAGGTCCAGGATCATCAAAAGCAAAAGTCGTTGACTGATTCACTTCGCCGGTCTCAACTGCTTGAACAGAGCATGGTTTTATCTGAACCGAAAAACTTGGAGAAACAGTTGTTCCACTCTCCATTTCTGTTGCATTTCTTTGCTCTTCCTCCTCTTCTTCCTCAATCCTACATGGCCTATGCCAGGTGGCGTGGTAGTATTTTGGCCTCCTCTCAGAGCCTGAGGTCAAAGGACCTCTGCTGGATTCATCTGGGGAAATGCTGTTCGTCTGAGAACCCAAGGGCGACAGAGGCCCAATCACAGGGCCATCGTCCTCATTCCTTGGCATGCTGGTATCCCAGGATTCAGCAATGGAAGAACTGGCTTTAAGGGAAGTATGGACCGATTGTGGAAGAGACTCTTCAAGTTCAGGAGGGCTTCCTTTGGACATCTTTGGCGGAATAGCAGGACTCTTGTCAAACATGCTGGACATTGGAGACTCGGCCTCTGGACTTTTGTCTCTTGAATTTATATCGCATCTTTCTTGTGGCAACTCCCTGGGCTCAAAGAAAGAGGAGGATTTCTCAGTATCCGGGCTAGTAGTGGGGCTAACATAGGGCCACTGTACCCCAACTGCCGAGTCTGGGCTGCTAAGAAAAAACGCCCGATGGTCATCTTCCATTTGTGGAGCCATTATAGTAATAGTTGCGACTCTTTGTGAACCGGGATCTCGAAAATTCCTCTCGCAGCTCAAATGGAGGGTCTTCATCCCATCATGTTGATTCTGACTTGGGCTAACAGTCAAGATGCCACTCTTCGATGAATTAGTGTTATTATGCTGCGTCTTTTTCCTCTTTGAACTCTCGGCATAGATGGGTTCATTTTGGCTCTTTCCTTGAAAGGAAAGCTGTTGTTCTTTGGAATGACCTCGGCTATCTGTAGGCTTGTTTTCAATTTGATCTGAGGTTCTAACCAGAAGACAGTAAGGGCTTCCTTGGGACAAATCGAAAGAATTGCTGCTTTTTAGCACAGTATCTGGTGGACGTGCCCGTAAGTCTCTTTCTGGGTTTAAGGGGTTATACACAGAATCATGCACGTGAAAGTTGGAGAATGAGTTCAAGACTCTTCTTTTATCTTCACCAAAATTTGTTATCCTGGATGCACCAGCCATGGAATCCTGGCCCTGCAATTTTGAAGAAAAAATTTCATTATCAGGCCATGCTATACTGCCGGGGAGTTTCTCAAATAATTTATAGCAATCGCACTTATATACTGCTTCACAGTGCTTTACAGCTCTCTCTAAGCAGTTTACAGAATCCGCATATTGCTCCCAATAATTTGGGTCCTCATTTTACCCACCTCGGAAAGATGGAAGCTTTGAACTGGTGAAGCAGCTTGCAGTATTACACTCTAACCCCTGTGCCACCAAGACTCAAGGCTTATGGTTTAGGGGAAAGTATGTCCAACCTAAAGGGAAAGTACACCCAACATTCACTCTTTTGCTCAGATAAATTAAATGCATTGCTGGTGTTGCTGCTCCCTTTGGGTTGATGGAAGGGTAATTTTCTCAGAAGTGGCAGAAATGGTATCGAGACTACAAAATGGCATGAGCCGTGGTGGCGCAGCAGGTAGAGTGCTGTACTGCAGGCCACTGAAGCTGACTGTAGATTTGTAGGTAAGCGATTCAAATCTCATCACCGGCTCAAGGTTGACTCAGCCTTCCATCCTTCCGAGGTGGGTAAAATGAGGACCCAGATTGTGGGGGCAATAGCCTAGCTCTGTTAAAAAAGTGCTATTGCTAACATGTTGTAAGCCGCCCTGAGTCTAAGGAAAAGGGCGGCATAAAAATCGAATGAATGAATGAATGAATAAATAAATAATCAATCCTTAGCCTGAAAAGTATCTAGAAATGAGACCTGTAGCCTAAAACATGATTGGCTATTTAAAATCTACGGGTGATTTTCATCTGGCTTCTGCTTCTGAGGTTAACATGGATCTCCTCTGCTCGCTCTTCCTTCAGTTCCACCCAATGTACATTTTCTCCTATTGAGTCTTCTGATTTGCTGGGCTTTCGTTACCTTCCTTCAGCTTTGGAGTCACCTGCTCCTTCTATCCCTCAGCCAATGGCATCCGAACATCCATTGGAAGTACTGGCTCTGTTAAAAAGTGCTATTGCTAACATGATGTGAGCCAGCCTGAGTCTAAGAAGAAGGGCGGCATAAAAATCGAATGAATGAATGAATGAATGAATGAATGAATGAATGAATGAATAAATAAATAAATGACTGCTCCTTTTACCGGGTGCTTTGACCTATCCCCATGGACACGTACCTCTTTACTGTATGAGATATTTCTTTCTGCTGTTTCAGGACCAGGTGGGCCAAGGAATAAAGGACGATCTTCTGGGATGTTCTGGGGCTTCCTTTTGATCTCATTGCCCTGCATTGATCAAAGATGAAATGTAGCAAGGTGGACATTTCTCCAAGATGGGGATGGGGGTTTATACGTCACCTACTACGAGATGAACGGCATATAAATTTTATGGGGAAAAATTATTTAAAAATATTTTATATACAACTCAAATAGAATCTTCTATAATTTGGCTATATCCATCTTCCAAAAAATATATTTTAAAAGTGTTGAACATTTTTAAAGTAGGTGGATGAACTCTCCTTTGGAATCAATGGAATTATGACCTTATTTAGCATTTTTTTAAAAACTAAAACAATAAATAAAATGAATCAAATTACTAGCAAATTTATAGCACCTTACACATGACCATGGAGATGTCTTTGGACAACACAGGCTCTTTGGCTTTGAAATAGAGACGAGCAGCTCCCCCTAGAGTCAGGAACAACTAGCACATATGTGCATTTACCTTTACATTTATAGATTTACTGTACTTTCAATATGCAGATTTATTGGATATGCTAAAACTGAAGATCGGCACATGATTCCTTCTTCATGATTTCCCCTGTCTGCACATTTATGACAGAGGCCAGGCTGAAAAATATACTGGCCCAGTTTCCCAGAGAGGTTTTGTTCTTTTAACTATGTTGGTTTTTCAACCTGGATCTTCTCAATCCGATTCCATTTCTTCAATAATGTAAAAAGCACTTTGCTTTTACTTTCCTCTTTCATAAATCATCTTTATTTATTTTTTATCAATGAATATATATATATATATATATATATATATATATATATATATATATATATATATATATTTGTTTTCGTAGGTTTTCACGGGTATATGTATGTAGATTGTTCTGAGTTCGGGTTTTGCCCCGTGTAATATTTTGAGTGTCTATGCGACGTTTCGGTGAAATCACATTCACCATCATCAGGCTGAAGTTTTGAGCTTCTTGCTGTTGTAAATATGGAATATTTACAACAGCACGAAGCTCAAAACTTCAGCCTGATGATGGTGAATGTGATTTCACCGAAACGTCGCATAGACACTCAAAACATTACACGGGGCAAAACCCAAACTCAGAACAATCTACATATGTATGTATGTATGTATGTATGTATGTATGTATGTATGTATGTATGTATCAAATGTTTTTAGATACATACAGAATATAGTTGTCGGCTATGAACAAATTAACTGCCTTGAAATGGTCCTGGGCTGGGCCTAGAGGCAAAAAGGAGCTGTGACGTTCCTTCAATATACCAGGGTGATCCAACATTAAAAAAACACACACACATATATATATACACGTATTAGAAATTGGAATTTAATTGGAAATTAAATGTAAGATTTACAAATATAATATATGATATAAATGGTTATACTAAAGATACTTCTTATTTACATAGTTTGAGAAATATATTGATACAAAGAATTTTATGTATTACTATGTATAATACTACTATTTTCCCAAACTCCTTGATTTTGTATCCTCTCCCCTTACCCTTTTTCTCTTTCTGTTTATACTTCCCTTCCCCCCCCTTTTGTATTAATAAATAAACTGTATTTTTTTTTTTAAAAAAAAAGCACTTTCCTGATAGCTGCCTAATTAATGCTGCATGTTTAAAATTGACTGTTTTAAAATATTTGTAGTTAACTAATTTGGATACCAGCTTTCCGAAAAGGTGAGCTATATCTTTTTATTTTTTTTTAAAAGTTTACCATTCTCATATTTCACTCCAAGTAAATGTAAACTTGCATCATTAGCCAGAAAAACGGTGGAAAACTGAGACGAGCTGATTGTTTCAGTCAACACTATCTCTTTATGGAAGTATTTTTTCCAAATTGAATTCTATTCATTTATTATAAAGAATGTTGGGAATAGGGCAATTGGCATTGTGATTTGCAAAGAAAGCTGTAAAATATTTGCATCTCAGGTGAACTTAGCCCAGACAGTTGGAAGTAAAGCTTTGCATTGGTCAGTGCAGTGGTGGAAACTCAACCCGATGGGAGAATCAAAGTGCAACAGCTAAAGTCTTTTTGTACGAAGAAGTATCTGAGCACTTCTGTTGGCTTTTAAACCGAAAGCATCTTGCTCACTAATATCATAAATGTCTGAAAAACCTTCCACTTTACTAAGATTTGGGGGGCGGGGCGGCGGGGGCTGCTTATTGGTGAATTTCTCCCTGCCTTCTCAAGAAATTGAAACAATCCATTTCTGCAAAGCCCTACCGTAACAAATACAAAGGTTGCTCCCAGGCAGTTACAAATTTTACAACGGAAGCAACCTTGTAAAATACACCACACACCCCTTATTAATCATTTACCTGCGAGACATCTGTATTCAGGTTCCCATCCGCCCACACACCAGCAGCATCCGAGGTTATCATAGTTGGTTTAACAGCAATAGTTGGCTTCGAGTAAGACAAGGAAATTACGCTCTCATCCTCCCAAGGCGTATTCTCAACTTTGGCTCCGATTCCATTCAAATCCTGCAAGGCTTCACTGCAGCCTTGCTGGTTAAGGGATGGTGCCTGCAGCTGGTGAAAACTTCTGGGACAGAAACAGTTTTTGCAGGAGCCAGGCTTCCAGATGTGCTCCACAAAATCGCTGCACACAGACATTTTCAAGCCCTCTCGCTTCATTTCCACTGCCCTCTGCACCTTCTTCTGGATTGGGCTGGGTAGTTCATTTTGTTCTCCTCTCTACGGCTGGACTGAACAATCCTGGACTTGTAACCAAACTGCAAAGAAAGAGCACAGAATCCATGTTAATAATGTCCTCCCCAGCTCCCAAAGTTGTTTCCCAAGTTCCAATATTTCACATTATTGGGCACCCTCACGTGTTCTCCATTAGTCACAATATTATGTCAGCTTTGTTTGCTCCTCAGAATTATATGCTTTCCCTCCACAGACAGTTTATCATAAGAAAGGGGCAGAGGGACAGAGTTTGCTAACACTCATCCCAACACTTTTCTAGGCTCCAAATGTGTTCCTGTGTTAGCAAAAACTTCAGAAGAAAAGGATTTAGGGGCAGTGATTTCAGACAGTCTCAAAATGGGTGAACAGTGCAGTCAGGCGGTAGGGAAAGCAAGTAGGATGCTTGGCTGCATAGCTAGATGTATAACAAGCAGGAAGAGGAGATTGTGATCCCGCTATATAGAGTGCTGGTGAGACCACATTTGGAATACTGTGTTCAGTTCTGGAGACCTCACCTACAAAAAGATATTGACAAAATTGAACGGGTCCAAAGACGGGCTACAAGAATGGTGGAAGGTCTTAAGCATAAAACGTATCAGGAAAGACTTAATGAACTCAATCTGTATAGTCTGGAGGACAGAAGGAAAAGGGGGGACATGATCGAAACATTTAAATATGTTAAAGGGTTAAATAAGGTCCAGGAAGGAAGTGTTTTTAATAGGAAAGTGAACACAAGAACAAGGGGACACAATCTGAAGTTAGTTGGGGGAAAGATCAAAAGCAACGTGAGAAAATATTATTTTACTGAAAGAGTAGTAGATCCTTGGAACAAACTTCCAGCAGACGTGTTAGATAAATTCACAGTAACTGAATTTAAACATGCCTGGGATAAACATATATCCATCCTAAGATAAAATACAGAAAATAGTATAAGGACAGACTAGATGGACCATGAGGTCTTTTTCTGCCGTCAGACTTCTATGTTTCTATACATAGAAATTCTATGATGATTGTGTGTCTGTGTAAAGGACATGACAAAAAGTTCTTGCTGTTTTGCAGGAAATAACAATGTGGCACATTTATTGCGCAAACAGTGGAGTAAAGCTGATGGGGGGGGGGTTGTAATACTTTGTACATTTTACTTCATCATATAAATATATACAATCAGGTTAAACAGATATTACACATCATTATATCACGAATGTTTCCATTGCATGTATCATGTTGGTGCCAATTCTGTGATCTGGGTTAGTAATGTCATGATGCAAATTACACAGTCTGCCTAACAGTGTTGCTCTCTTAGATTCTGGCATTTTTGACCAGCCACAGAGTTGATGAAGCTTCTTGGGTGAGAAACAAAATGCCTTCAAAAAAAACCAAGAAAGTCCGGTTGCCTCCTGAAAAAGCAACTTTGGGACAACCATGACCTGGATGAGGGTGAATTTCCATAGACATTTAACTATGCAACAGAGTTGATGCTTCCTGTATGCATTAATTCAAAAAATACAAACAGCAATTTCTTGGTTTTTTTAAAGCTGCTGTTTCCAGTACAGATAGGGCTCATTCAGTGACTGACTTATTTAGTGACAGCAAATAGTAAATAACATGGAACATTAACTTTGCAATCAATTCTCCCATTTACGATATTTGCATGTCTAAAGCAAAGAAAAGCTAGAGTAAGTTCAAAGGCACAACTGCATTTCACTTAGTGGCTGCTCTTCTTAGGTTAAACACTTAGCTTAGTGTTTAGGCTGGTGATTATGGGAGTTACAGTCCAACAGATCAAAGTACAAGACAATTATAAAAAGATTGAGGGCCTGTGTTCCAAATGGCAGTTCTTTGTCGAGCACACAAATATGCATCCATGTCTTGGACTGTAGCTACACCAACTGTAATTTAACAAGTTGGTATGCCAAATCATGATAGCTATTATAAAGCCAGAGCATATAACAACAGAGCCCTTCTTTTTTTCATGACATGGAATTCTCTAAATTTCCTATTATATTATACACAGCCCCCCCCCCCAGAAAATACAGTATAAATTCAAGTAACTAGATTGTCTCCCATGGGTCACTTTTATCTTTCCCATTTCTCTTTTTCATCTTTTCTTCTTTCTCATCACTCCCTTCCACCCAGCACATTTCTACCTGGGAGCCCTTGAAGTGCAAGAGGAAACTCTGCTCCTGTGTAACCCCCCACACGGATGTGTATATTTGGCAACTGATTCCACTTATAGTAGTTTTGTTTGGGGGGGGGGGGATTTTCTCAACTTCCTGGATAGGGAAGCTCTCTGCTTGGTCATTCATGCCCTGGTCACCTCCGGTTTGGACTACTCCAATGTGCTCTAGACATGGCTACCATCAGAAAATATCTGGAGGCAGGATACTTATTCATAGCAGGATATCCTAGCTGTCTGTCTGTCTGTCTGTCTGTCTGTCTGTCTGTCTGCCTGCCTGCCTGCCTGCCTGTCTGCCTGCCTGTCTGCCTGCCTGCCTGCCTGCCTGCCACTCATTTATCTAGATTTTAATTAGGCCACCCTATCAAACGGAACAGGAAGAAACTTTTGTTATGCAATACTGATCCTTAGGAAAGCCTATAGAGCAGTGTTTCCCAACCTTGGCCACTTGAAGATATTTGGACTTCAACTCCCAGAATTCCCCAGCCAGCAAATGCTGGCTGGGGAATTCTGGGAGTTGAAGTCCAGATACCTTCAAGTGGCCAAGGTTGGGAAATACTGCTCTAGAGCAGATGTCAAAATTGCCACATCACATTGCTGTCACATGGCATATTGTGATGGTTTTCCCCCTTTGTGGACCTGGGATGGGCATGGCCCGCGCACGATGCATCCCGCCCACACGTTGCCAGTTTGACACTCCTGCTATTGTGACCCACCAGCAACCCCTGCAGCTGGTAGCGGATCCCATCCGAGACGAGGCCGATTATGTGATGTGCAAGCGGCCTGTGCAGCTGGCACTTGAGTCGGAGAGTGGGGAGGCTGGCGAGGACTCAGTGCCAGAGGCAGAGGTTCAGCCAGGGCCTTTGGAACTTCTAGCACCTCACAGCAGTGCTGTCAAAAAGCAGGAATGGCTACTCGGGAGGAGGTCTCCTCTGGAGTAGGCTTGGAGCTAATTGGCCACTCCCCAAATCTATTTAAGGAATGATGAAGAGAGAAAACATTCATTTAGTAACTGTTCAAAGTTCAAATGTTGCTTACAACCAGTTCTCTCACTTATAACTGACGCAACATCCCTATGGTTATTAATCAAAATCCAGGCATTTGGCAACTGTTGTGGTTGGCTCTGGCCCAGCTCCTGCCCCAAGGAATGTGGAGGTGGATGCAGAGGAAACATCAACATGTCATAGGCCTGTTTTATTGCCGACAGAGTCAGGTAGTGCAGTTTCCTCGGACGAAGAAGAAGGTGGGAGTGACTTGGAAGAGGGGGGCTTGGCACACAGCCCAGGAAGCCAATCTCCATTATCTTCAGTCGATTCGGATGAGGAAGTGTTAGACCCATGCAGGCGCAGACCAATTGAGGGCATATTACAGGAGATAAGAGAGGCCACCTGTGTTTGGGTGGGGCTCCAGTAATTAGTGCTGCTGATGTAAATAGCAGCATGCTGGCTTGGCCGTTGTGGAAGATTATCTGATCATTGTTTCTTCAGGACTGTGGCCTTGCTGTTTCCAGACTTTGTTTGTTGATTTTTCACGACTTTGAAACGAAAGCAGAGCAAAGTGTGGGGGTCTCACTTCGTGGAAGAAGGAGGGCTGTGACGTTCCTTCACAGCTGCTAGCTAAGTATTTAAGGACTGATTAAGGGGATTGTACAGATTACCAGGTTGTTTTGGGACGAGTGCTCTTTGCAATACAAAAAGGGTGCTTTGTTTCTTTTGAATTTTGTGATAAAGAACTTTGTTTTTGAACTTGGGTGTGTCTGAAATTTGTACCCTTGAATTTTCGGGAGACTCATACCATAGAGCCCGGCAGAACAGACAACCAACATGTATTTATCATTATGATTATGTAGTGTCCTGAGGTCAAATGATTGCCATGATTGCGACCTTTCCACTCAGTTTCCTGGAAGCAAAAACCATGAAGGAAGTTGGACTGGGGCTTACAACATGTTAGCAATAGCACTTTTTAACAGAGCCAGCATATTGCCCCCACAATCCGGGTCCTCATATTATCCACCTCGGAAGGATGGAAGGCTGAGTCAACTTTAAGCCGGTGATGAGATTTGAACTGCTGACCTGCAGATCTAGCAGTCAGCTTTTAATGGCCTGCAGTACTGCACTCTACCCACTGCGCCATCTCGGCTCATAGAATAGCTCTTTACTCAGCAATTGCTCAAGACACCCATCAACTTGAAGTCTGACAGAAGCTGTGACATACAACAACCAATAGTGTTTGAGCATTCTCCCGCTCAAACGCTGGACCTGGGTGAAACCATGTACAACTGTCAGTACATAACAGCAACCCTGACCAGCAGTGGAAATACTGGTCCCAATTGTGGTTGTACATCAAAGACTGGTTGACTTCTCATACACAACTGCTTGCAACCAGAAACTAGGGAGGGGGGAAGGGAGTGATTAAAATGTATGAGGAGCTGGTCTGAGAGAATTTCTACACCTCAAGGTCAAATGCTGAGAAACCTCTCAAACACACACTGTTCTCAAAAGAAACTGACTGTATATGATTGGTGGACAATGGACAGTGGGTGGCCCGGGGCAAAGGGATTTTTCCTTAAGGTGCTTTTCATAGGAAAACCTCATAACTGTCTTTGCTTCTTCTACTACACCTATATAGAATTATCACTAAAGCTACACTCTTGGAAAATCAATGTCCCAGGAATTTCTTCTGCTGCAATATGCCAACAGGACAGTTAATACTATCCATATGAAATATGTGAAAATATTTTAGTTTAAAACAAATTTATTGTGGGATTTAAAAAATCTGAATATTTTTGTGTAGAATCCGGGTTTATTTGAATGTGTTAGGAAACTCCAGTGGGGATCCTGACTAGACACTACCTTAAACCCTTCTTATTTAGCATGTTTGCCTGAACTGTTATACAATTAATCATTATTCATGATTAATTCAATAAGTATTAACTACCTATGCATTAAGTACTTAAGTATATAAAGCCCTACATGGCTTAGGGCCAGACTATTTACGGGATCGTCTTCTGCCACATACCTTCCAGTGACCGATTAGGGCCCACAGGGTTGGCCTACTCTGGGTCCCATTGACTAGACAATGTTGGTTGGAAGGGCTGCATGGGAGGGCCTTCTCTGTGGTGGCTCCGGTCCTCTGGAATCAACTGGCCTGGGGCTGTTGAGAAGCATCATCTAGCTCTGGCCAGGAAGAATGAGTGGTTTTATATTTAGGGGTTTTATTGTTTTTAAATTTGATGTACGCCGCCCAGAGGGAAAGATCAATAGCAATATGAGAAAATATTATTTTACTGAAAGAGTAGTAGATCCTTGGAACAAACTTCCAGCAGACGGGGTAGATAAATCCACAGTAACTGAATTTAAACATGCCTGGGATAAACATATATCCATCCTAAGATAAAATACAGAAAATAGTATAAGGGCAGACTAGATGGACCATGAGGTCTTTTTCTGCCATCAGACTTCTATGTTTCTATGTTTCAGAGTCTGAAAGGAGTTGGGCGGCTTAGAAATCTAACTAATAACAAACAAACAAATTAATAAATAATCGGAATTGATTCTAATTTTGACCTCCCCAAAAGAAGAGTCATTTGAGTGCCATACACAGTAAATACTCTATAACTCTGATGGTGAAGCTATGCCCTATCTGCTGGCATGCGAGCGTTGCCCTAGTTCAGTTCCAGCACGCATGTGTGCACCCCGCCATCTGATTTTCGGCTTGCATTTTCACCCTCCCCAGGCTCCAAGAAAGCCTCTGGAGCCTGGGGAGGGCAAAAAATGGGCCTCCTGAGCCCACTGGAAGTCAGGAAACGGGGCAGCAGGGAGGGGCAGCGTCTGCACACATGCAAGGGTGGGGCAGCATATAATAATAATTTAATAATAATAATAATTTATTAGATTTGTATGCCGCCCCTTTCCGAAGACTCGGGGTGGCTCACAACAACGATAAAAACAATATTATACTGGTACAAATCTAATATTTAAAAAAACAAAACGTCATACACACATGCACAGGGGGAATGGGGCGTGGCAGAATTGCATTATGGGTGTGGGCACGCGCACTTTCGGCACCCAAGGGAAAAAAGGTACGCCATCACTGCTCTATAAAGAAACTACTGATTAACATTCAGCTCAGTCCTATAACCCTAAACTAAATAGTAGCTAGAGCCAGCCAGAATATACTTTTTTTTGTTGTTTCCTTCACTTTCATCATTCTAAATTCAAGTAAATTATTGCTTAGTATACTATATACTCTGGAAAATTCCTGCTTTCATTTAAATGATTTTTCCATAGAGATTTTCTCTAGGCACAATAAAAGAAATTCTACAGGTATAATTAGGAATGTTGTTCAGTACAACTTTATTTAATTAAGGCATTTTATAAAACTCTTTAAATATGCTTGCTTACTTTTGCTAACTCCAAATCTTCTTACCCTTCAATTAAGTTATACTGTAGCCTGTTGAATTTTATTTACTGAAACAATAGTTTTAGATTCCTAAATGATGGAGGCCAACTAGAATAAAAATGCTCTTTTCATTCGCAAAAATGTATTAAAGAAAAAAACCCATGCATATGCACATATGTTTATGAATGTCCGCATAACTAGTCACAATAGAAATTTAAGAAGCTCACATTCTGAAGATGATCTGATCATAAGTCCATATTCTGATGAGCCAAAAGATACTTTGCTCTATGATACATTGAAAGAAAAGGGGAAAAGATAGAAACATAGAAACATAGAAGTCTGACGGCAGAAAAAGACCCCATGGTCCATCTAGTCTGCCCTTATACTATTTTCTGTATTTTATCTTAGGATGGATATATGTTTATCCCAGGCATGTTTAAATTCAGTTACTGTGGATTTATCTACCACGTCTGCTGGAAGTTTGTTCCAAGGATCTACTACTCTTTCAGTAAAATAATATTTTCTCATGTTGCTTTTGATCTTTCCCCCAACCAACCTCAGATTGTGTCCCCTTGTTCTTGTGTTCACTTTCCTATTAAAAACACTTCCCTCCTGGACCTTATTTAACCCTTTAATATATTTAAATGTTTCGATCATGTCCCCCCTTTTCCTTCTGTCCTCCAGACTATACAGATTGAGTTCATTAAGTCTTTCCTGATACGTTTTATACTTAAGACCTTCCACCATTCTTGTAGCCCGTCTTTGGACCCGTTCAATTTTGTCAATATCTTTTTGTAGGTGAGGTCTCCAGAACTGAACACAGTATTCCAAATGTGGTCTCACCAGCATTCTATATAGCGGGATCATAATCTCCCTCTTCCTGCTTGTTATACCTCTAGCTATGCAGCCAAGCATCCTACTTGCTTTCCCTACTGCCTGACTGCACTGTTCACCCATTTTGAGACTGTCAGAAATCACTACGCCTAAATCCTTTTCTTTTGAAGTATTTGCTAACACAGAACTGCCAATACAATAGTCAGATTGAGGATTCCTTTTCCCCAAGTGCATTATTTTACATTTGGAAACATTAAACTGCAGTTTCCATTGCTTTGACCATTTATCTAGTAAAGCTAAATCATTTACCATATTGCCGACGCCTCCAGGAATATCAACCCTATTGCACACTTTAGAGTCATCGGCAAATAGGCAAACCTTCCCTACCAGACCTTCCCCTATGTCACTCACAAACATATTAAAAAGAATAGGACCCAGAACAGACCCTTGTGGCACACCGCTTGTAACCTGACTCTGCTCAGAATACTCGCCATTCACAACAACCCTCTGGTGTCTATGCTTCAGCCAGCTGCAAATCCATTGAACTATCCAGGGATTAAGTCCAATCTTCACTAATTTATCTATCAGCTCTTTATGTGGAACCGTATCAAAGGCTTTGCTGAAGTCCAGGTAGGCAATATCCACGGCACCACCTTCATCCAACACCTTTGTGACATAGTCAAAGAAATCAATGAGATTAGTCTGACATGATTTGCCTTCAGTAAAGCCATGCTGATTTGGGTCCAATAATTTATTGTTTTTTAGGTGCTGATTGAATGTAAAAGATGAAGAGTAAAAGGGGGAAAAAGGAAGGGTCAATATATGAAATTGTCAGCTGAGCTATCAATGTACAATGTACATTGTATGCATTTATACAGTGTTTAAATATGTACTGTACATTATATGTAAATATAATGCATTTCAGCTTAGTCTCATTCATTGGCATTGTTATTATGGGGGGAAATGGCTTGAAATTGTAATTTTTCATCTCTTTCGTAAATGGCTCAAAATATGAAGCCCGTTTCCATAGAATAGAAAAAAATCCCCAACCTAATTTGTTGACCTTTCCCCTTTACAAGACATTCAATTTTTGCATCCTTGTTCAAGAAGGATGGAAAAACACAGTAGAGGAACATCATGGAGCAATCCATTCATCAGAAAAATTTCTTTAAAAATGAAATGGCTCTATGTGCTTGTTGCAGAAGCTGATTGCACAAAGCCAAGTGAATTCTTCTTTCAGATTTTCCAAATTCTGCCCGTGTGTCTTTGTGCTTCAAATAATGAACTTTAAGTTACAGAAACATATGAAATAAAGTGTAAGGGAAGGAAAACAATTCTAAGAATTACTCACCATGATGCATACCATTTGCAGTGAAAAAAACAGAGGGAAGCTGAGCTCACCCTGTGAAGTACAGCAGTTCCTGTTTTACGTAACTAAATATGGTAACAATGCTAAAATAATGTGAATCTAACACATACAGAAGGTTAACATCTGGAAGTTCAAGAAAGCACCTAAATAAATAACAGGTATCTGCCAGATTTTGAAACACTAGCTATTTTCTGAAGAGGTGAAAAGATAAGACTTTGCTAAAAGCCCACTATAATAGTTTCCGTACATGTATTTTTTCCACCTTTTTTATGCTTATCTCAATTTTTAGAATCGATTTATATATGTGCAGTGATTGGGGGGGGGGGATTTACAAAACCTACTGACTAATGTATAGTTGAAACAGAAAAATAAATGAACCAACATTTTAGGTCCCTGTCTAGTCACCTGGCAGCAATTGTTATTCACCCCCACCCCAGGTGGATCAGCAATTTTAGAAGCAATTGCTTCTAGTGCTAGGATAGGCAAACATGCTGCATATTAAATTAAAACTTTCTAACAAAAATATTTTGAACATTCACATCTTGTATTTTGTGATCACTGTTTTATTTATTTATTTATTTATTTTATTTTATTTTTTGGATTTGTATGCCGCCCCTCTCCGGAAACTCGGGGCGGCTAACAGCAATAATAAGACAGTATATAATAATAATCCAATACTAAAAACAATTAAAAACCCATTATAATAAAAACCAAACAGGCATATAGACATACCATGCATAAAATTGTAAAGGCCTAAGGGGAAAGGGTATCTCAATTCCCCCATGCCTGGCGGCAGAGGTGGGTTTTAAGTAGCTTACGAAAGGCAAGGAGGGTGGGGGCAATTCTAATCTCTGGGGGGAGTTGGTTTCAGAGGGCCGGGGCCGCCACAGAGAAGGCTCTTCCCCTGGGTCCCGCACATCTGTTGTATTAGTGCAATGCTGACATGATGTTGAATGGCAATTACCCTTTAGAACATCATTGCCCTTCCTAGGGTATGATTGGTTCCTACTCTGTTAACCTTCTAGAAGGCCCTTAAATCTGGTTTTTGTCGCTGGCCAGTGGATTCCATGGAAGTATAAAAGCTGCAAAATGATTGTATTGTTTATAAGTTTGGATTGCGCTCTCCTGTGTATTCACTAAAATTTTAGCTGTTTCGTTGGACTTTAATGGTCATTTTAAATTGCTTTGTTTATTCAATTTGTTGTTCTTGTATTTTAATTCTGTGTGCCACCCAAAATCACTGTGAGATGGATGAATCTATAAATTCGAGAAATAAACGAACAAATAGAGCGCTATGGAGCACTGCACACTAAGACAACTAGACATAAGAACAGCTTTTTTCCAAATGTCAGCGCTCTGCTAAACAAGTAATTCCCTCAACACTGTCAAACTATTCACTGAGGCTGCAATACTATTACTATTAGTCTTCTCATCATTCCTATCAGCCAACTCCTCCCACTTATGACTGTATGACTGTAACTTGTTGTTTGTTTCCTTACAATTTATATTAACACTGATTGTTTCCCGATTGCTTATTTGTACCCAGACTATCATTAAGTGTTGCACCTCATAATTCTTGACAAACATATCTTTTATGTACATTGAAAGCATATGCACCAAAGACAAATTCCTTCTGTGTCCAATCACACTTGGCAATAAAGAATTCTATTCTATTCTGGTCCAATCCAATAAATAATGGAATACTGTCTAATACTGTAGTAGCAAAACTTTTCCTATTTTTCAATAATAGAAGATAGAACATAAACAGTATTGGAAGGAACCTTGGAGGTCTTCTATTCCAACCCCCCTGCTCAACCAGGAGATACTCTACAATTCTTAAAGGGTTGTCCAATTTCTTGAAAACCTCCAGTGAAAGAGCACTCACAACTTCTGGAGACAGCCTGTCCCACTGATTAATTTTGCTCACTGTTAGGAAATTTCTCCTTAATCCTAAATTGGCTCCCTCTTTAATAATTTTCCAGCCATTCTTGTCCTGCGCTTGAGTAGTTTGCAGAATAAGTTGACTCCCTCTTCTCTGTGACAGCCTCTCAAGTATTGGAAGATTGCTATCATGTCATTCTTAGTCCTTCTTTTCATTACATCAGACATACCTAGTTTCCACAACCATTCATCTTAAATCCTCTTTTTTCCTCTTCTCTGCATTCTGTCTAGAGCAGTGATGGCTAACCTTTTCTTCCGCTGGTGCCAAAAAAGTGCACATGCGAATGCTGTCCACGCATGCGTGGGTGACCCCTCATGCTCCCCCCCACCATATGCACTGGTAACCCTCCCAGCCTGCTTTGATGCTAGCAGGTTCGCCATCCCAGGTCTCAGCATCTTTTCTGTATCATAGTAACCAAAATTGGACTCAGCATTCCAAGTGGGGTCTTACCAGTGCAGTGTAAAGTAGGACTATCTCATGATGCTTTTATGCACCCCAAATATTCAAAACAACACACAGAGAATTGGTAGAATTTATAGCATCATAAGGGATTAAGTACTGGTACAACCATCACATTGTCCAATGTATTCTTAATGAATAAAGTACTTCAGCCCTATTACTTCATAATATTTTAATGAGCACCCTCTGAGATTGGTTAAGGCATTCTGTGTGACAGATATGGGGCTATGGTTCACAAATATAGTAATTTCCTTTACAACATACAGTGATATGAGTTTTAACTGGAAAAAAAATCACCTTTTCTTTTAGTTGCAATTCTTCTGTAATCTGTAATAGTCTATTTAAACAGGGTTTTTTTTGCAAGAACTGGTGGCATTTCAATTCCTCCAAGAATTGAATTAAGGCTATATAAATAATGATAATTGATATATTACTAACCAGCTATATTAGCAACCACTTAGTCTGCAGAAAATTTGCAAAATGAAAAATGCCAGTTTAGGGTTTCTGCCACTTCGACATATGCAGGGCTTTCCATTGCATTCTTCCCAACATTCTGTCTTCCTTTATGGCTGATAAGTATGATAAGAGGGGGGTTTTGGCCTATTTTGGGTGGTGGCGATGTTCTATTTTAAGTAGATCTATAGCACCTTCTGCAAACACTGACATTCCTTCCAGGGTATGCTATCTTTCACTCTTTTACAAGAGTGGTATCGTTTTGGCCTCAGAAGGATCCAAGCTCTCACAATTATCTCTGGTGATGAATGAGACCAGGTTGATCTTCATTGCGATGATGTTATTGCTATACAGATACCACAGCCTCTAAGTGTTTCTAGGTTATCGGACTAAGAAGCCAGAGTAGCCCAACCCCAGAATATCTGACATTTTTACATTTCTCTTTTTAAACCTCCCTTGATATAAATTCGTTAAATTCCATTTCAGATATTTTTTTTCTCCATTACTACATTCCAGATTGAAGTAAGACTACCTGATCTCTAATTACTAGGATCATCTTGTCATCAATTAGAAAATTCCACATAAGCTTTCAAGTCTTGTTAAAATTAAGTCAGAGATTAACTCTAGACTCTTCTCATAATTAACAGAATGATTTGAAGTAATTTCTATTAAGCAGATGCAATGCAGTATTTCTGGAATCTCCATTTACAATGTACACATCTCATTGTGGGCAATAGTCAAATTCTCAATTGTTTAATAGTTTCCAGATGGTTGCCATATTATCCTACTGCAGTAATATCATATTGAAATCCAAAAAATGCCTATGGCACTAACTACCATGATACAGTTCTCTTCATATTTTACGAAATTTATAGTACTATCTCCCACAAGATCATACAGTAAAAACTATGTTAGGCTTTAAAAACAACTTGACTCCTTTATAATTTTAATTATTTTAATTAATTTGCTCTCTCCCCCCTCCCCCCCCTTAGACCACATTGCCCTATCCAGAGATATTCACAGGTCCTAATCCTTTGCAGCTTCTTCTCTGGTAATTTTGAACTGCTGACAAGAGCTTACAAAACATTTGTCAGACCAATCCTAGAATACAGCTCGCCTGTATGGAACCCACATTGCATATCTGACATCAACACAATTGAGAGAGTCCAGAAATATTTCACAAATAGAGTCCTTCACTCCTCTTCTCACAACAAAATACCTTACTACGCCAGACTTGAAATTCTTGGTTTAGACAACTTACAACTCGGTCGTCTTCGTTCCAACTTAATTGTAGTTCATAAAATCATATACCAAAATGTCCTACCTGTTAACGACTACTTCACCTTCAACCGCAACAACACACGAGCACGAAATCGATTTAAACTAAATGTCAACTTCTCCAAACTTGACTGCAAAAAATACGACTTCAGCAACAGAGTAATCAACGCCTGGAATGCACTACCTGACTCTGTGGTTTCTATTCCTAATCCCAAAGCCTTTAACCTTAGACTATCTACAATTGACCTTTCTAAGAGGTCTGTAAGGGGCGTGCATAAGCGCACCACTGTGCCTACCATCCCTGTCCTATTGTCTTCTTTTGTTACTTTTTATCATTACTTATCTAATGTTTTATTTGTACAAATTACCACTCTATAATTGTTTGACTAAACAAACAAACAAACAAACAAACAAACAATTTATATACTGTACAATGAATTGTATATAAATAAAGTCCCTGAAGCCTGGGGAGAGCAAAAAATGGGCCTCCCATTGTGTGCTCTGTGTGTGTGTTTATGCACGCATGTGCGGGGGGCTCTGCATGGAATTATGGGTGTGGGCACGCATGCACACAGTCCGCCTCCCCATGGTCCCGCATTTTGGCCCACGAACCAAAAAAGGTTCGCCATCACTGGTAGAGTCTCTGAAGCAGCAATCTTAGAGAGAGAAAATAATACACTACATGTGTTTTCTTCCAAATACGGGACAGCAATACCCCCTAAGCACAGGAATACAGGATTGGATCTAGACAATGTTAAACATGAAATATAAAATTATTTTAATTGCAGGCAATATGATGAAAACCCAGCTAGCCTGCTAAAGAACCAATGCATCATTTCAAATCAAGGTCTGGCTAATCTAACCTCCTAGAAGCAGCCAGGACATCTGTCCTTCAACTACTTTTAGCCCATACTTCTGGGGTGTGGCTGAATTAATTGTTTCCTTTCTACTTATATTTACTGTTCTGCCTTTCATTCATCCCTTTTTTTATGTCCCAGCATAAAATAATGTACAACTTTTATCCCCCCCCCTTAAGTTAGTTATTAAATTATTTCAAAAACTTTCTTAAATTCCATCAGCTAAGACCCAGAATGTTTGCTGAAAAAACAAACAAACATTCCTGTGTATAATAGTGGGCTTCTATTGGTTTTGTTATATGAAAATGAGACTTGGGTACTTAAGGAGAAACATAAAAGTGTGGGAGGGGGGTGAGCCCAATGGCTCACTGGTTAAAGAAGCTAAACTTTTCAGTTGGAAAGCTGACAGCCTGGGTTCAAGACCCAAGTGCTCACTTAACAAGTTGATCTCTTGTTTGCACCAACTCCTTTCCACCTAGTAGTTCAAAAGCATGCAACTACAAGTAGATAAATAGGTACCATTTTGATGGGAAGGTAACAGCTTTCTGTGCTCCTCAGTGTACAGTCATGCTGTCCAGGCGGGGGTTCCTACTCACCGCCACTACTGGCGTGATGAGGACACAGCTCTGGGTGATTAGCGTGCGCACGTGCACATCTGAGCGAGATTTTGCTTCTGCGTATGCGCAGGAGGCAAAATCTCGTGAGAGGTTTGCATGGCCGCCTGAGATTTTGGCAATTTTGTTTGCTTCCGTGCATGCACAGAAGCAAAAAAGGCAAAAAACCACTGAAATCTCATGCACAAGCGTGTCCTCTCCCACCAGTCGCCTGTACACAGGCGGTACACAGTGTGGCGCGTACCAGTTAGCAACCCATTACTGATGCTGTCCACATGGCCACAGAAAGGTTTTCAAACAACGCCGGTTCCCTTGGCTAAGAAATGGAGATGAGCACTGCTCCCTAGAGTTGGTCATGACTGGAAAGATTAGATTAGATTAGATTTATTGGATTTATATGCCGCCCCTCTCTGTAGACTCGGGGTGGCTCACAATAATGGTAAAAAACAATACATAGTAACAAATCTAATATTTAGCAATCTAAATTACAGTTTTAGGTTAAAAAATCCAAAAGAAACCCCAATATATAAAAAACAAGCACACAGTCGAATCATACACAGAAACTACATGGGCAAGGGGGAGATGTTTCAATTCCCCCATGCCTGACGGCTGAGGTGGGTTTTAAGGAGTTCCCTAAAGGCAAGGAGGGTGGGGGCAGTTCTAATCTCGGGGGGAGCTGGTTCCAGAGGGTCGGAGCCACCACAGTGAAGGCTCTTCCCCTGGGTCCCGCTAGACGACATTGTTTAGTCGACGGGACCTGGAGAAGACCCACTCTGTGGGACCTAACCGGTCGCTGGGATTTGTGCGGCAGAAGGCGGTCCCAGAGATATTTTGGTCTGATGCCATGTAGGGCTTTATAGGTTATAACCAACACTTTGAATTGTGACCGGAAACTGATCGGCAACCAGTGCAGACTGCGGAGTGTTGGAGTAACATGGGCATATTTAGAGAAGGCCATGATTGCTCTCGCAGCTGCATTCTGCATGATGTGAGGTAAAGGAGAAAACTTTACCTTACGTTGAACAGGTTACTAAGGGAAATGTGTCTGATAAAAACAAGAAGAATTCAGATCAAGAATGAACGAGCGCTGAAGAATGTGGCTAAGGAACTAAACCGAGTACAAAAGAAGAAGGCTGACATGATCCGGCCATATGGCAAGAATGAACGAGGAAGAAACGGTAAAACAAATGCATGAAGGAAAAGTGAATGGGCTTAAAGGAAAGGGAAAACCAAGGATGACGTGGCTGATACAGTTCATGCAATCTTCTCAAAGAGGCACATGACAAATCAAAATAGCAAAAGATGATGCATGAACCACAATGCAGAAGTGTTGAAAACATGGCTTGGCAAGGCTAAAAAGGTATGGGGAGAGAGAGAGATCCTGATGAATGGGACTCAGGTTGACCAGATTTTATTTAGGTTTTGTTTTACCTTCTGCCTCTAATTTAGTTGGTTAATTAACTTTTTTTCCAATGCTGTGCACAATCGTCTCTTTCTAAAAGGGAACAGCTTTGGGAGGTAAGTACACATATATTAGGTTTGGAGGTGTAAAGGAAATGCTGGATATTAGATTGGCAGCTCCATCTGTTAATTCTTCATTGCCCGGATCAATAATAATATTACTATTTGTTCTGATCAGCTGGTGCTTGAACTAACATGGGAATGGCAAATCAACAGGATATGCACAGATGCATTCATTTTTTATAGGGCTTTCCTAGGAGGCCCCACTCCCACCCCTCTCAAAAAATCCCTGGAGATTGCATTCAGACCTTGTGGCAAGAAAAGTCACAAAGCTATCAGTGAAATATAAGAGCGGTTACAAAATGACAGGCCATATGGCATAATTCACGGTTATGGCAGGTCATTCAGCAAAAATGGCTTGGGCTTTAGTCACTATAAATAAATTAGTGATTCCGTGATTAGTGACAGGCGTAATGCCCAGGGGACCCACTTTTTATTTTGGGGCACCCAACAGTTACAACAAAAGTGGGACAATTTCACGCACAAAGAGATAAGTGGGTTCCTGGAAGGAATGTGGATGGTTGCAAATTTATTATTGTTTATTGGCTTTGAACACTGTCACAAAGGCTCCTGGCAGTTAGCCTCATAAAGGCATAAAAACATGGAACAACACAGATATAAAATCGATAAAAACATAATAAAAATAATTGGTCAATGACTAAACATCACCCATGGCGCCTTATGCAGAATATGTTAGGCCTATTTTAGTGGAATAATTAATCCTCCTCTTGCTGGTGCCCGTTGTGATGTTTTGCACGCACACATCCCCTCCTGTGATTTGGCTTCCACACATGCACAGAGGGATGACTTTCCTTCCGCGAATGCGCAGAGGTGAAAATTGCCCAAAAATTAGGAAAAAAAGATGGCGGTGCACACGGTCCCGTAAAAACAGCACCAGACCCGTCACACCAAATTGCATCATCGGTGGGCCACTACAGAAGCGGCACACTGGACCACACCGGCAGGAACCTACCTCTGCCCCAGACTCAAAATGCTAAATTCTAAAGACAGAGAATGCAAAAACTAATGAACAAAATCAGTTCTATTCACTTCAGCAGGAGAAATTTAAACCCACTAAATCAGTGGAACTAAAATGGCTGGGTCATCCCCGCGGGTAAAAGATAAAACCGGGAGCAGGTATAAACGTGTCTACTTTAAAATTCACTGAGATGAAATGTCAGAATATGAGAAAAATGAAATTGCAGCATGGGACTAAAAATATTACAAGGATCCCTGACAAACCAGGCCTGCCAGGTGTGTGACACTTTGCATTACTTTAGCAGTCACAAGCAGGCAGTAGAATTAGCTTTATCAAGCATCTAGCAGTCTTTCACAACCTTGCCAACTTCAGGCTATATGGACTGTATAGACTTCAACTCCCAGAATTCCCTAGGCAGCATGTTGCTGAGATAGAGAAACACTGTTCTAGTGCACTACAGATTGTACATTCAAAAAAGCTTTGCTCTAGTTTATAAACCAGAAATTGAAAAGGTCCAGTTTGGTAGGCAAAAACCTGACAATTCAGATTTCTGGCAACTGCCCAGAAGAAGAAAAAAAACCTTAATTATATCAAATTTAGGGCTAGATTTGCAAATTAATCAACAAAAATTATTACATTTCAATATTTGCATTAGCTTATTTTGCCATAGACGAAATGAATACATAAACATTAGCTTCTTTGCTTGCTTCTGTGTATCTTTTAAGCTTTTTGGAATGAAGTCAGAAAGGAATGCCTTCAATAATTTTTTTTCTCTGAAATATTGAATTATTTTAAAAAAAATAAATCCTGAAATATTGAAATATTTCCTGAAAATCTGAAATATTTTACATCTGAGTTGTTCAAGAAAGGGGAATCCATCAACCCCAAATTATATGGAAATGAGTCAGTGACAAGCCCATTAATGATAACTTTTAAAAAAGCAAAAAACGGCCAGAAGGTTCAGCTAAAACGAAAAGACAGTTTAAAATGTAGCTTACATCCAACAAGATTTAAGGAAATGGACAACTTGAAAATAATTGAGCAATACAGAGGTAAGAGACCAAACAAAGCCTGTAAATGCCGCATTCCAGAAATACTCAGGGGGTGGGGGAAAGGGAGGGGGGGTGTTTGAAGTTTGCCGAGTTTGAAATAGAGGGAAAAAGAGGTTATACTACCAATCCCCACCATAGTTTCTAGCCCTACAGCTTTATTAGGAACATTTCCTCTCCTTTCCCCCCCCCCCTCAATTCGAGCACCTAACGAAAACCTGACTTTTTAAAAGCCCATCATTCAAGCCCCGGGGAGGCGATGGGGGTGTTTGTGGAGAGACTTCTCTTTCCCTCAGCGAAGGCACCGCAAGGATTCCGTAGGGAACAGCTGAGCGAGCCCTGTCACTTCGCGCACGGGGCGGGCGGGCGTCCTTTCAACGCAGGGGCAAAAAACATTGCTTTCCTTTCCCGCGCAGGGCGCAAAAAAAAACCCCCTCGCAAACGCACCTTTCGGGCTCCTCGCTTCCCCACCGAAGCGGAGAAAAGGCACCTCACAGAACACGCCGCACGTGCACGGCAAGGGCTCCGAGCAAAGCGCCCTGCCCCCAAAACAAAAGCCAGGCGGGCTCAGCCTTTTTTTTTTTTTTGCCTGTTCCTAAGAAGAAATCTTGTGCAAAGTCGCCTCCTGCTCTTCCCCGCGGTGCAAACGCGGCTCCTCGGCCGCTGCCACGAGGACTCCCGAGGGCGCTTTGGGGGCCAAGGTCTCGCTCCGAAAGGAAGGCACCCGAGAATGAATGGGCGCCTGTCTCTTGCCTCAGCAAACGTCATTCGTGGGGAAGCTGCCTCCTGCCAACAACCCCAGGCGAGAGGAAACTTCGCCTTCTTGGCGTTGCGGAGCGGCGGCGGATCCCGGTGTGCACCCGCGGCCAAGAAGGGAGCGCCGCGGCAAACTTACCGTCCCAGACATACGGCTGCAGCGCCATAAGCCGAAGCTCCTGGCTAAGGCGAGCGGGGCTATCCGTTCTGCTTCCCCACCGGCCGACGCTCCCCGAGCGCCCCGCCGGCTTAGGAAGCGGGACAACTTGGGGCGCCGTGCACGCGTGTGCGCCTCAGCCGCGGAAGATTGGCCGGCGGCTCCTCCTCCTCCCGCTGCTGCAGCAGCGAAGGAATCCTCCATCTCCTCCTTCCTCCGCCCCCCCCCAAGAGTTGCCCGCCCCGCCTTCTTGCCCCCCCCCCCCCCAGCACCGGAGGAAGCGCGCCTGGGCTTTCCCTCAGAAGCGCCTGGTTAGCTGGTGTCTCTGAGGAGAGTGGCGTCTTAGGTGCCAAAAAGGCACTAAGAGTTGTTAACCTAATCTTGCCTGGCTTCTTCCCTGGCAATATTACACTGCTAACCAGAGCATACAAAACATTTGCCAGACCAATCCTCGAAAACAGCTCACCCGTCTGGAACCAGCACTGCATATCGGAGATTAATACAATTGAGAGAGTCCAGAAATATTTCACAAGAAGATTCCTTCGCTGCTCTGCTGGCAGCAGAATACAGTGGTACCTCTACTTAAGAGCTTAATTCATTCCGTGACCAGGTTCTTAAGTAGAAAAGTTCTTAAGTAGAAGCAATAGGAATCAATGTAAAAGCAAATAATGCGTGCAAACCCATTAAGAAAGAAATAAAAGCTCGGAATTTGGGTGGGAGGAGGACAGTTGCTGCCGAAGGAAGAAAGTAATGTGAGGGGAATAAAAAAAATGCAAAACTTTAAGGCTTAAAAAAAAGAGGGACTCTTGAGGCGGTGCCCCGAGAAAGGAAAATGCTTTGTTCGCTCTGGACTGCCAAAGCCTCCTTAAGCGCCACTGAAAGGCTCCTCTGGCAGCCCAAAAAAGCCCAAGATGGCAGGGATTAAAGGGGGAATGGCAAAAAACTGGCCGGGCCTTCGTGCCGTTCTCAAATTTCCTGGGAAACTTTTCCGGGCTCAGGTTCTTAAGTAGAAAATGGTTCTTAAGTAGAGGCAAAAAAATCTTGAATACTTGGTTCTTATGTAGAAAAGTTCTTAAGTAGAGGTGTTCTTAAGTAGAGGTACCCCTGTACCTCATTCCACCAGACTTGAAATTTTGGGCTTAGAAAACCTAGAGCTACCTCACCTTTGATCTGTTCTAAATGTAGTTCATAAAATCATCTATTACAATGTCCTACCGGTTAATGATTTTTTCAGCTTCCTCAACAACGCACATGCACAAAATAGATTCAAACTCAATGTCGACCGCTCGAAACTGAACTGCAGAAAATACCACTTCAGCAACAGAGTGATCAATGCCTGGAATGCACTACCTGACTCTCTGGTTTCTTCCCCAAACCCCCAAAACTTTAATCTTAGACTGTCTACAGTCGACCTCACCCCATTCCTAGGTCTGTAAGGGGGGGAGGGCATAAGAGCACCACTGTGCCTACTGTCCCTGTCCTACTATCCTATTGTCCAAATTTACCCATACCTACTTGTTTTTGTTTAAGTTTATACCATACTTATTATCTTGTACATGTTTTGACAAATCAATCAATTTGTTGTGGCAGGCACAGCGAGCCATCGCTGTCGCCTCCAGGTTTCTCAGCAATTGTTTTAAGGAAGGTTTTGCGTTGCTGCCAGTTAGATCTTTAAAAATAAAGCAGAGCTTTGCACACTCCTAGAATTTCCCCCTGCTAGGAAAAGCAGTTAATTCCCCGTACTAGGGAATTCTGGGGAGTTAAAAGTCCACCTGTCTTAAAGGAACCGAGTTGGAGAATCATTGTTTTACAGTAGTCTTCCACTTAGGCCCTCGATTGAATAGAATATAATTCTTTATTGGCCAAGTGTGATTGAACACACAAGGAATTTGTGTTTGGTGCATATGCTCTCAGTGTACATAAAAAGACAAGATACATTGGTCAAGAATCATAAGCTGCAACACTTAATGATTGTCATAGAGTACAAATAAGCAATCAAATCATGTTAGGAAGCAAGCAATGTAAATCATAAGGACACAAACAACAAAGTTACAGTCATACAGTCATTTGTGGGAGGAGATGGGTGATGGGAACGATGAGAAGATTAATGATGAGTCTGGCTTCTCCATTGACTTTGGTTGTTAGACGGTCACAAAAGGTGATCCCATAACCAGGGAACACTGCAACTGTCATAAGTACATGCCAGTGGCCAAGTATCTAAATTTTGATCACGTGTCCAGAAAGGTGCTACAGTGGTCATAAATGTGAGAAAAGGTCATAAGTCACATTTTTCATTGCCACTGTAACTTCAAATGGTCACTAAACAAATAATTGTAAGTTGAGGACTACCTGTGTAGACTTGTTTTCATCTTTTCACCAATTCCAATTGTTACTCTTATCTTGCTCATGGGGGAAGTTCTCTCTCCACCAGATTTCTTTAGTGTAACTTTCTATTGCCTCCCTCTTCTTGTTCAATTTTTTTCTTTCTCTTCCCCCTCCTTTCCCCCTCTCCTTTGCAATCTTACCTGCTGCCTCTTTCTTCCCTTCTTTTTTCACTTGTAGTTTTGCCCAGTTCATCCTGGTTCTGTTTTGGATGCAAGCTTATTATTGTATCAAATGACAATCCAAACGATCCTAAAACTAGAAGAAAACTATGACTTTCAATGGCACTGCTCGGATGTGTCTTATTCAGCCTCAGAAACAAGGTTGGCGGGTGTGTGGTGTGCATCTTTATTGTTTCCAATCAGAACAAGTTAAGGAAACTTGAAATTTCCTGGCTTTGCTGCCTCTTTCATCTGTTGGTGGAATCAATGGCAGATCACTCTCTACCACTAAATGCTCTGTCTTACACATTGGTAAAAAGAATCAGAATACTAAATATAATCATGGAGGAAATGAACTTGTTGATGACCCTCACTCTGTCAAAGACCTTGGAGTACTCATATCCAATGACCTAAGTCCTAGAGCTCACTGTAACAACATTGCCAAAAAAAAGCTTTAAGAGTTGTTAACCTAATCCCTCGCAGCTTCTTCTTTGGTAACATTGATCTGCTAACCAGAGCATACAAAACATTTGTCAGACCAATCCTAGAATACAGCTCACTTGTATGGATCCCACATTGCATATCTGACAACACAATTGAGAGAGTTCAGAAATATTTCACAAGAAGAATCCTTCACTCCTCTTTCCACAACAAAATACCTTACCAGAATTGAAATACTTTGACTACACAACTTACAACTCTGTCGCCTCCATTCCGACTTACCTATAATTCATAAAATCATATACCAAAATGTCCTACCTGTTAATGACTACTTCACCTTCAACCGCAACAACACATGAGCACACAATAGATTTAAACTAAATGTTAACCGCTCTAAATTAGACTGTAAAAAATACGACTGCAGCAATAGAGTAATCAACGTCTAGAATGCACTACCTGACTCTGTGGTTTCTACTCCTAACCCCAAAACCTTAAACCATAGATTATTTACAATTGACCTCTCCCCCTTTCTAAGAGGTCTGTAAGGGGCGTGCAGAAGCGCACCATTGTGCCTACCCTCCCTCTCCTACTGTTCTATTGTCTTTTGTCATTACTTTTTATCATTACTTTCTAATGTTATGTTGATACAAATTACCATCCTATAATTGATAAACAAACAAACAAACAAACAAACAAATAAAGGCCCCTGAAGCTGACAGTAGATCTGAAGATCAGCGGTTCAAATCTCATCACCGGCTCAAGGTTGACTCAGCCTTCCATCCTTCCGAGGTGGGTAAAATGAGGACCCAGATTGTGGGGGCAATATGCTGGCTCTGTTAAAAAGTGCTATTGCTAACATGTTGTAAGCCGCCCTGAGTTTAAGGAGAAGGGCGGCATAAAAATTGAATAAATAAAATTAAAAATAAATAAATAAATAAAAAAAAATATAGGATGGGCTGGGGATGGATCAGTTTAAGCACATGCTTTGAAAGACAGGCTTGGCTACCAATTGAGCCATTCGAATAACAATTTGCAGCCACGGAACAGCATTGGGCCTGGGATCTGTTGGCTGAGGTCACAGGTGGAGAATAGGAGACGGAAGATGCATTGGGGTCCTGTCTCATTCCAGGATGGACACTTGTCCTTTTTGACCAGGCAGTCATGCTATTTTTGGATATGAGTTTAGCACTTTTAAAAAAAAAAATATTTTTATTGAATAATTTTAAAAGCAACATGTGTGTACAAATATACATACCGGTATATACAAATCAAACATCCATCAAACTCCATATAACATCAACATATAAACATAATTTGACAAAAACATAAACAATTGATATTAATATTTTTTGCAGCATTACGTACCATTGTATTTTCTAGGTTACTGTACCATTAATTCCTTCACTTATCTATCTTCAAATATTTTTATTCTATTACTATTTCCATCTTCTTAAATCATTTATCAATCTCTATCTACTTGCCCTCTTATATTCTGTGTTTCTTGTTGGTTGTTTTATTTGATTTTTTTGCATCCTAACCAATTATACCAGTTCTCCTAAATTTTATAAAATTCTGTTTCCGCTTAATCTTGTAATTCCATTGTTAATTACAATTATTGAGACATTCTCTCCCAAAGCTGTTCTAAACTTTAAAGATGATAACCAGTACTCTGACTTCAAACTAGATGTAAAGAATTGGTGTGTGCAGAAACTTAATTTTTTGGGGGGTTCATATTTTTATTACTTTATCAAGATGAAACACAGAAATACAAAGAAAAATGAAAATAATGAAAAAATAGGGGAGGAAAAAGGGAAGAGAAAAAAGTGTAGGGTAAAGGGGAGAAGAAGAAGAAAAACATTGACTTTGACTTCATTTGTTGTGGTAGAATAAGGTGATAACATATAACCTCAACCTTTTACATAAAAATCTCTACTAGCCGTTTATACCAGCAAATCCATCCAACCAGCAAAACCAAAATCCCCCCCTTTATTTTCTTTAATCAAAGCAGTCGATTTAATCATCTCTGCTAACTCCATCAGCATTTGCAACCATTCATCCATGATGGGAATCAAAGTGTCCGTCCATTTTTATGCATATTCTTGCTGCTGTCAGAAACCTGGTTTCTTGGTTTCAGTCAAAACATTGCCAACTACGATCTGATCTCAACTGACTGGTTTCCAAAGGAGCTTCACCCAGAATAATCAAACTATATAGGAAGTTAAAATGGCTGAATGTGTAATGTTTTTCAGTAAATTGTACTGTTGGTTAAATAGATGCCTTTTTAAAAAAAATCTCCCAATTCACCTGTGCACTAAGGATGATGGGCAGCTTCTTGAAGTATTCATTCACTGTAAAGCCACTGTGCCTTGTCTGTTCAACTCTTAATTGAGTGAAACAGTGAATCAAAAGGCAACATTTTTTTTGAACCAAGAGATATCTCCAATGGGCTAACTTTAAGAATGTGCCCAAAATCTAGGACCCATGACTCTTGTGGAACTGAAATTAGCAAAGTTGTGGTTGCTTTTCTGTTTAAATAAAGAAGTAACTCTAAAATGATGACTCAGTGAGTCACGGGTTGTCTAGTCATTATTAAAGATGGAAATGAATGGCACAACTGGTTGTCATACTATGGACATAAAAAAACCAAGGGTCACTAGAGGCATTACAGGAAAAATAAAAACAACAATGGCCTTAAATATAGATTTTATTCCCAATGTTTGATGTTTTAGCAAGTGAAACATTTAATATATTTCTCTCTCTCTCTCTCTCTCCCTCCCTCCCTCCCTCCCTATCTATCTATCTATCTATCTATCTATCTATCTATCTATCTATCTATCTATCTATCTATCTATCAACATTTTGAACACTTATTCTACCGCTTGAAATACTGTAAAGCAGGGTTGTCAAACTGAAGGCCCGGGGGCCGGGTGTACACGGTGCTTAAATCTGGCCTGTGGAAACAGCGAAGGACCGGCCCATGGTGTTATCATGGTGGGGAGCTGTTCTCCAAAGTACCAGAAGGCCATACAAGGAATAATAAGGAGGAACTTTCTGACAGTGAGAACGATCAACCAGTGGAACAGCTTGCCTGCGGAGATTGTGAATACTCCAACACTGGAGACTTTCAAGGGGAGATTGGACTGCCATTTGTCTGAAATAGTGTAGGACTCCTGCTTGACCTGGGGGTTGGACTAGATGACCTACAAGACTCCTTTCAACTCTAATAATCTAATCTAATCTAATTGCTTTGGCTGTAGACATAGCAGTTTTTTTAACTCCTAGAAACCTGAAAATTTAAGGCAGATTGAAAGAAGGACCCCCATTTTGAGGTTTGATAAATACGTATCATTTGTAATTGTTTCAAAGCTACAAAGCTAATTGGAAACACTCAGCCTTTTATGAGTATGGGATTACAATTCCCATAATTCCCACCTATCAATGATAATCATGCGACAGTGAGAAAGGAATCAGTTTTTGATATATGCAACTGCAAACAGATTTTGTTAAATTTTATTGTTAGACATGAAGTACAATGTAACTGTCAATTTATCCTGTGATAAGATGGGCGATCAATAAATTTTATGAACAAACAAACAAATTCTTAGTTATATACTCTTACTGTGTTATACATCAGGTTCTCTATGTTAGTAATATGATAGGAGGGAAACCATGTTAATTTATGGGAGCAAGAAATTCAAAGGAGTTTAATTTCATGTTTTCAGATTTAACAAATACTGTATTATTTATGTTAGAAATAGGAAGGGAGGACTACTGCAGTTTTCACACTTTCAAAATCCATGTCATTGTACAAACCTATCTAGCGTTTCTATCTAGCAGGAAGGAAAGGGGCAGGTTAGTCGCACAGGAAATAGAAAGTTGCCTGTTTTAGCAAAATCTAAAAATAGTTTTTTCAGTTTCATGGGCAATCTGTCAAAATGACACAATCGCATGCAATCCAAAAACCAAATGAATGCTATATTGTTTTTGTATGTAATTATTATGTAATTTCGTGCATAATTATTTGAAAAATACAGAAGGATTTGGGAAGCCAGTCCAAACTAGAAGAAAGGGTAGGGGAAAATAATAGTGAATGAATTGCCGCCTCTGGAGTCTACAGCTCCAGGCCAATGTGAGTCAGTCTGCTTTGAATAATGGATTCCTGGGAACTGTGGTTCTGTGGAAGAAGAGAGGCATATGCTACCATAATATGCATGTGAATGAAACTGCATAGACAAAACTTTCGAAACTTTGGATTGAATTGTCGTAATGATGCTGATAGCATCCAGCTCTATTGTTCCTTACCATTTAATTCCAAAGAATCAGTGGATAACTTTGAATATCACCCTGGCTAATGGCATAGGAAACAATAAAAAAGCTGAGATTAAGGTTAAATGTTGTGCTGCTGTTGCCAAAAGGAAATTGGAATAAGTTTTGCAGCACAGTGATTATAGCGAGTGATGCATTTCCACAATTATAGCCAGAACACCTATTGTGAGGATTTGTATGCCAGTTGGGTTTGCAACAGTTATTCACATTTTGGTTTCAGCCCATCTTTACTCTTGCACCACACTCTTTATATTGCTAAGTATTTGGAAGTTGCAGTTGGGTGTAAAATGTAGCAATTAGCCTGGCAGCCATGCATATTATGCAATTTAGGGTGGGCTTGGCAATAAAGCACCTATAGACCACAAACCTTCTATAGTTGCAAAATTGGATTGACAATTCCGAAATGAAATCCAGTCAATAATAATAGTAATGAAAAAAATGTGGCTGAAAACTTACAAGAACTCATACAAAAATAAGGCTTTCTCCACGACGGTTTGAGTTGTTGGTATTCTCACACAAAAGTCCATTGGAATTGGACAGCTAGTAAATTCAAATGAGATTTCAATGAGATTTTGTGGGAGTTGTGCACACATGCACAAGGCAGGGCACGTGTGGAGGTATGTATGCATGCACAGGGGTCATGCATGCATTGCATTTTGGGGGTTCAGATGCACATGCATGCATTTGCGCATGCCCGCGTGCACTTTGGGTACTCTTTCCAGAAAAGTTAGCTATCACTGCGCTAGTCCAAACTGGCTCTCACTATTCAGTATGTGATGGTCAGTCTAATCCAGTATTTTTTCAATCTTGGCAACTTTAAGATGCTTGTACTTCAACTTGAAGTCTAGACCAGTGTTTCCCAACCTTGGCAACTTGAAGATATTTGGACTTCAACTCCCAGAATTCCCCAGCCAGCGAATGCTGGCTGGGGAATTCTGGGAGTTGAAGTCTAGATATCTTCAAATTGCCAAGGTTGGGAAATACTGGTCTAGACATCTTGAAGTTGTGAAGATTGAAGAAAATACTAATTGATACAGGAGTCCGCTTACTGTATTATTCCGCATTTGCACCAACAGAGCTATTTTGAGAGCCATTTAGAAATCTGGATTGCGTTTACTTATTAATAGGCTTAATTCCCCCACTGTTTCTGTTGGTTAAATGATCTGACAAATGTCAATAGCTTACTTATTTCAACTAATAGATCTATGGTATGAAATGATGGGCTAATATTAATGTGCTTTTGTATATAAGTAATCCATGAATTTATGGACTGTTTTTAACTCCTTTGTTAACATAAAAGGGAACACTTAAACAACACAATATAACTCCAAGTAAATCAAACTTCTGTGAAATCAAACTGTCCACTTAGGAAGCAACACTGATTGACAGTCAATTTCACATGCTGTTGGGCACATTCAACTTTGTACAGAACGAAGTATTCAATGAGAATATTTCATTCATTCAGATCTAGGATGTGTTATTTGAGTGTTCCCTTTATTTATTTATTTTTGAGCAGTATATAATTTTTTTTTAAAAAGGAAATGATTAATGATAGCTCCCGTGATCCATTTTTACCCTTATAAAAAAAAAGAGATAAAGCCACAAATATTGCCAAGCATTTTGATAGTGGTTCCTTGGGTTTCAAAGGGTTGGAAGAAAGCTATTCTTCTGGCATCTCTGCCAGTCTGGTATCCTTGTTTAACTTCTCTTGGTGTGCCTTAATCTTTTTTTTTTTTTTTTAATATCCATGTAGATTCTTTCAAAGGATCCTCAAACTGAGCAGAAGCCCGAACAGCCACTGTACCCATCTCTTAGTTCTGGGCATCAGGCGAAAAACAGACCCCCTGCTTTACATACCTACCAAGGACAGTAGTTGCTAAGAAAGCCAAGAAGAATGGCTCTTTTGACTGAATGCGTAGCTTTTGCTTTTGAAGGCAGTAGTGATGGAGCAGGGCACCGCAGGCCATGTGACAAGGGCTGATTCACAAACGAGCTTTGTCATATGCCACTACCCGGACACCTGCAGCTGCTCCAGTGTGCTGCTCACAATAGGGGCACTTTATTTGGAGTCTAGTCTCGCAAAGAGGGAACAAGCGAACATAAAAAGGCAAAGTTTTTGCTGATTAAGTCATCGAATCCCCTCTAAATAAAGCTGCGGGTCAAACTCTTCCCTTCAGTCAAGTGTTTGTCTGGAAGTTTGTAAGTGACTGAATCATAGAGATGATTCTCTATTTTCTTAACCTCAATTTATTCTATTCTGATCAAAACTGACATAAAATTCTTCAACAGAATGCCTTGGAGTTTGAGTGGAATAAAAAATATGCCATTCTATGGGGACAGAGAAGCATTGGGCTGTTTTAGTACTGTGCTTTGACGTGACTGAGGCTTGTAGTCTTTATAGTTCAGGTTTGATTGAGGTACTGCATATAATAGGTGACTTTTTCCCTTTTAAAATATTTATTTATTTATTAATTAATTATTATTATTATTATTAATTAGATTTGTATGCCGCCCCTCTCCGCAGACTCGGGGCGGCTCACAACAGTGACAAAAACAATATATACTGACAAATCTAATAATTAAAATCTAAGATAACGATTACACATTTAAAAATCTAAAAGCAAGGAACCCCAATATAAAAAACATACATACAGTCATATCATGCACTAGAACTACATAGGCAGGGGGAGATGTCTCAGTTCCCCCACGCTTGACGACCGAGGTGGGTTTTAAGGAGTTTACGAAAGGCAAGGAGGATGGGGGCAATTCTAATCTCCGGGGGGAGTTGGTTCCAGAGGGCCGGGGCCGCCACAGAGAAGGCTCTTCCCCTGGGCCCCGCCAAACGACATTGTTTTGTTGACGGGACCTGGCAAAGGCCCACTCTGTGGGACCTAACTGGTCGCTGGGATTCGTGCGGCAGAAGGTGGTCTCGTAGATACCTTATTTATTCAAGTTTTATGCCGCCCTTCTCCTTAGACTCAGGGCGGCTTACAACATGTTAGCAATAATACTTTTTAACAGAGCCAGCATATTGCTCCCACAATCCGGGTCCTCATTTTACCCACCTCGGAAGGATGGAAGGCTGAGTCAACCTTGAGCCGGTGATGAGATTTGAACTGCTGACCTTCAGATCTACAGTCAGCTTCAGTGGCCTGCAGTACAGCACTCTACCTGCTGCGCCACCCCGGCTCTGTTTTCTCTCGTTTATCCTGACGCAAAGGTGCTTTTTCAAGAGGCAACTGGACTTTTTGTCTAATTTTGTCCAAATGTCCAGTTGCCTCTTGAAAAAGCACATTTGGGACAACCATGACTTGGATGACTGAGAATCTCCATAGGTTTATCCTGACATTTCATGCTCTGCTATCTTTGTTTCTAAAGGGGTTATATTAGGATTGATGAACAATGACAATTTTTCAAAAGAAAACAATAATTACAACGTCTAGTTCTAATACCATTGTCTGGTTCATTAATTTTTGACCCTCATTTTTTTACCAGGAGAAACAGACTAAAGCAAATTTTTAATGTAAATAGAACATTGCTTTACTTAAAACTACATTGCATAACCACTAGGGTTGTAATACAACAAATTATATTGCCAGTAAATTCATGCTTATTTAATCTTTTCCACTAATATATTTATACAGTATAGTCTTTTTCATTAACATATTTTATTATTGTTCATTGATATAATTGTTCCATTTTAACATAGTTGAGAATCATCATATTTACACTAAGTTAATTATTTACTTATTTATTTTGCTTTCTCTTTTCAAGCCAATCATATAATTTGTTCCAAATTTCAAATTTCCATCATCATTTTGTCTAATTCAACACAGTAAATAATTTTCTTAATTATTATATTTTCAATTGGTATATCACTTTGTTTCCAACATTGCATGAGGCTGATTCTAGCTGCGCTAAATATATGTAATACAATATAATAATTTCCCCCCCCTCCAATTTCAGGTCCAGTATTCCCAGAAGAAATGTTTCCGGTTTCATAATTATTTTCTATCCTGTAATTTAGAGGTTATGGAGTGTAGTTGTATGGCGTTGTTTTGTTTTGTCTACTTTTTGTATATGTGTCATTTTGTTGCTTTTAAATGTAAATAACTTAATTTTTAAAAATTATTTAAAAAGAACATTGCTGTATTTATTGATTTATTTAATCAATGAAAGACAAAATAAGTTGTGCGAAAGGAACTGAAATGTGTTCTACATGCAAGAGCAAATAATAGATTTGTGTATGCCACTTAGCTGTTGCCGATTATTTCAACAAAAATCACTTAATCCAGATCAAATTACAAGCCCACTGTGTCAGCAGCAGTCAGGTTTTGAAAAACTGCAAACAATACAGGTAGGTAGCTCTCGATTTACAGCTGTTGGTTTAATGATGCTCTGGAATTACAATGGAAAAAGTACTTTGCAATCAGCATTTACCCTTACCACTGTTGCAAACCATTGAATCACCCCTGTGATTGCAATTAGGGCACCTGGCAAGCAGCTCGCCTTTATGATCTGTTGCAGCCTCCTGCGTTCACATGATCAAAATCTGCAACTTTTTTTTGTCACTTTCCACCAAAAACATCCATTAGGGCAGTGTTTCCCAACCTTGGCAACTTGAAGATATTTGGACTTCAACTCCCAGAATTCCCCAGCCAGCGAACGCTGGCTGGGGAATTCTGGGAGTTGAAGTCCAAATATCTTCAAGTTGCTAAGGTTGGGAAACACTGCATTAGGGAACCTGGACTTGCTTAACAATCATGTGATTCATGTAATGACCATGTGACTTGCTCTAAAGCCATTTTTTAAAAATTTGTCATGAAACTGGGTATGGTCACATGGTCCCTAGACTTACGACTGCACCTTGATTTACATCCTGAAATTTTGATTCCTTTTGGGGTCATAGGTGTAGGAGTAGGAGTGGCAGCGTCTATGGGAGGAGTCAAAAGTGGAATCAATCTAGAGCCGAGGTCTTCAAAGTTGGCAATTTTAAGACTTGTACACTTCAACTCCCAGAATTCTCCAGCCAGCATAGCTGGAGAATTCTGGGAGTTGAAATCCACAAGTCTTAAAGTTGCCAAGTTTGAAGAGCTCGGCTCTAGAGTCTCTACATGGTTATAAATGGATTAAGTCCAACTCTCTTAAATACTGTTAGCCCTCATTTAATGCCAAGATAATGCTAACTCATTAGTTGAATAGATTCCCGTGCATAGGCATGTTTAGCGATAAATGAGTTTAATTGGAACTCCACATGTGGTCCTGATGTTTCATGCTGACAGTAAGTCAAAGAATACGTGTAATTTGGTTCACTGCTTATTTAATGCTTTGCACAATTGTTCTGGGAGTTGAAGTCCACATGTCTTAAAGTTGCCAAGTTTGAAGACCTCTGCATGGTTACAAATGGATTAAGTCAAATGTTCCTAATTGTTTTATGCTGACAGTAAGTCAAAGAATACCTGTAGTTTGTTGTGAGCCGCCCCGAGTCTTCAGAGAGGGGTGACATACAAATCTAATAAATTATTATTATTAGTAGTAGTTTGGTTCACTGTTTGTGCAATGCTTTGGAACCCAGTTATTTTCATTAGGTAAAAAAAATAGTTACTAATATTCATTGAGAATCTGAAAACTTTAAAGGGCTTACATGCAACCACTCTCTAACACAGAATATGGATCTCCAAAAGCAGAATATTGTATCTCCGCCTTTTCAGCTTCACGCTTTTCTGCAGTTCTTTTGAGAGAGTAGCAGCTGTGGCTGTTTGTGGTTATTGATCCTATCTGAGTGCTGACCAGTGAAAATATGCAGAAGGATTGACAAGATAGTCAATTTCCCTGACCTGGATTGTGTCAGATAATAATATATTATTCCCACTGTCAAACGGAATGCCACATTTATAACTCATGGAATTATTTAAATTATAAAATAAAATAGAGGATCGACAAGAATGTCAGAAAAGTCTTGCTGAGTTCAACCCAGAGTCCTTTTCATCTCTTTGCCCAAGTCAGTGGGCTTTGATACGAATGGCTACAGTACATCATTTGAATACAGATAAGTCCTGAACTCACAACTACAACTGAGCCCAAAATTTCTGTTGCTAAGTGAAGCAGTTGTTAAATGAGTTTTGCCCTGTTTTACAACCATCCTTGCCATAGTCCAAATCCAATAGTCGTCAAGAGAATCATGGTAATCATGATTAACGTGGTTATATAGAGCCGGGGTGGCGCAGCAGGTAGAGTGCTGTACTGTAGGCCACTGAAGCTGACTGTAGTTCTGTAGGTTAGCGGTTCAAATCTCGTCACCGGCTCAAGGTTGACTCAGCCTTCCATCCTTCTGAGGTGGGTAAAATGAGGACCCAGATTGTGGGGGGCAATACGCTGGCTCTGTTAAAAAGTGCTATTGCTAACATGTTGTAAGCCGCCCTGAGTCTAAGGAGAAGGGCGGCATAAAAATTGAATAAATAAAATAAAATAAAAATAAATATATAGTGACTCTGGATTCCCCATTGACCAGTCATGGAAGCTGCCATTTGGGGTTTTTACCCTCTGCGCATGTACAGAATTCTTTGTGCATGCTCAGAAGGTAAAAAACCCAACTGGCATCAGGGCAAGTGGGGGGAGCCTCGTGCTCCTTTTGCAACCGGCTCTCTGATGATTGACAGCCTCAAACGAACGGGGAGCATTTCGCCCCTGACCAGGAAACTACAACTATCATAAACATGAGCCTTTGATGAAGAGGTTGACTTTTGATCATGTGACCATGGGGGATACCAAAATAATCATAAGTGTGAAAAACAGTCACGAGTCACTTTTCTCATAAGTCACTTGAAACGGTTACTAAATTAACTGTTGTAAGTCAAGGACCCTCTGTATTGAAATTCAACCTCCAGCGAAGGAGAGGGCTCAAAGGTCTCATTTTTGATTGCTGAAGGTACAAAAGCAATAACAGCAGAAAGCCAAGGACGCAAGTGCTTTAGCATCGAAAGCAAAAAAACAAACAAACCTGAAGCAAACCTTTCAATTCATTTGCCTTTTTAAAAAAAAAATGGAAAAGCTATTCAATTTGACAGCCCTGACTGCATTTCATAATAGCAAATCCACGTAGAAAGCGGTATCTGTGTTCTAGATGTGGTTAAAGGTGTGGCCTCCTGTCTACTTCACTCTTCATCCTCTCCATCTTTGACATGAAAGTACATCACATAGCTGGAGATGCTCTGGCTCAAGCATCCCCAAACTGCAATCCAATGTAGGCAATCTGAGAGCCTCTATATCAGTGTTTCCCAACCTTGGCCACTTGAAGATATTTGGACTTCAACTCCCAGAATTCTGGGAGTTGAAGTCCAGATATCTTCAAGTGGCCAAGGTTGGGAAACACTGCTCTATATTATGAGAAAAAAGAGCAAGAAATACAATATGCAACAACCGCCTCTTTGCAAACATTTGTAAAATAATAATAATGATGGATTTTTCCCCCCCTTAAAATCTCCTACACAGGATGGGCTACAACAGAAATCAGCTTAAAGTAGTTGAATCAGATTGAGTAAAGCTCTTCAAACTGGTGACAAACGTTTACAAGGCCCAGCCACACTGACAAGGAAGGCATTCCACAAACAGGATGTTCCGACTTAGAATATCCTCTTTCAAGTCAGCGGATAGTGAATTCCTGGTCAGTGCGGCACCCTCTTCCTCAGGGGGTGGCTCCTCTCTCATTTAGTCTAGCACCTGCTGTGAGATGCTTAGACACCAGCTGAGGAGACTGCTTTTCTCTCAAGCTAACTAACGTAGCTGGCTGTTGTTATGCTACTATATTAAATGGAATTTTAGTTATGTCTCTTCCCAACTTCATCAGTTTTCAATTGTGCTTGCTCTCAGCTGCTTCCTCCCCCCATTCCTTGCTTCCTTCCTTCCTTTCTCCCTTTCCTATCTCCTTCCTTCCTTCCCTTCCCTTCCTTCCTTTCTCCCTTTCCTATCTCCTTCCTTCCTCCCTTCCTTCTTTCCTTCCTTTTCAGCTGCTTTTATCTTACTAGTTTTGACCTGCTTTGCATTTTATCATGTTGCCTTTTGATATTGTTTTTAAAGGTATGTTTTTTCACTATCTATTTGCTATCACTTTATAAGACTCATAAAGAAGCTGTAATAAATGTATACAGTGTAAACTGTACAGTGCTTTGAAGGCAATGTTGGCTCCTGGGGATTGCCTGCACTAGTCCCTGCAGTTGACTTGGAAAGATATCAGAAATGGCTTGTTCTTGCATCCTTCCCATTACTGAGTGAGAAGGACAGGCCCAAGATCACCCGGTTGGCTTTATATCCAGCATGGGACTAGAATTCACAGTCTCTCAGTTTCTAGCCTGGTGCCTTCACCACTACCCACCCTCCCTCCCTCCCTCTCGCTGCATTTTAGCATGTGTTCTGAGAGCCAAAACCTCACACCCAAGTTCCAATTAACATACACACAATTGTATTCTCAACCAAAAAAAATAACAATTAATTTTGTTTTGCTTTAGCACTCCTGCTTTGATACTTAAGCAAACAAAGAAGGAGCCAATGTAAACACTGCATAGTTGTCTCTGTGTAAACATTATACTTGTCTTGGTAAATATTTTAATTAATGAAATATATTAGCTGCACATTCATTTCTATGTATTATTGCATCTGCAGGTCTCAAAAGCAAAATTACAAATGGGGGGTAGGGGCGTTGAGTCAATTAAAGCAGAACAGAGCACGGAAATATCCTCTGCATGAGAGTCTTGCCATAATAATGAATCCCACATTTCACTTATCCATTATTCTATAGAAATTGCTTCTTCAACATGTTCCCTTTCTTTTGGGGGGGGGGGGGTGTCTGATTAACATCAGTTGTAGAAGGCTTAAGAAATAAGAATGGAAGGAGGGGATAACTATTGATAGATTTTCCCTCCTGGAACTGAAGCAAATATTAAAACAAAATAGAAACAATTCTCTTCCTTTCATACGGGGAAGTTAAAACAGTCAAGAGGACTGGGGCGACCACATGTTTAAAGCCCTGGCCCCTTTTTATTTGCATTTCTGATGCATTTCTGATGCAACAGCAGCAACCACCTTGAATGTTTTCTGTCCCCCTCCCCACCCACCCCACCAGGGATTTCCCGGAATGCCCCTGATCCCACGGCTCATGGATTGCAGATTTACTTACTTGTTTATTTTTTATTTTTTTTTAATAGAGTTTATTAATTTTCAGTCTCCTTTGCAAAAACAATAATATAATAATACAATAAATACAATAAGTGATTATATTATTATTATTATATTATTTATTAGATTTGTATGCCGCCCCTCTTCGAAGACTCGGGGCAGCTCACAACAGTAATAGAAACAATATAACAGTGAAACAAATCTAATATTAAAATAAAACATATCTAAATTCTGCATTGTTACATCATTGCATCTTTTTTTTTGAGTTACCTCACATTTTATATATTTGGACATATAGTACTGATATTATATTATTACAATAGCTAAAATACTTATACTTTCTATATACATATTTACATGATATACTTCTATTTTAACTAGTGTTGGGCGAACCCAACGAAGTTCGGGTTCGGCGAACTTATCCAAACTTGGCGGCAGAGTTCGGGTAAGTTCGCCGAACCCAAACCCAAACACTTCTGGAAATAAAGCCACGCGCCAGGAAGAAGTCTCCGTGTCATCAAAGCTCCGCCCCCCGAATCCCATCGTGGGATTCCCCACCGCCTTTTGCACCTTCCTCCGAGTCTCCCGACCGGCCGACAGCTCTCCGGTGTTTGCCTTCCCCCGCCACCACCAGCGCCCAGCTCCTCCTCCTCTTCTCAGCAGATGACAGCCGGATGATGGCGCTTTGCGGTGTTTGGCACAAACGCCAAACTGGACCCTGAACTTTTAAAAAAGTTTGGGTTCGGGTTCGGCATGCCGAACACTGCAAAGTTCGGTACGAAACCGAACTGTGCAAGTTCGGTTTGCCCAACACTAATTATAACTCTTTATTTTTACTTTTGTTTTTCTCTTCTCGATCCGAAGGTACCATCTATTCCATATTTCAAAATACTCTGAATCTTTCTGGCCTCGCAATCAATTGTTAGCCTGTCCATTTCAGCGCATTCATAAATTTTGCTAATTATTGTGTGTGTGTTCCTGAATCTTTCCAAAATTGGGCAAAGGTGATCCTAGCCGCTGTGGTGATATGAAGTATGAGGTATTTAATGCTCTTAGTAGTATAGTCATTCTTGAATATTCCTAAGAGGAGAAGTTCCGGTGCGAATTCTATTTGTAGATGGGCAATTTCCTGTATACATTTGTATATCCTAGTCCAAAATCTTTTTGTGTCAGAGCACAACACAACACATTCATTTATTTGACTTCTATGCTGCCCAATCCTGAAAGACTCAGGGTCGTGATGGCGAGTCTATGGCCCACATGACTAAAGTGGCACACGAAACCATGTCGCCTGGCATGTGCAGCCTTACTTGTTTCTTCTGGGGTTCTGGCGTGCATGCACATGAGATGATCAGCTGTCCTTCACACATGCAACAGTGCTGAAAACTGTTATGTGCATGTTCACTAGCCAGCTGATTGTTGGCTGCACATACACGCCAGAACCCAGAAGTTAAGCTTTTCCAGAGCCCGATCCCTTCGCACACACAACAGTGCTGAAAACCAGTGTGAGCGTGCGCATCACCCAGTTGTTATCGAGCACGCATGCGTGCTAGGACATGGAAGTTCAGCTTTTCTGGAGCAAATCCCTGATGAGTGCACACACACACACACACACACACACACACAATCTTTCCATACAACCTTATGCCATCACTGGCCTAGAATCTCAACATAGCCACAAATGAACAAAGTCCAACCCCTGTTGTATTCCGTTGACCCTTGTCCAACAACAACCATTAGTTGAGTAGAGTCTTGTGCATAGGCATGATTAATAAATCACTTTAGCTGGTACTTCTTGAGAAGTCCTGATTTTTTGCACCTGACAGAATATAACCCTTTAATATTCTATTTTATAATTCTTTATCATGATTTAAAATTGAGGTTACCCTACACAGTGGTACCTCAATACTGTTAATTGGTTACAGGAGACATGAGGAACCAAACAAATTTTCCCCATAAAGATTAATGTAGTGAGTCACAAGAAAGCTGACAAGTTTTAGCTTGTACATTGTGTACCAAGCAAACAATGAACAGCGGTGAGAATTATGTGTGCACAAAATTGGAAAAATGGAAATATACCTATAAATGGAAATGTTAATAAAGAAAATATTAGACCATGCCAAAATGGTTAATGATGAAAATTAAGGATAAAGAGGGAACAGAGTACTATTTAATTTTGCGACCTATTTTATAAATGGTTAGTTAATAGAAGCAGACGTTAATAATTTATAATTAAGGATGACCAATTAAATAAAAGTGTGTGTGTATAGATACGCACACACACATATACACAAACATATACATACATAATAATACATAAGGAATATTATTATTGGATTATATTTGATTATGGATTAAATTGTATAGGGTGATTAGAAGGGAAGATTACATTGTATGTCTTATTCTCATATTATGAGAAAAATGGTCATAATTGTGGTGTGTATAAAACAAAGGTGGTTATCTGGTGAGACCACATTTGGAATTCTGTGTTCAGTTCTGGGGACCTCACCTGTGTAATCTGGAGGACAGAAGGAAAAGGGGGAACATGATCGAAACATTTAAATATGTTAAAGGGTTAAATAAGGTTCAGGAGGGAAGTGTTTTTAATAGGAAAGTGAATACAAGAACAAGGGGACACAATCTGAAGTTAGTTGGGGGAAAGATCAAAAGCAACGTGAGAAAATATTATTTCACTGAAAGAGTAGTAGATCCTTGGAACAAACTTCCAGCAGACGTGGTTGGTAAATCCACAGTAACTGAATTTAAACATGTCTGGGATAAACATATATCCATCCTAAGATAAAATACAGGAAATAGTATAAGGGCAGACTAGATGGACCATGAGGTCTTTTTCTGCCGTCAGACTTCTATGTTTCTATCTACCGGTTTTGACCAGTTCTATAGAACCAGTAATAACTTGGAGCCTGGGTTACTGGAACCAGAAGTGACCCAGTCCTGTCGCACCCCAGAACTGGTTTTCTTGGTGGTGTCTTAGGCATTGCCACCGGTTTTTGCTTCTGCACATGCTCAGAAGCTTTGTTTTGGTACTGCATATGCGCACATGCACGCAACACATGTGCACCTGCATAGCGGGTCCCTGACCGAACCAGCACTAAAGAAAATCGGAACCTACCCTAGTATAAAACTATGTGTATTTAAAAGAGATGTAATACAGAAAATACACTGACATTGCAGAAATGGAAACATTATGTATAATAAAAGAAAGTGCATAATAAAAACATTTTTTTTAAAAAGCGAGAACCAAACAAATTGCATTCTGACAGGATGGTGAAGGTGCTGGATTGGCCTCACATTCACCCACATCCATAAATTTACCTGGTGACTTGAGCCAGTCATTCTCAGTCCAACCTACCCCCTACCCCCAAGTTTATGAATGGAGAAAACTGGGAGGAGGTATTTCAGCTCCGGCAGGACAAGTGGGATATAAATCTAACAAATAGATTAAAGCCTTGCCATGTACACACACACAGATTGATATCTTCTTGCTAAAAGAGAGCTGTTTAAGCCCTCAATATTTTTTGATCTGCTTTCTAGATTATTGGGCAGGCTTGAGTGACGGTCAGAATGATCAACCAGTGGAACAACCGACCAGCGGACGTTGTGAACTCCAATACTCTGGACATTTTAAAGAGGAAATTGGACTGCCATTTGGCTAGGATGCTATAGGGTTCCTGCTTAGGGAGGGGGTTGGACTTGATGACCCGCATGGTCCCTTCCAACTCTAACAATAAGTAAGTAAGTAAGTAAGTAAGTAAGTAAGTAAGTAAGTAAGTAAGTAAGTAAGTAAGTAAGTAAGTAAGTAAGTAAGTAAGTAAGTAAGTAAACAAACAAACAAACAAACAAACCCAAACACATTACCAATTTCTCAACTACCGATGGCAGACTTTCAGTTTGAAAATGTTTAGAATCACACAGTATGTGCGATATTGGGAAGTTATAATTTCCCCTTTGTGGCGTGCAACTGTGCTGAATTGTTTGAGAGGTTTGTTGCATAAAGACAATTTGCAGCAAAAATAGAGGCTGTTCACACGTTTTTTGTGTCCTCACAGAAACTATCCTTTCCTCCTTTCTTTATTTTCTATTCTTGAGCTTGTCCTCTTCAAGAGATTAAAGATGAGGTGGGAACCTCATCTGAATAAGTTTGGATCAACATATCAAGTGATGGGATCCTCTTGTGGGAAAACAGGCCCTGATAGTTCCCCACGCCTGGTGGACTATTAGTAGGAAAGACATCTAATCCAGTTTAAGTACTCCTTTTGCAGATATGCTAACAACATCAACAACGTCTTCACAGCAGGCATCTAATGAGCTACTTCAGCAAAAAGCCACACTTGTAAATAGCAAAAGAAATGCATCAAGGCAGAAAAAGGAAAAGGGAAAAGTCCAGGACCATTTTATAAGGCCATCTCAACTTCTATCCACCCTACCAATTTCCCTTTGCGAAGCATCCTAAAAAGATTGTTTCTGTCCTAAAATCAGCATTTATTAATTGTGACAACTTTAAATCAGATGGAGCTCAATTCCCAGAATTCCCCAACCAGCTTTAAAGTTGCCCAATTGAGAAATCCTACTAAAAAGTAATTTTGGTGCTTTTATTTAAGAGTATTTATGTCAATCATAAATACTGGTGGGCAGGGTATAAATAGTGGTATTAAACCATACATGGTGGGGGCGCTCTATTGTGAAAACACTTTGCAAAAAACAGTGGCATGTTTTAGGTATAATCAGCAAAAGAAAAACATTTTATTAAATGATTCCCCACAGTGAGATAAACAATTGAGTGGACTCTTACCCAGAACGGTCCTGGAGATATTCAATATACAAATCCAATAGTTAAAAGCCAAATACAAGATGGTGACGCATGTGCAGGAAATTCGTCTTCTGTGCATGCTCAGAAGAAATAAAACCAGGGAAATTTTTTTAAAAAATCCAAAAAGCACACGAAAAAAGATGGAGGCACCCATGGAACAGCACTGACTGAACTGGTTCTGTGACATCATCATGACATCACCAGCAGGTTGCCACTGATTGGGGAGAATCAGTCCAAACAGGGAGGAACCCATCTCTGCTCTTTATGTTATGAACCAATGCTGGGATGTTGATAAGTAGTGGTATTAAACCATACATTGGGGGGGTGGGGGCGCTCTATTGTGAAGGCACTGCAAAAAATAGTGGCATGTTTTAGGTATAATCAGCAAAAGAAAAATATTTTATTAAATGATTCCCCACAGTGAGATAAACAATTGAGTGGACTCTTACCCAGAACCCTAGCAGCCTCAGCATGCTAGACATTAAAAGCGAGAACCCTTTAGATCTGAGGTGATGACAGTGGGACTGGATTACTTGAAGTGTCAGGTATGTATAGTAGCTGCATTTATTAGTGGTTTGGAAACAAGATGACAGCCAGGGCAGGGGTGTCAAAAAGTCAAGATGGTGGCAATCGTATCCACACCTCTTTTTAAGTAGCATGTTTTTTTTTTTAAAGAGTTAAAAAAAAAGATAGTACAGTTGTGGCTGCCATCCTGACTTTTTTGACATCTCCCTCTCATCATGGATACTTCTGTCAGGAACAGGACTTTTAATTAATCTTGGAACTTCATTTGGAGAGCTATGGTGGAAGCTCTAATAATGTCTGCACTGATGAATAGTACAAACCCATTCCTAGAGTTAGAAGAAAATATGTATTTACCATAGATCCACAGACCTTAAATTTTAGCCACCTCAAAGTCTTGAGATAAACTCTCCCCAATGAACTGTTATTAGTTACGTATGTTACTTTTATTTTCTACAAGTATTTGTTGCCTTTAATATAAAAACAAGGCACAATCATGAAATTTCCCATTTTTCATACAGATTTTCATCAGCCGGTAACTATAATGTTGGAGATGTTGGAATGAACAAGAAGACAGAAGAACAAAAATCAAGAAAATGCCTGCTAAAATGTGGAAACATCAGTCAACCTTTTCATCATAGGTAAAGATGTTGCACATATTCATTAGACCAGTGTTTCCCAACCTTGGCAACTTGAAGATATCTGGATTTCAACACCCCCAGAATATTAGTAATGGCAGAGGAAGGGATAATACTGATCGTTGCACGAAGGTAGGAGGATGGCTAGACCTATCTTCCTACCAAAGGACCTTGCTTCTGGAGGGGAAGATTAAGACCTTCCACCATTCACCCTATGGCAGTGGTTCTCAACCTTTCTAATGCCATGATCTTTAGTTCCTCATGTTGTGGGGACCCCCAACCATAAGTCTAGCGCCAATTCTCCCAACAGAGCTTTAAGCTGATTGGCAGGAAGGTCAGAAGGAAAACCCCACTGTAAACGACTGATTGGTTGGACTGTAAAAATATGTTCCAAGGCGCCAGAATAGAAGCTTTAGTTCCTAACACCATGGGGAATTTGTCTTTTCCCAGGGTCTTAAGCGACCCAGTCGTTCGACCTCCGAAGGGGTCCCGAGTCGACTCCCTGTTGAGAACCACTGCCCTACGGGCTCAGCTTTGCTGCTACAGGAATTGCTACTTTCTTGTTGATCTGTTTTTAAAAATGTAAATGATTTCCTCTGTTTCTGAATAGGTTTTCTTATACTCTGCATTTAAATAACAGCAATAACAAAGCCAAGCTCAGTCATAAAGAGATGTGATCTTTCACTGCTTTGTTGCATCAAGTCAAGGTCAACCCAAACCCACAAATTTTGCATGGATTATGGAACTTGTTAACTCTGCAAATGTCTGCTGGAAAGTATCAATTACAGTACTAAGATCTGCAGGTGTCTTTGTTATCTGGGTGTTATCTATACAGAGATACCATCACCACAAATATACTCTCAGATCAATCCACTACTGTAGTCACACACCAGCATAATGTTAGAGACCAGAAAATTTTAGAGATGGGGAAAAAAGCAGCCTCAGAAATGTAAATCGAGACGTTTGGATATTTCAAGGTCATCTCAGTATGTTTAGCTGAAGGGCAGCCATGCAGCAGCATAACACAGGCTAATCACGATCTTACCTGCAAATACGGGTAACTAAATTTGGAAAGTTTATTTCTTTCTCCCTCCTTCCCTGCCTCCTTTGAACGATCAGTTTCAGATGGGACCAATTTACAAAGAACAAATTTCCCTTACCTGCAATTTGCCTTTTTTGAGATTGTTTCTTATCGAAACAGTTTTCCTGGATTAAAGAAGGGCTCCAGAGACACCAGTACATCTGTACCAAAAACCGGCAGCTCCAGCCCACAACCTTGAAATTAGTTTGATTTAATGCTGAGGTAAGAGAGAGAGAGAGAGAGCAGCCACTACAGAGATTCAGAAACAGAATTTTTGCTGCTGGACAGCAGTTCCCGTTTGCCCTCGCAACCACTTTCCTGTATCAAAATCCTATTTATAAAAAGAAATTTCATCTTCTAATGCAGTATTTCCCAACCTTGGCAGCTTGAAGGTATTTGGACTTCAACTCCCAGAATTCCCCAGCCAGCATTAACATTACTGTACTAATATTCAGGAGAATCAGGGGTAAAATGCTACCAGTCCAGCCTGGTTCGGGTGTATTGGTATTGGTGGCCGCAAGTGGTTCAGAGAACTGATAGCAGTGACTGCGTGAGGCTCCGCCCACCCACCTGGACACCTCCATTTCCTTGTTTTTTTAACTCTCTGTGCATGCGCAGAAGGTGAAAAAACATGTGCAATAGTGGCACACATGTACACGTGCAAAGCTAGCATGCATGCTTCCAAACTGGTAGTGAAGATAAGCAGATGTCACCACTGAGGAGAATCCTTGCTCTGGTCTTTTCTTAATAATAATAATAATAATAATAATAATAATAATAATAATAATAATAATAATAATAATAATTATTATTATTATTATTATTATTATGTATTAGATTTGTATGCCGCCCCTCTCCGTGGACTCGGGGCAGCTAACAACAGTGACGAAAAACAGAATGTAAAACCATCTGGGGCTTCAATAATAATAATAATAATAATAATAATAATAATAATAATAATAATAATAATTTATTAGATTTGTATGCCGCCCCTCTCCGAAGTCTCGGGGCAGCTCACAACAATAATAAAACAATATTACAATAAAACAAATCTAATATTAAAAACATATAAAACCCCATCATTTAAAACCATGCAGTTTTAAGTTAAGTTTTCCTTAACAGTTGCCCCTGAGACAGACAGGGGACCTCACCATCTGGTTACTCTTACTTTCTAATAACTGGGCATACAAGCAGCAGCAGCAGCAATAACAACAACAACCACAAAACAGAAACTAAACTCCACAGCATCACCTCTTGACCCTTGTACCCCAGAGGTATATGTCACCAGAGAAAACAAGCCCTGCCTATTTCCTTTGTTGGACAGTTCAAACCAAAACACAATGTATAATTAAAAATACAACGTTATGAAAAACAAGAAAAAGGGAAAATGTAAAATTTCTTTTGAACTTTATAAGGTAGTCGTTTGCAAAACTAATTAAGGTGGGCAGAATAAGGCAAAATCATAGACCGCACAAAGTACTAAGTACTGAATTTGCTTTACCCACGTCAATATTTCTCAGGTACTAAGGTTACTCGGTAGGCAGAGTTAACGGAAACAAGATATCAATGTCAATAAAGCAGACCAGCACACAATTTAAAACAAAGAACAGAGCCTTGTCTGACACACCCTTGGAATCAATGGTGGGATTCATTTTTTTTACTACAGGTTCTGTGGGTGTGGCTTGGTGGGTGTATCAGGGGAAGGGTTCTGCTGCACGAATCCCAGCGACCAGTTAGGTCCCACAGAGTGGGTCTTCTCCGGGTTCCGTCAACTAAAAAATGCCGCTTGGCGGGACCCAGGGGCAGAGCCTCCTCTGCGGTGGCCCCGGCCCTCTGGAACCAACTCCCCCCAGAGATTAGAATTGCCCCCACCCTCCTTGCCTTTCGTAAGCTACTTAAAACCCACCTCTGCCGCCAGGCATGGGGGAATTGAGATTCCCTTTCCCCCTAGGCCTTTACAATTTTATGCATGGTATGTCTGTATGTATGTTTGGTTTTTTATATTAATGGGGTTTTAATCGTGTTTAGTATTGGATTATTATTGTACGCTGTTTTATGATTGCTGTTAGCCGCTCCGAGTCTTCGGAGAGGGGCGGGATATAAATCCAATAAATAAGTAAGTAAGTAAGTAAGTAAGTAAGTAAGTAAATTAATTAATTAATCAATCAATCAATTAATTAATTAATTTTATGCATGGTATGTCTGTATGTATGTTTGGTTTTTTATATTAATGGGGTTTTAATCGTTTTTAGTATTGGATTATTATTGTACGCTGTTTTATGATTGCTGTTAGCCGCCCCGAATCATCAGAGAGGGGCGGCATATAAATCCAATAAATGAATGAATGAATGAATGAATGAATGAATGAATAAATAAATAAATAAATAAATAAATAAGGATACTGTAAAATATCCATCCCCTCTCTACTCCAGGGGAAGGTTATTGCAAAATCCCCATTTCTTCCCGATTAGCTGGGACTCGAAAGGCAGAGAATAGAGCGGGCTACCATTCTCGGCCCTACCAGAACGGGCTGGGAGCGCCCCCCGCTTCTGCCACCCTCGAGGAAGTCTGAGTGCAATTTCCAGGTTTTTTCACTTTACGCATGCGCAGAAGCGAAAAAACCTGGCAATGGGCAAACAAGTAAGTGCCCACTCGCCGCTGATCATTGCCGCCACCGGAGCTAGGCTATGCGCTACATGGCTGCCACCGGAACCACGTTCCCCACCGTTTAGGCTAGGGCCCACCACTGGATGGGGCCAGTCAGAGGTGGTATTTACCGGTTCTTCAAACTACTCAAAATTTCCACTACCAGTTCTCCAGAACTGGTCAGAACCTGCTGAAACCCACCTCAGCTAGGCATTGAAAGATAACCTCAGCATGCTTTTCCTATTGGCTGTTCCTGGATAATCTCTGATTCAAGTAGATTGTAACTTCAATTAAGAGACCATAGAACAATTTCGTTCAGCTCCTGTGTCTCCCAGAGGCTTCCGGAGATCTGACCCAGATTTCCCTTCTCCTCCATTCCCTGGAGCAGTCTTTCTCAACCTTGGCAACTTTAAGATGTCTGGATTGCAACTCCCAGAACTCCTCAGGCATTACATCTTAAAGTTGCCAAGGTTGAAAAATATTGCTTTATCCTAGAGCAGGGGTCTCCAACCTTGACACCTTTAAGCTTTGCCGGCTGAGGAATTCTGGGAGTTGAAGTTCACAAGTCTTAAAGATGCCAAGGTTGGAGACGCCTGCTTTAGAGCAGTGTTTCCCAGCCTTGGCAACTTGAAGGTATCTGGACTTCAACTCGCTGGCTGGGGAATTCTGGGAATTGAAGTCCAGATATCTTCAAGTTGCCAAGGTTGGGAAACACTGCTTTACAGACATGGTAAACGTGAGGACTGGTTGCAAAGTTACTTACTGTTAATGCTAACATTTAATGCTAAATGAGAACTACTTGTACTTCCCAACATTTTATGGATGGAAGTAAGATTATACATTTATATTTGCAATTTGCCAGTTGGTGGATAGAAATAGCTAGATGGAGAAATATAAGAAAATTTAATAGAATTTTTAAATCCTGCAATGAATCTGCCTTAGTTAGAAAATAATAGTGAGTTCAGGAAAACTCAGCCACATATGCTGCTGGCTGGGGAATTCTGGGAGTTGAAGTCCAAATATCTTCAAGTCGCCAAGGTTGGGAAACACTGCTTTAGAGAAAGCATCTTCACATATCTGGAGCACTACCTTCTATTTTTCAAAGCCATGTGTTTTTGTTATTGCCCAGCTCTCCCTTAGGGTCTCATCAGCCCTCATCCCTTCAGCCCATTGCAAACATTTTCTGCTTTTCTTTTTCCCAGTTAGGTGTTTCAGTGATCTCAACCACACCCCAGGCCTCAAAATCAAGACTTTTGAACCAGAAATAGGAGACTGGGGAGATCTCTTCCTGAGCTTGCCCAAGCAAGCCTCTTGCCTTCCCCCTCCCTTTTTGAGAAGAGGATTCCAAAATGACTAAACATTTATTCCCTGCAGCCTAAAGTGTATGGACTCTGGGGCATCTTTTGACTTTGGAAGCAAAGATGTTGCTTTCCTGTCTGAATAAATGATTAGACGTGACTTAATGAGTGTGGAGAACTGGATTTGCCTGCCTTACCTACCTACACCAGACGATTGAATGAATGGGCCCTGCCTAGTCACTACACTAGCCTGTATTGTTGCTTTATATCTTTTTTCCAGCCTCTCAGCTGAGGACACTTCGATGCTCCAGGCAAACAACCAGATCCCCCTCATTTTGGTGTAAGGAAGGCAGCTAATCTGATTTTCAACTGTGAAAACTCCACTGGCAGTTACAGTAGCTCAGGGCAGAAATGTCACTCATGTCAACAGCCAGTGCTAAATATCTGTTAAACTGTGAAAAAAAAAGTGGGGGAAAGAAATGTTTTACACTCTATGTCAGGGGTGGGCAATTAATTTTGCCATTATTATTATTATTATTATTATTATTATTATTATTATTATTATTATTATTTATTAGATTTGTATGCCGCCCCTCTCCATAGACTCGGGGCGGCTCACAACACAATAAAACAGTTCATAACAAATCTAATAATTTACTATTTAAAATATTTTTTAAAAAACCCATTATTAAGCAGACATACATACAAACATACCATACATAAATTGTATAGGCCCGAGGGAGATATCTCAGTTCCCCCATGCCTGATGACAAAGGTGGGTTTTGAGTAGTTTATGAAAGGCAAGGAGGGTAGGGGCAGTTCTAATCTCTGGGGGGAGCTGGTTCCAGAGAGTTGGGGCTGCCACAGAGAAGGCTCTTCCCCTGGGGCCCGCCAAACGACATTGTTTAGCCGCATGACAAATTGGGATGGTTTTAAAGGGCCGGACTAATATCATTAACTCAGTTCTACCCAATACTGTAAAGACCCACTCTAGAGACCCCTAATTGTTTGCTTTACGGCAACATGGTGCACCACAGTCACTGCGCTGGAGTGTTTGCGTGGTTTCTGTGCTCGGCCGTTCTCGGTAGGAAGTCGGGGTCTGCTCCAATGCGAGGATATCTCCTATATCTCCTATACCTTTTTTCTATTCCTATATCTCCTTCTTCTATTCTTTCATTGATATGTTCTATTCCTATAACTTCTATTTTTTCTTAGATATATTTTACTATGAGTATCTCCTCTATAACCTTCATTATGTATTTTACTGTGTGTATACCCACTAAAACCCTCATTGTGTATTGGACAAAATCAATCAATAAATAAATAAAATAAAAATAAATAAGGCGCTCACCGCATCTGTCGGGACTCCTCTGGTTCCTGCTTTCCTTATGATTCATCAGGAAAGCAGGAACTGGAGGAGTCCCGGCAGACGCGGTGAGCTCTTTCATCCTTGCATTGGAGCGGACCCTGACCTCCATGGACTGGTCACAGATAGCGGGCGGGCCAGTCACAGACAGTGGGCTGGCCGGATGGGACCCGCGGGCCGCCCCTTGCCCAGGTCTGCTCTATATAGAGATGCTATACTATGGGTCTCCATGTTGACAGAAGGTCCTTGAGTCAACTCTATTAAGTGACTTCATCACAGTGTACAATAAATCCCCTTGTCTATCCATAGCATGTTAAATATTTTGGGCAGCTTCCACTGAGCCTGAGAGGTAAAGCCCTTCATGGCATTGGACCAGAATACCTTCGGGACCGCCTTCTGCCTCACGAATCCCAGTGACCAGTTAGGTCCCACAGAGTTGGCCTTCTCCAGGTCCTGTCGACTAAACAATGCCGTTTGGCGGGACCCAGGGGAAGAGCCTTCTCTGTGGTGGCCCTGGCCCTCTGGAACCAACTCCCCCCTGATATCAGAGTTGCCCCCATCCTCCTTGCCTTTCGTAAGCTCCTTAAAACCCACCTCTGTCGTCAGGCATGGGGGAATTGAGATATTCCCTTCCCCCTAGACTTATAAAAAAAAATATGCATGGTATGTCTGTATGTATGATTGGTTTCTCAAATTGGGGTTTCTTTTTAAATTAACTTAAATATTAGATTTGTTTATATTGTTTTATTACTGTTGTTAAGAGCCCCGAGTCTACGGAGAGGGGCAGCATACAAATTTGATAAATAAATAATAAATAAATGATGTAAGTTGTACTTCCAATGGAAGTTCAGATGCCATTGGCTGAGGGATAGAAGGAGCAGGTGACTCCAAAGCTGAAGGAAGGTGACGAGAGCCCAGCAAATCAGAAGACTCAATATGAGAAAATGTACATTGGGTGGAACTGAAGGAAGAGCGAGCAGAGGAGATCCATGTTAACCTCAGAAGCAGAAGCCAGATGAAAATCACCCGTAGATTTTAAATAGCCAATCATGTTTTAGACTACAGGTCTCATTTCTAGATACTTGTCAGGCTAAGGATTAAGAATTAACCAGCCAGCATCTTTGGCATACGTTAGTTCTAAGTTGTACAGGCAGCTACCCTGTAATTGTGATACTCTTTAGAAGACCATTTGTAGTAGACCTCACCAGTAAAATCTAGCCATGCGTGTATAAGAGAAAAAGGATGCTTTTTAGATCCAGTTAGCTTTTCTTCTTTGAAGACTAATCACTTCTGCCTTATGATCTTTTTTAATGCAGCACAAAAGCTTCAAAGAGGGTATTTCCCCTTGATTTTATTCACTATGGGGCAGCAAGATGCAGGAAACACTTTCTATGGGCAGCCAAGGGGAAGGACAAAAGTGGTTGCATTCTTTCAAAATTCTTTGTCATTTGATTAACAATATACTCTGAGTGGGTCTGAAGGGAAGAGGAAATGTTATTTCCATCTTATGGACAGATCTTCTGAAATGTCATCTGCTGCCAAGGAGAGGTTTGAAAGACACAGTAGTATTTTTGATGATAGGGAGAGAGAGAGAAACATGTTCTTTGTGTGTACTACATATATCTTAATTACTGGGTTTTTCTTCAAAATATGTATTATAACAATCTGGGCGTGCACGCCTTTCTGTTGAAATAATGAACAGTAATTACACATATCATTTCATTCCAACTGTCTTACTAAAAAGAAAAGAGACTGCACTGGGCTAAAAGGTTCCCCTCTTTTTCAGGTCATAGAGTCTCCAAACTCAGAAAATGTAAGACTTGTGGACTTCAGCTCCCAGAATTCCCCAGCATGTGCTGGCTGGAGAATTCTGGGAGTTGAAGTCTACAAGTCTAAAGGTTTCCAGGTTTGGAATCTCTAATTAGGAGACAGAGGATCACTGATGGGAAATTGGTTGTGTTTGAATAATTGTACTCCCTAACAGTCACTTTTAAGCTTCAAAAAAACCCAATTAACTTCTCCTAGAACAGTGGTGGTGAACCTTTTTATTCTTGGGTGCCGAAAGAGCATGTGCATGCGCTCTCATGCCTGTGTGAGTGACCACACCCATAATTCAATCCCTGGGGAGGGTGAAAACAGCTTCCCCGCCCCCCCGGAGGCCTCTGGAGGCCCAAAATGGCCTGTTTCCCAACTTCTGATAGGCCCAGTAAGCTCGTGTTTCGTCTTCCTGAGGTTCCAAAGACTTCCCTGGAGCCAGGAGAACCCTTTTGTATTGCAAAGAGCACTCTTCCCCCAAAAAACCTTGTCGGCTGTACAAGTCCCTTAATCAGTCCTTAAGTGCTTAGCTAGTAGCTGTGAAGAAACATCACAGCTCTCCTTCTTCCCACAAAGTGAAACACACACATACTTTACTCTGCTTTGGTGTCAAAGGCGTGAAAAATCCACAAACAAAGTTCAGACACAGCGAGGCACGATCCTGAAGAACTGCGATCAGATAATCTTCCACAAGGGCCAAACTAGCACGCTGCTATTTATAGCAGCAGCTCTAATTACTGGAGCCCCCCCCCCAAACACAGGTGGCCTCTCTTATCTCCTGTAATATTTCCTCAATTGGTCTCTTCGATGCATAAGTCTGCCCCTGCGTGGGTCTAACACTTCATCATCCGAATCGACCGAAGATAATGGTGATTGGCTTCCTGGGCTGTATGCCAAGCCCCCCTCTTCCAAGTCACCCCCACCTTCTTCTTCGTCCGAGGAAACTGCACTCCCTGACTCTGCCGGCAACAAAACAGGCCTATGACATGTTGACGTTTCCCCTGCCTCCACCTCCACATTCCCTGGGGCAGGAGCTGGGCCAGAGCCAACCACAACAGTTTTCTATTCATGTCAAATGCTTTGTATTATTAGTTCACATTGTTATTTATTTAAACAATTAAACGTATACCTCTAATAGTTCCTGGGAATTGTACAATAGAGTCTTGGCAACATCCTGTAGCAATCCTTAAAAAATAAGACAGTCAAGATATCAGATGGGAGAGCGTCCCTTGTGATACCTTTTTAATTTTCCATATCTCTCTTTTATGCTCTTCCATAATGCTGCTTTTCAGCGTTCACGAAAGCAGATTAAACTCAGTCACACAGGAATGCTCCTATGGCCCTTTTTAAATTCCCAAAGGCAAATCATCACAATTCTTCGTTTCATCTTCATCCAACCTGAGAGCAATTGGGCTCCTTTGTACTTTTTTGTTTTGAAGGCTACACTTCTCTTTTTTTGTTCTTGCTTCCCTGGGATCCAGCCCAGGTAATCAAGCTGCTGCCTTGCTCCAGCTTCTACACCCAGCATCTAAAACCATTACTCAAAATGCTTTCCTGGCACCAGTCCTGTTCTACACTGATGCCTTGCCCAAATTTTCAGGTGTAAACTTGTTTCCATCCTTTTGATTGACCTGGTTATTCAGAGAGGTCCCTATGGCTCTGTGCAACCCATGGAATAAAAAGTTACCACTGATAAAAATGCATATTGAAATAAAAGTCTAGCTACCACCAGGTGTTCCTGTTCCTCGATTAATTGCTGTCCTAAGTCCAAAGATTGTGACCAGACTCATGATTTAGGTCATTGCAGAAGCCATAGAGAATGTATTGAGGTATAAATTTAAGATCCAACTGCACCTGGACCTCAAAAAAAATTGTAGAGGAGCCAGAGGAGGTTCAGAGGAGGGCAACTAAGAGGATCAAAGGGCTAGAATAGCTTTCCTATGAAAAAAGATTCCTATGAAAAAAGATTTTGTAATTTATTTATTTTGTCAAATAATTATAGGGTGGTAATTTGTACAAATAAAACATTAGATAAGTAATGATAAAAAGTAACAAAAGAAGACAATAGGACAGGGACGGTAGGCACAGTGGTGCGCTTATGCACGCCCCTTACAGACCTCTTAGAAAGGGGGAGAGGTCGATTGTAAATAGTCTAAGGTTAAAGGTTTTTGGGTTAGGAGTAGAAACCACAGAATCAGGAAGTGCATTCCAGGCGTTGATTACTCTGTTGCTGAAGTCGTATTTTTTGCAGTCCAATTTGGAGCGGTTGACATTTAGTTAAAATCGATTTCGTGCTCGTGTGTTGTTGCGGTTGAAGGTGAAGTAGTCACTAACAGGTAGGACATTTTGGTATATGATTTTATGAACTATAATTAAGTCGGAAGGGAGACAACGGAGTTGTAAGTTGTCTAAATCAAGAATTTCAAGTCTGCTCTGGTTAGCAGATTAATGTTATCAGAGAAGAAGCTGCGAAGGATTAGGTTAACAACTGTTAAAGACTTTATGGCAATGTGGTTGCAGTGGGCTCTAGGACTTAGGTCATTGGATATGAGTTCTCCAAGGTCTTTGACAGATTGAGGGTTATCAATAAGTTCATTCCTCCAAGTTTATATTTAGTATTCTGATTCTTTTTACCAATGTGTAAGACAGAGCATTTAGTGGTAGAGATTTGAAGTTGCCAGGTTTTAGACCATTCTGCTACGTGGTCACGGTCTTTTTGAAGGGTAGCAGCATTGTCAGTGGTATTAAATAGTTTGACATCATCTACAATGTAAGTTGCCATGTTTTTACTCTAAAAAGGAGGGGTAATGAATGGAGATAAGATTGAATTGTTTGCATGGCATAAATCTTATGTTCAGGCACAACTACTGGACCAATATACAGTGGTACCTCAAGATACGAACCCCTCATCTTACGAACAACGCGTGATACGAACCCGGGGTTCAGAAAAAAATTGCCTCTTCTTACGAACTTTTTTCGTGTTACGAACGCCAAACCCGAACTTCCGGGTTTGGCGTTCGGAGGCTCCTGGGAAGCCGCCCGGCTGTTTTAAAAGGTGACAGCCGGGCGGCAGCGGTTTTTTGCGGGTTTTTTGTTGTTGCACGGATTAATTGACTTTACATTGTTTCCTATGGGAAACAATGTTTCATCTTACGAACCTTTCGTCTTACGAACCTCCCCCTGGAACCAATTAAGTTCGTATCTTGAGGTACCACTGTATTTGTTTTACACTTTCAGTTTATATATCTTAGTGGAGAAGCTAATTGTGTTGATAAACATAATAAAAACATGAATATTTTTCTCCCTCTGCTGAGAACATAAACAATGAACCTGAAGAGGTACAAATCCTGGAGTTTAAAAATAAACATCCGCTTCCTTTTCTTTTGCAAAATAATGCAAAAGGAAGAGATTTCAAACTATCTGGCCACATTCGAGGTGAGATGGTTCTCTCCGCTCTCATATGTTCCATTTGTAGCAATGAATGTAATGTACAGTGATCCCTCGATTTGCGCGTTCTCGATTAGCGCGAAACGCTGCAACGCGGTTTTTCAAAAAATATTAATTAAAAAAATAAAATATTAAAAAATAAAAAATAAGTCCACGCTAGTTCTCTCTCTCTTTCTCTCCCTGTTGCCGGCGTGGTATATGAGAGAGAAAGAGAGAGGCAGAGGTCGGGCGCATTACCGGGAGGTGGAGGCGGCGTGGGGACGCTGGGTGCCGGGGACTCCGAGGAGGGGGTGGACGTCTGTTCCCTGAATGGAGACCGCCGGCCGCTCAATCGGGCCGGCAGGGAACAGAATGGAGCCTTCCGCGGCGGGGCTGGTAAGGGGGGGAGCCGAGGGGGGAGCCGAGCCCAGCCCCGTGGCATTCGCTTTCCTCCCGCCGGCAGCCGACTGATCGTGGGCTCCTTCGCAACCTCGGAGAGCTTCCTGGTTTTCGTGAGCTTTCATGCCCTGGAAGCTCTCCGAGGTTGCGAAGGAGCCCACGATCAGTCTCGGCTGCGGGTGGGAGGAAGGCGAATCCCCCGTGGGCTCCGTTACATCTTCCGCTGCCAGCCAGGCCATGCTGGCGGCAGCGGAACAATCGCTGGCTGTCAACTTTTCTTTTTAAAACTGGGCAGGAGCTGACTTGCCTCCCCAGTGCTAAAAAGAAAAGTTGACAGCCAGCGCTGCGACTGACGGAATGCTGAGCCTCCCGTTCTCCCCCACCTCGCCCCTTCCGGTTTCGGCGTTCGGAGTCTGGCGCTGGGGCCATGCGGGGCCGCTCATCCAGGGGGGCGTGGACTGGCAAGCGGCAAGCGGCAAGTGATCTGGCGGGAAGACCAAGGGAAGGTTCCTTCAGCCGCCCAACACCTGATCCGCTCCGCAGCGCGGCAGCAGCGAGGAGCCGAAGATGGGGTTTCCCCTTTGCCTTTACCCCATCTTCGGCTCCTCGCTGCTTCCGCGCTGCGGAGCAGATCAGCTGTTGGGCGGCTGAAGGAATCTTCCCTTGGTCTTCCCCGCCGCCCACACGCAAACTCCACCATCTGCGCATGTGCGGCCATGAAAAAAATGGCGCACATGCGCAGATGGTGGTTTTTACTTCCGCATCCAGTATAACGCGGAAATCGGTTAGCGCGGGAGGTCTTGGAACGTAACCCCCGCGCTAACCGAGAGATCACTGTACTGCAGTTCTCAGAGGAATATTTTTTCTGATTTAAGGCAGTGTAGTAGCAGAAGTGATGATGCTGGAATTGTGGTGCTGGAGGTGATGATTACCCATGGACTGCAAACACACACACACACACACACACACACACAGAAGTCCTAGACCAAGCCTCATCAAAAATATCACTCAAAGCATGTGCACCAAGACAAATTCCAATAAAATTCTATTCTATTCTATTCTATTCTATTCTATTCTATTCTAAGCCATGGTCTTCAAACACTACCCCTCAAATAAGCTCCAGTTAATATATTAGCCAGATAGATGCATTTAGTACTGTATTTTCCCGAAAACAATAATAAGCCCTAATGAGTCTTTTGGAGCAAAAAATAATACAAGACCCGGTCTTATTTTCAGGGAAACATGGGTACTATCTTCAGAACTGAAGTATCTCATCACAATTTATGGAATGGTATACTGAGTTTTTGAAAATGTTTCCTACATGTGTACATGGGAATTCTACATAGGATAGAAACTATCATGGGAATTACATTTATTTTAAGAATGTTTTCCTTGCTCCAAAGTGCTACCAAAGTTATATATAGATCACTAGAGTAGATATCAGGGTGAAATGTTCCTGGTTGGCTCATGCCTGTCAGTCATTGGAGAGCCGGTTGCAAGGCTCCATCCACCTACCCAGATGCCACCAATTAGGTTCTTTTACCCTCTGCACATGCACAGAATGATTTGTGCATGCACAGAGGGTAAAAGTACCCAAATGGCAGCACCTGAGGTGGAGCCTCAGGCTGCCTTTGCAACCGGCTCTCTGATGACTGACAGACATCATCATCATTATCATCATCATCATTATTATTATTATTATTTAATTTATTTATTCCCGAAGGACTCAGGGCAGCTTACAAAATAATATGATACAATACAAAAAGATAAAAGCAATAAAAAGAAATAGATTATAGTCTCTAAAACTAACCCCGTGATAAAACCCATTTGTATAAAAAACAGTCAAACCTTATGCATACACACCATTCATAAAATTTGGTCATGAAAGATACACAATTCATGGCCCCCAGGCCTGCCGGCAAAGCCAGGTCTTCATAGCCTTGGGAAGGCCAGTAGGGTGGGAGCAGTACGCACATTGGGGGGTAGTTGGTTCCATAGAGCTGGTGCAGCCACAGAGAAGGCCCTCCCCGTGGTCCCGCCAACCTGCATTGTTTAGTCCAGTGATTTTCAACCTTTTTTGAGCCGCGGCACATTTTTTACATTTACAAAACCATGGGGCACATTGAGTGGGGGTGGGGGGCTAAAAAAAGTTTGGACAAAAAAATCTCTCTCTCTCTTTTCCTCCCTTTTGCTCTGTTTCTCTCTCCCTCCCTCCCTCTTTCTCTTTTTTCTCTCTCTCTCCATCCCTCTTTCTTTCTCTCTTTCTTCCTTCCTCTTTTTTGCTCTTTCTCTCTCCCTCCCTACCTCCCTCTATGACTTTCTCTCTCCCACCTTCCCTCCCTCTTTCTCTCTCTCTCTCTTTCTTTCTTTCTCTCTCTTTCTCTCTCCCTTGCTTTCTTTCTCTCTTGTTCTCTTTCTCTCTCTTGCTTTCTCTCTCTCTTGCTTTCTCTCTCTCTCTCTTGCTTTCTCTCTCTCTCTTGTATTCTTTCTCTCTCTCTTTCTTGCTTTCTCTCTCTCTTGCTCTTTCTCTCTCTCTTGCTTTCTCTCTCTCTCTTGCTTTCTCTCTCTCTCTCTCTTGCTTTCTTTCTCTCCCTGAGCTTCGCGGCACACCTGACCATGTCTCACGGCACACTAGTGTGCCGCGGCACACTGGTTGAAAAACACTGGTTTAGTCGATGGGACCCGAGCGAACCGGGAACATTTCATCCCTGGCAGATATATGAATATAATTTTATCTGTTACCATACCATATTAATATGGCACTTATTAGAAACAGTAGGATTATACTGCCACACTCTCTATCTCAGTTCTTCCCAGTTTCTTTGCTATTCTGCAAGATGAAAATAAATAGTGGAGAAATATTGAAAAAGAACATTATCTATACTGTCTGCATGATCAAAACAGTTATATTTCAGAAAGACGTCCTTTAGATTTATTTCTCAAAAACTCTATTTTTGGATTTTATTTAGATCCTTTACCATAGAACTATTTTAACAGTGCATAATCTTTCATATTGTGAAAAACATGGAAAAAATGAATGATCTTTCTTGAGTAAATTTGCATAAAATATTTGACTGTACGTATTTCTTAATTTAAATATGCATTTTAGTAATGTTTTATTGTTGAATCTTCCTTTGTAAAGTAAAGTTATAAACATAAACAATTAGATTTTTTAAAAAAATCCTTATGAATCTCTTTCAGATTTGCCCCTTCCCAGGTTTGTCCTTTATTTTGTCCCAGAAAATATGGTCATCGTAGTTGTCAATGTTCTATATGAATGTTAGCAGTTTAATATAGAATATCTATATATTCTATGCTACAACGTTCTACCTGTCAATGACTACTTCAGCTTCAACTGCAACAACACAAGACCCCGCAACAGATTCAAACTTAATATTAACCGCTCCAAACTTGACTGTAAAAAATATGACTTCAGCAACCGAGTTGTCGAAGCGTGGAACTCATTACCTGACTCATTAGTGTCAACCCCAACCCCCAACATTTTTCCCTTAGACTATCCACGATTGACCTCTCCAGGTTCCTTAGAGGTCAGTAAGGGGCGTGCATAAGTGCACCAGTGTGCCTTCTGTCCCCTGTCCAATTGTCTCTCCTTATCTCATTTATCTTTTCTTCCTTTCAAATATGTTCACCTATAGTTTTATATATTTTCTTCTATTCTTTTCTTTATTTATATTACTACATATCTATTATCTTCAATGTGTATTATGTATTGGACTAACTAACTAACTAACAAAATAAATAGATAAATACATGTCGTCTTTATAGCACCTTCAGATACGGAGACTGCAAAGTTACAAGAATGATTCAAAAGAGTAATTCAATGGCAATAGCAAAAGAAAGAAAGAGAGCTAAGAAAACCTCTTAGAAATTGGAGAGTACTTGAACAAGGGAACAAGGACACTTTCTTATCAAGAAAAACAAGAAAGCTGATTGTAACAGGTAGTACCGTGGGAAGGGGCAAGCATGAAGGTAGCACAACTGGTGGCAATATGAGGTCACTTCACTTTTGAAGATATCGATCATTGGCCTTTTAATCATGGCATCCATCAAATGCATGCCTATCTGAACCAATGGGGTCTTGCTCCTTTCCATTTTCTGCAATGTTTAAAAAACAACCTCTGAAAGGATGTCACTTATACCCATGTCTAAGTGCACATTGGATCAATGTAGCTTTTCCCCCAACCTGTTTTACATTTCAGGAAATTAAAAAGCTGTTATCAACTTTTCTTGCAGATATCATCTTTGTTTTCACAACAAATAGACTGGGAACTGGCCGATTGCCAAAGCACATAGAAGCTCAACAGCCTAAGTTTTACAAATATGCTGAATTTCAGGATTTGATGTGGTTTTAAAGGGGATAGGTCCAAAACAGTTGATGGGTGTCCAGGTTCATAACTCATGTTCTATTTTTTTTTTATTTGGGCATTCAGACTCTTTTAAAAAGACTGGAGAATTTGTGATATCCAAATAAAGTTGTCAATTAATGTGTTACAGAATATGAAAACTCCTGGTCCAATCTTGTATATCATCTTCAGTGCAAGTAGAAGCACACATTAAGCTTTCAAAGAAAAAATAGTAGCTATTGTACACGGCAATAGCGGCACTTTGGCTCTGGGCCATGATACAGTCGTGAGTTTGTGTGTCTTGCAGCCTCTTTTCATAAGGGCAAGAGCCATGAATACCTTTGGGCTTCATGGTGGCAATTTTCCAACATTAAATAAACCGAACAACATGGACCCCTGTTCCCCCTGCACAGTGTTTCAGCAAGTAACATGGAGAGTGATTTCCTCCCCCCCCCCCCCCCAGTGAAGTATCCATGTTATGTATCTAGCTCCCTGCTCTGTTAGGAAACATCTAGGCTTGCCAATGCTTTCTTTTTCTGTACTTATCGTGTTGAATGAAGCCTCTTTAAAATGTTTCTGATAAAGAACTGAGAAGCAGTTTGGGTATTTTTCTGCAAACAAGCATTCTCCCACGATCAGTGGCTTCAACAAAAGGACCTGTACTTCAGATGGGTTAAACGCCAGAAGTTAATTTGTCACTTTGCAGACTTTTCCTATTAGCCTAAAAAGCTGGCTTCCAATCCAATATTTCTCATTCTTGAAGTTTCTACCTCCACCCTGGATGAGTTTTTACTGCTTGCTCAGCTGCATTTGCCTCTGGTAAAATTATCAATCTCAGCAGCCCACTTAGCAGCACAATTTAAAGAAATATTTGTGTTTTTAAATATTAATTTTCTTCCTTTGGGCTCTTTCTTCAACTTTTCCTGGTTTCTGCCTTTGTATATCTTTCTTAGAGCATAGAGAGTATGAGGATTTATTTATTTATTTATTTTATTTATTCAATTTTTATGCCGCCCTTCTCCTTAGACTCAGGGCGGCTTACAACATGTTAGCAATAGCACTTTTGTAACAGAGCCAGCCTATTGCCCCCACAATCCGGGTCCTCATTTTACCCACCTCAGAAGGATGGAAGGCTGAGTCAACCTTGAGCCGGTGATGAGATTTGAACCGCTGACTTTCAGATCTACAGTCAGCTTCAGTGGCGTGCAGTACAGCACACTACCTGCTGTGCCACCCCGGATGCTTCCCTTTTGATTCATATTCCTTCCTCCAACTATGATTTAGTTCATTCGATATAATATTTGAACCATAAAAAGGTAAAGGTAAAGATTCCCCTTGCATATATGTACTGTACTAGTTGTTCTGAACTCTAGGAAGTGGTGTTCATCTCTGTTTCTAAGTCGAAGAACCAGCACTCTCCGAAGATGCCTCCATGGTCATTGGGCAACATGACTAAACACCAAAGGCACACGGAATGCTGTTACCTTCCCACCAAAGGTGGTCCCTATTTTTCTACTCGCATTTTTACATGCTTTCGAACTGCTAGATTGACAAAGGCTGGGACAAGTAACGGGAGCTTACTCCATTAAGTGATGCTAGGGATTCAAACCCCCGAAATGCCGCCTTTTTTAATGACAAGCTCAGCATCTTAGCTGCTGAGGCACTGTGTTTTATAATTATAAGCTCACTTTTGGGTCTGTTACTTTGAGTGACAGAGAGAAAGTTAGCCAAGGATAAGCATATCATTGTGGACAAAGCCTATAGGTGACAAAGGAAAATAACCTATTTTCTTAATTGGAGACCAGATCAGGCCAGATCTGAATTACAAAAACCCAGAGTATAATAAGTAGGCAGCAGAGAGATACAAAAAAGTAACTCCGGGACTGCCTTCTGCCGCACGAATCCCAGCGACCGATTAGGTCCCACAGAGTTGGCCTTCTCCAGGTCCCGTCGACTAAACAATGTCATTTGGCAGGTCCCAGGGGAAGAGCCTTCTCTGTGGCGGCCCTGACCCTCTGGAACCAGCTCCCCCCTGAGATTAGAACTGCTCCCACCCTCCTTGCCTTTCATAAACTCCTTAAAAACCACCTCTGCCGTCAGGCATGGGGGAACTGAGATAACTTCCCCAGGCCTATATTGTTTATGTATGGTATGTTGTGTGCATGTTTTTTAAATTATGGGTTTTTAGTTTTAATTATTAGATTTGTATTATATATTGTTTTCTATTACTGTTGTGAGCCGCCCCGAGTCTATGGAGAGGGGCGGCATACAAATTTAATAAATAAATAAATAAATAATAAATAAATAACTCAAAAAGTAACTCCAGTCTAAGTAGTTATAGATGATTTAGAAATGGGTGTTTCCAGACATCTTACTTCCTATGCTACCGTCCTTCCTCCATCTTTTTCCTATTCAGCATACAGTGGGTATCAGAGGCATTTCAACTCAGCAAGCAGCAAATAGTTTTGTAGAGGATGGAAGAATCTTGAAATTGGCAGAGAAGGGAATCTAAAAACACCAACAGGTTCATCCATGAAATTGCTAAAAAGCTGATAAAGAGCTTGCTAAATTCCAGACTCGCACAAACAGGCACCCGTAAAATATTAACCTTAATTACTATCTTAAATCACAGAACATTCTTTGACCCTTTACTCAACTAGGCTACCAGAAGTATTTATTTATTGCAGGCAGACTATCTAGGTTCTTAAGGGTTCAAATCTTAGTAAGGTGAACAACAGAAGCAGAGCTCCTGAATCTTAAACAGCTGTGCAAAATTTCATATTTGAATAGGTGTAAATATTTCTACAGGGTTAGGAAAAAAGTGCACCTGCTGAAGTGCCAATTTTCACAAAAAACAGAATTGTTGGGACCCATCATCCATTGAGACAGAAATATTGGCTGTGCCCCACTGTTCTTCTAATTTGTGAAACTGGATGGAAATGCATGCAATTGGTCCCATATTCAGCTTGGTGATTTACATAATGGCTTCAATCCAAGTTCTACCTACTGAGAGTTGCTACAGTATTAGCATTGGAAGGTACTGTAACACAGAGTAATCTTCCATGCAACTGGGGTGCCTTGTCGTAACAGACTGCCTGACTATAATAGAAGAGCTTCAGATCTAAACTTTTAAGGAAGTGATAACAATGGAACCATAAGAACTATGGAAAAATCAATAAAATTCACAGCAACCTACAGTTAGAGGCTAAAGTAGCACTAAATGTCCTATGTATGTTCCTTAGCCATATCAATGATTGCCAGGGTGGACAATTTATCCATTAAATGTTAGAAATACCACAGCAAAAAAGGAACATTTTATCATATGTGATGGTAACGTAAAAAAAGACTCCAAAGTACTGGAAATAAATACATAGAAGAGCCATAAAATTCTAAAAATAAAATCTGAATTAAAACCACTAATATTTTCACTAGGTATGATTCCAGAGAACATAAATAAAAAGTACCGCAAGTTATTAATTTATATACTGCGGGTGACAAGAATCAATCTAGCACAACATGGGGAAAGAGAAACTTTGCCAACAATACAAAAGTAGAGGGCTAAAACTGGAGAATATATGACAATAGATCAATTAATTGCATAAAGTCACAAAAGAAATCTGCCAAATTCAAATAAGAATTTTCCCTTAGCTATGTTACACAGCAAGGCAAACTATGATATTTAAAATACAGTATAGGTTCGGAGGGAAAAGAAGAATTTGTTTTAAAAAAATAATTAAAACGCTCCAAATAGAAACAAAGAATATTGCAGATGTCCAAATCATAGCAGAGAAATATTTTAATTGCAATGGGTGATGGGGGACGGGGAGAAGATAAGGCTACTATAATGTTTTTTCCTATGTACTTTCCTCTTTTGTTTGTTTTGATTTAAAAGTAAAACCTTTTATATATTTTCACATTTTTACTTCAACATTTGCTCTGGTATAAAGTTTATTTTAGGTGCATATGTATGCACCTTCCTAGCTTTTGTTGCTTGTTTTACCTAAAAATGGAAGAGCTTCCAAAGAGCTTACATTGACAAATGTATCTTTTTCTTTTATGTACGCTGGGAGCATATGCACCAAGACAAATTCCTTGTGTATCCAATCACACTTGGCCAATAAAATTCTATTCTATTCTCTATTCTAACGATAGGCAACTTCTGCTCAGATTCTCCCGATGCATGAAGATTGGCAGGGGGGAAGGAGCAGAGAATGGTGGTGAAATCAGATTAGCAGCCTGGATATTTGATTTCATAATGAACAACCAGGTCTTCCATCAAGTAGTCACACAGTGGGCTATGGCTCTGAGCGGAAAGAAAAAAAGCCTTCAGAAATGCAGCAGAAAGTACCAATGGACACCAGAGGTGGGTTTCTCTTACCTTCCCTACTGGTTCAGAAGTGTGAACATTGCATCGGAAATGCTCATGAGTGTACGCACAATACATCCAGGTACTGACCGTCTGGGCATGCACAGAAGCCTTTACATGTGCAGTGATTAAATCAATTGGCATTACATAAAAGCAAGCATCTCTTCAATGGGGATTTTACACTCTGACAATGTCAGCAGGGGCTTAATTTTAAACGTTCTGGAGATCGTGATTGAAATAACGCGCTTCAGACGCTAGAAAAGTAGCTGCTTTATTCGCTGTGGTTTAGTAATAACATTGTCTCCAAGCTGCTACTAAGTATTCAGGCCTGAACTGCGAGCAGCGTTTGGGTTCCTATATTTATACTCTTTTTTTCCCGCCCAAGGCTGGGTTGACAGTTAAACAATTCTCCCGCTCAAATGGATCAACCAATCAACTTTAAATATTCAAATTCAAACTATTTGCATTCAACTATTTACATATTCAACACTGATGTCTATCATTTCGTTGTCTATAACTACCTTTGAAGAGTGTTCAGGAACTTCAAATCATGGAAAATGCAGCTGTGTGAGCAGTCATGGCCCTTCCTAGATATGCCCATGTTTCTCCAACACTTCGCGGACTCCATTGGTTGCCGATTGGTTTCTAGACACAATTCAAAGTGTTGGTAATGACCTATAAAGCCCTACATGGCATCGAGCCAGATTACTTGCAGGACCGCCTTCTGCCGCATGAGTCCCAGTGACCGGTTAAGTCCCACAGAGTTGATCTTCTCCAGGTCCCATCAATCAGACAATGTCACTTGGCGGGGCCAAGGGGAAGGGCCTTCTCTGTGGGGGGCCCCGGCCCTCTGGAATCAGCTCACCCCAGAAATTTGCATTGCCACCACCTTCCTTGCCTTCTGCAAGATTCTTAAGACTCACTTATGTCACCAGGCTTGGGCAATTAGATCTTGGCCCCCTGGCCGATGAATGTTATGTATGGCTGAGTCTGAATGTGTATGATTGATTTTTTAAAACATTGGGGATTTTAGGTTAGTTATTTAGTTTAATTAATTGGATTCACCATTATATTTTAATGTTTTTATTAGATGTTGTAAGCCGCCCCAAGTCTTCGGAGATGGGTGGCAAACAAACAAACAAACAAACAAACAAACAAACAAACAAACAAACAAAGTACAGTAAATTATACTCGGAACTTGCATTTTAAGACAATTTGAATAGATGCCATTGAGCAGGCACAGAGGGTTCATTGCTAGCTGCTTTCAAGCAACAGTGACCGGGGAACTGGTTCAGGGGCGTGGCAAACTGCCCACAACTACCGATTCAGCGAATGGGGCCAAAATTTCCGCCACCAGCTCGCACCAACTAGTCTAAACCAGTAGCAACCCACCCCTGGAGGAACACCCTAACTTATCTTTACTTAGATTCTCTGATTTCTCTCTAAACTTTTGCATGGCATATAAGAGGATGCAGAAGTATTTTAGAACCCAAGAAACAGGGAAGTCCAATTTCAAGCACCTGAGTGGCTCTTTTCTATTTCTAAAAGTCCCCGAGAAACCCTGCCTAAACAGGGTGTAAATCTCCACTTTCTGATAATGATTTCCTGATTTAAAATGCAAGTGCTTTGTAGTGGACGAAGTCTCTTTAACCCTCTAAGAACTAGGAACTTAGGTCAGAGGAAATGATCCCGGCTTTGGTTCTCAAAGGGGGTGAATTCTCAGCGTGAGGAGGACGAAAAGCTTCTAAGGACGTTTATTGAAAGCCATGACTAAGCTGAAGTGTTATCCAACCTCTCCTTGAGTCAGCACTTAACAATGCCTTCCTTAAATGTGCTGTCCCCAAAGCCAATTCTTACCCTACCTCTTTTGGGCCTGATCTGAGGCATCGCTGAAAGGTGCCTTGATATGAATAGCTAGTTTCTCCAGTGTGGGGTAACCGAAACTGCTTAGTCTCTCTCCAAGGGTAGAGGAAGAGAAGAAGAGAAAAGAGAAGTAGGTGAAAGTGGCAAATAAACAAAAGCAAATCCCTCTTCCTCCTGGAGGTCTGCCTTGCCTTATTGGAAACCTGGAGACAAATTGATATTGGCGACTAAGATCTGTGATAATGGACATTTTAAAAATAAACCCTTTGGGAAACAAAATGCTAACAAAACACAGAGCAAAGGCTGGGGAAGAAAGATTGAGGTTGAGGTTGGCTGGTGACCGGAAAGGAGGGTGCATCATTGGCTATGCCTCCAAACATCCAAAGAAATTTCACCAGAAGAGCCCTTCACTTCTCCACTCGAAACAGAATATCCTACGAAAATAGACTAACAATCTTGGGTCTTGAAAGCTTAGAACTATGGCACCTAAAACACGATTTAAGTATTGCCCACAAGATCATATGCTGCAACGTCCTACCGGTCAATGGCTACTTCAGCTTCAACCGCAACAACACAAGAGCACGCAACAGATTCAAACTGAATACTAACCGCTCCAAACTTGACTGTAAAAAATATGACTTTAACAATCGAGTTGTCGAAGCGTGGAACGCATTACCGGACTCAGTAGTGTCAACCCCTAACCCCCAACATTTCTCCCTTAGACTATCCACGATTGACCTCTCCAGGTTCCTAAGAGGTCAGTAAGGGGCGTACATAAGTGCACTAGTGTGCCTTTGTCCCCTGTCCAATTGTCTTTCCTTTATCTCATATATCATATATATTTTCTTCCTTTCATATATCTTCTCTATTTTTACATATTATCTTTATATATATTACTTCATGTCTATTCTCTTCCATATGTATTGTGTTTTGGACAAATGAATAAATGAATGAATGAATGAATGAATGAATGAATGAATGAATGAATGAATAAATAAATAAATAAATAAATAACCAACCAACCAACCAACCACTGTCTTCGGTAGAGGCCGAATCTCACTCCAATGTGCGCCAGGAACAGGGAACCCTTCAGTGGTGAGGACAGACTAGAACAGTGATGGCGAACTTATGGCACAGGTGCCGGAGGTGGCACGCGAAGCCATATCTGCTGGCACGCAAGCCATTGCTCTAGCGAGGCTCCAAGTGCATGTGTGCTGGCCAGCTGATTTTTGGCTCACACAGAGGTTCTGGGAGGGCGTTTGTGGCTTCCAGAGAGCCTCCAGGGGGTGGGGGAGGGTGTATTCTTTCCCCCTAGGCTTCCACAATTTATGTATGGTACGTTTGTATGTATGAGTGGTTTTAAAATAAGGGTTTTTAGCTTCTTCAGTATTGGATTGTCGCACGTTGTTTTTATTACTGTTGTTAGCCGCCCCGAGTCTACGGAGAGGGGCGGCATACAAATCCAATAAAATGAAAATGAATGAAATGAAATGAAATTTTATCCTTCACCAGCTCCAGGGAAGCATTCAGAGCCTGGGGAGGGCGAAACATGAGCCTACTGGACCCACCAGAAATTGGGAAACAGGCAATTTCTATCCTCCAAAGGGCCCCTGGGGGATGGGGAAGCTGTTTTCGCCCTCTCCAGGCATTGAATTATGAATGTGGGCACTCGTGCATGCACGATAGCGTGCGCCCATGCTCTTTTGTCACCCGAGGAAAAAAAGGTTCGCCATCACTGGACTAGTAGTTGCACAAGTTGGGGTGAAATGCTTCCTCAATGTTCTTAAAAAGCTGATCTTGTTCCATTTTAAAACAATGTTTTTCTGAACAATGTATCCGCTGCTGTTCCATCATAATTCTACTCTCTGTAAATTGATTTATTTCCTGCAAGAATTCAGATGAGGGACATAAATTAGATGATTTTGAGATGGAAGTTTGCAAGTGATGTAGTGATTCTAGGTATAATGAGGAGACGGCATGGAATGCTATCAATTGCGGTTCTCTAACTATCTACTCAATTATCCATAAGTCTAGGCCTCCCTTTCTCATCGTTGAGAGGAGTAGCCATCTAAAATCTGGGGAATATTGTCTATCTGTCTGTCCGTCTGTCTGTCTGTCTCTCTCTCTCTCTTTAAATATGTGGATCCTTCTCCACTTCCTCCTGTTCCAACTGAAGAAGCCAATTAAAAATATATAATTATCCTATATTTTTAGACAAAAATGATAGACACTAGTAGACACTACCATTGTCCAAATATTGCCTGAAGAGAAGCATACCTACTAGACACTCAGTGATGGGCTCGTACGGGTACGGTCAGGTACGCAGTACCGGTAGCAAAATTTGGAGCTCCACCCCAGAGCACCCAATTTGTACTGAAAGATGTTGAAACAAAATGCATAAGCCACGCCCACAGTGTGGTAGTAAAAATTTTGGCAGCCCATCACTGTAGACACTGCTTAAAAATAATAGACACTAGTGGACACTACCATCGTCCAAATCTTGCTGGAAGAGAAGCCTGCCTTTCAGAGCCCCACCTCTGAGGACAGCTGCGCTTGCAAAACCAAATGCAGTCTAAGTCAGTAACAAATCAATCTTGTAAATCGTGGAGGATGGTGATGAAATATTTTCGAAACAGATTGGCACAGCAAAGGCTTCCTTTTGTTTCAGGCTTATCTTATTTTCCTGTACATGGAATTTATTTTGCAAGAAATGTGTGTTTTAATATTTGCCTTTTTCTTTCATCTGTTGGCATAGTTAAACATGCTTCAACTAATCTCGACTGAAGGCTTGGTGACATGCTCCATTGATTGATCTGATATTACAGAACTGGCAACTTCTGTCCAAATCTTCATTATCTTATTTCCCCTTAACCAGTATCTGTAATGTCCAAAGGTACTGAATATTTGACATCTTATATTCTTCCTTTTAATGATAAGAATTCTGCAAAAGATAAACCCATCCTGCCTACTGAAGGCCTCCAAACGGTTGGATCCAACTCTCAAAATTCTCAGATATTCAGCGGAAAGTTAAGCAGGTTCAGTGTTATGCTTGTATGGTCCCTAATAAAACTTTAAATGACTACATTTACATTAAATGACCACATTCAGAATGAAATGAAAGTGTCAAAAATCTTAAGGTAAAATAAGGGAATTATATGAAGTGTACAATTAATTTCATTTCATTGGATTTGTATGCCGCCCCTCTCCGTAGACTCGGGGTGGCTAACAACAGTGGTAAAAACAACATGCGACAATCCAATACTAAAGTAGCTAAAAACCCTTATTTTAAAACCAATCATACATACAAACGTACCATACATAAATTGTAGAAACCTAGGGGGAAAGAATATCTTAATTCCCCCATGCCTGACGACAGAGGTGGGTTTTAAGAATTAGTGAATGCATATTTCTTGCAATAGACTAAAGTAAATTTGGGATAAACATAAATATAAGTTGCTATTTCAAATATGGAAAGGCCTTCAAGTACACTGCAACACAAAAAATGTGATATTCAGATCTATGGGATCTGTATCTAGCTAAAGGTGATGATTATGTTCGTCCATCGCTTTCAAAGAGGACCTTGACATCTTGGAGGGAATGCTAAGACTTGTGCAGGAATTGGTATACAGTATATGACTCAGCTTAAATGTGAAGGCTTGATGAAAGCATCCTGGAGTTTCTTTAGGTCCATATAAAACCCATGGAAGATGCTGCAGCAAATATCAGAATGGTTATGAGGACAGCCTTACCAAATAGGATGAGGTTCAATCTCCAGAATTCACCCATACTGACTGGGAATTCAGGGAGCTGTAGTCACAAATTATCCCAAAATGGAGAAAGAGCATTATAGGCATTTTTTACTTTCAATGTATGTGAAGAAGGCATTCAATTCTAAGTAAGAGCCCTATTCTAGATTGTCATTTTTTAAAAAGTGAGTGTTGAGTATGACTAGGACAAGCTGCCTTGCTTATTTGTGCCAGCTGCAGCCTTATTTTCTTTGGGGAAATTATTAAGGGGTGGCATTCAAAATAAATATATGAAAAATGTTACATAAATCTTAATCAAGGATTTAGAAATATAGAAATAATCGTAGAAAAAGCATTCAAAAGGATATAATTATAACTCAGTCCTAAAGACACATCCATGAATCACATGAACTAATTCTGACAAAGCGTGACATCAATGAATTGTCTAGCAAACCCAGATTTATTTCATGAAGTACATATTTATAAGGAACATGACCTTATTTATACCTCTTAATATAAATGCAATGCAAGAGAGCAGGACAAGACCAAATAGGATAGAACAGACAAGACCTAATCTTGTGAAGCTTCTTCTCCAGTAACATCATATGGCATACAAAACCTTTGCCAGACCAATTCTTGAATACAGCTCATCCGCCTGGAATCCACACTGGATATCTGACACTGACACAATTGAGCAGGTCCAGAGGTATTTCACAAGAAGAGTAGTCCACTAACAATAGAATCCTTTATGCCACCAGATGTGAAATTCTGGGCTTGGACAATCTGGAATTGAGCCGCCTGTGGTCTGATCTAAGCATAGTACACAAAATTGTCTGCTACAACATTTTACCTGTTAATGATTTCTTCAGCTTCAACCACAATAATACACGGGCAAGCAATCAATACAACTCAAGGTAAACTGCTCCAAACTCCATTGCAGAAAATACGACTTCGGCATCAGAGTATTCAACACCGGCAATGCTCTACCCGACTGTTGTTACAGTCTCAAAACCTCACAGCTTCAACCTCAGACTGTCTGCTGTGGACGTCACCCTATACCTAAGAGGTCCGTAAAGGGGGCGTGCACAAGCACAGCAGCAGCGTGCCTACCATCCCTGTCTTACTGTCTTCGGAGAGGGGCGGCATACAAATCTAATAAATAATAATAATAATAATAATAATAATAATAATAATAATTATTATTATTATTATGTCAGTACAACACATCAAATGAGATCACTATGCTGGATTTCATATTTCATCACCAGTCGGGCGCTTCCCAAGCACCTAGGACTGCGTGATGTAGCGGCGAATTATGTTTGCCGATCCCAGTATAACGGCCTTTTGCAATTGACAGATGGAGATTTTGTCAATTCCGATGGTTTTCAAATGTCCGCTGAGATCCTTTGGCACTGCGCCCAGCATGCCAAGTACCACTGGCTTTTGCCAGAGTCGTTGCAGCTCGATTTTTAGATCTTCGTATTTCACTAATTTCTCTAGCTGCTTCTCCTCAATTCTGCTGTCTCCTGGGATTGCGATGCCGATGATCCATACTTTCTTTTTCTCCACGATCACAATGTCTGGTGTATTATGCTTCAGAATTCGGTCAGTCTGAAGTCGGAAGTCCCACAGTAGTTTTGCTTGCTCATTTTTGACCACTTTTTGGGGCTTATGATCCCACCAGTTCTTTGCCATTTGTAAATGGTAGTTCCGGCACAAGTTCCAGTGGATCATCCGTGCCACAGCATCATGTCTATGCTTGTAGTCAGTCTGTGCGATCTTTTTGCAGCAGCTGAGTATGTGATTGATTGTTTCATCTGTTTTTTTACAGAATCTGAACTTTGGATCGTCTGTTGATTTTTCAATTCTGGCTTTGACAGCATTTGTTCTAATGGCCTGTTCTTGTGCCCCCAGTATTAGTCCTATTATTATTATTATTATTATTATTATTATTATTATTATATTATTATTATTATTATTTATCTGTACTTACAATACTTCCTTTTTTTATGTTTATACCAATACCTGCTATCCAGGGGTGGATTCTGGTTTTCTTTACCGCCAGTTCACTTAGGGACCCACCATGGAGACGTGCGTGCATTGTGCAGTACTTTTTAAAAAGTACATAAAAACATTGCACAGACCTAAAAACAAGATGGTGGCACCTATGGCGGTGCTGGGAGAACCAGCGTGGTGTGTGGCAGGCCTGGGTCGCTGCCGGTTCTAGTGACCCAGGCTGCCAAGTTCCTACTTGTTGTGTAGAACCAGTCCAAACAGGAAGGAAGTCACCTCGGTTGCTATCTTGTACATGTTTGATAAGTTAGTAAGTACAGTAAGTAAGTAAGTAAGTAAGTAAGTAAGTAAGTAAGTAAGTAAATAGGTAAGTAGGTAAGTAGGTAAGTAGGTAAGTAGGTAAGTAGGTAAGTAAGTAAGTAGGTAAGTAGGTAAGTAGGTAAGTAGGTAAGTAAGTAAGTAAGTAAGTAAGTAAGTAAGTAAGTAAGTAAGTAAGTAAGTAAGTAAGTAAGTAAGTAAACAGAATGAATGAATGATCAAACAAACAAACAAATAAACAAATAGGTCCAACATATTGAAAATTTTTCTCTTGTGGGCACAGGGAAGCTTTGGACAATGGGCCTAACCTGGGCCATTAAAAAAAATCAACTTCTCCAGGCTAGGGGAGGTCCCTCCCACCAAAATCTCCCTTATTTGGTCGTCAAGGAAAAGGGAGTCTGAAAGTTGGTGTAAGATTATCCTTTGAAAGGCTCTAACTATTATACTTCCCAGTGTTGGTTCTGTTTGGACCTTGGCCACTTTTTCCACCCTGGAAAATCTCCCTATCTTGGCCTTCCATCAAGTACAGGAGAAGCCCCAGGTTTGAAAGTGGTCCATCTAGAACAGAATTCCTCAGCTGGCAGAGGAATTCTGGGAGTTGAAGCCCACTAGTGTTAAAGTTGTCAAGGTCGGGGACCCTGATCTGGAACATCCGCAATTGCTGGTTTGGTTTTTACAGCCTCACATCTTTCACAAAGGGAACTAGGAAGAACTCATGCTGGCAAGTGTTCAAAGGACTGGCTTTTCCTCCCAGTGTAGGTGAGATTGGGAGCACGAGTTCAGGCAAGGGCCAAGCCTGCCCTTGAAAATAATCCAGGCTGCAGGTAGTATGAGGTGTGCAACTGTGCATGTATGTGAATTGGGCTCTTGAGTCAGATCCAGTTTGCCATCGCTGCTGTATTTGTAGTAGGATGCTTGTACTACTGAATTACTTCCTTCTCAGTGGGGCAGCTGGGTTACCACACTGCCCTTTTCCCAACACAAGTGTTCAATTTAAAGCAATTAATAATTTAAACAACACAGTTAAAAGATGATCAGCAGTAGATGCAAACATTTCATATTGACTCATCAGTACCAGCACAAAATGGGAAAAAGGATTTAGGATGAAACTTCAAAATTTCTCCGGCATGTAGGGATGCAATAAACCCTGCATCTTATAAATAACTTTTTATTTGAAGAAAATGGACAGGTTTTGCTCCTCCCCAACCTAGTTGCCATATGCAGACTATAATTAGAACTGAAACAGAGCTACTCAAAACCAAATCAGTTCTTTTCTATACAACTCTATAAGGGTATTGTCAGGTCAAAGCCGTCGTTTGAGTTCGAGATTTTGGCCTGCTACATATAACAATGTACGAGAACATATTAGTCGGTGAGAATTAGGGAGGGGCTGTTGCATGAGGGTTGTAGAATGGTAGCCATGAATTCCTTCTGGATGTTCAAGGTCATCCTTTGTTCAGCACCTGCCTGGAAGTTGATGGGAAGATCGGACATGTTGGCAGAACCAAACTGGGCCATGTGATGAACTTGTGGGTGTGGGAACAAGGGAATGAAACTTATATCTGTGAGACTGCCTTCTGCCGCACAAATCCCAGCGGCCAGTTAGGTCCCACAGAATTGGCCTTCTCCGGGTCCCGTCGACTAAACAATATCGGCTGGCGGGACCCAGGGGAAGAGCCTTCTCTGTGGTGGCTCCAGCCCTCTGGAACCAGATCTGCCCAGAGATTAGGATTGCCCCCACCCTCCTTGCCTTTCGTAAACTCCTTAAAACCCATGTCTGCCGTCAGGCATGGGGGAACTGAGACATCTCCCCCTTGCCCATGTAGTTTTGTGTATGATATGATTGTGTATATGTTTTTATATATTGGGGTTTTTAAGACTTTTTAATGTAAAACTATTATTTTTAGATTTTAAATATTAGATTTGTTACCATGTATTGTTTTATCACTGTTGTGAGCCACCCTGAGTCTACGGAGAGGGGCGGCATACAAATCAAATCAAATCAAATCAAATCAAATCAAATCAAATCAAATCAAATCAAATCAAATCAAATCAAATCAAATCAAATCAAATCAAATCAAATCAAATCAAATCAAATCAAATCAAATCAAATCAAATCAAATCAACAAACAAACAAACTGGGTGGAGAAACCCATGGGACTTCAGATTCGGGTTTCTCCCAGATGTGCCAACATGACTCTCCTAATAAATTGGACTTTGGAGGAAGGCCATGCTTTGGACTCTGATTTAATTTTGGGTGCTATTTGGAACACTGACAGGTATCCATGACTTCATGTTTTTAATCTTATCGACTTTGCAGTTTTCTAGTCCATAGTGAATTGTTTAGAAAAAAAGCTTAGCACCATACAAGGAAACCTGAGTAGGCTAAAGAGGACTGGCCTTTGATTTCTTCAATTTATAAACCACATCCATCTCTCACGGAGTGATGTATGATGATACAAATAATTATTCAGACTTAACCATAAGCACCATAAGCACAGGTCTTAATGCTTACTCAATATTAGGAATTCTGTCATAAATTCTATCACTCTCTGGCAGACACAACTAGAGCATCTGCTTTGGATGCAAAAAAGTTGAAGTTTAATTCTTGGCTTCTTCAGGTAAAGCCAGGGAAGAACCCTCCTTTGGATGCTGACGATCAATGTAAACACTGCAACACTAGATGCATCATGGTCTGAGTTGGGACAGGTAAGGGTTGGTTGTGAGGTGAGGGGGGGGTGTTGGAATTTATAATACCAGGAGAACAGAAAAGTCTTTAAGCTGTTCCCATGGCAGCCTCACTCACAAATGCTGAGGGTATTGGAGATAAAAAGGATCCACAGTTTGAATGTGTTTGTGGGAGGAAGGGGACAATGGCCAGATCAGGGAATGGAATCACAACAACGTGGTAGAAATTTGGAAGGAGCGGTACTGCTCATCCCTCCAGGGCAGCCTCTCTGGTTCTTGCAATGGATCATTAAAAGTTCTAAAAGTCCCACCCTCCCCTTCCATCGGTCTCCAACCGGCACATTCATGACCCTTCTGTTTTTTCTCAGGACACCAATACAAGCATTTCAAAACCCAGAGGTATCTTCCTCAGATGTCAAAAGTTCATCAGATTCTCCCGGGAAGGCATTTTCGTTTTGCAACCTCAAAAGGACTGGGAGAGGCTCCCACGAAAGTAAAAAGCGAAAACACCCAAGAAGAAAGACCACAAGGCTGTTTTTCAAATGAGTTCTAGCTTGAAAAGTTCTTTTGAATAGAAACGGCTGGTAATCAGCTTCTCAGTTCTCAGAAGCCTCTGACTACGGCGAGGGTTAATGTCAACTCCGAGTTTGATACACTGGCTGAAGTGCTGGGCTAGAAACCATAAGACTATGCTGCAACGTCCTACCGGTCAATGACTACTTCAGCTTCAACCGCAACAACACAAGAGCACACAACAGATTCAAACTTAATATTAACCGCTCCAAACTTGACTGTAAGAAATATGACTTTAACAATCGAGTTGTCAAAGCGTGGAACTCATTACCGGACTCAATAGTGTCAACCCCTAACCCCCAACATTTCTCCCTTAGACTCTCCACGATTGACCTCTCCAGGTTCCCAAGAGGTCAGTAAGGGGCATACATAAGTGCCCCTGTCCAATTGTTTTTCCTTTATCTCATATATCATATATATTTTCTTCCTTTCATATATCTTCTCCTCTATTTTTACATATTATCTTTATATATATTACTTCATGTCTATCCTCTTCCATATGTATTGTGCATTGGACAAATGAATAAATACTAAAAAAAATAAATACTATGAGCCCCCCCCCCCAGATATAAAAACTGACCGAGTGGACTTTGGGTCAGTCATTCTCTTTCCCCCAACTTGGGTGGTTGTGGGAAAACAGAAGATGAGAGCATTAGATATAAACACTGCGTTGAGATAACTAACAATAAAACTAGGATAAAACATCTATCTTCATAAGTACTATAAACTGCCGTAGGAGAAAGTGGTACACCTATTAATTGTTTTTATGAACGATTACACAAAGATTAAGCAGAAAATGTTGGGTTTAATGGGTGAACCTCTCTTAACCAAATGAATATACAGTAGATTGAATTAACCTTGGAGGGAGGGTGTAGATGGTTTAAAGGAAGATAAAGGCTCACATGGTTACTTAACAATTTGGCAGAACACTACCTACATATTTGTTTCCCCATAAATAAAAGGAATTAAGAATTACATATTTAAATTAATACTGAATATTCAGATAAGTGGTTTAGTAGGTCTATGGAGAAGATCCAACCTTCTCCCTCTGGGAAATAAGAAAAGAACATATACAGATGAAGCAGGAATTTCTTCCATTTTTCTGCTTTACATGTTGGATCTTCATAGTGTTGGAGACTGAACTCTGGAACATTTTTCCTATTGATATAGATTTTTAAAAAGCTTTATTCCCCCCCCCCCCCTTTCCCTACAATATGATGAACTGTGAAGTTTCACTGTGTAATACACATATGATGTTTTCCCCTCCATCTTATAATACTACATCTAGCTGATGTCTGTGATATTGTAACACACTATTTAGTAAAGGGTTGCTTGGCTTTAAAAGTTGGATAAATGTTTTGCATGAATGAATAAACGAAACAAAGTAAATTCATGCTGGAATGTTTAGTTGGCATTTATATTAATGTATGTCTCTATGCATGGGGGTGTCAGCATGGGCGAAAAATATGGGTGACTACAATAAAAAGACAATAAAATTAATGTTTCATTTCTTTGACCCAAAACCCTTCTCCCAGTGCAGTTTCTTGTAATTCCAAGGTTGTTTTCCTTCATTTTAGCTAGTAAGTTAAACTTGGCCATATGAATTCCTACCATACTTGTTTGTGGGAGTGTGCAGATACAGTAAGAACTGTTTAGATTCAGCTCGAGCAAGTTGGAGACAACATATCTTGACAGCTTTCAAGAAGCCTAAACAGTGTGATAAAGAGCTCAACAGGAGGGATAGATAGGTTATTGTAGGATAAATTTTATGGGAATATGACGAATTATAAATGAACTTGAAATCTCTAATGCAAGCAGAAGTGCCCCCACTTTTTTCCCCATTAAATCCTTATCTATTTTGATTCAATGATATAATGGGCAGGATGCCCTGCTAGTTATAATCCATGGTTGTTTTGAAGAGATATGCTGGAAAGTATCTGAAATAACATTCGTCTTCAAAATCAGTCAAAGAGGGTGCCAAATTCTTCAATCCTTGCAATTTTTCTTAGCTTGCATATGCTCCTTTTCAGCTGTCATAGGAAGAAGCAACTTCTATTTATTATATTTATTAATTTTTCATTTGTCAAGTTCATATTGATATAGTATACAGAGATATCACTGATATTGATGCTAATAAGAGGGAAACATTAGGACAGGGACGGTAGGCTGGTGCACTTACGCATCCCCCTTACTGACCTCTTAGGAATCGGGTGAGATAGAATATACCTATTATAGATAAAATAACACTAGGTCGCACAGTATGTCAATTGGATGCTTGACAGATATGTTCTCTACGCTAAACAGACAAGGTTAAAGGTGGCTGGAATAGATTTGAGGTTTAAATTAAATTTAAATGGTGATATATATTACTACAAGATATTTATGGGCTATCTTAGCCAATGTACTTTGAATCTAGGCGTGTTTTAAGTGTTAGACTATATGCTTGTTTTCTTTTTGTTATTTTCCTTTTCTTTTGTTTCTCTTTTCTTTTCTGTTATTTTAATGTATATATTTAATAAATATTTTTTTTTAAAAGGAATTGGGTGAGGTCAACAGTGGATAGTCTAAGGGTAAAGGGTTTTTTTTGGGTGGGGGGTTGGTGATGAAACTATAGAGTCTGGTAGTGAGTTCCATGCATTAACTACTCAGTTGCTAAAGTCATAGCAAAAGTTTGGAGCATTTTTTTTGTATCTATTGTGTGCTCGTGTATTATTATGGTTGAAGCTGAAGTAGTCATTGACAGGAAGGATGTTGTAGCAGATGATTTTATGGGCTATGCTTAGGTTGTGTTTAAGGCGACGTAGTTCTAACCTTTCTAAGCCTATGATTTCAAGTCTGGTTGCATAGGGTATTCTTCTCATGAGGCTGCTGAAGGGAAGCTTTAAAGATTTTGTTTTCTCACTTCAAGAAGCTCTGATTTTTGTAGGATGCAACTTGAAGTCCTTCTTGAGTGCACTTTTTCTTTACTCCATCACACACAGAGTGGTTGCACAACATAATAAACTGAAATTACAGATGCTTCTTCAATTCAACTGATCAGTGGCTTAGTCATCTGAATTTAAAACAGTTAACATATTGTGGTTCAGAAAGCAGGAAGTTACAAAGTGAGAGGAGAGATCTGCAGTAACTGGGTAGGAAAGCAGGTGATTCAAGGATAATAGCTCTCAAGATTGTATGAAATATTTTTCATCTCCATGACATTCTTTTTCTCCTGAGTCAAAATCTGACTTAGATGAGTTGAACATGCATGATTCTACCTATGGAGGACCAGGGGATAGAGTAAGAGAGTTGCCCCCGGAGGCGGAGTAACGACGCTGAGACGTGAGTTGTGGATTAATTAAGAGTCATTTATTAATTAACATATTTAAATAACTTTAAATAAATTTAAATAAATAAATTTAAATAAATTTGCATAAATTTGCATAAACAAATTTGAATATTTAATTCCAAACAAACTAAGGACCTGCAGAGCAAAACTAACGGGGCGGAAATTCCTACCATAACATACTTAGGCAACATTGGGCAATGACTCCATGCTGATCCAGGTGAAGGTACCACCATCACCTGGATCCTAGCCACGCTTCTGCGTGTGGGAGGAGATCACCCTCCAATCCCCGTGGGACATTGGATCCGGTGATTCCCCATGGACATCCTCTCTCCAATCCCCGACGTTGTTAAACCTCTGGTTCCTGGAGAGAGGCGGTCCATCACCCTTTAATGATGCCCTGAAAGGAGCATGCGCAGTTGCATCTAAATGCCCATTTCCGCCCCAAACCTGCCACGGAGGGGGGGTCAGATCTCAATCTTGGCCCCCCCGACCCCCACCCAGCCTCCTACACCTATTCCTGGAGGCACCTCTGCAGGTCCGACAGGAAAAAGGCGTTCCCCTCCTCTGAGAGGTGAACGCCGTCGGCTCGGTAGAGCCAAGGGGTTCCAAATTTTATATGGGGATGCTTCACTACACCCCCCCCCAACTCCCTAGCCACATTACCAATGGCCTGGTTGACCCTCAACCTGGCCTAGTTAACGGCTTCGGGTGAAACAGCATCCCGCCAAACAAGTCTGGGAAGGATCTCAGACCGAACCAGACGTGTGCCTGGATACGCGGCTGCGATGGCCCGAAGGTCTTCGCGAGCCTGGATGCTCACCGACAGGCCGCTCAAAAAGCCAAGATCGTTGCCCCCGAGGTGGATCACCAACAACTCGGGGGCTCCCTTGGCACAACACCATTCAAAAACAGGGGGCAGAGCCCCTCCCAGCGCATTCCCCTTCGGCCCATCCGAACAACGTCCATCGTCGAGCCCAGGGAAAGCGTGATCCGACAGGGGACCGTGAGGCAAAACGGCCGGCCCAAAACACGAAACTGTGGCCCATGAGCCAAACTGTGGGCCGGGAACCAGCAACAGCTGAAAAGACAAACAGAGAATTAAAGCAGCCAAAACGGGTCCCTATCGGGAGGGCCTAACGTATGTACGAAAGGCCGCCGATCTCCAACGGCCTATGGCCATAATATGGCGATCCGTCAGACCAGCGTTGGCGGCTGCGGTAGCCGCACCTATACGAAACGAGTGGGTGCCGAACCTAGCGGGGTCCGCGCCCACCTGCTCCAGGGCCCGCTTAGTAACCGCCCATAATTGGTACTTAGTTAAGGGGGCCCCGTTCCAATGACAAAATAAAAAACCCCGGGTGTTCCCCCCGATTAGCCCAAAAGGCAGTTAGGGCCGACACCAGGCACTGCACCATCCGACGTTGGTGCCAAAACAATCTCCACACTGCGACCACCTGGTCCGTCTTGGACTGTCGCAGACGTATGAAGACCCCTAACTTGTAGCTGCACGTCGCTCCGCTGGAGCGCGCGCATGCTATTGTCCCGAACAGAGCTGGCTAACACTTCACTCACCCGAAAAGCCCCAAGGGCGTAGTCGCTGCCGCATGGAAAAGGCAGGCATCAAAGTGTGAAGTGCACAGCCTGACCCACGCTTGGCTTAGGGCCGACAGCTGCAATATGGATAAGGGCTGCCGGGCATCAGCCGCCGGTGCGGCCGTTCCCGGGACCACCCTTCTAACATACGCCTAACCCGAAAGTCACTACACGTGTCAGGGAACCCTTGAGCTTTGGCGATAAACGCCAAGCCAGCCAACCTGCCCCTAATGGTTTTCACGGTCAGACCCGTTGGAGCTGCAGCACGCAGTGTTCCAACAACTGGTCGACCGGTATGGGCCACAAAAGCCCATAGCCTTTACTAACCCTGAACTCCATAAACTCGCCACCACTAAGGGAAAAATTTCAGGAATGTAAGATCCCGTGCAATACCAGCAGCAGCCCCTTCGGCCGGCCAAGTGGAGTGGCACCACTTCCCTCCTAGCATCACCCCGAAGCCCAGGGAAACCGAGGCGTCGGAGTGCAATTGCAAGTCTGCTTGGAGAAGCAAATCTTGCTTTTTGAGTGTGCAATCCCTGTAAAAACCTCCCTCAAAGCAGAAACCCAGGAGATCGAAATCGTCGGGGTGTATGGGCAGGAGCCTAAAAGGACTTAAGGTCGCTCTTGCCCATGAGCGCCCCGACCCCACAAGCCCGAACCATAGCTACTGCCGCGTCGAACGAGGCGTAGCAGACCGAACACAGTTCCTCCGGTATGAAGCCGTTCACCGACTCCCCCCGGGGAAAAGAAAGCTGGTGAATCAAACCATACTCACCCCGTGCCTTCTTGGGTACCACCCCAAGGGGGGATACCCTCAAAGTCGGGATGGGAGGGGAGGGAAAGGGGCCCAGGACCCTCCCCTCATCTACTTCCTTCTTAATCTTTATCCTAACCAACTCCTCGTAACCCTGAAGGGACCTCAAATTCTTGGCCATAAAGGCCCTACGGGGACCCTGATACGGAATTCTAAAGCCTTACTAAAGCCCCGCAGGATAGCGGCTGCCCTATTTGGCGGTCGGTATCCCCGCAAGAGTTCAGTCAGGGGCTTAAGCCTGACCGGACTGGGGCCCTTGAGTCGCAGGAACTGCGGGCTTGTTCTCGTCCCTGCCGTTCCTGTTTCTCCCGGGACGCGGGCACATGTGCGTGGCATGGGAACCCCCGCACTTCCCGCAGGCATGCCGGAACTTACAGGAGGAGCGAGCGCAAGAGCCCTTGGCGCTGTACTCGAAACAAAGCGGGGTGGTTCGAACACCCTGCCCCGCAACCGTGCGGGGCGCAGCCGGCTCCTCCTCCATCAAATGACCACTATCGGTCCTTTGGCCCGACCCGCTCTTGCGGGTCGCCTGAAACCATAGATCGGGAACTTCCCGATCCCAGGGCAGAGAAGGGTCAAACGCCACCCTCATGCGGAATGACTCGTCGTAAGTCTGCCAGGCATCCCCTTTGACCTCGAAGTGTGCCATGGCAATGAGGTCAATGTACTTAAGGAGCGCCGTGGCCCTGCCCGGCTCCTTCTGTATGACAACCGTGGCGTATGTCAAAAAGGCGTAAAGCCAAGAACGGAACGACCTAGGTACCTTGACCTTTTTGGCCCGGTCGGTACGGGCCTCTTCATCCCTTTCCTTCTTGGGAACTTCCCTATTCAAAAGGGTGTAGAGATCAATGTATTCCCCCCTCCAAATCTTATCTCGTATTGAGGGGTGTAAATGATACCCCAAAGGGGTCGAGGGAAGGCCCGTAGGAAGCGCCCCCACGGCGGCTGCCATGGGGTCAGTCGAGGTGGCCACACTGTTATTGGCCAACCCCACCGAAGATACGGCCGCCGGAAGGCTGGCCAATCCAGGCAGAACCACAGAACCACCCATCCCAGTGGGGGCCACCTGGACCCCGGTCACCCCAGTCGTGCCAATCAAAGATCCCGTGGTCACCACTGGCGCCCCGGCTGGAGCTAAAGCCGGCGGTGCGGTCGGCCCCCATACCTGGGAGCAGACCGCAGGCGTGCTGGACCCCAAAGGAGGGCCCAGGCCGGCCGTTCCCGCCGGGGGGGTTAGGGTGGGTAACCCCTGAACAACCGGTGTGGGTGCGAAGGAAAGAGACTCACCCCTGCCATCCAATGGGACCCCGAGGGCCCCCGCTGCAGAACTGGCATCCCGCACCACAGGGTCGATCTGGTCCGGAGCTCCTTGCGCGTGCGCAGTAGCCAGAGGGGCCCCCAACACTGCGGAGGGCCCGGATCCACCGCGTGCCCCGAAGGCGGCTTCCCAGCGGGCGTCCATGCGGTCCAGGCGATCTAAGAGAGCAGAAAAAGCTTGAGCAGATACCACCGCTCCCTGGCCCTGAGGGGCCTGGGCGGCAGGCGGGGATGGCGTTTGGGGGGTAGAAACTACAGCCCCAGCCTCCCTAGCCCTGCAAGAGGGGACCCTGGCCCTTCTAGGGCGAGGGCCCTGTGGAGCCTGCTTGGCTACACGCTTCCTGGGGCCCATACCAAACAGGCCACGCAAGCACAAACCCAAAAATAAAAGAGGCTCCAAAAATGGGCCTCTACCCCTAGCCCCCCGGATGGGAGGTATAGAGGTCCTAAAAAACCCTGGGGCAAACCCCACCAAGGGAAAAAACCCCAAAACAAAAACTCACCAGGGCGTGGCCACCTAAGGGAGCCCAGGGACCGTAGGGAACCACCAGTCCAGCCCACCTAATCCCAGCACCCCCAAAACAAGGCCCCTTGGCCCAAAAAACCCCAAAAAACCCCTGTGCCCCTCACTAAAAAAGGGGGGGGGGTCGTCCCCCTGCAGAGGGTCCTAGGCTGGGGTGGGTGGGCTAGCTTACCACCCCCCCAGGGGAAGAGGCCTGCTACACCCCTTTAAACCCCTGGCACCAGCCTTTCCCAGAACTAATTAAAAGTTTCACAGCAAATAAAACAAAATCCCAAACCCAGACTCCGAGGCAAAAAGCCCCAGAGTCACAAACGCTAACCGGGTGAGGCCTTCGGGCCCGGCTGCCACCTGTCCCCACCCCCCTGGAGAGTAGGCTACCCTACCCTCCACTGCAAAAGAAAACAGAAAAGAGAGTCAGGGGCAGCAAGCCCCTGACTCGAAACCTGTCGGGCCTGGATAGGTCCGTCCTCGCTGCAGGCGATCCGCTGCAGCCGCCGCCGATCGCCGTCAAATAGCCTGTTTGCAAACTGATTGTTTGCAAACAGAAAATAGCAATGGGAGCCGCTTTTGCAGATCGCCCTTTAAATAGGGCGATCTGCTGGCCCGCCTCAAGTTGCTAGCAACGCGCTCTGATTGGCGCGTTGCCAGAACCCGAACTTCCGATTTCGGCCGAGACCGGAAGTTCGCAGCAAAATTAGCTGCCTCATCGCCTCCCCCGCCCCTGAGGCAACTCCGGCCGACGGAGAAACCGTTGGCCGGGTATATCATGTGGGCAATGATGTCACGGTGCACACAATGCCAATAATTCATGATGTGTGACATCATCATGGCTTGCACCAAAGCCATCATCATCGCTTGCATGATGGCTTCACGTGTCCACATCCCTACAGCCATCTCAGATGAAAAAAAAAAAAAATCCTGATATTTGTGATAACTATCTCTGATATCCCATAAATAATAGCAGCAGAAAAACAGCAAAAGAAATACAAGAAATTTTAATTCAGGGCAGCAACATAGAGGGGGGTTAATCTTCATGCTTTTCTCCATTTTGAACTTTGAACAGTGAGACTTGTCTTTTTCTCCCCAACAAATTTGATGGAGATTAGAAATGGATGCAGAGTGATTGGGAAGGAGGGTTTAGCTGGGTGGAATTGCTAATTAGTATTTAAATCCAAAGCTACCTTACAATGTTTTGTCTTCGGAGAGGGGCGGCATACAAATCTAAGTAATAAATAAATAAATAAATAAATAAATAAATAAATAAATAAATAAATAAATAAATAAATAAATAAATAAATAAATAAATAAATAAATAAATTTTCAATATTTTCAAGTGCACAAAGTAATATGCAAACAGAAATGTTGTCATCATTGGAAAGTTGGAGTGCTCTTAATTTTGCCAACCAGTTGTCATTTCTATTAAGAAATGTGCATTAGAATCCCATGTGTTTAGAAAAATTATTTGCAAAAATGCATTATTTGAAGAAATGATTTGCAAAGATTGGTGCATTCAGCAAATTGTAAACAGCAATGCATGTTTGGAGAGATGGATCCTAAAATGTGTAGGCCTTCTAAAAATCATATCATAAACAACAAAAAAGAACCAAAAAGAACCAAAAAAGGTGACTTGCTGTTGGCCATTACCAATGGAAAAGAATTGACTTGTGTCCCACCAGTTAATGAACCAGGCCAGTTAATTCACTAGTAGAAAAACTGGCAGATGAGTTTCCTGTAAGTATGAGCAAAATTTTTATTTTGTGTTGTTAATAATAATAAAAATTCATCTTATGTTTATGTTTGCTCTTGGCCAATTATCATGCCATCATCTGGCTGAGAAAAACTGACTAGGGATTCTTGTTGCAGATGGGAGTTTTTTGCTGACCCATTGAGACTTCACCTGAGGATTTCACGCAACCTCCCACCTGCAAAGCATGTGCTGGTTACAGCTCAATCCCATTAAATTAATTCCAAAATAAATCTTGTGATACAAATAGATGCTAGTTCTTTATCTCAAGGTCCTGCGATCAAAACCGGCTGCATTCCCTGATCTGTAACATCTCAAGCGAGAGTTGCGCAAATTCCTTCTTGAATAAGGCAAGATACTTTAGAAAGCAGCTGCAAGGTGAATTGTTCTTTTCTTCTGCTACCCTACCATACGTGTTTGTGTGTGTGCGTGCATGCGTGTGTGGTTGGAACACGACTGAATTACCAGTCTACAGTCCCTAGTCAGACAACTGACCCAGTAACATTCCTTCTCCTGCCATGGTTACGCGTCCAGCCGCAGTGGTGTTCCTCTTTTGTTTCTATTAAGGCAGGAACCAATTCTTCAGATGCCAAGGGCCTCATTCCACTGATCTAAGTATTAGCCAGAACATTCCTCGCATGCTCAGAAGCACTCGGTTCTCATGGTGTAACAGAGACAAAGACAAATTGTTTTTCGCGGTCACCCTCACAAAACATCTACAAACAATAAATCTCCCCCCCCCCAAAAGATTTTTGGAATGTACAGTGTTCCCTCGATTTTCGCGGGGGATGCGTTCCGAGACCGCCCACAAAAGTCAAATTTCCACGAAGTAGAGATGTGGAGGTAAATACACTATTTTTGGCTATGGACAGTATCACAAGCCTTCCCTTAACACTTTGAACCCCTAAATTGCGATTTCCCATTCCCTTAGCAACCATTTCGATTATTACTCACCATGTTTATTAAATATTTATTAAAGGCAGATGAAAGTTTGGCAATGACATATGACATCACCGGGTGGGAAAAACCATGGTACTGTATAGGGAAAAAAACCGCAAAGTATTTTTTTAATTAATATTTTTGAAAAACCATGGTATAGACTTTCGCGAAGTTCGAACCCGCGAAAATCGAGGGAACACTGTAATTCCACCTATTGGCTTGTGTTCAGTGATGGGCCACCAAAATTTTTACTACCACACTGTGGGCGTGGCTTATGCATTTTGTTTCAACATCTTTCAGTGCAAATTGGGTGCTCTTCTAAAATTATATACATTCAACCTCATTTACTGCGATAGGAAAAACATACCCAGAGCCCAGAAGGGAAAAAATCAAAAAAAAAAAATCAAAATTTTGCTACTGGTACTGCATACCTGACCGTACCCATAGAAGCCCACCACTGCTTGTGCTGCAACCAAACCTTGGATTGAATGCTTGTTTGATCTTCATTTTTTGTTTTTGTTTGCTAAACTGCTAGAAATCCTAGTTTAGATACTTAGATCCCTGCATTTTCTCATTCTGAATTGCAATTAATGTTATTACTGGTTATTGTTAATTATTGTATATCAATATTAGTGTAATGTACTGACTGTGTGCATGGTTTCACCCAGGTCCAGCTTTTGAGCGGGAAAATACGCAAACGCTATTGGTTGAAGCATCTGACAGCTCCAGTGACAGGCCCCACCCGGTACGGATGGGATCGGTGATACATTAGCGCTTTTTTTATGGGTTCCAGAGGCCGGGCTGGCCGCGCGCGCCCGACATACACAAAAGCAAAAAAAAGCAAAAATTGCCGAAATCTCACCCGTACAAGTGTCGTTGCATGAGATTTCGCTTCGGGCGCATGCACAAAAGCAAAATCTTGTGCGGAGGCGTGTGCAACATGTCGGGCCGACCTCAGAAAAAAGTAAGTGGAGCCCATCGTTGGACAGCGCCCTATAAAAGGACTGCAAGTTGCTGGTTGTACAGAGAAGTTGCCTAGTTAAAGGAGTGTTCCTTGAAGTCTGTCTCCTGTCGTTATTTTCACAGCTCAACAATTAGTAATAATATAAAGTCCTAAGTCAGGGATGGCGAACCTTTTTTTCCTCCGGTGCCGAAAGAGCGTGGGCGCGTGCTATTGTGTATGTGGGAGGGCCCACACCCATAATTCAATGCCTGGGGAGGGCGAAAACAGTTTCCTCTCCCCCCTGGAGGCCCTCTGGAGACTGGAAATAGCCTGTTTCCCAACTTCTGTTGGGCCCAGTAGGCTCCTGTTTCCTTGGAACCAGGGGAGGGTAAAAACACCCTCACCCATCCCCCTGGAAGCTCTCTGGAAGCCAAAAACGCCCTTCCAGAGCCTCTGTGTGAGCCAAAAATCAGCTAGCTGGCACACACATGCATGTTGGAACTGAGCTAAGGCAATGGCTCGCGTGCCAGCAGATATGGCTCCATGTGCCAACTGTGGCACCTGTGCCAAAAGTTTGCCATCACTGCCCTAAGTTGATGGAAGAGGCTGTAAAATGCGGAACTATACTAATGTCACTTTAAAATTTTTATTTCATGCCATCATTTCTTTTTTACGTTCCTCCTCTTCTTGATTGTGTTTTTAAATACCAAATAAAATGAAAAAGAAGGTGAGAAGAAGTGGGAAATCCTTAAAAACCTACCGCATGAATCCCAGCGACCGATAAGGTCCCACAGAGTTGGCCTTCTCCGGGTCCCGTCGACTAAACAATGTCATGTGGCGGGCCCCAGGGGAAGAGCCTTCTCTGTGGCGGCCCCGGCCCTCTGGAATCAACTCCCCCCGGAGATTAGAACTGCTCCCACCCTCCTTGTCTTCCCTAAACTACTCAAGACCCACCTATACCGCCAGGCATGGAGGATTTGAGACATCGTTCCCCCAGGCTCCTTATAATTTATGTTTGGTATGTATGTGCTGTTTGGTTTTTTAATTATGATAGGGTTTTAGTTATTTTTAATATTAGATTTGTGCCATTATAATATTGTTTTTATCGTTGTTGTGAGCCACCCCAAGTCTTCGGAGAGGGGCGGCATACAAATCTAATAAATTGAATTGAATTGAATTGTGTTGAATCCTATGTAAATAGTTGGTTCCATGAAAAAACGCTGTCTCTGTGCAGAACCGGAAGTCGCGCCTGATTGGCTCAGACGCTGACTGTTCTCTTTTGGCGGGAGCCGCAAAAGTATAAAAGAGCAGCTGCTCTCCATGTAAAGCCAGACGTGTTCCCGCTGATTGTCACTTGTCTTTAAGAGCTGAATAAAGGAACCGTCTTGTTTAAGCCTTGTCTCTGGACTCTTCACTGGCGACGACGAATGGAAGAACCACGCGTGCAAGATGAACAACCTTCAAATCGGCCGGGCTCCTGAGTTCTTCGATCCGGAGAAATCCTCCTGGGACGCCTACATGGCCAAGTTCAAGATCTTCCTCGAAGCTGCCGGAATGAGGGACGCTGACGCCGAACGGAAGCGGGCAATTTTCCTGAATTACTGCGGCCCAGAGATATTCGATCTCGCCCAGACTCTCACCGATCCGCTTCCAGCCAAATCCGTCGCTTGGGACGTCCTGCAAACCAAGCTTGCGAGCCATTTCAAGCCTACGAAACCAGCCGTCGTTTTCCGGCACCAGTTCTCAAGAATGGCCCAGCTCGAATCCGAATCCATTAACCAGTTCGCTACGCATCTTCGAACGGTGCTGTCTAAATGTAAGTTCGACAGCCCGGAAGCTCGCCTCACTGATGCCCTAATCTTCGGCATGAGAAATGCCATGGTCCGAAACAAGCTCCTCACTGAAGATGAGCCGTCTCTCCAGGCAGTAATCAAGCTGGCACAAACCGCAGAGGTCGCCGACGCTGCTGCCAAAGAGCTGAAGGAGCATGACAAGCGGGAAGTCGTCGCCAAGATCGACTCCACGGTTTCCCACGCAGAGGCCCCAGACGACCTCAGCCCACCAGCCCTCAACAAGGACAGCTGTTTTCTGCTGCCACAGGACCAGCCGAGACAACCCAGATACCCTCGCCCCGGCGCCCCCTGCTCCGGCTGCCGAGGAAACCATCCGCGCCAACACTGCCCTTTCCGGGACGCCATTTGCCGCCGCTGCAACCAACGCGGCCACATCGCCGAAGCCTGCAGAGCACCCTTGCCTGAGGAATCTTTTTCCACACCTCGTCCTCCTCGTTTCCAGACCCAAACACCTCAACCGCGCGAAAACCGGTTTCCTCGGTTTTCCGGCCGCAAGAACTACTCAACCGCTAACCACGACTACTCAAGAGGTAACAATCAATTTTCTGTAAATAGCACGGCAACGAAAAATGGGAGCAAGATTTTAATCTCACTGCTCCTAAACAACAAGCCATGCACTATGGAACTTGACACGGGGTCTAAATACACCATTATGCCATGGGAAAAGCTCATAATGTACATGCCTAGCCTCTCAAAGTCTGACCTTTTACAAACTTCATTGGTAATTAGAGATTTTCAAGGGGGGATAATACCTGTACTGGGCCAAGTGAATGTACCTATTATGTTTAAAACTGTTAAATGTACCCTTCCTATGGTTGTTGTTGCAGGGCTAGACACTCTCTCCTGGGGTTGGCTTGGATGGAACCATTGGGAATTGAAATTTCAGGGATTTGTACTGTTAACTCTGATAGCATTCCAAATTTCTTACAGGAATTCCCAGAGGTGTTTAGCCCCACCTTGGGATCGTATAAAGGGCCCCCTATCTCCAAGGTTCCTCCTGTCCGGCTCAAACCACGCAGGGTACCCCTCCCGCTCCTTCCCAAGCTTGACCTACAGCTAGATAAGCTCATAAGCCAAGGCATTTTAGTTCCTGTAGAGCAGGGGCCTTGGGAAACACCCATAGTCACGCCTCTTAAGCCTGATGGCTCTTTGAGGGTTTGCGCTGACTATAAGTCAACGCTCAACAAAGCCCTCCAACATCACCCTTACCCCATTCCAGTGGTACAACAGCTCCTTCACTCCCTGGGGGAAGGGAAAGTATTCGCAAAAATCGATTTAGCCCAAGCTTACCAGCAACTCCCTGTCGATGAACCGACAGCACTCGCACAAACCATTGTCACCCACAGGGGTGCGTTTAAATGTACCAGATTACAATTTAGAGTAAGCATAGCCCCTGGGATTTTTCAAAGCATAATGGAACGTTTGTTGTCAGGAATTAAAGGGACCATTCCCTATTTTGATGACATTTTAATTTCAGGAGAAAACCAATCTCAACTCAACAAAAGAATAAGAGAAGTATTACATAGGCTACAAGATAAGGGGCTAATGATCAAACCTGACAAATGTGTGTGGGGAACCAGCAGTGTAGAATTCTTAGGATATAGAATCGATGGGGAAGGCATCCACCCCACTACTGAAAAATTAAAAGCCATCAGGGAAGCCCCAGAGCCACAGAATAAAACAGAATTGCAGGCATTTTTAGGCCTTCTAAACTTTTACTCTGTTTTTTTAAAACAGAAGGCAACAGCAGCAAAGCCTCTACACCGGCTGCTTCAGAAAGGAACCCTTTGGACATGGGGGAGAACTGAGCACGAAGCCTTTTCACAAATAAAGCAATTGTTAACTTCCACAAGTGTAGTAGTCCAGTATAGCACTTTGCTACCCGTCAGGCTTACGTGCGATGCGTCCCCTTATGGCGTGGGAGGGGTCTTGGCACATGTTTTGCCGAATAATACAGAGGCCCCAATTGCTTTCTTTTCCAGAACAATGACCAATACTGAGAGAAATTACAGCCAACTAGATAAGGAGGCTCTAGCGTTAGTGGCTGGGGTGAAGAAGTTTCATAACTATCTTTTTGGCAGGAGTTTTGAATTGGTTACCGACCACAAGCCTTTACTAGGCCTCCTAGCCCCTAACAAACCAACTCCCCCATTTATGTCTCCAAGACTAATTAGGTGGGCCTTGTTTCTCTCAGGGTACCGGTACGAGCTCATTCACAAAGGGGGTAAAACCATCAACCACGCAGATGGTCTTAGTAGGTGCCCAGTGGCAGAGTTAGTAGAGGACCCTGCCCCATCTGCTGATGTTTTAATGATAGAACTCGAAGATAACCCACTAACAACAGCAAGGGAGGTGGCTGTGCACACGCAGCAAGACCCAATTTTGAAAAAGGTGGTAAACTGTGTACTCAAGGGGTGGCAAAATGACTCTGTAGAAACAAACTTAAGTGAATTTAAAACCAAAAGATTAGAATTGTCATATGTTAAAGGTTGCCTGTTGTGGGGTGATAGAGTAATCATTCCTGAAAGTCTAAAGACCAAAGTACTCACCATGCTACATGTGGGCCACCCTGGTATTGTCAGGATGAAGGGTCTAGCTAGGGGGCACTTATGGTGGCCAGGTCTGGATACTGATATTGAAAAATGGGTAGCCAAGTGTGATCCATGCCAAGAATCTCGGCCAAATCCCCCCAAAACAACTCCAGCTGAGTGGGAGCAACCTGCAGGGCCTTGGTCCAGGGTCCATATTGATTTTGCTGGGCCAGTGGGGTCGCAATATTTCTTAATAGTGGTAGATGCATTTTCCAGGTGGGTTGAAATCATTGCAATGAATAATATAACCACTAGTGCTACAATTAAGGTTCTGCGCCATTTGTTTGCCACCCATGGCTGTCCGGACATCTTAGTGTCAGACAATGGGCCCCAATTGACAGCCAGGCAATTTGAATTGTTTTTAGATAACTTGGGGGTCAGACATGCTCTCATCTCGCCTTACTCGCCCTGGGCTAACGGGTTGGCAGAACGGTACGTTCGGGTTGCAAAAGAAGCATTGCGCAGGTCAGGCCCTGGAGATGTACAACAGCATCTGGACCAATTTTTGTTAACACAGCGCATTACACCAAATTCCCACACACACATAAGTCCTGCTGAAATACTAATGGGAAGGAAACTTAGATCCCCACTGGATAGATTACACCCAAGGTATTGTACTCATAATTCTATGTATGTAAATCCTGAAAGACAATTGTATTTGGGTCAAAGTATTTTTGCAAAGAATTTTGATGGGGGTTTGAATTAGATGAAGGGAACAATTGTACAACAAACTGCTCCTAAAACATATATTGTGAAATTGGAAGATGGTCGAATGTGGAAGCGGCACATTGACCATTTACGAAAGCGCATTGAGACCTCCCCTGTGCAAACCGCTAATACAGACTCTTCCCCTCTAATAGACTTTAACGCACAACCCGCTTTAATGGACATTCAAATGGACTTATCGAGCCAGGAAAGGTCCTCCAGCGACGCCGAGCCATCTTCGTCCTCAGAGGCCGGGGTTGTGCCTGTCCACTCGACTCAGCGGGCCGGAGCCCAAACTCGGCCCCAGCCGCATTGTGGAGGTACAGGCGAACCGACCTCCACTGTTGGAAGCGAGGACTCAAATGATCTGCGCAGGTCGGAGAGAACCCTGCGTAGACCGAGCAGATTGGAGGATTTCGTCAGATGGCTTACTTGATTGATGTATTCCTGACTAAGGAGGGAGGGGTGTTGAATCCTATGTAAATAGTTGGTTCCATGAAAAAACGCTGTCTCTGTGCAGAACCGGAAGTCGCGCCTGATTGGCTCAGACGCTGACTGTTCTCTTTTGGCGGGAGCCGCAAAAGTATAAAAGAGCGGCTGCTCTCCATGTAAAGCCAGACGTGTTCCCGCTGATTGTCACTTGCCTTTAAGAGCTCAATAAAGGAACCGTCTTGTTTAAGCCTTGTCTCTGGACTCTTCAAATTGAATCGATGAAATGTTACTTTTCAGGATTCTCTTTTTATTTCTGCAAATTTTACGTAACTTAGGATAGGACTGCAGGACTTTCGGGGCTAAAAAAAAAATCTCCGGTGGGATTGTAGCTGGAACTGCACTAATGAAGTCTCTGAGTAGACCTTGTTCTCCCCTACCCCTCGAGCCACCACCACCACATAAATGAGCCATATTGAAAAGGAAAGCGCAATGCTTTCAAAATCTGTGGTCAAATACCAAGAGCAATCTTTTACCCATAGCAATGTATGCCTTACATCCTGCATGCTCTCTGCCAACACTAATGGGCATTAGTGATACTTCAGGGCAAAAGGCACAAGTAGATATACCTTGTCTGAATTTCTGAAAAAACAAAAAGCACACATAGCACTTTTAGAGCAGGCCACCAAAGAACTCAGACGGTCAAGCAGGAACCTGCCTGATTTTCATCCAGATAACATGAGAATTAACAATACAATCTTGGTTCAAAATTCAAAAAGGGTTTTCCGCCCTGCTCCTAGAGGAAGAGAAAGACAAGTGACTAGGCAGGAAAATGGGGAGCCACGGTGAGAAACAAACAAAGTGCCAGGCTGGGAGTTGGAGAGTTGGGGAGGGAGAGACCCCTCAGTCACACAAGATCATTGGGTGACTTTGAGCCAATCATTCCCTCCCAGTCCAACCTAATTCACGGGGTTATTGAGAAAGCAGGAAGCAGGTACACCATATACATTGCCTTGAAGTCCTGAATGAAGGGCAGAATGGGCATCCAAAAAAGAATGGTCCATCTAGTCTGCCCTTATACTATTTCTTCTATTTTATCTTATGTTTATTTATATGTTTATCCCAGGCATGTTTAAATTCAATTACTGTGGATTTACTGACCACGTCTACTGGAAGTTTGTTCCAAGCATCTACTACTCTTTCAGTAAAATAAGATTTTCTTACATTACTTCTAATCTTTCCCCCAACTAACCTCATTGTGCCCCCTTGTTCTTGTGTTCACTTTCCTATTAAAAACACTTTTCTCCTGAACCTTATTTAACCCTTTAACATATTTAAATGTTTCGATCATGTCCCCCCTTTTCCTTCTGTCCTCCAGACCAGTGTTTCCCAACCGGTGTGCCGCGGCACACTGGTGTGCCGCGAGACATGGTCAGGTGTGCCGCGAAGAAAGAAGCTCAGCTTCTGGTCTTGCAACTTTTTGCGAAGAGCAAAAAGTTGTGAGGCCGGAAACTGAGCTTCCTTCTTTGCGCCTTCCAAGTTTTCCGGCAGCTGCAGCGCCCCGCCCGGTTGGAGCTTCCCTGGCGACGGCAGCAGGTGAGCTTTGGGGCCTGGTGGGAGGGCGGCGGCAGCGGGAGGGTGGCGCGCAACAGGAGGGTGATGGCGGCGGCAGCGGCAGTAGCCATGGGGCGGTGCCAGGGTGGTCAGCTGTGAGGCGGAGCTCTGGAACAGAGGCACCGACGGCGGTGGCTGGACATGCTGGAATTGCGTGGCTGGCACTTGCCTGCTGGCTGGGCTGGGACGGAGGCTCCAGCCCCACATACATGCCCAGCGCAATGCCAGCATGTACGGCGTCTAGCAACATGTCTAACCACCGCCGTCGGACGTCGGTGCCTCCGTTCCAGAGCTCCGCCTCACAGCTGATCACCCTGCCGCCGCCCCACGGCTACTGCCCAATGCCGCTGCTGAGAGAAAGAGAGAGGGAGAGAGGGGGAGAAAAAGAGATAGCAAGAGAGGGAGAGAAAGAGAGAGGGAGAGAGGGGGAGAGAAAGAGAGAAAGAGATAGCAAGAGAGGGAGAGAGAGGGGGGGGGAGAGAGGGGGGAGAGAAAGAGAGAGCAAGAGAGAGAGACAGAGGGAGAGAGAGGCGGGAGAGAAAGAGAGAAAGCAAAAGAGAGAGAGAGATAGCAAGAGAGAGAAAGAGAGAGGGAGAGAGAGGGGGAGAGAGAAAGAGAAAGACAGCAAGAGAGAGAAAGCAAGAGAGAGAGAGAAAGAGGGGGGAAGGAGGGTGAGGGAAAGACAGAGGGAGGGAAGGAGGGAGAGAGGAGGGCAAAAAAGAGAGGAAGGGAGAAACAAAGAGAGATGGAGAGAGAGGGGGAAAGAAAGAGGAAGGGAGAGAGAGAAAGAGGGAGAGAGAGAGAAATAGAGCGAAAGGGAGGAAGAGATTTTTTTTTGTCCAAACTTTTTTTTAGCCCCCCCCCCCCTCTCAATGTTCCCCAGGATTTTGTAAATGTGAATAATGTGCCGCAGCTCAAAAAAGGTTGGGAAACACTGCTCCAGACTATACAGATTGAGTTCATTAAGTCTCTCCTGATAAGTTTTATGTTTAAGACCTTCCACCATTTTTGTAGCCCGTCTTTGGACCCGTTCAATTATATCAATATCTTTTTGCAGGTTAGGTCTCCAGAACTGAACACAGTATTCCAAATGTGATTTCACCAGCGCTCTATACAGTGGGATCACAACCTCCCTCTTCCTGCTTGTTATACCTCTAGCTATGCAGCCAAGCATTCTACTTGCTTTCCACTACGTGCACCCCTACACACATGTGCAACCCCCACACTGCCCTGCTCATGCACACAACCCCCCTGTTCCCACACATTCGCACAGGCCTCACTGGGACGGTGAAAAAACGATCAATTGGGAATTAGGAAGTTCAGAAAATGGACTTCCGGTTTGCCTGTTGTGCTGTTTTTTTCACTCCAGAGGCTTCAGAGAAGCTTCCTAGAAGCCTCAGGAGAGCAAAACAACCTTCCACAAGGCCAGAAATCAGCTGGCTGGTGCGTGTATGCACACTGCAGCTGACCTAGGGCAACGCCTCGCATGCCTTCCGATATGGCAGCTTGTGCCACCTGTGGCATACATGCCATAGGTTCGCCATCACAACTCTAGACTGATATGTTGTGTTGCCTGAGAAGACAAAGGAAGGGATCCTATATACATGTTATTTTTCCTTAATGTGTCAACTGTCTTATTTTCAAAGTACTGATATGACAGTATTTCCTCAACAACCCCCCACCATTTTTACCCTTTGAGCAAGGTCAATTTCTGATTGCCAGCCAAAGACAAATTCCTTGTGTGTCCAATCACACTTGGCCAATGAGGAATTCTATTCTATTCTATTCTATTCTATTCTATTCTATTCTGTTCTGTTCTGTTCTGTTCTGTTCCGTTCCGTTCCATTCTATTCCATTCCATTCCATTCTCTTCAAAACTGCAATCCTCTCAGTATTATTAGTGGAATACTTCCAAAATAAAATATTTATTTTAAAAAATTTAAAAAAAAATGTATGGGGCGGGGATACGGAGACGACAGACACCTGTCAGCTTTCTGTAGGTATTTGAAACTGGCTAGGACCAAATAAAACTTACTGGAAATTCATTAAGAGAAAACTGAGAATGATTGAGAAAACTATGAAATTAACTACAGAATGGGTAACTTGCCAAAAGCGGTCCTCACAGGAAATGGGGAATATCCAGTTTATGGCTCTCATCCACTCAAGAAATGCTTGATTAGGAAACAATTTCTGTATTTAATTTAAATCCAAGGTTAGCTCTGTAATAAGGAAGGGACTTGTGTACAATTGGCAATCAGAATGGTAAATTGGAAAAAAAAATACAAACACACAGGGAGCAAATTGTGGCCTGCTATATATAGCCCAAAAATATGATCTCTCAAGGGCCCCCTAATTTCTTGCAGTGATTAACTGTGCACATTGTGCTTACCTTATAAACACAATAGATATTATGCCTTTCTGTTTGTCACGTCCCTAATGAGTAACAATTATATTTTAGGAAACAGCTATAATTCTGCTACTTCTTAAATGGAAAAAAAGTTTAGGTCAATGCTCAGGGGAACCACACAGATATCTGTGGGTCAAGCGGCAATGAAGGCAGTTGAAGTAAAGATGAAAGCAAAATCACCTGCTTTAGTCCATGGGAACCTGAGCAAATTGGGGACATCAAAGGAGTCCCACAAAATGAGGCCAATGAAGGGATGATCTGATTAAGCACTCTGCTTCTTGCAGGACTTGCCAAATGCTTCTGGGAAACTTATGAAGAGTCCCTGAAATTAGCATTCCAGTGTTTGCTTCTCTCCTTGTATGCCAGTGATGAAAGCTATCTTTGCTAGCAACAATTTTCTTCAGAATTCAGAATTCCTTGGTGATCTCCACAGGAGACATAACACAGTCTCCTCCTCTGCCATTCCTCCATCAACACCCCCGCTGTTTTTCCATAGATCTGCATTCAGACAAGAAGAGAAGGCAGTTTTCTCATAAGCTATCCCCATCTATCCTAACATTCTTCCACATCATTCCTAGTCTACCTATAAAACCATTTCCCCTAAGCCAGAAATATTGATATTGTGGTTGCTCTTATGTCTTTGGAGGCTACTCTCTGTGTTTCCAGGAGGTAACAAGCAATGGAGGAATGAGAGCAAGAAGAAAAAGGTCACTTTATGCCTCTCTAGGACAGAGGTAGGCAAACTTGGCTCTTCTATGACAGGTGGACTTCAACTCCCAGAATTCCCGAGCTAGCATGATTGACTGGGAGTTGAAGTCCACAAGACATAGAAGAGCCAACTTTGCCTACCTCTGCTCTAGGAGAACCAGCAACAGCAGTTTCAAAATGAGCTGTGGAGACCTTTGGTCTGCTTTAGCTAATGGAAGAAGCTATGCAATTTCTGAGATGGAATCAAAGGTTCATAACAGAAGAGAAGCAAGCACTCCACAAAGCCAGAGCTGCAAATGCTGCGACAATGGTGCCCACACGTTTATCCAACATGTGGCAGAACATTTCGTGCCTATATAGGCCTTACTAGCCACCTGCGGACTCATTGCATACAGCCCAAAAACCATTAGATGTCAAGGTCCTCTTCAAACACAGTGGATGAACATCATCATTTGCATATAAATGAATGAATGAATGAATGAATAAATAACAAACTTCCTGGTCGGTACACATAGGTCTTCACAGAAGCTGACATATGATGTTACAGTATCTGTGAGTTCGTCCAAGTCTACAGAGGTATCTTCAAAAATATTCCAATCGGTGCAGTCAAAGCAGGCCTGTACCTTTAACTTTGCCTCTTCAGTCCAAGTCTTCCCTGATTTAATTGTTGGTTTTGTGGTTTTAAGTCTTTGCCTGTAAGCCAGTAGAAAGTGAATCATGCAATGATCAGATCAGACCAAAGCTGCTGGAGACTTTATCCAGCAAAGAACAGGGAGATGGTTGATTTTTACTTGCATTGATTAAGCAATATGTTCTGCAGGTTTGATCTGTGCTAATCTAGAACAGCTTTCAGGTTCAGCTTTTCCTTCTCTCAAAAGCTGATGATCTCTCCAGCAGTCCTTGAAAGACAAAAGGGAAAATTACCCCTGATATTACTGTGCTGAAGAACTGGAGCTGAGGCTGAGAAAAACCATTATTCGCTATGGAGCATTTACTCTCGTAGCAATATGTGACCTAGAAACATACAGGCTGTAAGTTATCCACTTTTCTACTGTTTCCTGACAGTTATCCATGTCAAACTGAGTGGTTGTTCCTCTCAAAACAAAGGACTGCAGTTTCAATTTGCATCATATTAAAACCTAATATCACTAGCAGGAAACTGATTTGAGTGCTAGATAAATTAGTTGTGTCCACCAATTGCGTACAATGTGGGGATTGTGGTTGGTGATGGACTAAGATGAGGAAGCCTGAATTCAGGCCAACCTACAGTTGTTAGAAACTCACCGGGTGACTTTTGGATCAGTTATTGTCTCTCACTCAACCTTCCTCCCAGGGTTGTTATGATGGGGAGAAAAAGGAGAAAGAAGTAAGATAGATAGACAGACAGACAGACAGACAGACAGACAGACAGACAGACAGACAGAGAGAGAGAGAGAGAGAGAGAGAGAGAGAGATAGGCAGGCAGGCAGGCAGGCAGGCAGGCAGGCAGATAGTGTTGTGGTTAGCTCTGGCCCTGCTCCTGCCCCAAGGACTGTGGATGTGGGGGAGTCATCCACATGCTGCAGGCCTGTTTTGCCCCCCCCCCCGGTGGAATCTGCTGATGAAGGCTCCTCTGACCAACAAGACATGAGTGACAGGGAGGAGGAGAGTGTGGCAGATAGCTCAGAAGGAGATCAATTATCTAGCTCCTCCTTGGATTCAGAACAAGAGTTAATGATACAGCCACGCATGCGGAGAGCGATGCATAGGCAGCAACAACTGAGAGATTATTATCAAAGAAAATGAGGCCACCTGTGGTTGGATGGGGCTGTGGTAATTAGTGAGGCCGCTATAAATAGCAGCCTGTGGGTTTGGCCATTGTGGAGAATTATCTGATCATTGTGTTTCGTGACTGCTTTACTGACTGACTTTTTGTGTGCTGATTTTTCCCCGCTTTGAAATTAAACCAGAGCAAAGTGTCACTTTGTGAAAGAAGAAGGACTGTGAATTGCCTCACAGCTGCAAGCTAAGTATCACAGAACTGATAAGGGACTTGTACAAATTACCAGTTTGTTTGGAGATGAGTGCCCTTTGCTATACCAAAAGAGGGCTTGGTTTAAGTGAATTTTCATTATAAAGAACATTGTTTTGAATTTTCAAACGTGTGTGTGTGTCTGAAATTTGTACCTGTGAATTTTTGGGAGGATTCTACCAGACAGCCCGACAGAACAGCCCGACAGACAGACAGACAGACAGACAGACAGACAGACAGAAAGGCAGGGAGGCAGGGAGGCAGGCAGGCAGTACTTCTTTCTCCATTAAATATATAAAAGGGCTAAGGTTTACCCTAGCACAAGGACAAAAGCACCAGCCTGAACATGACGAGTGCTGTAGGTGGCTCTGTAGAATCACCTCAGCCACCATTAGTTTACAAATTCTATCATCAATGACTGAAAACTCCCTTAAGTAAAAATCTGTTTTCATTGCTATGTTCCTTTGCCAAATACCACATTCTCAGAAAACACGTACAGTTCACAAGATTAAGTTATAAAGGCAGCAGGAAATGGGCTTGGTAGGATACATTATACCCCAGGAGGGGATTCTCCTTTGTAAATGATGCTTGCCAATTATATTATTATTCTAAACAGAAGGCCCCATGTGTTCTTGTAGTGAACTGTGTGAAATTTGTTTAATAGCTGGCCTTGATTCCCCATGACTTGGTTGTATTGCTTTTAGAATCTTGGATCCTTTTTGTTTCATGGCTGGGATACCAGAGGAATGTATAACCTTAAGAGTATGATCCAATAAAAGCAAACCGAATAATGTTATACTCTCACAATGTCAAGTAAGCAAAACGAAGGGCAGAAGAAAAATGGCAGGGTCAGTGCAGATGTGCTTTGTGGTAACCCCTCCCCAGATACATTACCACAGATATTTGTCTCTGCTAGCTGATAAAGACTTCAGCATCTCATGAAGAAAAAAAATGAGTAAGACACAAAATAATTTGTTCATACAACCATCCTTCTTTTCCAGCCTTCCAAACCCTTATCCTTTCCTGGCAGGTTAATCTTTCTGCAAGAACAATTTTAAAATATGTAGCAGTGTCATCCATTTCTACTCCTCTGTATGAGGACCAAATTGACTATGCAGAGTTCCTACCAAGTCCCATTATTGGTGGTACCTCTCTACATCTTCATCCAGATTAGCTAAAGCTTTGGTAGTAGTTCACAAAATTGGCCAGGCTTTGGGAGATGTGATTTTTACCAAGAGCAAGTTTTGACTCTAAATGCCCCCATCTTAATGGGGTTAACTGGTTTGTTTGACCTTGTTTTCCTGTTCATACAATTCTCCCATGACCCAGTTAAACAGTCCTGCCTATCTATCTATCTATCTATCTATCTATCTATCTATCTATCTATCTATCTATCTATCTATCTATCTATCTATTTATTTTGTCCAATACACAATACATATTGAAGAGAATAGACATGAAGTATTATATATAAAGAAAAGGATAGAAGAAAAGATGTAAAAATAGAGGAGAAGATATATGAAAGGAAGAAAAGATATATGATATATAAGATAAGGAGAGACAATTGGACAGGGGACAAAAGGCACACCAGTGCACTTATGTACACCCCTTACTGGCCTCTTAAGAACCTGGAGAGGTCAATCGTGGATAGTCTAAGGGAGAAATGTTGGGGGCTAGTGGTTGACACTACTGAGTCCGGTAATGAGTTCCACACTTCGACAACTCGATTGCTAAAGTCATATTTTTTACAGTCAAGTTTGGAGTGATTAATGTTAAGTTTGAATCTGTTGCGTGGTCTTGTGTTGTTGCGGTTGAAGCTGAAGTAGTCATTGACAGGCAGGACATTGCAGCATATGATCTTGTGGGCAATATTTAAATCGTGTTTTAGGTGTCGTAGTTCTAAGCTTTCTAATCCAGGATTGTTAGTCTATTTTCGTAGGGTATTCTGTTTCGAGAGGAGGAGTGAAGGGCTCTTCTGGTGAAGTATCTTTGGACGTTTTTGAGGGTGTTGATGTCCGAGATGTGGTGTGGGTTCCAGACAGATGAGCTGTATTCAAAGATGGGTCTGGCAAAAGTTTTGTAGGCTCTGGTGAGTAGTGTGAGATTGCCGGAGCAGAAGCTACGTAGGATCAGGTTAACAACTCTAGAAGCCTTTTTGGCGATATTGTTGCAGTGGGCTTTAGCACTTAGGTCATTTGATATTAGTATCCAAAGGTCTTTTACTGAGTGGGGGTTGGCTGTGAGATTTTGTTTATTCAGTTTATATATGAGGTTTGGATTCTTTTTGCCGATGTAGAGGGTAGAGCATTTGTTGGTTGATATTTGAAGTTGCCAAGTGTTAGACCAATCTGAGATAAAGTCAAGGTCTTTTTGGAGAGTAGATATGTTGTCCGTTGTGTTGAAAAGTTTTACATCGTCGGCGAAAAGAACACGGTTGCTTGTGATATGATCACAGAGGTCATTGATGTAGAGAATGAATAGAGTAGGTCCTAGTACGCTGCCCTGGGGAACAGGGGCGGGGGTGGAAATGGCACTTCCAATTTCCTATTAGGGCAGAGACCCACAATTCAATAATCCTGCATATGCAGAGGTGGGTTTCAGCAGGTCCTGCCCAGTTCTGGAGAACCAGTAGCGGAAATTTTTAGTAGTTCGGACAGCTGGTAAATACCACCTCTGACCTGCCCCACCCCCATCTATCTTCTGCCTCCTGAGTCCCAGCTGATCAGGAGGGAATGGGGATTTTGCAGTAATCTTCCCCTGAGTGGGATGGGAATGGAGATTTTACAATATCTTTCCTCCATCATGCCCACCAAGTCACACCTACAGAACTGGTAGTAAAAAACATTTTGAATCCCACCACTGTGCATATATATGGTCTTAGGTTCAAGATCTGACAGCTCCAGTAGCAACAACAAACAACAAAATTTTATGATGGTCAAAGATCAGAGGTCAGAAAAAGCATAAGAACAATAAAATGACCAAAGCAAAATACAATTTATTATTGGCAATATCCTTGCCTTGTTATTTTATTGCACTAATATAGCACCAATACAGCACAGTTTAATTGTTAGAGGAAAACATTTGCTCTTAAGAGGGCCTTGGTGGTGCAGTGGTTAGAGTGCAGTACTGCAAACTGCTTCTGCTGACCACCCACTGCCAGCAGTTTGGTAGATCGAATCTCAGTAGGCTCAAGATTGACTCAGCCTTCTATCCTTCGAAGATTGGTAAAATGAGGACCCAAATTGTTGTGGGCAATATGCTGACTCTCTGTAAACTGCTTAGAGAGGGCTGTAAAACACTGTGAAGTGGTATATAAATCTAAGTGCTATTGCTATTACTATTAAAGAATTAACATCAGGATTACTGAAATAATTTACATAATTTCTGTAAAATCCATCTATTTGGCTGGGATGTTTTTAAAGTAAAGGCTGGTATAGCCTAGAACACAAATCTGAAAGAAAATATACATTATAAGAAAGCATGTTCTGAAGACTCAGTTTCTTTTGGAGTCAGTAGAAATGACATCTAAGGTGTTGGAGTTGCCCTCCCCAATTCCTTCAGGGAGAGCATCAGACAACATCTGGAAAAAGACCACTGGTGTTTAGTAAAGATGTGAGAACATCAATAATTTGCTACAGAGAGCTTTGGAATTTCCTCACAAGGCCGATAAATCAGTTCAAGAGAATCTGCAGTGTGTGATAGAAAAAGGCAAAATGGTGACCCCAACAGTGCAATCAGAGCTCGGCTTGGTTTTTATAAAGGTTGCACATAAAAAATGGGTGTAGAGTTTCAATTATACCATTATGGTTGCCAACTTGACTTTTTAAACTATATTCTGCAGACACACCTGTTTACAGAGGAGGTTTCCTTCCAGTTTGAACCGGCTCGCCCAAACCGGGAGCGACCCACTGGTGATGTCACAATGATGTTATGGAATCAGTTTGGTCGGTGCTGGTCCGTGGGCACCACCATCCTTTATTTTTTAAAAACATTTTTGGATTTGGGGGGGATTTTTAGGGGTGGGGGTTGTTTTTTTTTCTTCTGCACATGCGCAGAAGCTGGGTTTCCAGCACTGTACATGTGGTCACCATTTTGTTTTTGACTTGGGGGGGATTATTTATTTATTTATTTTTAATTTGGGAGTATTCTGGGGGGGTTTCCCCCCCGCACATGCACAGAAGCCAGGCTTATGCAGTCACCATCTTATTTTTTAGCTTTAAAAAAAAATTTAAAGATTTTTTGCCACTGTGCATGCAGCCATGTGTGAAGTGGGCATGTGCGCCCATGAAGAGCAGCCACATGGCACAGGAGGAAACAAACAGACAGCGAGGTAAGTTAGAACCCACCCGTACCTGTTTGGTTTACCTCATTCTGGAATTCAACAGCCTCTTTCTGTCATCACCTTCATCTTTTCCAGCAATAAAGCACTCCCACATCAGAAGTAAAGAAAGTGTAGTCCATGAGCAAGATGCGGCCTCCATTACTGTATTTTCAGCTCCTAGAGTAAAGTGACCAGATTTTTAAATTGCTGAAGTGGGACACCATTGACGGAGGGGGGGGGTTCTCTTCCCCCCCCTCTCTCATCCTCTCTCCCTTTCTCTCCTGGGGATGCTACTCTACTACTCTTTCAGTAAAATAATATTTTCTCATGTTGCCCTTGATCTTTCCCCCAACTAACCTCAGATTGTGTCCCCTTGTTCTTGTTTTAATAGGAAAGTGAACACAAGAACAAGGGGACACAACCTGAGGTTAGTTGGGGGAAAGATCAAGGGCAACATGAGAAAATATTATTTTACTGAAAGAGTAGTAGATCCTTGGAACAAACTTCCAGCAGACGTGGTCGGTAAATCCACAGTAACCGAATTTAAACATGCCTGGGATAAACATATATCCATTGTAAGATAAAATACAGGAAATAGTATAAGGGCAGACTAGATGGACCATGAGGTCTTTTTCTGCCGTCAGTCTTCTATGTTTCTATGTTTCTATGCCCTCACCTCTCAGCAATGTACAGGCAGCCAGTGCCCAGGCCGTGTCCTGTGAGCATGGCCTCAGCGCAAGGCCTACCCTGAGAGAGAGACACAGGAAGTACTGGGAGACACAGGAAGTACAACCCACACAGGATGACCCCACCATCACCATGGAGGAGAGAGACAGAGAGACAGAGGGAGGAAGGAAGAAAATTGGGACATTTTTGAAAAGGCGCAGGGCGTGGGACAGATTATGAAAAAGCGTGACTGTCCCGCGGAAAGTGGGACGTTTGGTCACCTTATCCTAGAGTCCTCCCAGACAGTTTCGCTGTGACTTAGTGGCAAAATTGCCTATTTCTGAATGTACAGATAGTCCTCAACTTACAAGCATTCATTTATTGACCATTCGAAGCTACAGTGGCCCTGGAAAAAGTGACTTATGACCATTTTTCACACTTACAATTGTAGCATCCCCGTGGTCACTTGATTTACATTCAGATGCTTGACAGCTGACTCATATTTATGACGGTTGCAATGTTTCAAGATCACATGATCCCCTTTTGCGATCACCTGACCAGCAAAGTCAATGGGGAAGCCAGATTTACTTAACAACCACATTACAGTTGTTTGTTCAAGAACTGCGGTGATCCACTTAACAAATGTGGCAAGAAAAGTCATAAAATGGGACAAAATTCACTGAACAAATTTCTCACTTGGTCTCAAATGTGGTTGTAAGTTGAGAACTATCTGTATTTATTTTCTCATGGATTTCATGCACTTATTTAGTACTCATCCCTTAGCTCTAAGCATTGAGATACCGGCATTATAGTGCAGCAATATTCTCTACAGTGCTTACCCGTTAAAAAAATTTCTTTAAGGGAAAAGACATAAAGAATTGCCCACCCACAAAGGACTTTAATCTGAGCTGATCTCTGCTGAGACCGCCAACAATCAAATTACAAAGTACTGCCATCCAGAGATAACCAATGATCTGACTTTGTGCATTACTTGCTACATTTATTGTCTTTTAAGCCTGGCTTTCCTCTGAGAACTTAAGGCACGTTTAAGAATCTCTCTTCATTGTATCCAAACAAACTTGGGCAGAGGCAAACTGGCTAGGAATCCCTGAGTAAACACCAAAATCCCATGGGAATTGAACTTGGGTCTCCTTGATCCCACCCAACATCATAATTATTACACCACACTGGCTTTTCAATGATACATACATAAGTAGGTAGGACATAGATAATTGCTTGCAGGTCCTGCTGATTTTATCTTTGTTATTCTTCCCCCAACTATTGTGATCACCTCCATATGGGCTATAATCAGAGATGGGCTGCTGTCCGGACGGGGGGAACGCAGTGGGGTAGCGAAAATGGAGCTCCACCCCAGAGCACCCAATTTTCACTGAAAGATGTTGAAAGAAAATGCAACGCGTCCTGCATAAGCCACGCCCACAGTATGGTAGTAAAAATTTTGGTAGCCCTTCACTGAGTATAATTCCTCCAGTTCAACTGTATCAACTCTTTAAGGTCTACTTAAGTTGCTCACAATTATAGTGCTAGCTCCTAACCAGACACAAATTAAGAGTCCGAGAATTTAAAAACAAAAAGGAAACTTGATGCACTGGAAATTGGATAAATTGTTTCATTCCACACATTTCCAGCCTTATGTGTATATAACAGATGATGGCTGGGGAATTTTTGGAGTTGAAGTCTACATGTCTTCATTCTGCCAGCATTAAGAAACAGCAATTTAGAAGTTTGTCCACAGTTGTACTTCATATCCATGCATGGAGCGGGCTATCATATTCCCTGTTGGGTTTTTAATATTTGAAGATATTTATTTCTGCTGCTTATTTATCAACTGCAGCTTTTGAAATGAATTATAGGTCTATGATAGCCTTATGATGAAATTTTGCCCTTGCTATTTCCACTTTGACTTCATGGATAGAAAGAACAGTGTGTTTTCATCAGTAGCTCCTTTAATGTTAAGTGTTAGGAGATAATTTTATGCATTTAATTCAATGTTTTGATACCATCAGTACATCAAAAAGCTAGGATTGTTGTTGCTTTTTTATTATTGCTTGACACACCTTCTTTAATAAAATGTATATGTTTTGTATGGTTTCTTTTGAATTGGCTTGCTTGGATGTAGAAATAATATCATTTTGGAGTTTTTTTGCTTATTTTAATTATTGCATTATTAGTAATTACATTAAAAGTCTGCCTCACTGGTATTTGTAAGCTGCTTTGCTTATTAAAATGGCCTATATGTTTTAAAAAATAAAATAGACAATAAAGTAGCAATAGTGCCATGCATGTTCATTCTGTAAGTCTCTGTTCATAAGCTATGAATAAAAGAATGGAATAAAAATGAGAGTTTGAACAAGCTGAAGACAGTTATGAACACTCGAAAGATTGGCAGTAACATTTATACAATAAGAAGCTTTTCTGCATTACAAAAATTGTGATTATTATTATTATCATTAATTAAATTTATAAATGTATACTTAACAACAATAAATATTCCTTTGACATAAAAAAGGTTGTTACGTATTCTGCCACTCTGTGCTTGGGAGGTATATCAGCTGCAGTTTTAGTCTTTAGTACTGTACTGTATTTCGTTAAAACATAAATTCAATAGAAATTTAATTCTTGATTTATAAGAATGTATACAAATCATATTTAAAATTTCATTCACTCTGTAAAAGAGAGGTAACTGAGTGGTTGTCGTTACTGGGTTTTAACTGGGAAATTACTTGATGACCTCAGAGAATGAGAGTTGTCTGTATCTGTTGCCGTCTTTTAGTGTTCATCTGGATTTTTCGAACCCAGCTAGATACCTTTATCATGTGTATTCAAGGTCATAAAAGAGAGTGTTTTCCTGATTTTCCATAATTCTTCTTCAGGCAAGATGTAAAGCTGAGAATGAGAATGGGGGACAATCTTATTTTTTTGTTTCTTCAACCCAGCAGCTGTGAGAGTCCCAAATGCAACCTGAAACCACTTCAGCCTCTGCTGTTTTTATCATTTACTCCCTGACATTAAGATTAAGAGGAACTACACAGAAACACATGGATAAACCATCTCAATGTATTGTAGGCGATTCCACCACATTCAAGCACATGGAAAGAATCAATTAGTAAGGACCTATTATATTGCATTATATTGTCAGCATAAAAAAGGTGATAGAAACATATGATTTCAAAATTTGTGATATCCAGGAATTTGCCAGATGAAATAGAGTGGTTGTCATTGCTATTGACCAAATGATAAGAACCATTTTTTTTCTCCCTGAGACCGATGATACTGGAATCATAAAAACTCCAAAGATCGTCAACAAAAATTTTGTGTATAGTAAAAGAGGAAACCATAAATGTGATTTTTTTTAAAAAACAATTGGCACCTGATTCTTAAATCCCTAGACTGGCTTTTTAATCAACTGGCCAGGAGCTTTCAAATGCATTCCAGAAGATGACCTTATCTGTGGAAATCCAACTGGAGAGAGGCCATTTGTCTGTTCTGTTAATTTATGTGAAGAGATGCCAAGCCACTGATAAATGACCCTTGTTAGGGTCTTAATGCACCCCATTCAAAACCATGCACAAAAGGAATACTATGTAACGGAAGGAAGGGAGTGTGTGAAAGGGAACAGACAGTGCAGGAAGGCGATAGACTCCAACAATGTAGTTTATATCCTGTTTTTATTTCTCAGCAGGCCTGAGTCTTAAGCAAAATAATGCATGATCGACAAGACATCGTTAAAATGGCCTCCTTCAATGTCCCTAACAGTCAGACCCCAATTTCTTTTGGGTCAGAATTCCTGTATGACCTACTGTATAAGTTCAATATTTTGCCTGTACAAGTGACTTTGGAAATGTTGGTTCAAAATTATTTCACCATACAAGATGCCCTCATATCCACCCTAATTAGATCCTGCCATAAGCTCCTAGAATGCCTCTGTAATAGAAACATAGAAGATTGATGGCAGAAAAAGACCTCATGATCCATCAAGTCTGCCCTTATACTATTTTCTGTATTTTATCTTAGGATGGATATGTTTATCCCAGGCATGTTTAAATTCAGTTACTATGGATTTATCAACCACGTCTGCTGGAAGTTTGTTCCAAGGATCTACTAGTCTTTCAGTAAAATAATATTTTCTCATGTTGCTTTTGATCTTTACCCCAACTAACTTCAGATTGTGTCCCCTTGTTCTTGTGTTCATTTTCCTATTAAAAACACTTCCCTCCTGGACCTTATTTAACCCTTTAACATATTTAAATGTTTCGATCATGTCCCCCCTTTTCCTTCTGTCCTCCAGACTGTACAGATTGAGTTCATGAAGTCTTTCCTGATACGTTTTATGCTTAAGACCTTCCACCATTCTTGTAGCCCGTCTTTGAACCCGTTCAATTTTGTCAATATCTTTTTGTAGGTGAGGTCTCCAGAACTGAACACAGTATTCCAAATGTGGTCTCACCAGCGCTCTATATAGCGGGATCATAATCTCCCTCTTCCTGCTTGTTATACCTCTAGCTATGCAGCCAAGCATCCTACTTGCTTTCCCTACCGCCTGACTGCACTGTTCACCCATTTTGAGACTGTCATAATAAACATGAATATGGAAGGATACATTACATGCAGCATAAAGCAGCCATTTCTATGTGCAGAGTAGTGACTCAAGCAGTGTGAGAAATGCTACAAATGTACCCAGACATGCACAACACATTTCGTCTTCCTTTGTTAGATGATGGAATAATGGACCCAACTTTAGAGCATGGGGAACCAATATGGAAATCTAGTGTTGATCTTTGCAAAACAATGTATTGTATTTTTCAGAGTATAAGACGCATCGGAGTAGAAGACACACCTAGATTTTAGAGGTGGAAAACAAGGAAAAAAGCATTCTGAAGCAAAATGGTGTAGTAATATATTATTTAATAAAATACCAGTGTAGCAGAATATTTTTTTACAACCATGTACACTTTTTACAAATTTCAAACTTGATATCTTTAAGACAAGTAGACTTCAATTCCAAGAATTCCTCCTCTAGTCATGCTAGATAATTAGAAGGCAAAAACAACCCTGTTTTTGTGAAAAATGGGCCATTTTTCCCCATTTTTTTTTGTTGCAAAAATGGGGTGGGCAAAGGGTCTGGGAATCCTGCAGGGAGCTCCTGGATGCTGGAGGATGGCAAAAAGAGCTCAATTTTTGTGAAAAATGGGCCATTTTCCACCTGTTTTTTCACAAAAATGGGAGGATTTTTGCCATCTCCCAAGGTCCAGGAACTTCTTGCAGGCTTACCAGACCCTATGTCCATCCCATTTTTGCGAAAAAAATAGGCCCATTCCCTTGGGCGAGGCTTTGGGACAACTCCACCTGGGCTGTATTCGGTGTATAAAACACCAGCAACATTTCCACTCTCCTTTATACTCTGAAAAATACGGTACCTTCTGTACAGTGTTTTGGTTTGGGTCATTGATATAACTTTGCCTTTAACCTCTTCTGGAGACAGATGTTCCCTATGTATCCTTACTCACAAAGTACAATTATCCAATCTGAAGATGACTCTCCATCTTTGTCTTTCTGCAAGCTATATGGTATTAAGGCTAAGCCAATCTTCTTCTATCCCAAGAAGAGTTTGTGCATTCTACGTGCAGAAACATGTAGAACAGGCTATATTCATCAGTAAATAATATAATTGTAATAAAGATCTTTAAATGAATGTAATTCTAGTATTTTTCAATTGATAAGAATTTGGGTCTTTGTTATGAGAAGTCTGGGGAATCAACACAGGTTATATTTTAGCTTTGTATCCTTATTGACACATCTCCTAGATGTCAGAGCTCCCTAAGATAAGACCTTTCAGCTTATATGTAGAAACTGCACCTCTTTGCTCCATGATCATCTTTGCGATTCTCTCCTGCCACATTTGTTTATGTTCATTCATCAGATACCTTATTTCTGGTCCATCTGTAGCAGAACCCAAAACAGGGAAAAGGAATCTCTGCCAAACTGAAGCATTGCAGGTTCTGGATGTTCTGCTTTCAATTACTGGGAACTCTGGCTCCATTAACAGGCTTCCATTGCACTTGCATTCCCTTGTCTAATATATTAAGACCGTGATAGCCAACTTATGGCACACTTGCCATAAGTGGCCTATGGAACCATATGTGCTGGCATGTAAGCCGTTGCCCTAGCTCAGCTCCAGTGTGCATATATGCACCTGCCAGCTAATTTTTAGCTCACACGGAGACTCTAGGACAGTGGTTCTCAACCTTTCTAATGCCGCAACCCCTTAATACAGTTCCTCATGGTGTGGTGACACCCAACCATAAATCTAGCACCAATTCTCCCAACAGACTTTAAGCTTACTGGCAGGAAGGTCAGAGAGACACCCTCACTGTAGACGTCAGATTGGTGGGATTGTAAAAATACGTTCCAAGGCACCAGAATAGAAGCTTTAGTTCCTGACACCATGGGAAATTTGTCTTTTCCCGTGGTCTTAGACCCCTGTGAAACAGTCATTCGACCCCTAAGGGTCGACCCCCTCTAGGAGGACATTTTTGGCCTTGGATGGGGGGATCATCCAGGGACATGGGGTGAGGTATCATCAGTACGCTGATGATACCCAGCTGTACATCTCCACCCCATGTCCAGTCAACGAAAGAGTGGAAGTGATGTGCCAGCGCCTGGAGGCTGTTAGGTTCTGGATGATTGTCAACAGGCTCAAACTCAACCCTGATGAGACGGAGTGGCTGTGGGTTTTCCTCCCAAGGACAATCCCATCTGTCCGTCCATCACCCTGGGGGGGGGGGGAATTACTGACCCCGTCAGAGAGGGTCCGCAACTTGCACGTCCTCCTCGATCCACAGCTTATATTAGAGAACCATCTTTCAGCTGTGGCGAGGGGGCGTTTGCCCAGGTTTGCCTGGTGCACCAGTTGCGACCCTATTTGGACCGGGAGTCACTGCTCACAGTCACTCATGCCCTCATCACCTCGAGGTTCGACTACTGTAACGCTCTCTACATGGGGCTACCTTTGAAGAGTGTTCGGAAACTTCAGATTGTGCAGAATGCAGCTGCGAGAGCAATCATGGGCTTCCCTAGGTATGCCCATGTCACACCAACACTCCGCAGTCTGCATTGGTTGCCGATCAGTTTCTGGTCACAGTTCAAAGTGTTGGTTATGACCTATAAAGCCCTTCATGGCATCGGACCAGAATATCTCCGGGACCGCCTTCTGCTGCATGAATCCCAGCGACCAGTTAGGTTATTGTTGTGAGCCGCCCCGAGTTTGCGGAGGGGGGCGGCATATAAATCCAATAAACCTAAACCTAAACCTAAACCTAAACCTAAACCCACAGAGTTGGCCTTCTCCGAGTCCTGTCGACAAAACAATGTCGTCTGGCAGGACCCAGGGGAAGAGCCTTCTCTGTGGTGGCCCCGACCCTCTGGAATCCCCCCAGACATTAGGACTGCCCCCACCCTCCTTACCTTTTGCAAACTCCTCACAACCCACCTCTGTCGTCAGGCATGGGGAAATTGATTCCCCTGGGCCGCTTCCACTTTATGTATGGTCTGTATGAGATGTATGATTGTTTTCTATATTAAGGGTTTTAAATTGTTTTAATGTATTGGATTTGTACTGTTTCTTGTTGTTAACCACTCCGAGTCTTCGGAGAGGGGCGGCATTCAAATCAAATCAAATCAAATCAAATCAAATCAAATCAAATCAAATCAAATCAAATCAAATCAAATCAAATCAAATCAAATCAAATCAAATCAAATCAAATCAAATCAAATCAAATCAAATCAAATCAAATCAAATCAAATCAAATCAAATCAAATCAAATCAAATCATCTGTTAATTAATTTTTGGCCTCAGATGGGGGGATGTTTTTGGCCAAGAAAGCCGCTGGAGCCTGGTGAGGGTGAAAAACGGGCCTACCAGGCAGGCCCAACGGGATTTGGAAAATAAGAGCCAGGGGAGTTGTGTGCGCATTTGTGGGAGGTGAGGCAGTGGGGGGGCATGCACCCATGCACAGGGAATGCGAGATTGAATTATGGGTGTGGGCACATGTGCGTGTGCAATAGCATGTGTGTGTGCTTTAGGCACCCGAGGGGAAAAAATATTTGCCATCACTATATTAAGAGGAAGGTTGACTTCATGACTTGTCACAGCCTCTTCAGAGCAGCCATTCATCTCTATGTGTTTTGCACAGAACCAGATTCCATTAAAAAAAAAACAACCTTGCTCTTTGGGTTTTCTTCAGGTTACTGCCTTATGAGCCATTTCCTTTCTTTTCCTTACATGTGAAGTGAATGGTGAGGGGTACTTCAGATGTTCAGAGTTATCTCTCCCCTCCTCACAACCACTGTCGTCTGCTGTTTTTGCTTGGATGCGCTTAGGAAAAGAAGAATAATCTTCAGTATAGAAAAAAATGACAACTTTATAGCCAGGCAGGTTTTATAAGGACACAACATTGTCTACAAACAACCCAATGCACAAAACAGGTCATAAAATTGTGGATCGGAGAGAGGCAGTGATTTATTTAATTTATCATTAGGGAGTACAAGAGGTACCACAATGAAATGCTCTCGGATGTCCCCAGACTGAAATGTTTACGAAATCCCAGGGCCATCACAGTGAAACCTGTGAGTTCCCGGCAACACACCAAATGGCCAGGTTGCACTTTGCCAGGAAACCCCAATTATTCTTGTCTTCCTGCTATTGCTGAAACCCAAACTTCCACATTCCAAAGTGGATGTCGGCATTCTGTTACCTCCCCCCCCTGCCTTAACTTCCTTGTTTTATTTTAGGATTATAAATAGCAGGCATTCCATTGTGTGTTTCTAGGCAGAAGAAGACGGAAGGCACTCTAGCGCACTAGAGTGCCTTCTGTCCCCTGTCCTATAGCCTCTCCTATATCTCTTCTATATTCTCTATACCCTTCATTGTGTATTATTGTGTATTGGACTAACTAACTAACTAACTAACTAACTAACTAACTAACTAACTAACTAACTAACTAACTAACTAACTAGCGAAAGAAAGAAAGAAAGAAAGAAAGAAAGAAAGAAAGAAAGAAAGAAAGAGTTCTCAGCATGCCTAAACCCATCAAGGACGTCTGCTGCAGAAAAAGCTATCACCCGCTATAAGTATTTGCCTACTGTTAACAAGCGCTTCTTTCAGCCTGCAGGCCCTGTGCTCCAGTTACTCCAAAGCTGCATTCAACCATCCATAACTGATGAAAAGCCATTTCTCTTCTTCTTTTCAGAGAATCAAATCAGCTCCTGGCAACTTCCCTTGCTGTTTGTGAAAATGGGGAAGAAAAGCAAATGTACCAATTATTGCACAAGGAGAAACAGCCATCCTATTTCAACCATCCTCTTCTGAGGTAATGGTTTGAGGCCTGATTTCCACTCTTCACCCTTTCTGAAGGGAACCAATAGTAGCTTTTGTTAGTTACATTAAATTCCTCTGCAGGTAGACATGGATTTAACAGCTTTGTGATCAACTGCAGGGAATTTTGAAAGGACAAATATTTGGAAATAGAATCTGAGGGCAAAATAACCATTTCCACATTACTAAAATGAAAATGTTAAAGAATGTATGTATGTATGTATGTATGTATGTATGTATGTATGTATGTATATATATATATAATTATTTATTAGATTTGTATGCCACCCCTCTCCGTAGACTCGGGGCGGCTCACAACAATAATAAAACAATGTATAACAAATCTAATAATTAAAAGTCACTAAAAAGCCCTTATTAAAAAGCAAAACATACACACAAACATACCATGCATAAACTGTATAGGTCCGGGGGAGATGTCTCAATTCCCTCATGCCTGATGGCAGTGGGTTTTAAGGAGTTTACGAAAGGCAAGGAGGGTGGGGGCAATTCTAATCTCCGGGGGGAGTTGGTTCCAGAGGGTCGGGGCCGCCACAGAGAAGGCTCTTCCCCTGGGTCCCATCAAACGGTATTGTTTAGTCAACAGGACCCAGAGAAGGCCAACTCTGTGGGACCTAACTGGTCGCTGGGATTTGTGCGGCAGAAGGCGGTCCTGGATATATATACTATATATGCATATGTATGTATCACATGTTTTTGCTGAATTTTTAAAATTAAGGGACACTAGAATAGCACTATTTCGGCCTTGTTCTGGCCTCATCGGCTAGCCACACCCTTACTGGGATTTGATCCTGTAGCTTCTGTCTTGTAAGGCAGAGAATTAACCTCTAGGCCACAGGATCTGTTCCCTTCAGCTCTGTATGTATAGGGGCTATATGTTTTTTCTGTCAGATCACCCTGGTATATTTTTGTGGGCTTCTTTCCTTCCGTGCATGCGCACTAAAAATGTCCAAGAAACTCTGTTAGTGATGAACATTGAGAAGAATTAGGAAAATATATATTAGCATTGAATAAAAAATCCAAAATGTTTCTCATTGTTGAGAATGACTGCATCTTAGGCGACATTTATCATGAACCACACAAAAATCAATGGCCCAGTGTTCCCTCCTTCATTATTAAAGTGGACTAGAATCTTTTACAGCAGCATTTCTCAACAAAAATGCATGGATTTCAACTATCAGAATAACGGGTGCAGAATTCTGGGAATTGAAATCCACACTTTTTAAAATAGTTGAGGTTCGGAAACACTGCTTTAGAAGATGTTGTAACCTAAAAAGAGAGATACAGCTCCTGAAAATCCTCCAAAGAAAATTCCTTATTGGGAGAACCATTTTCGAGCTATGTTTTCAAACACAGGTAGTCCTTGATTTACAACATTTCATTTAGTGACCGCTCAGGGGCGGGCTTCCATTCCCAGCCCTACCGGAATGGGCTGGGAGCACACGCTCCCCCCCGTCAGCCCTCCGTCCAGCATGCGCCTGCCCCCCACGTGAAATTCAGCTTCTGTGCATGTGCAGAAGCCTAATCTCGTGCGAGGATGAGATTTCTGCGCATGCACGGAAGCAAAAAACCCCTTGGAAATAGCCTTAAAAAGGGTAAGTGGCCGCTTGTGCTGCTGTTCGCCCTGCTTGCCACCATTCGCAGCGGCTCCCTGCTGCCTTTTGCCCTGCCCACCCCGGCACCTCTTGCGACAGCAACTCCCCACCACCACCCACACCCGCCCGCTGTGCCGTGCTGCGAGCAGCCCGCCAGATCTTTACCTTGCATGTGGGGGTACCACATGCATAGTGTGGCTAGAGATGGGCTGCAGCCAGAACAGTGCGTGGGCATCTTTCCGGCAGTAAAAATTGCCAGCTTCTTTCCTTCTTGTGTATGCACTGGTAATTTTTTTACTGGAATCACTCCAGTTGTTCGTGCATGCACTTGAGCACCCAGCCTATGCGCTCCGCTTTCCACAGCAGAACCACTGTTGTGGGTGTTCCGCCTGGAGCCCACTCAAAGTTACAGCAGCATTGAAAGAAGTGACTTGTGCCAGGAGTGGGCTACTGCCCAGACGGGGAGTGGGGAACATAGTGGGGTAGTGAAAATGGAGCTCCACCCCAGAGCACCCAATTTGCACTGAAAGAGGTTGAAAGAAAATGCAGGGTGTCCTGCATAAGCCACACCCACAGCGTGGTAGTAAAACGTTTGGTAGCCTTTCACTGCTTGTGACCGTTTTTCACACTTTCAACCATTGCAGCATGGTCACAAGATGGGAATTCAGATGCTTTGCAACTGACTCATATTTATGACAGTTGAAATGTCCGGGGGTCATGTGATCAATTTTTATAATCTTGTGACAAGGAAAGTCAATGGAGAAGCCAGATTCACTTAACAACCATATTACTAACTTAATGACTAGCCGTGATTCACTTAACAAATGTGGCAAGACAGGTGGGGCAAAACTCATTTAACAAATGTCTCTCAACAGAAATGTTGGGCTCAATTGTGGTTGTAAGTCGAGGACTACCTGTGATTAACATGAATGAGTTAGTGAGGAATTTGATGTTCATATTCACACACCAAGCCTCCTTTTCCCACAGCGGATCAAGTTTCTTGACCAACTTATTGTTGATCAACATCAGAGTTCTTCATATCAAAACCAATACAAGAATGCTGCATACCAAGCTGGGTTTATGTTCCACAACCAAGGTCTCCACTCCCTGGAGCGATTTTCTGCTGTATCTCTGCTCTTAACCAGGGACAGTCCCTGGGATATAGGAGAACCATTAACAGGAACGTCAAGGTGCAAAGTCCTGCTCAAATATTTTCCTCCACATGTCACAACTAATCTTTCAAGTAACCCCCCCCCCTGCTCTCTCTCTCTCTCACACACACACACAGAGCACAACAAATCAGGAAGTACGTTAATGGGTTGCTGGGAAGGTTACAGACTTCCCATTATTTTGGTAAACAATGGAAAGGTGAAGCTTGGATCAACACAGCAATAACTGCTTGCTCTGGGGAAAAGACCAGATCTTTCTATCTAGTTTCTCTCGGCAACAAGCCAGAAAAGATTGCAACTGTCCCATATATCCATCTCAATGTACAGTGGTACCTCTACTTAAGAACTTAATTCGTTCTGTGACCAGGTTCTTAAGTAGAAACGTTCTTAAGAAGAAGCAACTTTTCCCATAGGAATCAATATAAAAGCAAATAATGCGTGCAAACCCATTAGGAAAGAAATAAAAGCTCAGAATTTGGGTGGGAGGAGGAAGAGGAGGAGGAGAGTCGCTGCCAAAGGCAGAAGGTGAGGTGAGGGGAATAAAAAAAAATCCAAAACTTTAAGGCTTAAAAAAAAGAGGGACTCTGAGGCGGCAAGGAGGAGCACGCGCCTCTCATACACCTGACGCAAAGCTGCCTCCCACACACTGCGCCAGAGAGAGAAACCCGGGGGGTGGGGGGAATCGCAGGAAACTAGCCGGGTCTTCATGCCGCTCTCAAATTTCCTGGGAAATTTTTCTGGGCTCGGATTCTTAAGTAGAAAATAGTTCTTAAGAAGAGGCAAAAAAAAAACTTGAACACCCGGTTCTTATCTAGAAACGTTCTTAAGTAGAGGCGTTCTTGGTAGAGGTACCACTGTATAACATTCAGAGGCACCCAGATTCTGAATAGTTGCTCTCAGATGTGGATTGAGCAGCAAAAATTTGGATTTTACCCAATTTAGTGATATCACAGAAGAATGTTAATTTTTTCTGTATATTCTCCTTGTGAGAATATTTGTTAATATTTTTTATATTCATCTACTTTAGAAGTTCTAAACTGGGTCATTATGGCCTATATCAGAGATGGCAAACCTTTTTTTGGCTTGCGTGCCAAATGGGGGTAACACAACCCCCCCCCCTTTCAGGCCTCACTGAAGCAGTCGGTCAGGTACGCAGCACGGGTAGAAAATTTTTGATATTTCCCCCCCCCTTCTGGGCTCTGAGTATATTTTTCCTATCGCAGTAAATGAGGTTGAATGTGTATAATTTTAGAAGAGCTGTGCATGTGTGTGTGTGTACATACACATACAGTTTATATAATAGATAATGTATACTTTTGTGTGCCTGTGTGTAATATGTATGTACGCACATGACATATATACATAGAATTAAATAATTTATTTATTTATTTATTTATTGGATTTGTATGCCGCCCCTCTCCAGAGACTCGGGGCGGCTAACAGCGACAATAAAACAGTGTACAATAGTAATTTGGTATTGATGATTAAAAATCAATTAATATAAAAACCAAACATACATACATACATACCATGCATAGAATTGTAAAGGCCTAGGGGGAAAGAGGATCTCAATTCCCCCATGCCTGGCGGCAGAGGTGGGTTTTAAGTTGTTTACGAAAGGCAAGGAGGGTGGGGGCAGTTCTAATCTCTGGGGGGAGTTGGTTCCAGAGGGCCGGGGCCGCCACAGAGAAGGCTCTTCCCCTGGGTCCCGCCAGGCGACATTGCTTAGTTGACGGGACCCGGAGAAGATCCACTCTGTGGGACCTAACTGGTCGCTGGGATTCATGCAGCAGAAGGCGGTCCCTGAGGTAATCTGGTCCGGTGCCATGAAGGGCTTTATAGGTCATAACCAACACTTTGAATTGTGACCGGAAACTGATCGGCAACCAATGCAGATTGCGGAGTGTTGGTGTGACATGGGCATATTTGGGAAAGCCCATGATTGCTCTCGCAGCTGCATTCTGCACGATCTGAAGTTTCCGAACATTTTTCAAAGGTAGCCCCATGTAGAGAGTGTTGTATCCTGGAATGGCTACCTTGTAACGCTGTAAATAGTTTGTTCCTCTTTTCCAGCGCTGTCTGAGCCCAAGCAGGAAGTCGCTCCTGATTGGCTCAGACGCGGCCGGCTCTCGCTTTGGCGGGAACCGCAAAAGTATAAAAGAAGCGGTTTCTCCCTGCAGAGCCAGTCGGTACTCGCTGAACTGTCACTTTACCTTGCTGAGCTGTCACTTGTTCTCTGAGCTGAATAAAAGTACCGATTGCTCAAACCCTGTCTCTGGGTCTACTTCACTGGCGACGAACGAACGGAAGAACTTCGCGTGCAACATGGACAAAATCCAGATCGGCCAGGCTCCAGAACTCTTCGATTCCGAGAAAATGACATGGGACGAGTACATGGCCACCTTCGAGATATTCCTCGAGGCGGCGGGAATGCAGGACGCCGGAGCCGATCGCAGACGGGCTATTTTTCTCAACTACTGCGGCGCAGAGATCCGTAGACTTGCCCAAACTCTCACCGAGCCAGAACAAGCAAGAGCCACAGCGTGGGACGTCCTTCAACAGAAACTAGCGAGCCATTTTAAACCAACCAGACCAGCCATGGTTTACCGGCATCAATTTCACATGATGGCTCAGAGAGAAACCGAGTCAATCAGCCAATTCACAACGCGGCTTCGAACGGTACTTGCTCAATGCAAGTTTCAAGACCCGGAAGCTCGCCTTACCGACGCCTTGGTTTTCGGCATGAAGAGCAACTCGGTGAGAAACAAACTCCTCACCGAAGAAGAGCCGACGCTACAAACCGTAATTAAATTAGCACAAACCGCGGAAGCAGCCGACGCAGCGGCAAGAGAATTAAAGGAGCACGGAAGGCGAGAAATCATTGCCAAAATCAACGCCGAGTCTCCCAGCGCCGAGGGAACAGACGACCTCAGCCAGCCGACTAGAAACGGGGACAACTGCCTCCTCCTGCAAGACCAGCCGAGACATCCTAGAGCTACTCACCCAGCCCCCTGCGCGGGCTGCCGGGGAAATCACCAGCGCCATCGATGCCCCTTCCGAGACGCTACTTGCCACCGTTGCAACCGGAGAGGCCACATCGCCATCGCATGCAGAGCAACGGCACCAGAAGAAACGTTTGCCACACAACAATACCAGCGACCTCAAAACCAACCCCCCCAATCGCGAGAAAGGAGACCGTTCCGCAGCTCGGGTCAAAGGAACTACTCAAGCGCTAACCGCGACTACAATAGAGGTAACTCTAAATTTTCCGTGAATAACACGGCAACCAAAAAGGGGGCTAAAATTGTTATCTCATTGTTACTAAATAACCAGCCTTGCTCAATGGAGCTGGATACGGGCTCGAGATATACCATCATGCCCTGGGAAAAATTTAAACTATACATGCCTAATGTGTCTAAGGCTGACTTAACTCAAACCTCATTGGTGATCAGAGACTTCCAAGGGGGGGTAATCTCGGTCCTGGGAACAGCAAATGTACCTATTGCCTTTAAGAATGTGAAATGTACCCTTCCCATGCTTATTGTGACGGGGGCCAAACACTCCCTGCTGGGTCTAGCGTGGATGGAACCGTTGGGGATCGAAATTTCGGGTGTGTGTAATGTAAACTGTGATAATATGCCTAACTTTGTGAAAGAGTTCCCTGAAGTGTTCAGCCCCACCTTGGGATTGTATAAGGGACCCCCTATATCTTTCTCTATCGACCCCAAGGTCCCACCGGTCAGACTGAAACCTCGCAGGGTTCCCCTTCCGCTTCTCCCCAAGCTAGACATGCAGCTGGACAAACTCATTAGTCAAGGTATTTTGGTCCCTGTGGAACAGGGGCCATGGGAAACTCCCATAGTGACACCATTGAAGCCAGATGGCTCTTTAAGAGTTTGCGCTGATTACAAATCAACCTTGAATAAGGCACTCCAACACCACCCCTACCCCATCCCGGTCGTGCAACAACTCTTACACTCCCTGGGGGAGGGAAAAAGGTTCGCAGAGATCGACCTGGCCCAGGCTTACCAGCAGCTTCCGGTCGATGAACAAACAGCAAACGCCCAAACGATTGTAACACACAGGGGGGCTTTCAAATGCACGAGGTTACAGTTTGGGGTAAGCATAGCCCCAGGAATATTCCAGAGCATCATGGAACGCCTATTGTCAGGGGTAAATGGGGCAATTCCATATTTTGATGACATCTTAATTGCAGGGGAAAACCAGGGACAAGTGAACAAAAGAATAAGGGAAGTACTTAAGAGGCTACAGGACAAAGGGTTACGAATCAAGCCTGATAAATGTGTCTGGGGAACTGACAGTGTTGAATTCCTTGGGTATAAAATAGATAAGGAAGGTATCCACCCCACAACAGAGAAGCTGAGAGCAATTAGAGAAGCCCCAGAGCCACAAGATAAGAATGAGTTGCAGGCATTTTTGGGCCTCCTTAATTTTTATTCCGTTTTTTTAAAGCAGAAGGCAACAGTAGCAGAGCCTCTCCATCGTTTACTCCAGAAGGAAGCCCGCTGGACATGGGGGAAAACTGAACGTGAAGCTTTTTCTCAAATAAAAAATTTAATAACTTCTAAAAGTGTAGTAGTCCAATATAGTGCTTCACTACCCATTAGGCTCACGTGCGACGCTTCGCCGTACGGCATAGGAGGAGTCTTAGCTCACGTTCTACCGAATAAGACAGAGGCCCCAATAGCATTCTTTTCAAGAACCATGACCAGCACAGAGAGGAATTATAGCCAGTTAGACAAGGAGGCTCTAGCATTAGTGGCAGGGGTAAAGAAGTTTCACAATTACATTTTTGGGAGAAGCTTTGAGCTAGTCACTGACCACAAACCCCTACTAGGCCTGCTAGCCCCCAACAAGCCCACTCCACCTTTTATGTCTCCAAGACTAATCAGATGGGCCCTTTTCCTCTCAGGGTATCAGTATGAGCTCACCCACAAGGGGGGGAAGGAAATCAATCATGCAGACGGCCTCAGCAGATGCCCCATAGCAGACTTGGTAGAAGACCCTGTTCCTGCCACAGATGTGCTAATGATAGAACTCGAGGAAAACCCACTAACCACAGCAAAAGAGGTAGCTGCACACACGCAGCAAGACCAAATCCTTAAACAAGTGGTGAACTGTGTTCTAAAGGGATGGCAAAATGATATTGTTAAACCTGAATTGTGTGATTTTAAGAACAAAAGGCTTGAATTATCATATGTAAAAGGTTGTTTGCTGTGGGGGGATAGAGTGATCATCCCCAAACGCCTAAGGGAAAAGGTACTCAAAATGTTACACGTGGGCCATCCTGGGATTGTCAGGATGAAGAGCCTAGCAAGGGGGCATTTATGGTGGCCAGGGCTTGATGCTGATATTGAAAGTTGGGTTTCCAAGTGTGACCCGTGCCAAGAGTCTAGGCCCAGTCCCCCCAAAACAACTCCGGCTGAGTGGGAACAGCCTGCTGGCCCTTGGTCTAGGATCCACATTGATTTTGCTGGCCCAGTGGGGTCTCAGTACTTCCTAATAGTGGTTGATGCTTTCTCCAAATGGTTGGAAATAATAGCAATGAACAACATAACCACAAGTGCCACTATCAAGGTATTGAGCAGACTGTTTGCATCCCATGGTTGCCCTGATCTATTAGTGTCTGACAATGGACCACAACTAACAGCCAGGCAATTCGAATTATTCCTAGATGGCCTAGGGGTCAGACATGCCCTCATCTCGCCTTACTCGCCCTGGGCTAACGGGTTGGCAGAACGTTACGTAAGGGTGGCAAAGGAGGCATTGCACAGGTCAGGCCCTGGAGATGTGCAACAGAACTTGGACCAATTCTTATTAACCCAGCACATTACCCCTAACTCGCACACACATGTAAGCCCTGCAGAGTTATTGATGGGGAGAAAGTTGAGGTCACCATTAGACAGGTTAAATCCAAGGTTCTGTGTGAATAATAACCAAATGTGCATGAAACCAGAAAGAGAAATGTATTTGGGTCAAAATGTATATGTAAAATGCTTTGATGGAAATGTAAACTGGATGAAGGGAATTATTGTTAAGCAAAACGCACCCAAGACTTATATTGTTAAACTGGAGGATGGTCGTTTGTGGAAACGACACATAGACCACATTCGGAAACGAACTGAAAACCAATTGCAACAACCCGCTGACTCGGACTCTCCCCCTTCAACAGACTTTTGTACATTGCCCGAACTAAGAAACACGCAAAGAGACTTATCGGGCCAGGGGGAACCATCCAGCGACGCCGAGCCATCCTCGTCCTCCGAGGCCTTCGTTGGGCCCGCCAGGCCAAGTCCGCCGCACCGGGAGAGCAGCGGCGAGCCATCCTCCACAGTCAGTGGCGAAGGAGAAAATGGACTGCGCAGGTCAGCGCGAGAGCCTCGAAGGCCTCACCGATTGGACGACTTCGTCACGTGGCTTTCTTGATGGATGAGTCCAACTATGAGGGGAGGGGTGTTGTATCCTGGAATGGCTACCTTGTAACGCTGTAAATAGTTTGTTCCTCTTTTCCAGCGCTGTCTGAGCCCAAGCAGGAAGTCGCTCCTGATTGGCTCAGACGCGGCCGGCTCTCGCTTTGGCGGGAACTGCAAAAGTATAAAAGAAGCGGTTTCTCCCTGCAGAGCCAGTCGGTACTCGCTGAACTGTCACTTTACCTTGCTGAGCTGTCACTTGTTCTCTGAGCTGAATAAAAGTACCGATTGCTCAAACCCTGTCTCTGGGTCTACTTCAGAGAGCGTTACAGTAGTCAAGCCTCGAGGTGATGAGGGCATGAGTGACCGTGAGCAGTGACTCCCGGTCCAAGTAGGGTCGCAACTGGTGCACCAGGCGAACCTGGGCAAACGTCCCCCTCGCCACAGCTGAAAGATGTTTCTCTAATATATTTTTGATGTTCAATAATAGTAAATAGATAGGGAAATTTATCTCTCTGATGCGAGGAGAGGCCAGGCACCCTAACCCTGGACATGTGTGACATCAAGTTGGCCATCTTTAAGCCAGTCATATGACCTTTAAGCCACCCCAATCACATGGTTGCCAAGCCACTCCCACCTGGTCATCTGATCAGCAAGACACGTCCACAAAATAAGCCACTCCCACAGTGTGGTAGTAAAAAGTTTTGTAGCCCTTCACTGCACTGAAGCCTGGGACAGTGAAAAAATGGCCAAACAAGCAAAACGAAAGTCCAGAAAAAATAATTTGTGGTTTGCCCATTGTGCTTTTTTTCGCACTCCAGAGGCTTCAGGAAAGCTGAAGAATATAAATAAAGAATATAAATCCTTCCATTCCCCACCATCCAGTCAGACTGAAGAAGCTTCTAGAATGAGATGTGAAACATCATCTTTTTAAATCTTCTTTAATCTCAATTTTTATTTTGTATTTTTATTTATTAAAAGGAATTATTTTTAATTAGGTTCTTTTTTAATTTGGTTTATTAATCTGGAGATATTTGGGATATACTATTTGGTGGGTTCTCCTTTCTTGCCCCCTTTATATATTTTAACTATTTTTTAGCAATGGTTGGTTTTAATTTAAATACTGTGTTGGAGGTCATTGGAAATTTTTGCTCCTTTTCTTTTCCCTTAATGTCCTTTTTCTTTTTCTCTTTTATTCTAAAGGGCATTTATTATGGAAGAGGGTTTAAAGCATACATGAAAATTGATATGGAGGAGATTTTGAGAAAATTGAAACATTATGGTCTAATTAATTTGATGTGATTAAGAATAGTAACAGCCTAAAATGTATATTGGTTAACCAGTTTTTTTTTAAATTTCTTATTATATAAGGAATTGGAATAGTAATTATTTTTTGGTTCAGATGTCAAATGGTAAGGCATTGGTTAATATTTATTTACTTACTTACTTACTTACTTACTTACTTACTTACTTACTTACTTACTTACTTACTTACTTACTTACTTATTGGATTTGTATGCTGCCCCTCTCCGCAGACTTGGGGCGGCTAACAACAATGGTAAAACAACATGTAACAATCCAATTAAAAAACCCTTATTATAAAAAACCAAACATACACACAAACATACCATGCATAACTTGTAATGGCCTAGGGGAAGGGATATCTTAACTCCCCCATGCCTGGCGACAAAGGTGGGTATGTATACCGAAATTGCAAAAATGACTTAACTTAACTTTAACTTAAAATTAATGGTATCTTTTTTTCTGTACTCGTGATTGGAGAAGAAAAATAAAATAAAAAATTTAACCCCTTCCAAAAGGAAATGTCTTCAAAGAAAAACCAGAAAGTCCAGTTGCCTCTTGAAAAACACACCTTTGGGATTAATCATGATGTATTTCCCAGAAAGATCTCTGGTAGGCAATTATGAAAAGGGAAGTCATTTTATGGTGATTATATTTAGACTTGGGGAGTAAACAACCCTAATATAAAGATAGAGTGAAACAAAAAATAAAGAAGCCAAGTAACAGCAACTCTGCTTTCATAAATCCAGAAAAGAGATTTCTGTTCTCTTGTCTTAATATTAGAGTTGATGTCAGGTGCTAGACAAGCTTGAAGAATATCTGGGGATAATTGCAAATAATCTCTGGAGTTGCTGAGAGGTTGGACAAAATTCCTGTTGATGATATGAGTATTTTGTAGTACATCCTGAGGACTGAATGCTACTTCACTGACAGCTAGTTGGAAGACCTTACCAGGTTATTCGAACTCAAATCTTGGCACAGCAACCAAAAACTTGTTATCAGTTAACTGCTTCCATATATGTAGCAGATGTGAAAAGGAAGGTTAATTTTCCCTTTTGGCTTCCAAACACAAGGGGGAAAAAATTGAGCATCTTGTAAATGAGTCTGTGCCAGCATACGTAGCTCTGTTTCCCTTTATTTTTTGCATAGCCCTATAAGGAGGTAAATTGCAGGCAGAAGTAGCGCAGAAAAAAATGAAATTTTTCTTCCTTGCATTTGAGAGGAATCCCATCCTGTTCAAATTAGAGTTGCCAAATATGACAATGATCTCAAAGATGATTGATGTATTATCCAACACATTTTTGTGTTTATATGATTTATGTAGCCACCAGGAAGGAAGGAAGGAAGGAAGGAAGGAAGGAAGGAAGGAAGGAAGGAAGGAAAAGTGCTTTGCTGCCCTTGTTGTCATAAAGTGGACCTTAAGGAAGGCTCCTATCTCTGCTTGGTTGGATTCACCCTTTGTTTCTCTTCAGCAATATTCTGGTATCTCTTATACCAGAGGTCTCCAACCTTGGCAACTTTATGAGGTGTGGACTTCAATTCCCAGAATTCCTCAGCCAGCCATGCTGGCTGAGGAATTCTGGGAATTGAAGTCCACACCTCATAAAGTTGCCAAGGTTGGAGACCTCTGTCTTATACCACTGATGGTGAATCTTTTATGGCTGGGATGCCAAAAGGGTGTGCACGTGCATTAGCATGCACAGGAGTGCCCACATTCATAAAGCAATGCCCTCCCCTATGCATGTGCACAACCCCTGTGCTGTGCCCCCCCCCTGCCACGCATGCACAAAGGCCTCACTAAAGCTGTGGAGCTGCCCTACTACTTACATTCAGATAGTTGCAATCAGGTTTTGCACATCTCAGCCCATTTCTTCTGCAGCCGGCAAGGCTTTTCTGAAGGCCTCTGTAACTGATAACAGAACTCCAGATCGATCCAGAGCTCTGTTATCAGCTGCAGAGGCCTTTCCTAAAGGCCTTTCCTGAAGGCCTCTCTAGCTGATAACAGAGCTCCAGAATGATCCGGAGCTCTGTTATCAGCTACAGAGGTCTTCAGGAAAGCCTTGCCAGCTGCCAAAGAAATGGGCCGAGGTGTGGGAGACTGGCTGCTACTGTCCAAAGCCAAAGAAGTTCCTGAAGACCTCTGGCAGAGAAAAGGAGGCTGGGTGTGAGCACCAAGTGAACCTCTGATTGGACAGTTTTTCGCCATCCCCAGGATTCAGGAGGCTTGGGGAAAGCAAAAATGGTGGAAAAGAAGGCCAGCAATGAGCTGGCCGGTGCATGCATGCGCGCTGGAGCTGACATAGGGCAACATGTCAGGTGCCCTCAAATATGGCTCCGCATGCCCCCTGTGACACCCGTGCCATAGGTCCACCATCACTGTCTTATACCATTTCATCATCTGGAGTTGCTCCAAAAAGCATAACCCTCTGAGAACCACAAGCATAAGAAAGGCTGTTCTTTAATGAATGGGGACTATTTGTGTTTTCTTGAATTACATTGTTCCGGGTCATTGAATACATAACTCATTATGCTGCCTACTAGATGAATTTGTGGGCATAGCCAATTCAATCGCCATGTGTTTTAAAAAATAGACTTTGAATACAGAGCTACTACATATTTTGGATGTCTTCTAAAGCAGTGTTTCCCAACCTTGGCAACTTGAAGATATCTGGACTTCAACTCCCAGAATTAAATTCACTGGCTGGGGAATTCTGGGAGTTGAAGTCCAAATATCTTCAAGTTGCCAAGGTTGGGAAACTACTAAAGCATAGGAGCAGGGTAGGATTTGAAAGCATAACTGAACTAAGCTGAGCCTACCCATTTTGCCACCTAAAAGACAATATGACAATTCCTCCCCAACTTGGCCAATACTGTAGTACATTCCAGCTTTGTTTTTCTTCATAATCAAACCACCTGCCCGGTTTTTCCCAAAAGTAAGTAAGTAAGTAAGTAAGTAAGTAAGTAAGTAAGTAAGTAAGTAAGTAAGTAAGTAAGTAAGTAAGTAAGTAAGTAAGTAAGTAAGTAAGTAAGTAAGTAAGTAAGTAAGTAAGTAAGTTATTGATTGATTGATTGATTGATTGATTGATTGGTTGGATTTGTATGCCGCCCCTCTCCGTGGACTCGGGGCGGCTAACAACAGTGACAGAAACAGAATTTAAAAATCCAATACTAAAACAGCTAAAAACCCTTATTATAAAACCAATCATACATACAAACATACCATGCATACATTGTAGGAAGCCTAGGGGGAAAGATTATCTTAGTTCCTCCATGCCTGACGGCAGAGGTGGGTTTTGAGGAGCTTACAAAAGGCAAGGAGGGTGGGGGCTATTCTGAACTCTGGGGGGAGTTGGTTCCAGAGGGCCGGGGCCGCCACAGAGAAGGCTCTTCCCCTGGGCCCTGCCAACCGACATTGTTTAGTTGACGGGACCCAGAGAAGGCCCATGTTTGACCTTTATAAAAAAATTATGTGGTCTCTTATGTACTTAACAAATAATTATATTTTTTCAAAATAATTGTTGCATAAAGCCTGCCAAGGAGGCAACTCAATAAAACAATGAGATAGTATTATGAAACTGTGGAACATAACAGCACCTCTGACATTCACAGGAAATTCAGAATGGAAGTAGACATCTCCTGACACAGGTCACCGAGTCTGAGTCTACCTGTCATGAGTAGAAGGACTCAGTACTCTCATTATTCCTTCATCTTTTGCGATTCAGACTTTGTGCTGAATGAATCAAGAACACAGTCCAAAGTCTGGCCTGCAAATCTCCTTTTCATAGGAGAACAAATACTATTAAGTAATCTTTAGGTTGGCTTTTCTTTGAACAGCACTGCATAATTCTTGGAACCATAGTAGATATGAATGATATTCAAGCTTACACCACCAAAGATCAAAGTGTATGCGATATGAAATATATACAAAACACATTTGTTGTATATTATTTCTTTTCATTGCCAGGTTGCAACCATTAGGGTGAAAATAAGCAGGAACTGGCAAACAATGATAATTTTTGCAACCCGTCCACATGATATGAACCTTACACCCACCATGGTTTTAATTTTGAAAGGCTTAAAAATGCTTCACATTGTTGCAAGTGCTTTTTCAGTTTTAGAAAAATGAAATTCTGCTAATAGGGGACGATGGAAAATAGTTGAATATATTTTAGCTAAGCTTATCATATATATTTTTTGTCATCTCACTGTGATTACTGGGCATCATTAAGCCAAGCATTTTTTGTTTTGTGTCTTTTTCTCGTTTTAATCTTAGAAAAATAATATTGTGTTAGTTGTTACACAATTAAAAGTAAAGTTTAAAAAATGGAGTTGAGTTGAATATTATTCTCATGTACCATCATGATTCAAATGAACGATTGCATTTTTGCAGCACTGAAATATATGTACTGGCAAATAACAGTTAGTGTGGAACACCAACAAAATAATGTGCCGAGGCCCTGAAGTAGCATTTGGCATTGTTAGAAAAAGTCTTAGATATCAGGGGAGAAATTCAAATATTTTCCCTATCGGCTTTGTGGGCATGACTCTGTGGGCGTGGCTTGTTGGTCATTTGACTGGGCGGGTGAGCATGGCCACGTCGACATCACTTTTTTGCCCTAATGACCCACAGAGGTCCTACAGAATCGGCCTTCTCCGGGTCCCGCTAATTAGACAATGTCACTTGGCAGGACCTAGGAGAAGAGCCTTCTCTGTGGGGGGCCCAGCTCTCTGGAACCAGCTCCCCCCAGAGATTCACACTGCCCCCACCTCCTTGTCTTCCGCAAGAGTTTGAAGACACATTTGTGCCGACAGGCTTGGGGCTATTAATTACTTGATCCCTGGCCAATGAATGAAATGATTGCTTGCTGTTTGAATGGGAGTGATTGACTTTTAATGTATTTAGGTTTTACACCAGTTAGTTTTAAATTTAAATTGGATTCCTGATGTTTTTACTGTCTTTTATATGTTGTAAGCTGCCCTGAGACTTCAGAGAGGGCGACATATAAATTTTTATTTATTGATTGATTTTGTCCAATACACAATGAGGATTTTAGTGGGTATACACATAGTAAAATACATAATGAAGGTTATAGAGGGTATACCCATAGTAAAATATATCTAAGAAAGAATAGAAGAGAAGATATAGGAATAAAACATATCAATGAAAGAATAGAAGAAGAGATATAGGAATAGAAGAAAGGTATAGGAGATATAGGAGAGCAATAGGACAGGGGATGGAAGGCACTCTAGTGTACTTGTACTTGCCCCTTACTGACCTAGTCCCATTCACCTTTTGCTTCTTGGCTCCGTCGAAGTGCCTGCTTGAGAGCATCCCTGGTGGAACTGAGACCTGGGAATCATGTGCTTTGTAGTCCTGTTATCTATTTCTAGCCATCTGGGCATTGGAGTTAGATTCAGACAGATTTACAGTTGAGTCGGCCGGATGAGATGAGTGGCAACTGGGCAAGTGTTAGGGATCATTTGAATTGGTTTGCAGAGCTGGTAAAAATAGCCCCTGGTTAGCCCCGACCAGTGATGGGCTACCAAAATTTTTACTATCACACTGTGGTCATGGCTTATGCAAGATGCTCATACATTTTCTTAAACATCTTTCAGTGCAAATTGGGTGCTCTGGGCTGGAGCTCCATTTTCCCTACCCCACTGCGTTCCCCTCCGTCTGGGCAGTAGCCCACCCCTGGCCCTGGCCATACCTGCCCACTTGCCTGCTCACCCAGTCACTGGTTACCTCTTCCAGCCAAATCGACCGTAAATCTGACTGAATTTAATTCCAGATGGCTACAAAGGGATAATAGGACTACCGAGCATATGATTCCCAGGCTGGAGGCTTTGACCAGTCCCTCCAAACTCTTGAAATGTATTTCATTCTTGGCAAGTTTCTACATACTGCAGATTATATTGTGGACTAAATCAGTGGCCAGTGATGATTCCCCATTGACTTTTATTATTTCATTCTTTATTTATTTGGATTTATATGCCACCCTACTCCGACTTACACCAGATACCAAATTTTCTTTTCAAAAGGTCACGAAAAGTGATCCCACGAAGTCAGGAGACTGAAATCATCCTAAAAAACATGTCACCTGGTTACATTTATTATTTATTATGATTTATTAATTAGATTTATGTGCCACCCATTCTCAAGAGACTCAGGGTGGTTTAATGGGGACAATGTAATGGTCATGTCACTTTTTGATGCCATTGTAATTTGTGATTAGTTGTAAATTGAGGACTACCTGTACACAATAGGAATGTCTGTGAACTTTGTGAAACACATGAACTCCACGTAAAACTAGTTGTTGGCTCTGAAATATTAAATACTTTCCACCAGAGCCTTCTCTGTGGTGGCCCCGACTCTCTGGAACCAGCGTCCCTCAGAGATTAGAACTGCCCCCACCCTCCTTGCCTTTCGTAAACTCCTCAAAACCCACCTTTGCCGTCAGGCATGGGGGAACTGAGATATCTCCCCCAGGCCAATACAATTTTATTTATTATTATTTATTTATTACTTGGATTTGTATGCCGCCCCTCTCCGAAGACTCGGGGCGGCTCACAACATGTAAAAGACAAATCATAAGTAATCAACAATTTAAAATTTTAAAGATTTAAAAACCCCCACAAACTAACAGACTCACACACAAGCATACCATATATAAATTCAACGTGCCCGGGGGGGGGGGGATGTTTCAATTCCCCCATGCCTGACGGCAAAGGTGGGTTTTAAGAAGTTTGCGGAAGGCAGGAAGAGTAGGGGCAGTTCTAATCTCCGGGGGGAGTTGGTTCCAGAGGGCCGGTGCCGCCACAGAGAAGGCTCTTCCCCTGGGGCCCGCCAACCGACATTGCTTAGTTGACGGGACCCGGAGAAGGCCCACTCTGTGGGACCTAATTGGTCGCTGGGATTCGTGCGGCAGGAGGCGGTCTCGGAGATATTCTGGTCCAGTGCCATGAAGGGCTTTAAAGGTCATAACCAACACTTTGAATTGTGACCGGAAACTGATCGGCAGCCAGTGCAGACTGCGGAGTGATGGTGAAACATGGGCATACATGGGTAAGCCCATGACTGCTCTCGCAGCTGCATTCTGCACGATCTGGAGTTTCCGAACACTTTTCAAAGGTAGCCCCATGTAGAGAGCATTACAGTAGTCGAACCTCGAGGTGATGAGGGCATGAGTGACTGTGAGCAGTGAGTCCCGGTCCAGATAGGGCCGCAACTGGTGCACCAGGCGAACCTGGGCAAACGTCCCCCTCGCCACAGCTGCGAGATGTTGTTCTAATGTGAGCTGTGGATCGAGGAGGACGCCCAAGTTGCGGACCCTCTCTGAGGGGGTCAATAATTCCCCCCCCAGGGTAATGGACGGACAGATGGAGTTGTCCTTGGGAGGCAAAACCCACAGCCACTCCGTCTTATCCGGGTTGAGTTTGAGTCTGTTGACACCCATCCAGGCCCCAACAGCCTCCAGGCACCGGCACATCACTTCCACCGCTTCGTTGACTGGGCATGGGGTGGAGATGTAAAGCTGGGTATCATCGGCATATTGATGATACCTCACCCCATGTCCTTGGATGATCTCACCCAGCGGTTTCGTGTAGATGTTAAATAGCAGGGGGGAGAGGACCGACCCCTGAGGCACCCCACAAGGGAGAGACCTAGGAGTCGACCTCTGTCCCCCCACTAACACCGACTGCAACCGGCCAGAGAGGTAGGAGGAGAACCACTGAAGAACAATGCCTCCCACTCCCAACCCCTCCAGCCGGCGCAGAAGGATACCATGGTCGATGGTATCGAAAGCCGCTGAGAGGTCAAGGAGCACCAGGACAGAGGATAAACCCCTGTCCCGGGCCCGCCAGAGATCATCCATCAACGCGACCAAAGCGGTTTCCGTGCTGTAACCGGGCCTGAAACCCGACTGCTGGGGACCTAGATAATCGGCTTCTTCCAAGGACCGCTGGAGCTGGAGTGCCACCACCTTCTCAACAACCTTCCCCATAAAGGGAAGGTTGGAGACTGGACGGTAGTTATTAAGCACAGCTGGGTCCAGGGAGGGCTTCTTGAGGAGGGGGCGCACAAGCGCTTCTTTATAGAGTGATGGAAAAACTCCCCTCCCCAAGGAAGCGTTGGTAATCTCCTGGGCCCAGCTCCGTGTCACCTCCCTGCTGGCCGAGACCAACCAGGAGGGACACGGATCCAGTAAACAGGTGGCGGAACTCACAGCTCCAATGGCCTTGTCCACTTCATCAGGTGTCACCAGATCAAACTCTTCCCAGACAGGTGGACAAGTACGTGCCCCAGTCACCTCGACTGACTCGTTGTCAGTCGACTCTGCTATACAATTGGAGTCGAGGTCGGCCCGAATCCGAGCGACTTTATCAGCGAAAAACGAGTTAAAGTCCTCGGCACTACTCTGCAAGGGCTCCCCAACTCCCCCCTGATTAAGAAGGGAGCGGGTCACCCTAAACAGAGCGGCCGGGCGGGATTCCGCTGATGCAATCAAGGCGGCATGGTACGCGCATCTTGCCGCCTTGAGCGCCACTTTGTAAGTCTTAATAAAAGCTCTTACAAGTGTTCGATCAGATTCAGACCTACTCTTCCTCCATCGCTTCTCTAGACGTCTCTTCTGGCATTTCAACTCCCGGAGCTCCTCGTTGAACCATGGAGCTCTACGGGGTCTAGCGCCACGGAGAGGTCGCAAAGGCGCAATCCGGTCAAGGGCCTCTGCTGCAGCCTCGTTCCATTTATGTATGGTATGTTTGTTTGTACATATGTCTGCTTAATAATGGGGTTTTTAAAATATTTTAAATTGTAAATTATTAGATTTGTTATGAACTGTTTTATTGTGTTGTGAGCCGCCCTGAGTCTGCGGAGAGGGGCGGCATACAAATCTAATAAATGAATGAATGAATGAATGAATGAATGAATGAATGAATGAATGAATGAATTGCTCAGAATTTCTCTCCCTATAGAACAGATCAAACACTGGGACTGTTTTCATGGAACGGGATGTTTTCTTTCACATAAGGCAAGATATTGCAATAAATTTCCACATTTTAATATGTAACTGGAGAATTTCAGATAACTATCAAGATGCAGCTGTTGAGCAGCTGCAATGCAATCTATTCTACAAAGAAATTATTTTGTCTATCGTTGGAGTCGTCCTTGGTGGTTTTATCATGGCAAGATCCTGTGAATCAAAGTTTCCCACCTAAGCGAATTTATATAAACTTCTCAAATAGGGGTATATAATTCACACAAAATCAGAGCGTGTTGTTTATAAACCGAATACTTGAATGTGTCTGCTAATTTATTCTTTCAGGTTCCAGATTGCCTATTTAGATGGCCTGAGTTTCTAAATGGTGTGCCTCATCAGCGAGTGAGTTATGAAATACCAATTCTATCTCAGATATTTAGGTTTCTTTCAAGTTTGCAAGACATGATTATCCAGCAAGCTCCAGCAGGTTGGAAGACCTCCTGACTGGTTCATTGCAAAATGAAATGTTTCCTTTGAGGAGTTCTTTTCTTTTGGCCCTTCCCCCCCTCTATCCCCAAATGATAACAGAGATTTACCAGAAAAGTATGTAGATCAAAGGGAAGAGCCTTTGCCTCATATTCAGCTGCAGATGGGCTCAATGGCATGCACAGCTGGGACCATCACATTTCCCACCAGTTCATTTCTTTTGTAAAAAAAGAAAAAGAAAATCCCATTGGAGGCTTGCCAAACCTTCCAGAGGTATGCTGAGATCCCAAGCCTCAAAGTTGAAACCTGAATCGGGGATTTTTTTTTTTTCAAATAAAATGTTTCCACCATCTGTGTGCCATACTGATTTGTTTAACTTATTTATTTTAGAAACATAGAAACATAGAAGATTGAGGGCCATCTAGTCCAGTGTTTACCCAACCTTGGCAACTTGAAGATATCTGGACTTCAACTCCCAGAATTCCCCAGCCAGGCACAACTTTCCCATTTTCTCTTATGTGCCTCTTTACCAGGGGTGAGTTCTTACTTACTGGTATGCTTCCTCCCTTACTGAATGTGAGTGCTGTGTGGGCATGGGGCGTGTGGACGTGGCACACATGCGCAGTGCTGAAAAAATAAAAAATAACCCCCCCAATAATAATAATAATAATAATAATAATAATAATAATAATAATAATAATAATAATAATAATTAATAATTAATAATAATAATAATAATTAATTAGATTTGTATGCCGCCCCTCTCTGAGGACTCAGAGCAGTTCACAACATAGTTAAAAGCCAAATAGAAGATGCAGTGCCGGAAATTCATCTTCTGCGCATGCTCAGAAGAAATAAAACTGGGGAATTTTTTTTAAAACAAATCCAAAAAGCACTAAGAAAAAAAAGATGGAGGCATCCACGGAACAGCACTGGTTCTGTGACATCATCATGACATCACCAGCGGGTTGCCACTGATTCGGGCGAACCAGTGCGAACTGGGATGAGCCCATCTCTGTTCTTTACGTTATGAACCAATGCTGGGACATTGAAAGGTTTTGCGATGTACAGAAATTACACATATTTCTGGATAGCTCGGTAAATCTGCTGGTCTCTGCAGAAATGAAGACCTCTGTACAGTTTCCCGACATGGTTGCTCGGGTTTACATTTCTGTAGAATGTTAACAAGACGACAGTGGAATAAAATATTCTTTTGGACAAGTGGGGTCATGAGACAACAGAAGAAGCATTGCCCTGGGCTGCCTCCCTCATACCCCCCCCCCCCCCACTTTCAATAGGCTTACCAGTTTGATGCACATGTCTGCCAAACAAAGCAATACAGAGTCTAGAGCACGGGTGTCAAACTCAAGGCCCGGGAGCCGGATCTGACCTGTGGGGGGCTTAGATCTGGCCTGTGGGGCCGCCCAGGTAACAGTGAAGGACTGGCTTGTAGTGGCTGTGCCAGCGAAAACAAAGCTTGGCAGGGCTGTGTGTTGCCCTTCTGAGCTCCGTTTTTACTGGCAGAAGGTTGCGGAAAGCCAACTGTTCTGCAGGCTGAAGCATTTCAGAGAAGCTGTTTTAAAGGCAAGGATACCATTTAATTTTTTTTTCCCCTGATGAATGAGAATACAGTAGCTGAGTTGTCAAGATTTCACAAATTACAGTATATAGAAACAAGCAAGCTCTTAAATATGCTTTTGTGAGTTATTGGATTCTGCTCCTCCCATGAAAATTTTATTTCACATATGAAGTCGTAAAAGTTCTAGTGTGGTTTCAGTTGACAAACAGTTTAATTATTAAAAGAAAATGGTATATCTATTTCTTGCCCAATACAAGAATATATAATAAATAAGTCTTACATAAGCAGGCTTCATCCATCAATGACCCAAAATGGAATACTGATTTTAAAATTTTTAATTGCTGGTTTCAAGAGAATCTTCTTTTGCTTATAACTACCCATCCATATGCAACAGCATCAGTTTTCAAATATTTGCAGTAAATAGAATCAGTCAGTTCAAAAAAAGTCCAATCAAGGAGCAAAATTCCAGCAATTAAAAATTGACTGTGTTCCGAGTTCGCTCTTTTTCTTCTTTTCTTTCTTTCTTTCTTTCTTTCTTTCTTTCTTTCTTTCTTTCTTTCTCTTTCTTTCTTTTTCTTCCTTCCTTGTCTTCCCTCCCTCCCTTCCCCCTCTCTTTCTTTCTTTCTTTCTTTCTTTTTCTTCCTTCCTTCTCTTCCCTTCCCTCCCTCTTTCATTCTTTCTTTTTCTTCCTTCCTTCCTTCCTTCTCTTCCCTTCCCTCCCTCCCTTTTGATTTTTCAAAACAAATCATATCAAATCAATAATCAATCAATCAATCAATCAATCAATCAATCAATCATGGGCCATTCAAACCAAATGGCTGATTTTCCTCTTCCCATATTTTGATTTAAGGGGGAAAGCTAAGTTTCGTGGGTTTTTGTTTTTTTTAAAGGGTACCTGTGTGTCTCATCATACCATAGAGAAGATGGATCTAGTGACCCTGACGTTTCAGGATTCATCAAGTCACGCTTTTGCATCCGATCTGCATCTTGAAAAAAATGAGGCAGTCCTGGCCAAACTGGAGCTGCTGGTCAGTACATGATAACAGAAATGGAACCATATCTGAGAAATGAGAGGGTGGGGAGGGAGGATTTATTGGGAAAGAATTCCATTATTAGCAAGATTCCAAGAATTCCAAGATTTGTCCAAGACTGTCAAAATACCATCACTGCCAATAACTGGAGGGATTGTGAGGTTTCACACAAACACTTGGATTACTGGGACTTTGAAAAGTGGGAAGACAGAAAAGACCCAGCGAGAAAGAGAAAGGAAGATTTTATAGGAACTGATAAGCTAATTTGCTTGCAACTCTTGGGGTTAAAGAGAGGATTACTAAAATACTGGTAACACTTTGATCAACTGTTATCTGATCCGAAAACAAACTCAGAATGAATTGGAATTGTTCTCCACCACCCAGGATCATATCCTCTTGCTTCTAACTGGAAAGCCATAAAGTGTCATAAATTGGGAATGGTTTTTTCTCAATGGTCAGAAGATTCATAGTTCCCCTGAGCCTAGGAAATCAGGATAACAGATGACAGTTTTGGAAATGACTTAGAGGTCTTTTAGTCAAACCCCTTGCTTTAATCAATCAAGATCAAGTCACTCAACATTTATTCCCTTCCTTCTATCCATCCTCAAGTTAATTCCCTGATTGCAAACACAAATTATCTTGGCTTGATTCCCACTCAAGTTTCTCGGCACCAGAAATAAAGGATTTGATTGATATTGCTGGTAATCACTGAACATTTAATTTAATGAATAGCATCAACAAGCCATAGGGTTTTTGCTTGCAGCCTACCAAAAATGACAAAAATAATTACGGTCTTCATCCAACATAAGATAACTGTCAGATCATGTCTGGACATCCTCATAGATTCTCTTGGCATTAATGCTTACGAAACGTGAATTGCCATTTTCAATTCATCTTTTTAAGTTTCAGAGTTGCAGAAGAATGAAGATGTTCACAAACCAAGATAATGGCAAAACTTTACTTGTGGCGGACGCGGAGTAAGCACACGGACACAGAAATGGGTTATAAAATGGGTCACATTTATTATAATCAAACAGGACCTGCAGAGGTAAGACCAAGAGGGCGGAAATGTCAATCAAAATTTCTTGAGCAACTCTGGGCGAAGCCTCCTGCTGAGCAAAAGGGGGAGGTCCCCTTGAACTTGAACTTGACCTCCCCCATTTGCTCCCTGCCACGCCCTTGTGTGTGGGGAGGCTCACCCACCCAGATACTCGACTCTGGGCGTGCGGTGGGTGAGCCCCAATGGCGTCTCCCCTCCATACCCAAGCCGGCTGAGCCCTGTAGCCATGTCGGGGAGCGGCCGTTTACCTTCCAAAAGGTACCCAAAGAAGATCACACAGTTGCTGAAATCCCCATTTTCCGCCCTTTACCGCCACTGCTGGGGACGGGAAACTTAAGTGAGCATCCCCATGCTGGCGGCAGCGCAACAAAGAGGGAGGCAAGCGGCCCTATGCCCCCTTTTAAACAGGGGAAGCCGCTCGCTCGCCTCCCGGAAGTCATCATGCCCCACGCCGACGCGGGGCATACTGGGGCCATGGGGAGCGGGAGTGGGCGCCTCCTCGCTGTGTGCCCGCTCGCTGCCCTGCTCCCCCTCCCTGCTGCCAGGATTGCCGACGTCCTGCGGTGCTCCTTGCGCCGCCGCAACCGCCGCCAGCCTGAAGGCGGCCAACGGGCTTTTCTGGGGGGGGGGATTTGTTTTAAAAAAAGCAGACGAAAACATTCAAATATGAGAGCAGATTTAGAAAGATGGTTCTGTGTGAAAAAGAATTGAATGAGCAAACTGATGATGAAATCTCTACTGCTGTTAAACTTTTACATTTAATTCTCAGGTTCCAAAACAGAACATGAGATTGTGGGTATTTGGTGCCTCTGGACTATAGATGTTCTGTACTAACATGACCCAAATTCTATGAAAAGAAAAAGTGGACCTGTGTGATTTGCATCAGTTTTAGAAGTCAAACAATGTAGTGGTTTTTTTTTTTAAAGTAATGTTATATAATTGGTACAGTTTTCCCAGAAACCTGTAGACAAGGTTCTGAAAACCCCTCCTTTGATTATTAATAAGTGTTGGTGTTTCCCTTGGGTCACATTCTGTTCACAATGTGAAATATCCAAAGTAATGAGTAAGTGATCCTAATTGTTTCTCTTCTCTTTCTCCCAGAGCAATAATGGAAAGCAAGTCTAAAAGACGAGGCTGCACAAAACAATCACATAATAAAGCACTTAACAGATAAACACATTGCAGCCATGCTGAGATTCAACCCCTTTTAGGTCTTGAAATTTCTCCCCAATTCGAGGCAGAGAGTTGCTATTTAAAACCAAACCAACCTGAAACTTTTTAACAAGTTGAATGCTGCCTTCTGCAGTTGTATTTATTTATTTGCTTATTTATTTTTTGCTGACTTTGCAGTTCCTCGGAATATGCAAAGGGTGGGACACATCCTAGCTAGGGGCATCCAGTTGGAGGTTGTAGCAGATAGTTGGGAAACATACTCCTGAAGACCATAAAAGCCATGAAGAGGAACACTTGATATATAGCTCTGTGCCACACTTGATACTCTTGAAGGGTTTCCGAAGGCATTCCTTGAATGCATGTTTAGGCCTTGATTCCGGTCACATTTCGCACTAAGCCGTTTAGTGATTTATTTACCATGATTTAAGGCACAGCCTTTAAAGGACGGTGAACCAAACAGTTTGTGACTTAGTCAAAACAGGATGGCTAATGCTATCTGTGATGCCAATAAAAAATGAAACACAATGTTGTGGTTAGCTCTGGCCCAGCTCCTGCCCCAAGGACTGTGGATGTGGGGGAGACATCCACATGCTGCAGGCCTGTTTCCCCCCCCCCGGTGGAATCTGATGATGAAGGCTCCTCTGACCAAGAAGACATGAGTGACAGGGAGGAGGAGAGTGTGGCAGACAGCTCAGAAGGAGATCAATTGTCTAGCTCCTCCTTGGATTCAGAACAAGAGTTAATGATACAGCCACGCATGCGGGGAGCGATGTATAGGCAACAACAACTGACAGATTATTATCAAAGAAAATGAGGCCACCTGTGGTTGGGTGGGGCTGTGGTACTTAGTGAGGCTGCTATAAATAGTAGCCTGTGGGTTTGGCCATTGTGGGGGATTATCTGATCGTTGTGTTTCGTGACTGCTTTACTGACTTTGACCTTTTGTGTGCTGCTTTTTCCCCGCTTTGAAACTAAACCAGAGCAAAGTGTGTTTCACTTTGTGAAAGAAGGACTGTGAATTGCCTCACAGCTGCAAGCTAAGTTTCACAGAACTGATAAGGGACTTGTATAAATTACCAGTTTGTTTGGAGATGAGTGCTCTTTGCTATACCAAAAGAGGGCTTAGGTTAAGTGAATTTTCATTATAAAGAACATTGTTTTGAATTTTCAAACGTGTGTGTGTCTGAAATTTGTACCTGTGAATTTTTGGGAGGAGTGTACCAGAGAGCCCGACAGAACACACAGTAGGTTGAAAACCCCCCCCGACTTATTTAAGAAAGTGTCCCACAAGTGAACCCAACAAGGATGGCAATTTTAGTTTAATTCAATGATGCATTTCTACCAATGATGGGTGCATTTTCTAATTTATTTCTTCTTCTTTTTGATTTTCTTTCTAAGCTGAGGAACAGAAGACACATGTCTTTTCTAGGCATAAAGAAGCAGTTTGATCATAATTCAAATATGGTTGTGACACAGCCGTCCTGTTTTTTTCATCAACCTACAGCAACATAAGCGTGCATAGGTTCACTAGAGTGCCTCCCGCCCCCTCTCCTAATATTTCTCTTTTACTAGTATCATGTATATAAATATTATATCTTTGTATACCACCAATACGTACGTGACAAAACAAACAAACAAATATGGAAATCCCATTTGTATTTGCATATTGTAGATCTGTAGGTCAGCGGTTCAAATCTCATCACCAGCTCAAGGTTGACTCAGCCTTCCATCCTTCTGAGGTGGGTAAAATGAGGACCCAGATTGTGGGGGCAATATGCTGGCTCTGTTAAAAAATGCTATTGCTTACATGTTGTAAGCTGCCCTGAATCTAAGGAGAAGGGCGTCCTAAAAATCTAAATACTGTAAATAAGTAAGTAAGTAAGTAATTAAGGAAGTAAGTAAGTAAGTAAATAAATAGATAAATAGATAAATAGATTAATAGATAAATAGATTAATAGATAATAGATAATAGATAATAGATAATAGATAATAGATAATAGATAATAGATAATAGATAATAGATAATAGATAATAGATAATAGATAATAGATAATAGATAATAGATAATAGATAATAGATAATAGATAATAGATAATAGATAATAGATAATAGATAATAGATAATAGATAATAGATAATAGATAATAGATAATAGATAATAGATAAACAAACAAACAAATAAATAAAAAATGCTGGCTGGGGAATTTGCATATTAGAGCCCATAGTCAGTGAGATGGGCAGCAAACAAATTTAATAAATAGATGCAATTGGGCATGCTGGCTGGGAAATTCTGGGTGTTGAAGACCACACGGCTTAAAGTTGGCAAATTTTGCTGTAGCAGGAGACTGTTGGGTTATGTGGATATAGAAACATTGCACAATTTCACCACCAGGTGGTGGTGGAGTCAAAATGTATCTAGTTTAGAGTTGCTGAAAATAAGCTTTTGACTCTCAATTTTATTTTCCCAATGCTTTTTTCTATAGTGAATAGAGCAGTAGTGGTTCCTACCAGCATGGTCCGGATCTGCGCACTGGTAAGAGTCCGGTGATAATGTAATTTTCAGCATTTTTTTTCCAGGTTTAGATGGCGTTTCCGCATCGAAAAAAGCCCTCCCGATTGCCCTTGCGTTAATGCTGACTTTTATTCTTCGTCCGAAGCACAATTTGTAATGTCTGAAGCTTGTAATGTCGTCCTCAGCATGCACATAGAAACATAGAAGATTGACAGCAGAAAAAGACCTCATGGTCCATCTAGTCTGCCCTTATACTGTTTCCTGTATTTTGGCTTACAATGGATATATGTTTATCCCAGGCATGTTTAAATTCAGTTACTGTGGATTTACCAACCACGTCTGCTGGACCTGGTTGGTAAATCCACTTCAGCTACTACAGCTTCAACCACAACAACACAAGAGCACACAACAGATACAAGCTTAATATTAACCTCTCCAAATTGGACTGTAAAAAAATACAACTTTAGTCATTGAGTTGTCGAAGCGTGGAACTCATTACCGGACTCCGTAGTATCTTCCCTTAACCCCCAACATTTTACCCTTAGACTATCCATGATTGACCTCTACAGATTCCTAAGAGGTCAGTAAGGGGTGTGCATAAGTACACTAGCGTACCTCCCGTCCCCTGACCTATTGTCTCTCCTATATCTCATATCTACTATCCCTATATCTTTTCTTCTGTTCTCTTATTGATATATTTTATTCCTTTATTTTCACTTCTGTTCTTTCTATAATATATTTTACTCGAGTATATCCTCTATAACCTTCATTGTGTATTATTGTGCATTGGACAAAGTCAATAAATAAATTAATAAAAAGTTTGTTCCAAGCATCTACTACTCTTTCAGTAAAATAATATTTTCTCACGTTACTTCGCGGAAGTGAAATTGCATGGAGGGACACACACACATGCGGAAATGCACACCAGTAGCAAAATTCAACTGGAACCCAGCCCTGGAAGACAGGTAGTACTTTATACACACACATGCAGAGACATCTGAAATTCCACATAGAGCATTGGGGGCCCAGCAAATACTTCATCATAAGCAGAAAACCATTATTACAATCTGTAGTGCCTACATTGCACCCACAAACACACATGCGTACACACATACATACCTGGAGAAGGTGGGAATATATGATGAGCAATAGGTGTGAATTTACCAAGAAAGTCAATGTTTTCAAGCAAGTATTTGCCTGAAAAAATATAATTTTCCTGCACAGGCATGCTAGTTTCTAACCGGTTGCTCTGACCTTTAGCAACAACAAACACACATTCCAGGTGCAGAAATACCGAGCTGAATAGCATTGTGACCATGGAAAGGAAAAGCGGGGGCAGTGTTTATACTTGTCTGATGACTTGGCCCAAATGATTTCTTGTCCTTTCTCCTCACTGCCCAACCACACCCTTGTTCATTTACCAGCAGTTGCTGCCCCCTGCTGGCCAGAGCAGAAACGTAAGAAGAAGGGGGGGGAAGGCTTTGAATCAGGATTTATTTATTTTATTATTTATTTATTTAGTTAGTTATTTTATTTGTTTTGTCAAGTACGTATTGGCGGTATACAAAGATATAATACAGTAATACCTCGTCTTACGAACTTAATTGGTTCCGGAAGTAGGTTCGTAAGGTGAAAAGTTCGTAAGATGAAACATTGTTTCCCATAGGAAACAATGTAAAAGCGATTAATGTGTGCAAAAAGGAAAAAAAAATCGCAAAATGGCACTTTGCTGGGCGCCGCCGCCCAGCTGTCACCTTTTAAAACAGCCAGGGGGCTTCTCGGCGTTCTCCCGAACCCGAGAAGCGCTGGGTGAACTGCTGGGTGAACTACTTATGATTATACAGACAGTTTTATTTAAGGCAGATTAAAACATAAAGTAGAAATATTTTAGATGATAACGCAACTGGCAGTCCCGGGCAATTAATAGTAGTGTTTTTCTTTTAGGTAAAAGAAATGAAAGTGATGGAAATGATGTTTGGGTTTAATTTTTGCTTATCACATTGCTGTTAGGAGACAAAGACTCCATTGGGCCAAATTAGCAATTAAGTCTCAGCCACTGTGCAGAATAGTACCAATGACAGCTTTCAGACGAAGTACAGGGGCTTGTGCTGGCTCGGTGGCTGACTTAGTGACCCTAAGCAAGGGTAGGCCTAATTAGATGGGAGTCATTCATCACCAAATGCTGGGTTGTAGGCTAAACCAGGAAGGTCAAAACCATCCAGGGAGAAGGTAAAAGCAGGGGTCACCTCTGACCTGTTGTCCAAAAAAACCTACATGAAGTCTCATGTAGGACGCATGAAGTCACCAAGGGATGAGCTCAACTAAAAAGGCTTTGCTGTGATCCAGCTTTTATTGGAAAAAAGGGAAAAAAATATTCTCTGATCTAGAAAGTATATGCAGATTCTAAAAATTTTCTAAATCTGGTTGTACCAGTCTCTACCAGTCTCCTTTGCTTTGTTTTCTGAAATATGGCAATGCTGTCCAATGGTGAAATCTAATTTTTTTAAACTACCGGTTCTGTGGGCGTGGCCTGGTGGGGGTGGCAGGCAAAGGATACTGCAAAATACCCATTCCCACCACCGTTTCCTGTAGGCTGCGCGCGTGAGCATGCACGCACCCCAAAATACCACCCCGCGCACCCTTTTCCATGGGCACGTCCCCGACATTGAATATCACCTTCGCCGGCCTCTGCTGAGAAGAACGGAGAGAGAACGAGAGTGAGTGAGACCAACAGACAGCAAGATAGAGAGAAAGTGAGAAAGAGAGAGAGAGAGAAAGGGGGAGAGAAAGAGATAGCAAGAGAAAGAACAAGAGAAAGAGTGTGAGAAAGAAAACAAGAAAGAGTGAGAGAGAGAGAGAAAGTGAGAAAAAGAGAGAGAGCAAGAGGGGGAAAGAGAGAGAAAGAGAGAGAGAAAGAAAAAAAGAAAGAGAGAGATGAGAGAGGAAGGAAGAGAGTGTAAGAGAGGAAGAAAGCAAGAGAGAGAGAGACAGAGAAAGCAAGAGAGAGAGAGAAGAGTGGAAGGAAGAGATAGAGAGAAATGATAGAAAAAAGGGGAGAAAAGAGAAATGAGAAAATGATTGAGGCAGAGAATGACAGGAAAGAGAGAGAAACAGAGAGAGAAGTGACTTGATTTAAAGCATATGGTAAAAGCACTTAAATAATAACAGAGAGAAAAAAAACAGCCCTCACCTGTTTTTATTAATAGTTATGTTTTTGGTTTTGCTGGTTGATTTAGTTTTAATAGTAATGGATTTTGGTTTTTTAAAATTATTAATTTCTTTTAATAAAAAAGAAGGGATTTTTTTTTATTTTATTTATTTATTTGTTTGTTTGTTTATTTATTTATTTATTTATTTATTTATTCTATTCTATTCTATTCTATTCTATTCCGCCCAGTCCCAAAGGGACTGTCGCTCAGACACTTTTTCCGCCCACACCGGAAAAAAATTAGAGGGTACATTGATTCCCACCCCACTCTGGGGCCAAGCAGAGGTGGTATTTGCCAGTTTTCCAAACTACATAAAATTTCCGCTACTAGTTCTCCAGAACCTGTTAGAACCTGCTGGATTTCACCCCTGATAGTGTCCAATAGTCAATCCATTTCCCTCCCCCACCACTCCGACCCTTATTACAGCGCATTCTCAGGAGAGCAACCCAGGCTCCTTGCCAGCATCAGAAATGGTTTTTTGAACAATGATTTACTCAAGGGATGCAACTAGGTGTATTTGCCCCTGAGAAAAACAACCGATGTGATATCAAGATTGTTAAACAACCAGGTAAGACCTAAGGAGACACGTTCCCCTCTAGTGTGCAGAAACCAATAGCTGAAACACGTTTCATTTGAGTAGCTGCCAGCATCTGCTTAGGAAGCTGCTCTTTAAGTGCCTGCTGCATTGGTTGGCCGGCAAGTTGGTAAATCAAGACAGGGGGGAGATGAGAGTGAGAAGGAATTAAAAATATGCCAAGGCTGTAGCGCAGAAGAGGGTTCTTAAAAAGTGGCAAAAGAATGGTCGAATCGGTTCAGTGGTGACAGGGGTGGGCAGCAGGCAGGACAGGATGGAATGCAGTTCTACCAGCGGAAATGAAGATGCATGCACAGCTCCAGCTGATTGGCATCTGTCACTTCCTGGATTACTGGTCTCGACTCAGCTCTCCTTTTTTTCCATGCTGCTGCTGCTGCGTCTGTGTTCCCTGCTTTTTTCCTCTTTCCTCCTTCCTGGCCTCAGATGAGCTTCCCTCTCTCCTGCCCGGCTCCCCTTCAGCCTCACATGGCCACCTCCTGCCTGAGGTTCAAGCAGAAGGTGTGGATGGAAGCGGCGCTGGCAGCATTTATGCTTCTAGCAGCACCCGTTCGCCCAGCTACCCAGCCGGAGGTGGTGGGGGTGGCCCAGGAAGGAGAGAAGGGTAAACACAAAGCAAATTGTCACGCCAGTGAGCAATACTGGTAAGGTTGTAAGTCGAGGACTTAACAGTTCACTTGAACGATGATGATAGTCCAAGCCACTCCCCCCTGCTTCAGCAAGCCACTTCTACCCAGTAATACAGTGTTTCCCAACCTTGGCAACTTGAAGATATTTGGACTTCAACTCCCAGAATTCCCCAGCCAGCGGATGCTGGCTGGGGAATTCTGGGAGTTGAAGTCCAAATATCTTCAAGTTGCCAAGGTTGGGAAACACTGCAGTAATATGACCATTAAGCCGCACCCACAGTGTGGCAGTAAAAAGTTTGGCTGCCCATTGCTGAGCGGTGGGTTGCTCCCGATTCGGCCTGGCTCTGCAAACCAGTAGCGCCAGTGGTGGGAATCTCTGCCGACCCACCTGGAACACTTCTGCGCATGCACAGATGCGGCACAAGGGCACTCACACATCAGTAGTAAAGGGTTTTAGAACCTACTACTGAATCTAGTTCCTTAAAACGCTTATTATTATTATTATTATTATTATTATTATTATTATTATTATTATTTAGATTTGTATGCCGCCCCTCTCCGTAGACTCAGGGCGGCTCACAGCAATAATAAGAACAATATACGGTAACAAATCTAATAATTAAAAAACTAAAAAAAACCTCATTTAAAATAAAACATACACTCAAACATATCATGCATAAAATATATAGGCCAGGGGAGATGTCTCAATTCCCCCATGCCTGATGGCAGAGGTGGGTCTTAAGAAGTTTACAAAAGGCAAGGAGGGTGGGTGCAATCCTAATTTCCGGGGGGAGGGTCGGGGCCGCCACAGAGAAGGCTCTTCCCCTGGATCCAACCAGCTGACATTGTTTAGTCGATGGTACCTGGAGAAAGTCAACTCTGTGGGACCTAACTGGTCGCTGGGATTCATGCGGCAGAAGGCGGTCCTAGAGATATTCTGGTCCGATGCCATGAATGGCTCTTATCTCTTCCCCATCCCACTTTTGACAATCATTCTCCCTCGGCAGGTTCAGGAACTGCCCTGGCTCAGTTTCAGCTCTGCCTTTCAGAGCATTAAGTGCAATCTGAGCTGCCTGCTTATCTCTTAAAATACTTAAACAATCAATGCTGCTTGAGACTGGCGATTGTTTAGATGGGTTGCAGCAGCCTGAGCAATGAGAGCTGACCTTTACTCAGGAGAATTGGAAGAAAAAAAAATCACTGTGTATCTTCCACACAGAGAAGCAGGTGTGATGTTCTTCTCCAGCAAAACCCCACCTACCTGAAGTCACCAACTTGGCAACACCTGGGAATAAGCCTTCCTGGTTCCACTTCTGCTTCCCTTGTCCTCCCCTCCCTTCTCGCCTCTAAAATACAACATAGAACGAGTTTGGCGACGACAGCAGCAGTCAGTTTCTCTGTATACAAAGAAGTTTCGGTCAAATAGTTGAGTGCGTTTAGCTGGGTACAGAGAGGAGGGAAGACAATGGACGTCACAGGTGTGCCTGCTGTAGGACCGAGCAAGCGGACAGGTAAGTGTTTGCTCTCTTTGAGGTCTGATTCGAAGTCAGGGGGAGCATTAGGATTTCAGGAGAGGTGTCCTTAAACCATAGTTAAACCTGGATGGAAAGAAAAAAATCCTCAGGCTGCCGTTGACCTTCCCTATAGGGAGGATCTCTGCAAAATTATACTTGAGAAGGGGGCCCTCTTGGTAGGGACTCAAGAGAAGCAAAAATGTGCCCTATTTTGGAGCCCCTCTGATTACAGGGAGAGGGGGAAAAATGTTCCCTGGGGAGACAGAATTTAGAACTAAGAAAATGTTTCATAAACTGCATTGGGGTTTAGCAAAGCATGGGGACCATGAGCCACGAGATTGTCTCCAGCCAATATGAATGATTGAATTGGATGAATGTGGATGACTGCATAAGGCAGGGGTTTTGCCATAGGGCCAAATGAGAAATTGGGATGGTTTTAGAGGGCCGGACTAATATAATTAACTCAGTTCTACCTAATACTGTATATTATTGGGTAGAACTGAGTTAATTATATTATACAGTGTTCCCTCGATTTTCGCGGGTTCGAAGTTCGCGAAAAGTCTATACCATGGTTTTTCAAAAATATTAATTAAAAAATACTTTGCGGTTTTTTTCCCTATGCCACAGTTTTTCCCACCTGATGACGTCATATGTCATTGCCAAACTTTCGTCTGCCTTTAATAAATATTTTTTTAAATAAACTTTAATAAATAAACATGGTGAGTAATAATTTGAATGGTTGCTAAGGTAATGGAAAATTGCAATTTAGTGGTTTAAAGTGTTAAGGGAAGGCTTGTGACACTGTTCATAGCCAAAAATAGTGTATTTACTTCTGCATCTCTACTTCGCGGAAATTTGACTTTCACGGGCAGTCTCGGAACGCACCCCCCGCGAACAGCGAGGGAACACTGTAATTATAAATTATAATTATATATTATATATTTCTCCTTCCTTCCTTGTTCCCTCCCTCCCTCCCTCCATTTCTCCTTCCTTCCTTGTTCCCTCCATTTCTCCTTCCTTCCTTGTTCCCTCCATTTCTCTTTCCTTCCTTCCTTGTTCCCTCATTTCTCTTTCCTTCCTTCCTTGTTCCCTCCACTTCTCTTTCCTTCCTTCCTTCCTTGTTCCCTCATTTCTCCTTCCTTCCTTCCTTGTTCCCTCCATTTCTCTTTCCTTCCTTCCTTGTTCCCTCATTTCTCCTTCCTGGTGGACCAGCCTCTGCAGGCTGGTCACAGACAGTGGGTGGGCTGTATGCGGCCCCCAGGCCGCCACTTGCCCAGGTCTGGCATAAGGGGTTTTAGATTTTTATTCATTTTGATTTTTATTCATTCTTTTTAAAATAATTAGATTTCTCATATATAGTGTGTGTGTGTTTACAATGTTGTGCACCGCCCTGAGTTGCTTTGAGAAGGGCTGCATAGAAATCTAATAAATAAATAAAGTGAGAAATAGAGCAACCCAACTGTTTACTGCAGTTTCTTTTACTGGCAGAGTAGGAAGTAAACCGCTCGAAACTTGACTGCTGAAAATATGACTTCAGCAACAGAGCAATCAGTGCCTGGAATGCACTCCCTGACTCTTTGGTTTCTTTCCCAAAGCCCTAAACTTTAACCTTAGACTGTCTACGGTCGACCTCACCCCATTCCTAAGAGGTCTGTAAGGGGTGTGCATAAGTGCACCACTGTGCCTACCGTCCCTGTCATACTATCTTATTGTCCAAATTTACCTGTACCTACTTCTTTTTGTTTATGTTTATACCATACTTATTATCTTGTACATGTTTTGACAAATCAATCAATTTGTTGTGGCAGGCACAGCGAGCCATTGCTGTCGCCTCCAGGTTTCTCGGCAATTGTTTTAAGGAAGGTTTTGCGTTGCTGCCAGTTAGATCTTTCAAAATAAAGCAGAGCTTCGCAAACTCCTAGAATTTCCCCCTGCTAGGAAAAGCAGTTAATTCCCCGTACTAGGGAATTCTGGGGAGTTAAAAGTCCACCTGTCTTAAAGCAGTGATTTTCAACCTTTTTTGAGCCGCGGCACATTTTTTACATTTACGAAACCCTGGGGCACATTGAGTGGGGCGAGGGGGGGGCTAAAAAAAATGTTCTCTTTCTCTCTCTCCATCTTTCTTTCTCTTCCTTCCTTCCTCTCTTTTTTGCTCTCTTTCTCTCTCGCTTTCTTTCTCTCTCTTGCTTTCTTTTTCTCTCTCTTTCTCTCTCTCTCTTGCTTTCTTTCTCTTGTTCTCTTTCTCTCTCTCTTGCTCTTTCTCTTGCTTTCTTTTTCTCTCTCTTTCTCTCTCTCTCTTGCTTTCTTTCTCTTTCTCTCTTGCTTTCTTTCTCTTGTTCTCTTTCTCTCTCTCTTGCTCTTTCTCTTGCTTTCTTTTTCTCTCTTGCTTTCTTTCTCTCTCTGAGCTTCGCGGCACACCTGACCATGTCCCACGGCACACTAGTGTGCCGCGGCACACTGGTTGAAAAACACTGTCTTAAAGGAACCGAGTTGGAGAATCATTGCTTTACAGTAGTCTTCCACTTAGGCCCTCGATTGAGCTCCAAATGTTTGTTGCTTCAGGAGACGTTTGTTAAGTGGCCCCATTTTATAATAGCAATAGCATTTGGATTTATATACCGTTTCACAGTGCTTTACAGCCCTCTCTAAGCGGTTTACAGAGAGTCAGCCTGTTGCCCCCAACTATCTGGGGCCTTGGAAGGATGGAAGGCTGAGTCAACCTTGAGCCTACTGAGGTTCGATCTGCCAAAATGCTGGCAGCCGGTGATCAGCAGAAGTAGCTTGCAGTACTGCACTCTAACCACTGCACCACCGAACATTTCTGCCCACTGTTGTTAAGTGAAACACTGCAGTTTTTAAGCAAGTAACACGGCACTTCACGGTTCTAGATTCACTTCACGGGAAGCCAGATTCATAGTGAGTGAATCTGTCTTCTACATTGATGAATAGAATAGAATAGAACAGAACAGAACAGAACAGAATAGAATAGAATTTTATTGGCCAAGTGACTTAGATATTCAGAACAGAATAGAATTTTATTGACTTAGATATATAGAACAGGATAGGACAGGACAGAACAGAACAGAACAGAATTTTATTGGCCAAATGACTTAGATATATAGAACAGGACAGGACAGAACAGAATAGAATAGAATTCTTTATTGGCCAAGTGTGATTGAACATACAAGGAATTTGTGTTTGGTGCATATGCTCTCAGTGTACATAAAAAGACAAGATACATTCGTCAATAATAATAATAATAATAATAATAATAATAATAATAATAATAATAATTCTGCAGTAAATGTGGGTCTTGTATAATGAAGAACATGAGTTCTGACTGTCTGAATTTCTTGAACCCTAATCCAGAATCTTTTTTCAGCAGAGATCATCACAGATGCTGCCTAGCTGGGCATCTTATCTAGGCAAAGCCAACCTAGAAGGCGAAACCTCTTCCGGTTCCCGTAACAGCTTCTCGGGCTTGATTGTTTGGTCAGCAGCATGCGGACTCCGACGCCCATGATTGTGGGCATTGTGCTTGGACCCTGCGGCCTTGTTCTGAACCTGACAAGCACGCTGGCCCCCAGCTGGAGAGACGTGACCGGATTCCTTGACATGCCAAAGGATCAGATTCAGCACCAAGGGATCTGGGATATTTGCAATGAGCAGATTAGTGAGCACAACAACGACTGCAACGTCCCCGACACCCTTGGTTACTTTAACCAGCTGCCCGTGCAAGCAGCCAGGGGGCTCATGCCGTCTTCTCTGGCAGTCACAGTCGTGGGGATCATTGTGACTTCCTTGGGCGTGCGGTGTTGGCAGGAAATGCCCCACTATTTGCTGGCGGGGCTGGGCGGCCTTGTGCTCTTTGTTTCCGGCTTGCTGAGCTTGATTGCAGTTTCATGGTACAACCACGAATTGCACGACTTGCCTTCTCCTCCATCCACGACCATGCGGGTGGCTTACTGCTTGGTCCTGGGATACTTAGGGAGCTGCATGGAAATTATCGGAGGCATCTCCCTGACCGTTAGCTTCGGCCAATGCTGCAAAGAGTTGAGATTGAAGAAAAGCGCCAAGAATTCCAAGCATGCAACTCGCAAGCAGCAGAGTCTGTCCATCTCTGGCCCCATCAGCAGCACAGCAGATCCCTGGCAATCCCGGAGCCCCGTGCCCAGATCCTACAGTAATTCTCTGGATGTGCTGGAAGGGGAGAAGGCCTGGAGTCAGAGCAGGAGTGACAGCAAGCTTCCCTGTGACACAGATGTTTAGCCCTGAACTTGAGAATTCGCACCAAACCAAAGCAAGGAGGAAAATTCTTGGTATTGTACTATGAAATGTCCATCCAGGAAAGTCCTCTTAACAATTTAACATTTCTCCTTCCCTCTTGACCAGTGGTTCTTAACCTTTCTAATGCCGCGACCCCTTAATACAGTTCCTCATGTTGTGGTGACCCCCAACCATAAGTCTAGCGCCAATTCTCCCAGCAGAGCTTTTAGCTGATTGGCTGGAAGCTCAGAGGCACCCCCCCCACTGTGAACGCCTGATTGGTCGGATTGTAAAAATATGTTGCAAGGCGCCAGAATAGAAGCTTTAGTTCCTAACACCATGGGAAATTTGTCTTTCGACCTCTGTGAAACAGTTGTTCGACCCCCAAAGGGGTCCCGACCCCCAGGTTGAGAACCACTGGTCTTGTCAAAGAAATCCATGAAAGAACCACAGAGACTCTGGAGCAGTACGTGATTTATGTATTTTCTAAGGATGCTGGAATCATGCTTAGGCAACATTTATTAAAGTCACTGCACCCAAGAGAGGTATAAATGGAATGAATCGTGCCCTTCATTGAGGCCTATATAGTTAGAGGTTGGGCTAGCGATCCTCTCAAATGAGCCACCTGGTTACTAAATAAAAGCAGGATTTAAAAATAAATAAATAAGGTAAATGACTGTAAAAGGTTCTAAGCAGAAATTTAAACTGCAAGCAATACGCACTGAACTGAGCAGAAACCTCTTATGCTCAAAAGTTTACTGCTGACCAGCCATGCATGGGATTGTCCTGCTGGGTATTAAAAACTGCTTTTACAGCAGCGTTACTTAGAGCAGTGTTTCCCAACCTTGTCCACTTGAAGATATTTGGACTTCAACTCCCAGAATTCCCCAGCCAGCGAATGCTGGCTGGGGAATTCTGGGAGTTGAAGTCCAAATATCTTCAAGTTGCCAAGGTTGGGAAACACTGACTTAGAGTTCTTAAGCATTTTCCTTTTTTTGTTTTCACTGTCAAATGAAAAGCTGACGGGAGACTTGGCAGAGATTCCACACAACATTTCCTACATAATCCTCTCTTCCTTTAATTATCCAGACACAAAGGGAAAGCTGCAAGGGAAACCTATCCACATTTATTTGAATGTGTATACATTTGTGTGAGGAAAGGAGATCACAGTCAGCTGCCCAGAGAAGTTTATGTACTGTATATAGATATACTTGAATGGAGATAAATTGCTTATAAGACTCTCTGCTAAGGCTGTGCCAAAATGTGCCTTGCAATTTCTCTATTTATTAAGTCTGTGCTACTATTAATCTTATTATTATTTCCAACACCCATCTCCTCTCACAAATGACTGTATGACTGTAACTTTGTTGCTTGTTTCCTTACAATTTATATTGACTGGTTCCTAATATGGTTTGATTGCTTATTTGTAGCTGGACTCTCATTAAGTGTTGTACTTTTGATTCTTGACAAATTTAACTTTTTTAAAAAATGTACACCGAGAGTATATGCACCAAGACAAATTCCTTGTGCGTCCAATCACACTTAGCCAATAAAAATTCTATTCTATTCTAAAAGGGTTTCTCCCACTGCCCCTCTCAAAGAGAGGTTTCTATTTTTCTCATATTTCAGATAGTTGGAAAATTCTTTCTTGATGGTGTTTTGAGCATCATCCTTCATTGTCTCTAGTGACGGCAAGCTATTCCATTGGTTGATTGGTCTCACCCGTAGGAAATGTCTCCTTAGTCCCAGGTTGCTTCTCTCTTTAATTTCCATCTATTGTTTCTTGTGCCTTTTGGTGCTTTGGAAAATAGATTGACTCCCTCATTTTTGTAGGAACCCCTCAAATTTCCCAACAGAACAATCAATCAATGGAATAACTTGCCTCCAGAAGTTGTAAATACTCCAACACTGGAAGTTTTTAAGAAGATGTTGGATAACCATTTGCCTGAAGTGGTGTAGGGTTTCCTGCCTAAGCAAGGAGTTGGACTAGAAGACCTCCAAGGTCCCTTCCAACTCCGTTATTCTATTCCATCTAAAATATTGGAACAATTTATTGTGTTATTTTATTGTGAGTTGGACTAAGGAGAAATCTCCTAAGGGTTAGACCAACCAAGTTGGCCACGCTCACCCAGTCACATGACCAAGCCATGCCCTCCAAGCCCCACCCACAGAACTGGTAGAGAAAATTTTGGGATTTTACCACTGCTCTTGAAATTTCTTGGTGATCTCTCATTCTATTACTAATCCAATCTGATTTTGCACTACCTGGTATGGCCCACTTCTGATAGGTTTTGAATTACTCAGCTATCATTCTCCCCATAGCCAAGGTGCTTCTAGAATCTAGATTGTCTCCTCCACAGGGGTTCTTCCATTTTTCTTCAGACATTATGCCTGTAGTGTTAAAATGAATTTGTTCAGTGTTTATGGCCTTGATGGGAAAAGCAGCTAAATTGCTGTTTGCCTTCATGTTTCCTGTTTATGACAAGGAAAAAATATTATTTTAATAAGGAATGTAATAAGGAGACAATATCAGAGATTGTCCTGTCGCACGAAACAAATCACGCTAAAACATTTACAAATGAGTAGCTTCTAATTAAAGGCATAGGAACCCATCATTGGGATAGGAAAACTCAACAACATCCTACAACATTATGCCACAAATTAAGGTCTGAACACCCAAAAGACAAACAAACATTGAATGTAATGATACAGTTTGGATTACTTGAACATTTATGGTGATTTCTGAGAAAAACGTTTGAACAAATATTTATTTTTGCAAAGCTATTTAGGATTTTTATTTCTGCTGTAGGATTATTTTAGTCACCATCAGGTTCCCCCCCCCCAAAAAAAAAATTATAAAGCTAAGAATTTGGAGGAAGGCTAGCTTACTAAAATGATATATTGCGGCGCAGGCGGAGTAACAGTCGGACACAGAAGGTTTGGGTATAATGGGGTCACTTTATTAAACCAAATAACGATTAACTAATTAACCAATTAAACCACGTGACCTGCAGGGGTGCATAAATCAAATGGGGCGGAGTCAACTGTCACCAACCTCATCTGAGCAAAAGCTCCTTGCCTGGGCGTAGGGGATTGGTAAACTTACACCTGCCCCCTGCCCCATGCCACGCCCCCATGGCGTGTGGGATGGCTCACCCCTGGTCTCTGGTAAGCCCCAGCCAGCGAGCCCCAGGAGCGACCCCCTCCCCGCACCGAAGCCGGTCGAGCCCTGTAATACGAGAAAGAGATCGCCCCTCACCTCACTAGAGGTGCCCCTAAAGGAGATCACACAGTTGCTGCTTACGCCCATTTCCGCCCCCTATCGGCCTTCCCCCGCAGTGACCTTGGGGGGGGATCTAGTTGGGGAGTACACCCCCTAACCACACTCCGACGCACAGAGTGGAGTAGGCAAAAAAACAGTCACCGTTAAGCCAATTTACTGTGATTGCCAAAAATTCCTACTCGGCCCCCCGAGGGGCGACCCATCATATGCACCCTGTAACAGAGGGAGGGTGGGCGGGTGACTCGAATTGCCGCGCAAAGAGGAGCGGCACCACGAGGCAGCCCCTTATATAGGGCTGCCTCCCTCGTCGCCCCTCGGCCAATCGGTGCCTCGCGCACCCAACTGACATCACTACGGCCCCCGGTGCTGACGTGGGGCCGCAGGCTCCGCCCACAATGGCGGCCTCCTTCTCCTGCCCACGCCACAAACACCGCCGGCTTGGTAAGTCGCCGACGGCCCTTCGGCCAAGTAAGTTACCAATGAGCTTAATTACATCCTGAAGTATTTTCAAGATTTATATAAATACCAACTTGTATTAATCTGTTCATGCAGCAATGGGCAACTTTTGGCTATATGGTATATTAACATACAGTGAGCTGAAAGATTTTGTAGGTATAGATGACATGCTGCTGAAAATAATATAATTTTTCCCCTGAAATGGAAATCCAAGTATAATAACCACCTTTAAAATCAAGGGCAGCTAAATTATGCAAGATTGCATTTGACAGAGTGGCCATATTTATACATGTAGCCCTTAAATTTGGTGAATTTCTTTCCTTATTGATTCTTCTACTTGTATTTTTATGTTTTGTGTTTGGTCTGAATCAATTTTTACTCCTTATTTTTTTTTAAGGAGACAGTCTTCTTTCTCGCCTACATATCCCATGTTTAGTTTTATTGCATTTTTAGTGTTTCATTATTGAAGTATATTTCTGAACTAAATTTAAACCATTTCACAGTGTATTTACATATTAACAATAACAGGATCAACAAACATAGGATCTTTGGGGTATGCCATGTCTGATTTTTTTTCATTTGTTTTAAATACTTGCTTAACTAACCAACCTGCCGGATGATTAATTAATCCCTGCTGAATCTTTTGTGAATCTTTTTCAAAACTGACATTTCCAAAAGTGATTTATGAGTGGTAAGGGAGGGGCTCCACTCCCTAGGTAATGTGATTTCATTTGTTTACATTTAAATGTAATTAAAATTCAGTAATTTTAACTGATTATTCTGCACTTGTATACATACTTTTCTCTCCTTTTATATTAAAATTTCATTTTGGAAACCACTTTTGAAGTCTCTGCTTCCTGCAATGTATATCTGTGATGTCAATTTATGTACAATGATTGCATATTGAGTTAACAGAGGTATACTAGTCTGCTCCCCTTTGAAAAGAGGACAAATAAAATGTTTCAAGTACCTATTTGAGAAACACTGCTATAACCCAAATGATACATAACCCTAGGCCCTAGTGTGGGTCTCCTTGCAAAAATTGGGTCCCTGAGTGGGGCCTACCTCAGATGGATGTCATGCCTTCCTCTGCCTGTCACCATCCTGATGTATTTATATATGTAAGTGCAATCTCAAAAAATCTGACTCTGGGCAGCATGCAATTAAACCATAACGACATTTTTTTAAAAAATTAATAAGTACAAAAATGGAAATTACTATGAAAAGGAGAGAGGGGAGGAGGGTTGCTCTGATTCCATCCCAGGTCTGTGAGCACTGGTGGCTGGAGGCTCCGCCCACCTGCCTGAGATGTTTCTGCACATGTGCAGAAGTTTTGCACGCACAAGCAGGCACACAAATCAATAGTAACGGGTTTTAGAGCCCATTATTGCTGTGTGTGCGTGTGTGTTTATGAACAATAGTGTCACTTCTTCAGATCAACATTTCCTTTGCAACCTTTAAGTCTATTGATCCAATCAGATGTGGAGGAGCTTCCAGAAGGTCAGCAGAAATGTTCTTTGGGGAGTTCATATTCCACAGAGCAAGTGCCAAGCAGGTGTTCTCTCTTCTTCATTCTTTCTCCAAGGCTAGGGCACACCCAACCAATGCCCAATACCCAGTAATGGCAGACAAAATTTTTACTGCTACACAGTGGGTGTAGCTTATTTCGTGGGTGTAGCTTAATAGTCATGTGGCTGGGTAGGAGTGGCTTGCCGGCCACGTGACCAGGTAGGAGTGGCTTGAACAGTCATCATTGTTCAAATGAACTGTTAAGACCTTGATTTACAACCTTACCAGTGTTGCTCGCTGGGGTGACAATTTGCTTTGCATTTCCAGGCTCTCCTTCCTGGGTCACACACACACCGCCTCAGGCTGGGTAGCTAGGTGAACCGGTGCTGCCAGAAGCATAAATGCTGCCAGCGCCGCTTCCACCCATGCCTTCTGCTTGCACCTCAGGTGGGAGGTGGCCGCGGAAGGCTGGAGGGGAGCCAGGCAGAAGAGAGGGAAGCTCGTCCGAGTCCAGGAAGGAGGAAAGAGGAAAAAAGCAAGGAGTGTAGATGTAGCAGCAGCAGCAGGGGAAAAAAGGAGAGCTGAGCCGAGACCAGTAATCCAGGAAGTGACAGCCGCTGATCAGCTGGAGCTGCGCACATCTTCAATTCCCCCGGTGGAACTGCGTTCCACCCTGTCCTGCCTGCTGCCCACCCCTGCCAATACCCCTGGATCCTCAAGAGGCCAACCACCCCTGTCCAAGTATTAGGCGGCCTCAAGAGCCGAGCCCCTCTAGGCGAAAGAATATCCACTCACCACACCCAGCAGAAGGGAAGATCATCCATCCCCCCCTCGCCACTCCACTCAAGAGTTAAGATATATTTTGTGTTCTTGTTTACTGAGTCCTTGGTTGTCTGAGTTAAATACCATGCAAGGGCTGAGAATTCTACCAATAAAGGTGCAGTAAAGTGAAAAGAAGTGCTTCTTGCTTGCAAAAACACCTTTTAGCTAAGTGTGTGTGTGTTGTGTCTATATATTGTGTGGTGGACGATGAATAAATAATACAGTGTCAAAACCTCTGTAGTTCAAAAGGCAATCAGTTTCTGCTGGATGGTGATAGCTTTAGGACAGTGTTTCCCAACCTTGGCAACTTGAAGATATTTGGACTTCAACTCCCAGAATTCACCAGCCAGCAAATGGTGGCTGGGGAATTCTGGGAGTTGAAGTCCAAATATCTTCAAGATGCCAAGGTTGGGAAACACTGCTTTAGGAAGCGACTTTGCATTTTTAGAGACATGAGAACTGGCACCACCACTGCCTTCAGCGTCCTCGAGCAAAGGTCTCCAGCTTTCTTGATAAAATATAAAAGACGGTATATAAAGATATAGTAAGTGGAAAGGGCAGTCAAAAGTCCCAAAAGAAAAGGGCCAGTGTTGTGCTATTTCTGTGAACACCGTGCAGTTATGCCATGTTAATATTTTACCAGCTATTACATTTTTCGAATGCAGGCATTGTACAATTGCAATGATGCAAGGTGGGGCTTTTCCAAATCTCAAAACAACTGAGAAAAGGAACCTGGAAAGGAACATGCAGTCTAACCTTAATTATCCAACAACTAAACAGCTGGCTGGCCGATTCTGCAGCAGTGGCCAATGCACACCACTCACCCACAGACATCAGCACCTTAATGCCAAGTTTTCTGCCTCTCTAGTTCATTATGTTGTAAACATAGAAACATAGAAGACTGACGGCAGAAAAAGACCTCATGGTCCATCTAGTCTGCCCTTATACTATTTTCTGTATTTTATCTTAGGATAGATATATGTTTATCCCAGGCATGTTTAAATTCAGTTACTGTGGATGTATCTACCCCGTCTGCTGGGAGTTTGTTCCAAGGATCTACTACTCTTTCAGTGAAATAATATTTTCTCATGTTGCTTTTGATCTTTCCCCCAACTAACTTCAGATTGTGTCCCCTTGTTCTTGTGTTCACTTTCCTATTAAAACCACTTCTCTCCTGGACCTTATTTGACCCTTTAACATATTTAAATGTTTAGAACATGTCCCCCCTTTTCCTTCTGTCCTCCAGACTATACAGATTGTATAGTAAAGTACTGTATTATATAGTTGACTTCCATATTTCATAATGGTTCAGTAGGAGTTATATTTATTTTGATGAGGACATATGCGGTTCAATTGTCTTCCAATTTCTGAAGTCATGCATTGGGGCAAATAGACACACACATACACACACACATACACACACAGAGGGGGGGGGTTGTATAACAATGTTGGGATTATTTTAAAAGAAAGGTACAGAAAGTCTAATTTTTTATGCTGAAAAGGAAAACCAGTTTTATGCAGGGTTTAAAGCTTTAGACTAGAAGCTAGAAGTTTAGTTCTAGTCCTTCTTTAAGTACCAAGCCATCTGGATGACCTTGGGCCAGTCACTCCCTCTCAGCCCTGGGACGCAGACAATGGCAAACCACTTCTGAAATTTTGCCAAGATAACCTCAGGGACATCTCCAGGCAGTTGTCAGGAGTCAAGACTGATTCAAAGGCACCAAAACAAATACTGTATAGTGGTACCTCGGTATTTGTTGTTAATTGGTTTTGGGAGGTGCGATAAGTATTAAAATGACCAGTGGAAAGCAAACCATGTGACTTAACAAGCGATCCTTTGTTTTGGCCAGAAAGGGTAGCGAGTCACAAGGCAGCCAAGATTGACAGCTTCTAGCTTGCATGCCGAGTATCAAACAAGTAGTAGTACCACAACAAAAGTTTTGCATCAAAATGCGTCAAGTACCAAATTTAATTATTTTTATAGCAGCCAAGTACTAAGGTACTATTATATATGCCTGTGATGGCCACCTATGGCACACGGTCCACAGTGGCACATGCAGCCATATCAGAGGGCACGTGAGACATGTTTTAGTTTCAGTGTGCGTGCGCATGATGGGCAGCTAATTTTCAGCCTTGGGAAAAGGCTGTTTCGTCTTCCGGATGCTCCAGGGAAGCATCATTGGTAAATGCAAAGAGGTAAATCTGGAATAAGACACTTTTCCCCCTTTTTTCTCCCCCTTTTGAAAGGCCCAGAAAGTCTGTTTGGGCCTCACTTTTGGTATCTTCCCCCTACTTCTTTCCTTCCCACCCCACAACTATGTCGCTAAGACACTAACACCACGATCGGAAGCCTTGATTCAGAAGTAATGTTGGCTGCTAATTCTTATTCCCAGGTGCAGGATCATAGAAGAAAAAAGGTGGCTGTGAACGATAATATTGGCTAGAGTAGAATAGGGAGAGGGATAGGGACAGGACAGGATAGACATAGAACAGAACAGAATCACAGAGTTGAAAGGGATCTTGAAGGTCTTCTAGTCCAACCCCCTGATCAAGCAGGAAACCCTATACCATTTTAGACAAACAGTTGTCCAATCTCTTCTTTAAAATTTCCAGTGCGTTCACAATTTCTGCAGGCAATGTGTTCCGCTCATTAATTGTTCTGTTAGGAAATTTCTCCCAAGTTCTAGGTTGCTTTTCTCTTTGATTATTTATTTATTTTATTTATTTTATTCTATTTATTGGATTTGTATGCTGCCCCTCTCCGTAGACTCGGGGCGGCTAACAACAGTAACAAAAAACAGCATATAAATCCAATACTAAAACAACTAAAAAACTCTTATTGTAAAACCAAACATCCATACATACAAACATACCATACATGAATTGTAAAGGCCTAGGGGGAAAGAATATCTCAGTTCCCCCATGCCTGACGGCAGAGGTGGGTTTTAAGGAGCTTACGAAAGGCAAAGAGGGTGGGGGCAATTCTAATGTCCGGGGGGAGTTGGTTCCAGAGGGCCGGGGCCACCACAGAGAAGGCTTTTCCACTGGGCCCCGGCTTCTTGTCCTGCCTTCAGGTGCTTTGGAGAATAGCCCAACTCCCTATTCTTTGTGGCATCCACTGTGATATTAGAACATTGCTATCATGTCACCCCTAGTCCTTTTTTTCACTAGATAAATTGAATTCCAGCAAATGTTCTTTATATATTTTAGCCTCCACTCCCCTAATCATCTTTGTTGCTCTTCTCTGCACTCTTAATATATTTTTTTTACATTGTAGCAACCAAAACTGGATGCATTATTCCAAGTATGATCTTACCAAGGCATTATAAAGTGGTATTAACATTTCACATGATCTCCATTCTATCCCTCTATTAATGCAGCCTAGAACTATGTTGGTTTTTTGGGAAGCTGCGGCACACTGCTGGCTCATAATTAAGTGATTAGAACTCCAAGATCTGTCTCAGAGTTACTACTATTAAGCCATGTGCCATCTACTGTATTCTATAACTGTGTATTTGGTTTTTCTTGCCTAAATGTAGAATCTTACTTTTTTTCACCATTGAATTGGAACATCAAAGAAAAAGAGAAGTCAAGCCTGTCTTCTCTTGAAAGAAGAGCTGGGTTTTTTAAAAATAGATATAAAACCCTGGTTTTTTTTTTTTTTAAAAAATAGATATAAAACCCAAGCTGGGAAAAAGGTGGCAAATGGGGGGGGGGGGGATCAGCCTTCTGATTTGATAAGTACTGTTGCACTGAGCCTGAATAAAAGAGAAAAAATGGATAGTGTTCCCAGAATTAACTTGCCTGACTTCAAAAGTGCTCCCACACTCCACATAAAAATAAATGCAGGATCCCCAAACTATCATTAATGTCTGCATCACCAAAAAGTAGGGTGGGAATCAGAGTTTACAGCACAATCCTACCTTTTTCCGCTCAGAGTGTATTGACTTTATCTCTACATGCCACTGTAAAGGATTAGTAGATTGCCATCATACTTCCTTCTTTCCCTGTAGCTGATTAAACCAGGGATAAAGAGATAAACTCCGTTCTTCGGAGCAAGAGTGGTTGACACTTCTGGCTTGTAATGGATTTTATATTCAGCTTCCCAAAACTTGAAAATAATGACTGGTTCAAGTTAAGGCAAAGTATGGAGAAGGTATAGGTAAGCCTCCACTTTTAATTAAGAAACCATATCCAAGAAGGGACAGTAAAAAGAGTGCTGCAGACATGTGACTTCATAAAGTCAGTTGCATTGTTTATTTATTTTATTTATTTATTTTGTCCAATGCACAACAATACACAATGAAGGTTATAAAGGTTATACTCGAGTAAAATATATTAGAGAAAGAATAGAAGTGAAAATTTAGGAATAGAATATATCAATTAGAGAATAGGAGGATATAATGAGAGTAGTATAAGAAGAACAGAATAGAAAAATAGTAGATATGAGATATAGGAGAGACAATAGGACAGGGGACGGGAGGCACGCTAGTGTACATATGCATGCCCCTTATTGACCTCTTAGGAATCTGGAGAGGTCAACTGTGGATAGTCTGAGGGTAAAATGTTGTGGGTTAGGGGAAGATACTACGGAATCCGGCAATGAGTTCCATGCTTCGACAACTCGATTACTAAAGTCTTATTTTTTACAGTCCAATTTGGAGCGGTTAATATTAAGCATGTATCTGTTGTGTGCTCTTGTGTTGTTGTGGTTGAAGCTGAAGTAGTCGTTGACAGGCAGGACGTTGCAGCATATGATCTTGTGGGCAATACTTAGATCATGTTTAAGATGTTGTAGTTGTAAGCTTTCTAGACAAAAGTATGCATGTTTGGGATGGCAACCACAATAATGGAAAATAAGCAGTGTGTCTCCATCTTAGATCCTCCACATAACACTCCCACCTTTCCTCAACTTGTCTCACACTCAAATGCTAAGAAATACATGGACTCCTGGTCTTGTTACTATCACAGAATAGACAAATGGATAAGTTTAATCCTCTGCTACCTCAAAGGCTTTCAGGTTGGACTTTCACGTGGCCATCTGGCTGTAACCTTCAAAATGGATATAAATTGTAAAAGTAGAAAATGTTGAATTCTAAAAATCACCTTTGTTTTAATACTGAGGCATTATCACAGCCATATACTCATTGCTTTTTAAAAGCCTTCTTCCTTTATGGAAAAACATGTTTTTGTAGCTACACACATTATTTTCAACTTCCCTTAGTAATTCCTAGTCCAACCCCAGGGTAGCATTAAAAGTAGTATCTATCTATCTATCTATCTATCTATCTATCTATCTATCTATCTATCTATCTATCTATCATCTGTCTATCTATCTATCTATCTATCTATCTATCTATCTATCTATCTATCTATCTATCTATCATCTGTCTATCTATCTATCTATCTATCTATCTATCTATCTATCTATCTATCTATCTATCTATCTATCTATCTATCTATCTATCTACCCACCTACCTATCTATCTATTAGATTTGTATGCCGCCCCTCTCCGCAGACTCAGGGCGGCTCACAACAGCAATAAAACAATTCATGACAAATCTAATAATTTAAAAACATTTAAAAAAACCCGTTATTAAGCAGACATACACACAAACATACCATACATAAATTGTATAGGCCCAGGGGAGATATCTCAATTCCCCCATGCCTGGCGGCAAAGGTGGATTTTAAGAAGTTTACGAAAGGCAAGGAGGGTGGGGGCAGTTCTAATCTCCGGAGGGAGCTGATTCCAGAGAGTCGGGGCCGCCACAGAGAAGGCTCTTCCCCTGGGACCCCCCAAGCAACATTGTTTAGTCGACGGGACCCGGAGAAGGCCAACTCTGTGGGACCTAATCGGTCGCTGGGATTTGTGTGGCAGAAGGCGGTCCCGGAGATATCAGATGCTTGTAAACAAAAAGAATCCTTGTGTGTTGTTAATAGATTTTTTTTAGAGTTACATAACTGGCAGGAGTCCAAAGTCAATGGATTTTGGATCTGATAGCAGCTCAGCTGAAATATGCCCCTCGTATACCACAGGCATAAGTCTCTCTCATTCATTCATAAGAATTCTGAATAAAATGTTGGTAACGCAGAATCATTTTGCCTTGATAGTAGAAGATGCCCACTGTTAAAAGCATCAGGTTATCCTCTGGCAGGAGAGGCAGGGAAAAGGGCTGAGAGAAGGGGGAAATTACCTATAGCTTGGCAAAAATGCACCTATGTTTCATGTACAAAAAATCCCAATTTAAACACCTCTAATTAAATCAACTCCTCTAATAGAAAATGGGATTGAGAAAAATACATGCCCAAAAATCCTGGGGTTGTGGGCCAGGTATTCAAGGAGAGTTCCCCTTCCTTTTGGGAGAGTGAACCCATGTTAAGTAGCTAAGATGGCTAAGTAGCTCATACTAAGTTCTACAGTCAACTGGTTTTTTTTTTTTTAATGTGACTTACTGGTTTAAACCCTTTTTAAACCAGAGATAGCACACGACAGTCTTGGTATGCCTGGAATGCACTACCTGACTCTCTAGTTACATCCTCAAATCCCCATAGATCTAACCTTAAACTATCTACGGTGGACCTCACCCCATTCTAAGCGGTCTGTAAGGGGGCGTGCATAAGTGCACCAGCATGCCTACCATCCCTGTCCTATTGTCCCCATTTATTTGTACCCTGTTTCCCCGAAAATAAGTCACCCCCGAAAGTAAGACATAGGAGAGGTTTCATAGAATTGCCTAATATAAGACGTAGGAGACGTTTCGTTTTGCAGCATTCCCGAACAGAACATATATAACATATGTTTGAAGAAAGTATAATGGTTGTACATGGAAATAATGGTACGGTACTAGTAAGAAATTCTTGATAGGATTGTTTGTCTGGTTATGCTGGTTTGTGATGACAACTACTGTACAGTATATAATGAATGTTCTTTTTTTGTTGTTCAGCAATAAATGTGAATTCTTCTTCACTGAAAAAAAAATAAGACATCTCCTGAAAATAAGACGTAGCACATCTTTGGGAGCAAAAATTAATATAAGACGCTGTCTTATTTTCGGGGAAACAGGATACTCATTTTCTGTGTTCATGTCCATGTATATACTTATATCTGTTATCTCGTATATGTTTGACAAACTAACTAACTAACTGAATAAAATATCTAAGAATAGTCCTCGCAAGGCTAAATATACTACACTCAACCAGCATTTCTGCTAGGACTAAGGACTTGTTTACTTACTTACTTACTTACTTACTCACTTACTTACTCACTTACTTACTTACTTACTTATTTTTTATGCCGTCCACTCCCAAAGGACTCTGGGTGGCTTACAATAATAAAAATAATATTTAAAAAGTTTTAAATTCCATTATTAGAATCATACCATGTCATACAATCTCACTATGGCCAGAAATAAAGTGGCATCAATTGCTCACAGTCTCCAGGCCTGCCAGCAAAGCCAGGTTTTCAAGGCTTTTCGGAAAGCCAGTAGGGTGGGAGCAGTATGGATCTTGGGAGGTAGATGGTTCCAGAGAGCTGGTGTTACCACAGAGAAGGCCCTTCCCCACGGCCCTACCAGCCAACATTGCTTAGTCGACGGGACCCAAAGAAAGCCAACCCTGTGGGCTCTAATTGGTCACTGGGAGCTAAGGACTAAGACTAATCCTTTCTTTCTGTTTACTGTGCTTTGCTTAAACCAACATTTGCATTTGTATCCCAGGAGCAAGGTGGGTGTGGACAATGATGAAGTATTAAAACAGCACTTCCTTGATAGTAAAACAATCTTAACAATTTTACATGGATGGGGTTTATCTCAGCGTTAAAACAGTAACAATTCTAATCTATTCATTCATGCTCCAGAGGGAGGACTACTTAGCAAGACAATCAATAGATGGACATTAGCATTGGAAATGTACTAAAGTTGTAATACCAACACAGTGCAGCTCCCAAGCCACCTCACATGACTGGAAAAGACCAGTACTCTAATAGCAGTGCACTTACAAAACATGTTTGAGTAGAACAGGATAACTTCCATCACACTGCGTGCATAAGCATACCATTGTGCCTACCGTCCCTGTCCTATTGTCTTCTTTTATCATTATTTACTACTTATGTTATGCTTATACAAACTACAATCCTATACGTTCGACAAAATAAATAAATAAATAATAAAAATAAAATAAAGTATATAAATACTGATCATGAAAAGATTCTCTAATGATTGTTGCCTATTTCCATACCAAGCAACCGATGGTCCCATGATAACAACAGTAAGTCAATAAGGAAGTGAACTCTGGAACTGTTCTTATACTTTGAAAGCATCTTGTACACAAAGGAAAGGGCAGGGCAGATACACTTTTATGCCTTTTTCCAATAAAGAACATTTAATTGGATGGTGTAAGCTCTTCAAATATATAGTTGTGTACTTTCACAGGCAAGGCTGGTTTCATAGGAGAAACTATACATGCTGAGTATGACACTGATGCTACTTTATTAGGGTCAACCCAGGGTGAAAATCCTACTTCCGGTAATGCCCCCACGAAGTATTTTATTCATTTGTTTGTTTATTTTGTTGAGTACGTATTGGTAGTATACAAAGATATAATAATATTTATATTCATGATACTAGTAAAAGAGAAACATTAGGAGAGGGGATGGAAGGCACTCTGGTGTACTTATGCACGCCCCTTACTGACCTCTTAGGAGGTCAACAGTGGATAGTCTAAGGGTAAAGTTTTGGGGGTTAGGTGATGATACTACAGAGTCTGGTAGTGAGTTCCATGCATCAACTACTCGGTTACTAAAGTCGTATTTCAGGCAGTCGAAGTTTGTATCTGTTGTGTGCTCGAGTGTTTTTGTGATTGAAGCTGAAGTAGCTGTTGACAGGAAGGACATTGTAGCAGATGATTTTATGGGCTATGCTTAGGTCGTGTTTTAGATGATGTAGTTCTAAGTTTTCTAAACCTAGGATTGTATGTCTAGTTGCATAGGGTATTCTGTTGCGAGAAGAGCAGTGGAGGGCTCTTCTAGTAAAGTATCTCTGGACATTTTCTAGAGTATTTATGTTTGAAATGTGGTGTTTTCTTCCATATTCCCCCCCTCCTGGCAATGCTTTACAATCTTCTACCAACTGTGTAGTTTGATGCTGCTATGGATTGATAATAAAGTTGGAGAGAAAAATCCCCTCTTCTTCATTTACCAAATCACCTATTCTTCTGCACATTATAAGCTTTTAAAGATATTATAAAGAGCAATGCTACATGATGATCCTGAGTTGGCCTAGGCAAAAATTCCCAGGAATGTTGCTAATTCAATGAAGAGCCATGAAGCAGTCATTAGTGGAAGAACTGGAAAACCCACCCAAGATTTCATGATGGGACAATGCTACTCAGTGCCAAAGGCTCTAAGAAGAAAAGAGAAAGGAAGACCAGGTTCTACCAGCCAAAAAGTGTTGTTCCGGCTATACAAACACACACACACACACACACACATACACATATATAGCCTTATCTCTAAATAGAAATGTTAGAACCTTTTTAGTCAACAGAATCCATATGCATACAAGCAGGGGGGGGGAAACTATGCTACAATCTATTCAGTAGAGGGAAAACGGAATTTTTCAAAGAATTTTCCACTTAATCCACAGTAAACCATTAAGGGAGAATGGAAAGTAGCGACCAGTGTAAATATAAATCTTTCCAAAAAAATACACCTGCAAAAATGAAAGGAAATGCTATTTGATATTTTAATGAAAGGGAAAAATCACAAGAGATGCTTTGCATTGCGTCTTGCATCTAAATTCATGAATTCATAAAAGCCTGTGAAAGAGGGATTAGTAAAATTTAGCAGGTCTGGGACACAAATCATATCATTCAAAGGGCTGAATTCTTGTAGGATCTTAAAATCATTTGAGCCAAAGTTTTTATTTTGCATTCGGTTTTTCATACAATCATATATCATCCTTTATTTGCAAAGCTGATATGTGACTCTAGGCATAGTACTATACAGCTTGCCAACTGGGTAAGTGCTGCTAGTTGAGGACTAGATCCAGATACGCCGTTTGGCCTCTAGAAGTGATTGCAATTCATTTCACTGGGTCTCCACCTCACTGTAAAACCAGAATCCAACTCATGCTATCAGCAGAATCTCTCCATGTTTGCTACTTTCAGCTGGCTTTTTAAAGGCTATTTAAATAGCTTTTAAAAATGCTATTTAAAATGAACAGTAAAAGACTGAGTGTTAATATAATAAATACGACATTGAGAAATTCCCATTCTGAAATTCTGCACAATCGCTGGTTTCCAGCTGGAAAAAAGGTTTATAGTTCACATAGTTCGTTTTTCTTACAAATCTGTGCTTGTCTTTGTCGTCAGAGGAGTTACCATTTCCTATTGGGGGGAAAAACCAAAAGTCAACATTTTATATTATATTCTTTGCCTGTTTAGATTTTTTTCCTTCATTTTGCAAGATCCTGCAGCCAGGGTGTGTGTTTGCATGCTCGTTTTATCTAATCAAGCACAATCTATAAAGAAACTCTACCAGCTTTGCAAAATAAGACACAGTTAATTTAAATAGCAAACTATCCTTCAATCAGTCTCAAAATCAATTTCTATAGGGAAAGAAAGGTTGTGATTCTAAAACTTTTCAACTCAAAAAAACTGCACACAGGTTACTATCCTTGATTTTAAATTATATTCAAATATTTAAATTATGTTATAAATTTATAAATTATATTTAAATATTTAGAAACATAGAAGATTGACGGCAGAAAAAGACCTCATGGTCCATGTAGTCTGCTCTTGTACTATTTCCTACATTTTATCTTAGGATGGATATATGTTTATCTCAGGCATGTTTAAATTCAGTTACTGTGGATTTGCCAACCACGGCTGCTGGAAGTTTGTTCCAAGCATCTACTACTCTTTCAGTAAAACAATATTTTCTCATGTTGCTTCTGATCTTTCCCCCAACTCACCTCAGTTTGTGCCCCCTTGTTCTTGTGTTCACTTTCCTATTAAAAACACTTCCCTCCCGGACCTTATTTAACCCTTTAACATATTTAAATGTTTCGATCATGTCCCCCCTTTCCCTTCTGTCCTCCAGACTATACAGATTGAGTTCATTAAGTCTTTCCTGATACGTTTTATGCTTAAGAACTTCCACCATTCTTGTAGCCCGTCTTTGGACCCGTTCAATTTTGTCAATATCTTTTTGTAGGTGAGGTCTCCAGAACTGAACACAGTATTTCAAATGTGGTCTCACCAGCGCTCTATACAGTGGGATCACAATCTCCCTCTTCCTGCTTGTTATACCTCTAGCTATGCAGCCAAGCATTCTACTTGCTTTCCCTACTTCCTGACCGCAGTAAATTATTTAAATTATATTTAAATATAAAGGTGCTATAATTCATTCAAGATTATAGAGAAAGCTACCAAGTGTATGTGCTTGGGACTGAAATAAGACTTTAAAATGTTAGAAGCTGTTACCTGGCCTGGGTCATAAGCAGCATTGATGCACGTTTCATCTTCAACAAAGCTGTCAGATTGGTTATCCTTCTGGTAGATGGCCAATGTTTTATCAGATTCCGTACTGGATGCCCTTTGAGAAAGAGAGACAGAATTCTAATGTGTACAACAGTTTAAATGCCAGGTTGTTTTTCAGAGTTGTAATTTTACATTAGCATTAGTCCCATTACCACATTTCCAATATCATGTTGGCAACTGCCTCATAAAGACCATAGTTGTTGTTTATTTCAAGATACCTTCATAGTCCTACACATAGGTCAATACTCCATGAACTACAATGTGTTCAACAGCAAAAATAACCAAAGATCAAGAACAGCGAAACACACAGTTGAGGCATACCAACATAGGCAACACCTCCTGTATAAACAGAGGCACAGAATCAAGATCAGTACTGTTTTATAAAAACCCTAGTAAGATCACAGCTGGAATATTGCTACCGATTTTGGTCACCATACTACAAAAAAGATGTTGAGACTTCGGAGAAAGTTCAGAGAAGAGCAACTAAGATGAGACTAAATCTCATGTCATCTGGAGACTAAAACATAGGAAGAACAACTTCAGGATTTGGGTTTGGTTAATCTAAAAAAAAAAGAATTAGGGTGACATGATAACAATATTCCAGTATTTGAAGGGCCGCCACAAAGAATAAGGGGTCAAATTATTCTCCAAAGCACCAATGGGCAAGACAAGAAATAATGGTTGGAAACTCAACAAAGAGAGAAGCAACCTGGAATTAGGGAGAAACTTCTTAACAGTGAGGACAATTAACCAGTGGAACAGCTTGCCTCTAGAAATCCACCTTATTCTATTCTATTCCTAGGAAAAACTCAGCTAACATCTTGGACCTGAGTGAACAGTCAGGACTTCAAAGTCTTCAAAGTCTAACAAGGTTGGGGTCTGTTGAATCTCCTATATTGAATTCTATAGGATAGGTGCCGTGACAGAAAAACCTTGCCTCCTAGGCCCCTCAGATACATGGGTCACATTCAACATGAAACTAAACGTTTATTGTCATAAGTCAACAGTCACCTGAAAATAGAATAGAATAGAGTAGAATAGGGTAGGGTAGGGTAGAATACAGTACAGTACAGTAGAATTCTTTATTGGCCAAGTGTGATTGGACACACAAGGAATTTGTCTTTGGTGTATATGCTCTAAGTGCAAGTATACTGACTGGATAGGACTGGGTTTTGAATTAGATAGCATTCCAAGAGCTTCAACAGACAATCTCAGGCCTATTTAGTCTTCATAATGCTTAGTATAACTTTCTGCTTGCTGGGTGGTCTACCTCCAAATTTATAGCGTCATACTTTCTAGCAGCAAATGCACTCCTAACTAGATGAATATCTACTCAAGTAGGACTAAAAATGCAATCGGTAGCACATGTGAAGAATCTTATCAGGCAGGATTCACTTGACCAATAGAGCAAGGTAGTACAATTTATTTTAAATTGCAGAAAAATGCAATATAAATACAGTAAGCATTGTATAGAATAGACAACTTACAACTCCGTCGTGTCCGTTCCGACTTAATTGTAGTTCATAAAATCATATACCAAAATGTCCTACCTGTTAATGACTACTTCACCTTCAACTGCAACAACATACGAGCACGAAATTGATTTAAACTAAATATCAACCGCTCCAAAATTGACTGCAAAAAAATACGACTTCAGCAACAGAGTAACCAACGCCTGGAATGCACTACCTGATTCTGTGGTTTCTACTTCTAACCCCAAAACCTTTAACCTTAGACTATCTACAATCGACCTCTCCCCCTTTCTAAGAGGTCTGTAAGGGGCGTGCATAAGCGCACCACTGTGCCTACCATCCCTGTCCTATTGTCTTCTTTTGTTACTTTTTTATCATTACTTATCTAATGTTTTATTTGTACAAATTACCACCTTATAATTGTTTGACAAAATAAATAAAATAAATAAATAAAAATAAAAAGAGAGTGACGAAGTTACGGTTAGTAGAATTACACTCTAACGTCAAACACCAATTGTCGTTAATCCCAAAATGTTAGTCCTTCAAAGGGGAAATACAGAAAAACAGACATTAATTCCAAGATAGATCTGGAAGCAGAGAAATGTATTGCACCTGCCTATTTTCCCCACTGAACATGGGTTAATTTGAAAGAAGGAAAGAGGATAACCAAGCTTACCTTAGACGTGATCTTTGCCTCCGAAAGTAGATAAAGATCCCTGCAGGTCCCATAACAAGTAGTAAGACAGTAATGATACTCAAAACAACGGAACCAGCCATAGACCTTGGTTTCTCTTTTTCGCAGTAGTCACCACTATATCCCAACATGCAACTGCACCTTATTCTATGGTTTTCCACAGTACAGTCTCCTCTCATGTTGCAGGTGTCACTGTTACAAGCATGTGACCCTAAGCCATTTTGTTTGACCCCCTGCACCAGAGAGGGGTGTTGCCATATCCCTGCTGCAGGTCGTGTAGGTTTTTGCCTTCTTCTTGAAGTACGGATCTGCGTAGTAGTAGTTGTTGTTGCACTTTTAGAGACAGTAACAGTAGTACTCTTGTGTTTTGTCTGTGGTTGCACGTGAGCCTTTTTAATGACAGGTTTCTTTGTGTGGATTTTGATGGGTGCCAGAGTTTTCTTTTCATGGAAGGGTTTTGTTGGCAGCTGTGTTGTCCAGGATGGAGTTATTGCCTGGGGTTTATTGACAATGTAGTGACCTGTCAGTAGAGAACATCATTTACATACATCACTTCTGAGTACAGCAGAATCAAGGTTGAATGTTTTGCAGCTGGCCAAAGGTTCTTAACAGAAAGAGTTAGCTGGGTTTCCTCCCCCCAAAACCCCTATAATGCCTACTCAAAAGTTAGGTGTAGGGCATAGGGACAGGTCCAGGTTAGTGGAAAAACTGTCCTATTCTGTTGCTTAGATCCAGTGTTTCCCAACCTTGGCAATTTAAATATATCTGGACTTCAACTCCCAGAATTCCCCAGCCAGCAAATGCTGGCTGTGGAATTCTGGGAGTTGAAGTCCAGATATCTTGAAGTTGACAGGGTTGGGAAACACTGGCTTAGATGGTACATACCAGCTAAGGCAGCACGTTCAGGGTTCTTTCAATTAAACAGTGCCACCTACTGGTACCCAGGGAATGTGTCTACTTGTCCCTCTGGAACAAGATCTCACCTGAAACCTGTGGACTCCTTCCATGTTTGATGTTCTCTAAAGTGCTGAAGACCCACCGGTTCTTCTCCAAGGCATTTGGTTAAAGTGGTGGAACCCCTTGTTGGATGTGTTTTTAATGTATATATTTTTTATATTGAGCAACTGAATTCCATCTTGTTTCCTTCTGTATTGTGTTTTTATTATTTTTAGATTATGAGCTGCCTAAATTTAGTTCGGGGGTCAGGAGGCTCCTAAAGTTAAAAAAACTAAAAGCTAAGCCATCACACTTTCATTGTCTGATAAATAAAGGTGTATGGTGGCATACATATAACCTTTAAAAATAGGCAATGCTTGCATTTCAGCTAGTTTGACAAACTGACTTCCCCAGTTCAGATGTGATCACCTTTCACTGAAGTTTATTTTCCTTCATTCCTTTTATTGTCCCTTCTATAGAGATTCAGACTCATAACACCTTACCTGACTAAATATCCTGGAAACTCTGATCATTTTTATGTAAAACTGTTATGGTTGGATTAATATGATTGAAGGTAGCTAAATTTTGTTATACTGTCTGTAAAATTAGGCAGACCTTGACCACCTATTGATTTTAATTTAATTTAATTAATTTGACTTCTAAGCCATCCAATGTGACTCACTGATTTATTTTTTTTTACCATCAACTGCAATCTATTTCTATGCCTTGTTCTGTTTGGTTCTGTTCTGTTTTATTTTAATGTTTAATTATTTGTGCTGGTCCAGGATGGTGAAAAAAAAAGATCTGATTTTGATTTGATCCCTTTTTTCATATTATATTGGCATCACTCTACCTTTCTGAAAAAATTGCAGAGAACTGCATTTTTAAATATGATACTGAATGTTGAGAGATGTTAATCCCTTGTTTATATGGCTACAATTTCCAGGGAGAGGAACAAAAATGACTATGTAATTTAAACATGTCACACAGTATGTTTAGATTTGACTAATGTACTATTTTAGACATTTGATACAAAAACAAAACAAAACAACTTGAACCGGGAAATTTGATGGGAGGTTTAAAAATCTGATGCGCGAATCCCCTATTAATTTCTGAGTAACTATTGTTACGTGGAAACTACAGCCATTTGTTGTTTCCCCAAGCTGGTAGTCATAGAAGGTGTGGATTTTACTTTGAAATGGTCACTGAATTAAAGCAGGCTATTTTATGAAATAGCCATTTATTTTCAAACCCCGTTTTGTAGTAAGTGCACCCTTCTAATGTGAATATCCTTCTCCTGCTTTTACTTTTAAATTACTGTTTCATTACATTGTCGTAAAAGGCAGGTGCTACATTATAGAACTATTGTATAAATTATTAACGCTCTGATTATTTAGAATCTAAATTTTAGATAACTTAAACCTTTTTTAAAAAAAACAAGAAAAGAAGTCTTGTGATTTCAAAATGATTATGATGATTTCAAGTCACTATGATTTCAAAAACGTTAATGTGGATATACATGAAGCTGCTTAAATTATGCATGGAGAGCCGAGGAGAGCTGATATGCATTTGTTTGTATAGTACTAGGGAAAGCACCTTATTTCAGTAAATGCAATCAGCCTATCCAACATTCAGAAGTTTATAAAAAGCATTTGTGTTAAATAAACAATTGATTTTTAACATTTAACAAAAATCCATTTCAACAACAGCTATCCATCCTTCAGGTATTAATGAGCTGTTTCTGTTGCATTCATCTCTCTGATTGTTTCAATACAGGTTTTCATACTCACAATTCATCTCATCAGATCCATCTTGGCAATCAAGATTCCCATCACAGACTTGCTCTTTTACAATGCATTTGGTGTGGTCCAAGCAGGCATGAAAAGGCTCCGAGCATTTCACGGCTTTGATGCACAGAGTACTGCGTTCTAAAATGTACCCGGTGGTGCACCAGCAGCTTCGTCCATGCGGATTTGGTAAACAGATCTGACTGCATCCCCCGTGCTTTTCCGAACAACCATTCCTCCCTGGAAACCACAAGACAGAAAATAATTGCTTCAGTTCTGTTTCCCACTGCAGAACATGATAAAGCAAGGAAGGGACTCTTGTGAGTCCCTTAGATCAGTGTTTCCCAACCTTGGCAACTTGAAGATATCTGGACTTCAACTCCCATAATTCGCTGGCTGGGGAAATCTGGGAGTTGAAGTCCAGATATCTTCAAGTTGCCAAGGTTGGGAAACACTGCCTTAGATTGCAAGGCGATCAAACCGGTCAGCCTTGGAGGAGATCAATCCTGGCTGCTCTTTAGAAGGCCAGCTCCTGAAGATGAAACTCAAATATTCTGGCTACCTAATGAGAAGAAAGGACTCACTGGAGAAGAGCCTAATGCTGAGAAAGCTTGAGGGCAAAAGAAGAATGGGAATTACAGAGAATGAACTGGCTGGATGGACTCACTGAAGCAGTCTGTCAGGCTGAAGCACTATCATTGCTTTTGGACACTAAGAACTGTTTTGAGTAACCCTTTTTTGTTTATTTAATACAAGTTTGCTGATTAGCAGAGCATGTGTGTGTTTGATTTCTTTTCCTTGGACTATTACGCATTGCCTGAGCCAGTCAGGCAGAACAGAAGGAGGCCAAGGTTTCGACTCTGATTTATTGTTCAGATGTTAATTGGAATGCTAACATAGATAGCAGGAGCTTCAATGGTCTCTGTGGGGGGGATGGTAGAGGACAGGAAGGCCTGGAGGGTTGCGGTGGGTTGGACATGACTTTGCAACTAACAATAACAACAAGGAAGCAATTACTTGGCAATCTGGCTGGCATGCTGTTGGCTTGGGGAGATATTCTGACACCACCTCACCAATTTCAACACCTAGAATAAGTCAATATATGAAATAGTCAATCTTTTTCCAGACAGTATGTTTTCCAGGAGGGTCTCACTTAGCCTATATGCCTAGGGGAGAGAGAGGCTCTCAATCCAAACAATGGCAGTTACATCCTTGTTCAGGATTGATGCTTAGAGAACATCCCACTTTTGGTAGGTCTAAAACTTAAAACTTTTACTTTGCCAAAAAGGTACCAAAGAATGGTATTGGGCAATGTAGTCCAAGTATCCCACGATGATGGCGGTATCAAACTTAATTTCATTAAGGTTGCATCAGGGTTATGTTTGACCTCGGGGGAGCCAGGGTGGGCGTGGCTAGGGCAGGCATGGCCAGCTTGACATCACTCGTGTCGGGGCGCCTCTGATGTCCCAAGTGCTGTGTCAGTGCAAACAGACTCCTGAGGTTTTTGACTGCCAGCCTCCTGCAATGCTCTGTCGGTAAAAATGGAGCTTGGAAGGGCCGCATTGCCATTCACTGGCAGAACATTGCAGGAGACCATGGCAGTTGAAAACAGAACTCGGGAGCCCATTTTCGCTGCCACAAGCACCGTGGGCCAGTCCTTTGCTGTTTTCAGGGCAGCCCCATGGTCCACATCTAAGTATTATTATTATTATTATTATTATTATTATTATTATTATTATTAATTAGATTTGTATGCCGCCCCTCTCCGTAAACTCGGGGCGGCTTACAGCAATGATAAAAACAATATATAATAACAAATCTAATAGTTAGAATCTAAAATAACAATAATACATTTAAAAAGGCTAAAAAGCAATAAACCCCAATATATAAAAAACATACATACAGTCGTATCATACATAAAAAACTACATAGGCAGGGGGAGATGTTTCAGTTCCTCCATGCCTGACGACAGAGGTGGGTTTTAAGGAGTTTACGAAAGGCAAGGAGGGTGGGGGCAGTTCTAATCTCTGGAGGGAGCTGATTCCAGAGGGTCGGAGCCGCCACAGAGAAGGCTCTTCCTCTGGGGCCCGCCAAACAACATTGTTTAGTTGACAGGACCCGGAGGAGACCAACTCTGTGGGACCTAACCGGTCACTGGGATTCGTGCGGCAGAAGGCGGTCTCGTAGATACCCTGGTCCGGTGCCATGAAGGGCTTTATAGTTGATGACCAACACTTTGAATTGTGACCGGAAACTGATCGGCAGCCAGTACAGGCCACGGAGTGTTGTAGAAACGTGGGCGAATCTGGGAAGCCCCACGATAGCTCTTGTGGCCGCATTCTGCATGATCTGAAGTTTCCGAACACTCTTCAAAGGTAGCCCCATGTAGAGAGCATTACAGTAGTCGAGTCTCGAGGTGATGAGGGCATGAGTGACTGTGAGCAGTGACTCCCGGTCCAAATAGGGCCGCAACTGGTGCACCAGGCGAACCTGGGCAACCCCCCCCTCGCCACAGCTAAAAGATGTTTCTCTAATGTGAGCTGTGGATCGAGGAGGACGCCCAAGTTGCGAACTCTCTCGGAGGGGGTCAATAATCCCCCCCCAGGGTTATGGACGGAATTGTCCTTGGGAGGCAAAACCCGCAGCCACTCCATCTTATGCAGGTTGAGTTTGAGTTTGTTGACACCCATCCAGGCCCCAACAGCTTCCAGGCACTGGCACATCACTTCCACTGCCTCGTGGGTTGGATCTGGCCCACAGGCCTTGAGTTTGACCCCCCTGCCCTATGACTTCTCAAAGTTATAATGAACTTTACCTTGTTGGTATAGTTTGCTGTAGATCTTTATATCCACAAGTTTCTGTTTTGTTTGAAACCACCAGTTTTCTACTATTTCCTGTGGACTATACCACACCTTTATTGCACCTGTTAGGAAAAAATGTAATCAGATTTGAGAAAACATTTTGCTGCTACACAGAGGATTGCTATCAATTTACAAAATACCACATAACACTTGATTATTATCAAATATTATCAATTTTGCCACTGGCTAGAACCTATTAATTTCTATTGGGATACAATACCAGTAGTTCTCAACTTATTACCACAATTGAACCCAAAATTTCTGTGAATAGGAGAGACCATTTTTAAGTGATTGTTGCCGCATTTTATGACCTTTCTTGCCACAGTTGTTAAGTGAATCACTGCAGTTGTTAAGGTAGTAAAGCAGTTATTAACTTCCCCGCTTCCCCACTGACTTTGCTTGTCAGGAGGTCACAACATCTGATCACATGACTCTGGGGCACTGCAACCATCATAAATATAAGTCAGTTGGCAAGGAGGATCTGAATTTTAATCATGTGACCCATGAGGATGTTGCAACAAGTGTGAAAAACTGCCACAAGTCAAGTTTTTAAATGTCGTCGTAACTTTGAGTGGTCACTAAACTAACTTACAACTTACTGTTGTAAGTTGAGGACTATCTTTATCACATTACATTATAACAGGCTAATAACTAGACTAAACACTGAACATTAAATGAACACTTGCCAATAATATATACCCCACCTCCAGACTTCCGTTGCCAGCCAAAGTGCCCGTTTTCGCACTGGTGGGATTCCCCTGCTGGGATTTCCCTGCAGCATCGCAAAATCCAGAGGTGGGGTTTCCCATGGAGGGGAGCCTCAAGGGAATCCCACCATTGCGAAAACGGGCTCTTCAGCTGGCAACAGAAGTCCAGAGGTGGGGTATCCCAGCGGCAGCAGCGGGTTCATAAGGTGAAAATAGTTGGGAAGAAGAGGCGAAAAAATCTTAAACTCCAGGTTTGTATCTCAAAAAGTTCGTATGACGAGGGGTTCGTAAGACGAGGTGTCACTGTATTGTATTAATATGGCTGGAGGCAGGTTTTGAATCTGAACTCACAAAATATTCATTGTGTAAGTCTTGACATAAAAACCTGATATCTGTTTCCCTTGATTCTGTGACATGTCATTGTTCTGACTCAAGTAAATGTCCCAAGTGACAAACTGCTTAATACATTAGGATTGAGCTATGGTGGCGCTGTGGTTAGAGTGTAGTACTGCAAGCTGTTTCTCCTGACTCCGGCTGACTGCAATTTGGCAGTTCGAATCTCAGTAGGCTCAAAGTTGATTCAGCCTTTCCATCCTTCCAAGGTGAGTAAAATGAGGACTCAGATTGTTGGGGGCAATATACTCGTCTCTTCAAACCGCTTAGAGAGGGCTGTAAAGCACCATAAAGCGTTAAGTGCTACTGCTATCGGTGACAGAGTGCTTCCCCCTTCCTTGGGAATTCCTATAGCAGTGATGGCAAACCTTTTTTTCCTCAGGTGCCTTAAGACTGTGCGCGCGCGCTATTGCATACACGTGAGTGCCCACACCCATAATTCAATGCTTGGGGAGGTCAAAACAGCTCCCTCCGCCGAGGGCCTCTGGAGGCCGGAAATGGCCTGTTTCCAAACTTCTGGTGGGCCCAGTAGGCTGGTGTTTCGTCCTCTGCAGGCTTCCCTGGAGCTGGGGGAGGGTAAAAATGCTCTCCCCCATCCCCTTGGAGGCTCTCTGGAAGCTAAAAACACCCTCCCAGAGCCTCTGTGTGAGCCAAAAATCAGTTCGCTGACAACCACATGCACGTTGGAGCTGAGCTAGGGCAAGGGCTCGCGTGCCAGCAGATATGGCTCCATGTGCCACCTGTGGCACCCGTGCCATAAGTTTGCAATCACTGTCCTATAGGGTTTGCGTTAGCTTAAGCTTGCTTACGACTGCGTGTTGCTGTTGTCCAGAACATCATTCCATCCCCTATTGCGAAGAGCATAAGGCCATGTAGTCCTCCCTCAATGATTCTGTGCCCGGAGCCATCTAGACGAATGCTTTCCACGGAACCTTTGGCTATAGGAAAAAGAGCCTAGTTAGCAAAGTAATACAATAGGAAGAAGGAATTGCACAAGATGTTTGATCAAAATGAAATAGATATGTTATCTTTGATATCACTGGAGAGGGGCAGGATATAAATCCAATTAATAATAGTAATAGTAATAGTAATATAATAATAATATAAATAATAATATTAATATAAATAATAATAATATTAATCATCATCATCATCATCATCATCATCATCATCATCATCCTTTATGAACTTTTCTTGAAACAGGACAGAAATTATGAGATTTCGAATGGATTTGATTACAGATAAGATATTGGATATGGCCAGAAGGCATCATTGGTTGCATTTTAAGAGAAGGGGATAAAAGTTACTTAAATTGTATAGAATGCGGGAAGTCATTTTTATATTTGTTTTCTAACTCTCTTATTTTTTTCCATTTCTCCCTTTCTTTTTTGCACCTTTTATTATTCGTTAAGGTTTTTTGCTGTTTGTATTAGTTTTTGTTATTGTGATTACAATTCTTAATAAAAGTACTATTAAAAAAGAAGAACATGTACTAGTCTAGGAGTATGGCCAGTTTTGTTTCATGTGCTAGGGAAACGAGCTGAACCCAGAGAATTTGATCCACACATTAGACTGCTTACCTTGGTCAGCCCAATAGAGCCAAGTGCCAGCATCCACTATTGTTAAACCCACAGGGATCAGGGATCTCCTCCAGATTATTCTCCGCCTACTCCCATCCATAGCAGCACATTCTATCATGGGATCGGGTAGGCCGTGTTCACCACCTAAATCCACAATGCACATGGATGCAGTTGGGGGATGGACCACCACTGTGGTTGGGTTGTAAAGACCATCGCTAAGTACCACGTGCCTATATTTGCCTTCTGAGGCTGCCACTTGGACAGATGCATATTTATTGAAGAGTCTTGAGACACAGCTACGAGACGGTTCTTTATTTAAGCTCTTTTTGCAAGTGACAATCAGCTGGAACACGTCTCAGCTGGGCAAGGGAAAACCGGCTGTATTTATACTATTTTTTCTCCCGCCCAAAACAAGCTGTCAGCGCCTTAACCAATCAGGCGCTGGCTATTAGCATATTTTCCCTAGTAACAGTTACCTCAGGCATAAACAGAGTATTTAACACCCCTCCCTTTTCAGATAAAAAAACCATACAATTACACAGAGAGCCATGTGACATAGTCAGCCAATCGCTGCGGTCTTTGTATTGTCCTGGCTGACCTACGCAGTTCATTTGGATCTCCGCTGTTGGCGGGGAAGGATGTCGGATCGTTGGTTCCTTCTGGGACCTCCAGTGGGCCTAGCTGAGCTCCAGTCTCTGGAACAGAACAAGTGGGCACCACATCGTTCTCGGCTGTCGTAGGGAAGGTCGATGGGCTGGGCGAGCTGCAACGAAGTGGTGAGTCCATTTCCAATTCGATTTCGGCTGGTGTTGCGTTGTTTCCTGTTGGAATTTCTGCAGTCCTATCCAGTTCGGATTCAGGGCATTTACGCAGATGGTCGATGTGCCTAGTCCAAACTCGGCCATCGTGTAACAATATTTCAAAAGTTTTTGGAGCTTTTTGTTGCAGTACAGTCCCTTTGAGCCAATTAAGGCCTTTGTCAAAATTCTTAGCAAATACACACTGCCCAATAAACATGTGTCTCTCAGAATCAACAGGCATAACATTAGTTGTACAGAACATGGGGTGCAATCTATCTAAAGTAGACCTGAGTTTCCTGCCCATAAGAATTTCAGCAGGGCTTCTACGGCTTGTGGCATTTGGGGTTATATGTTGAGCCAATAGGAATTCATCTAAGTGCTCTTGCACTTCCCCTGGGCCAGCCCTTCTTAAAGCCTCCTTGGCAACACGCACATACCTCTCAGTCAATCCATTAGCCCACAGGGAAAAAGGAGATATGAGCGCATGCCTGATTCCTAATTGGTCCAGGAACATTTCAAATTGCCTGGAAGTCAGCTGGGGCCCATTGTCAGAAACTATTACATCTGGGCAGCCATGTGTGGCAAACAAATGGCGTAGAGCTCTTATGGTAGCACATGTTGTAATGTTTGGCAGGACAATAATCTCAACCCATTTAGACAATGCATCAACCACTACTAGGAAATACTTAGTTTGAATGGGGCCAGCAAAATCTATGTGAATTCGGGACCAAGGCCCTTTTGGTTGGTCCCAATCCATTGGAGTGGTTTTAGGGAGTCTTGGCCTAGACTCCTGACAGGGGTCACACCTTGCCACCCATCTCTCAATTTCAGAATCAAGTCCTGGCCACCAAAAATGGCCCCTTGCCAAGCCCTTCATCCTTACAATACCAGGATGTCCTACATGCAGCATTTTTAACACTTTTTGTCTTAAAGTTTTGGGAATGATGACCCGGTCACCCCATAATAAACAACCTTTAACAATTGATAATTCCAACCTTTTGTTTTTGAATTCCACAATATCTGGCCCATTACAGTCGGCATCCCACCCCCGTAGCACACAATTTACTACTTTCATAAGAATAGGGTCTTGTTTGGTATGTTCTGCCACCTCCGTGGCAGTAGTCAGGGGTTTATCCTCTAACTCAATGAGCAATACGTCCGCAGAGGGGGCAGGGTCTTGTACTAACTCAGAAAGAGGACATCTGCTAAGGCCATCCGCATGGTTAATACTAGTCCCTCCCCTGTGAGTTAAGGTATAATCATAGGCAGATAAAAAAATGGCCCATCTTATCAATCGTGGGGACATGAATGGTGGAGTTGGTTTGTCTGGGGCTAGGAGTCCTAATAACGGTTTATGATCTGTAATCAATTCAAAATGTCTACCAAAAATATAATGATGGAACTTTTTAACACCTGCTACCAATGCCAGAGCTTCCCTGTCAAGTTGACTATAGTTCCGTTCTGCGCTTGACAGTGTTTTAGAGAAAAATGCTATAGGGGCCTCAGTGCCGTTAGGCAGCACATGAGCCAAAACACTACCCACTCCATAAGGTGAAGCGTCACAGGTGAGGCGTAGGGGAAGTGAAGTACTGTATTGTACCACTACACTTTTGGATGTTAAAAGGTTTTTTATTTGAGAAAAGGCTTTACTCTCACTGTTCCCCCAACTCCATGGGACTTCTTTCTGCAATAGACGGTGTAGTGGTTCTGCCGCTGTGGCCTTCTGCTTTAAAAAAACAGAGTAGAAGTTAAGGAGGCCTAAGAAAGCCTGCAGTTCTGTCTTATTTTTAGGCTCTGGGGCCTCTTGTATTGCCTTGACTTTATCGCATGTAGGATGGATTCCTTCGCCATCTATATTATATCCCAAAAATTGGACACACTTTGTACCCCAAACACATTTTCCAGGTTTAACCTTAAGCCCCTTGTCTCTAAGCCTAGTTAACACCTCCCGTATTCTTGAGTTTAGCTGGGCTTGATCCCTTCCCGAAATAAGAATATCATCAAAATAAGGCAAGGTTCCCTTAATTCCTATCAATAAGCGCTCCATAAAACTCTGAAAAATTCCTGGTGCCACACTGACCCCGAACTGTAAGCGGGTGCATCTGAAAGCTCCCCTATGGGTAACAATAGTCTGGGCTAAAGAGGTAGGCTCGTCTATGGGAAGCTGCTGGTAAGCTTGCGCGAGGTCAATCTTTGCAAATAGGTTACCCTCCCCAAGGGAATGGAGTAAATGTTGCACTACAGGTATTGGGTAGGGATGATGTTTTAAAGCCTTATTTAGAGTGGACTTATAGTCTGCACAGACTCGCAGGGAGCCATCCTGCTTAAGAGGAGTCACAATTGGGGTTTCCCATGGAGCTTGGTCTACAGGGACCAAAATACCCTGATGGATGAGCTTATCAAGTTCTGCGTCAAGTTTAGGAAGCAAAGGCAAGGGAACCCTACGTGGTTTGAGTCGGATAGGAGGAACACTAGGATCAATGGAGAACGAAATTGGGGGCCCTTTATAAGACCCTAAAGCTGGACTAAAAACGTCAGGAAATTCCTTGACGAAATCTGGAACCATAGTATTAGATATTTTATGAATGCCAGATATCTCTATTCCAAGGGGAGACATCCAGTCTAATCCTAAAAGTGAGTGGGTGGGCCCTGACACTACTAGTAAAGGTAGGGTAGCTGCAAATTTTTTGTGTACAATTGGAACAGGTAACATGCCTAAAACAGGTATAATTTTCCCTTGAAAATCCTTAATAAGTACATTAGAATACAATAAATCAGTTATGTTAACATGAGGCATATACATTTTGACCTTAGACCAAGGCATAATACTATAGCTAGAGCCAGTGTCTAGTTCCATCTGGCAAGGTTGAGAATTTAAAAGTAAAGAAATGTTAATTTTAGATATGTTAGCAGTTACAGTGTTGTTAATGGAAATTCCACTGTTACCTCCTAAGTAGTCGCGGTTAGAGTTGGAGTAATTGTAGCGACTAGAAGGTTTGAACCCCTTGTTTTCGCGCGGTTGATTTTGGAAGCGTGGAGCCCGAGGAGTTGAGAAAGCTTCCTCCGGTAGGGAGGCTCGGCAAGCCTCAGCGATGTGCCCTCGGCGACCACAACGGTGGCAATTTGAATCTCGGAATGGGCAACGGTGACGGGAATGGTTGCCACGGCAGCCAGAACAAGGAAGAGATTGTTGCGATTGCTTGAAAGGTCGAGGAAAAGCTTGTCGGATAAAACAGCAGTCGTTTTCAGAGCTTGTAGACGGTTTGATTGCATTCGCAGAGTCGGCCTGTTGATTCGGGGAGGAGATGTGGGCCACGACTTCTTGCTTGTCATTCTGTTTCAGCTCTTTTGCCGCAGACTCAGCCACCTCGGCTGTTTGAGCGAGTTTGATGACTTGTTGCAGGGAATGTTCTTCCTCAGTAAGGAGTTTGTTTCTGACGGTTGCATTCCGCATGCCGAAGATAAGAGCATCTATTAGGCGTGCTTCCGGGTTCTCGAAGCGGCATTTTGACAGCACGGTTCTCAAGCGCGTAGCAAATTGGTTGATGCTCTCGGATTCAGTCTGGCCCATTCTGGAGAATTGGTGCCTGTAGACGATCGCCGGCTTTGTTGGCTTGAAGTGAGCCGAAAGCTTCGTTTTCAAAGCGTCCCAGGAAACCGAATTCGCTGACGCCGGGTCGGTGAGTGTCTGTGCGAGGTCGAACATTTCCGCTCCACAGTAATTCAGGAAAATCGCTCTTTTCCGATCGTCGATCGCGTCTCTCATGCCGGCAGCCTCGAGGAAAACGTCGAATTTAGCGAGGTAGGCATCCCAAGTAGACTTCTCCGGGTCGAAGTATTCCGGCGCTCTCCCGACGGCCAGGGATTCCATTTCAGCAGGCGTAGGTTCGTTCTTCTCTCGTCGCCAGGTGAAGAGTCTTGAGACACAGCTACGAGACGGTTCTTTATTTAAGCTCTTTTTGCAAGTGACAATCAGCTGGAACACGTCTCAGCTGGGCAAGGGAAAACCGGCTGTATTTATACTATTTTTTCTCCCGCCCAAAACAAGCTGTCAGCGCCTTAACCAATCAGGCGCTGGCTATTAGTATATTTTCCCTAGTAACAGTTACCTCAGGCATAAACAGAGTATTTAACATTTATTGTCAATCCAATAGATGTTGGCACTTAGCCAATCCAGTGCAAGTGATATCACGGTGCCCTTGACTGGCAGAATCTTCTTCACAGAAGCTCTTCCAGTATCTTTAATAGCCAGGACCTTTATGAAGTCGTCATTTAAGTCTGAGAAGTACAATGCAGTACTGCGTAGAGAGTAGTATACAGCCATCAGGTGAGTTACATTACTCAAGGGGAGACTGCTGTGCTCGGGAAGAGCAGTCTGCCCAGCTGTGGAACGCAGTTTTTTCAGGTAGACCTAGAGTTCAATATTAGAAACAACATTATTATAATAATTTCAGTTTACAAGGGCATTCAGCCATTTGCTCTAAGACAATCCGATCATAGCAGAAGTCCATACAGCTTTTGCTACCTTGTGCGATGCTAAAAATACCATACAAGAGCTTCCATTTATCTCTGTAACGCTTGACTACAAGGGGTCAAGTATCACTTTCCAACAGAATTTCAATAAGGTGTAAAAACAAAAGTGGCTAACTTTTGACAGTGTCACTCTTTTTTGAGAAAGGTGTGTGTTATGTTTTCAGGAGTGCTTTGTAAAAATTAACCCGCAGTCAATGACCTCTAGGTTACTCCCTTGTGGGGTGTCTCAGAGGTCGGTCCTCTCCCCCCTGCTATTTAATATCTACATGGGTGAGATCATCCAAAGGCATGGGGTGAGGTATCATCAGTATGCTGATGATACCCAGTTATACATCTCTACCCCATGTCCAGTCAACAAAGCAGTGGAAGTGATGTGCCGGTGCCTGGAGGCTGTTGGATGGGTGTCAACAGGCTCAAACTCAACCCAAACAAGACAGAGTGCCTGTGGGTTCTGCCTCCCAAGGACAATTCCATCTGTCCGTCCATTACCCTGGGGTGTGTGTGTGAATCATTGACCCCCTCAGAGAAATTTAGCAACTTGGGCGTCCTCCTCGATCCACAGCTAACATTAGAACACAATCTTTTGGCTGTGGCGAGGAGGGTGTTTGCCCAGGTTCGCCTGGTGCACCAGTTGCGGCCCTATTTGGACAGGGAGTCATTGCTCACAGTCGCTCATGTCCTCATCACCTCGAGGTTTGATTACTGCAACGCTCTCTCGGAAACTTCATATCGTGCAGAATGCAGCCGCGAGAGCTATCATGGGGCTTCCCAGATTCGCCCACATTTCTACAACACTCCGTGGCCTGCACTGGCTGCCGATCAGTTTCCGGTCACAATTCAAAGTGTTGGTTATGACCTTTAAAGCCTTACATGGCATTGGACCAGAATACATCCGGAACCGCATTCTACCGCACAAATCCCAGCTGCCGATAAGATCCCACAAAGTTGGCCTTCTCCAGGTCCCGTTGACCAAACAATGTCGTTTGGCAGGCCCCAGGGGAAGAGCCTTCTCTGTGGCGGCCCTGGCCCTCTGGAATCAACTCCCCCGAGATTAGAATGGCCCCCACCCTCCTTGTCTTTCTCAAATTTCTCAAGACCCACCTATATCGCCAGGCATGGGGGAACTAAGACATCTCCCCCAGGCTTTTATATTTTATGTTTAGTATATATGTGTTGTATGGTTTTAACTGCTGGGTTTTTAATATATTTTTATTTCAATATTAGATTTGTTTTAATGTTACACTCTTTTATTATTGTTCTGAGCCGCCACGAGTCTTCGGAGAGGGGCGGCAAATCAAATCAAATCAAATCAAATCAAATCAAATCAAATCAAATCAAATCAAATCAAATCAAATCAAATCAAATCAAATCAAATCAAATCAAATCAAATCAAATCAAATCAAATCAAATCAAATCAAATCAAATCAAATCAAATCAAATCAAATCAAATCAAATCAAATCAAATCAAATCAAATCAAATCAAATCAAATCAAATCAAATCAATAAATAAATGTACTTGTTACTAAGGAAAATTCAAATAGAAGCCACTTTGCTGTGCCAGCCTATTAAACAGCTGTAAGAACATTTCATTTGGGAAAATTATTTTGCAATAGTAGTGGGTTCTATTTACCTCTGCTACCAGTTCAGAAACGGGAGCGCAGGGGCAACACTTCTGCGCATTTGCAGAGTGTTTTTTGACGACATTTTGGAGGGTGGGCAGAGCCTCTCACCACTACTACTGGTTTGCCATACTGGGCCCAACCGGTAGCAACCCCTCACTGGTTTGCAGCTACCATTCTCTTTATTATCCAATTGAAAGTAATACCTGTGTAACATCTGTCTGGCCACCCAATAACATGAATGCTGACTCCTTTAATGGAATGCAGGTCTTTCCATCACTTGATAGTACAGATTCAGGCGGGCAATGGCAGCTTCCTTTTTTGCTGGGGCTTAAGAGGCACATATACGAACATCCAACTTCTACACATGGGTTAGGGGCTGGTGCCTGCAGAACTTCATGCATCACCTGAAAGCCAAAATTTCAAGAGTATGAAAATGTTACACCAGGAGTTTCAGGGCATCTCTATTATGCACTTTGTATGTTCCTCCACAAAAATTACTAAAGGAACACAGACTGTGTATACTATGTACAATAAAGTATATTGCACTATTTTCATCCATTGTCTACTTGCATCAGATGGCAAGAGCCAGATAATTTCAAAAAAGCAGTCAATCCACTTTATGACTGTCTGTGTTTTCTTTCATTTGATAGGACTGTTAGATCTGTCTCCAAATCTATAACTGGAATGTGACTATCTTCTTTCTCATCATTCAATCTTCAGAGCCATATATCATCAAAGGAAAAAAAACCATTGATAACAAAGATTAAAAAATAAAAAGGCCAAGCAATGTCATTCAAATATTAGTATTCTTCACGATTGCCATAGTCTTTTTTCCTACCATCTTTATGAGTCCAAGAAAACTAAACAGTGTTATCACCTTCACTTCTCTGCCATCAAGTGTATGGTCACTATAAGCATACTGGTTGACGTTACCCTTGTTTTCTTAATGTTCAATACCAATCAACATTATTTTTTCATTTATCCCATATGAAGGTAGATTGAGCAAAAGAAATAAACCAGTTCTATTAATAGAGGAGAAATTTCTGAAATAAGAAAAGGTTGACCGAAATAACGTAAGATTTATGAAAGATCCTGTTAGTTTTAGAACTACAGGTAAGTTCTCGGACTTGCGACTACAATTTAGTCCAAAATTTCTGTTGCTAACTCAGATATTTGTCAAGGGAATTCTGCCCCATTTTATGAAGTTTCTTATTCTACCATATAAAACTTATTTTAATAAGCCAAGATTGTTGCAAAAATACCTAAATTTGAAATTATTGCAATAGTCCTCGGAAAGGGGCGGCATACAAATCTAATAAATTATTATTATTATTATTATTATTATTATTATTATTATTATTATTATTTAGGGAAACTAGCTTAGCTCAGTGAGGGACTTCTGCTGGAATGAAGAAGAAGAAGGAGGGACAAAATGAAATGTGAATGAAAACATAATTTTTATGTATTTAAAATAATTAAATTGAATTGTTAAATTGTCCCAAGGTGAATTGTCCCACGGCACGTTAGCCATGGTCAGATGGCCACAGAGACTTGGCTATGGTGAATTGTCCCATTCTGAACAAATTACGCTATGACCAACAGTAGCTTTTCGTATAAATGACTTATTCCTGGTCAAAATTCTATTATCAGTTACAATATAAACACAATACAATATCAGTATTGACGCAGCTTTAGTCTGACAAAGTATGGGGCTTGGCTCATACTTTTTGAAGCTCATGGATATGGCTCATGCATATTTGAAGATCCAGGCCAAATAAACCTGCCTTAACATTTATTCATTTAAAGCTAGAGACATGCCGTTGGCCAAGTAAAATAAAAATAGACACTTGTTCCAGTCATCAACCTTTCCATAATGTGTACTACTTGTGCAATACCTTTAATCCATATGGTTGTCCATGACTCTTTAGGAGAACTGTTCTATTTTTGGCTGTCCTTTTGTCTATCTTCTGTACTATCCTTGTTTGCAAGTCAGACCAAAAGATGTAGTCTTCAAACACACTCACTGAGAAAGGACTATGTATCTCATTCATCTGAAATATCTAAGGGAAAAAATATTGTTAAGAGATGCATCACAGCTCAGGGACTGAGATTTTATTTTCAGACACACTAAAAGATCTGGAAGTTGGACACATTCCCCTAGTTTCGAAGAAGTGTGGCATACAAATTTAATAAATTATTATTATTATTATTATTATTATTATTATTATTAATATTATTTATTATTTATTTATTTCTGCTACCCAGAAAAGAACAAGATGATGACATTATCAGAATTGACACTTTCCTTTAAAACAGGGGTGTCAAATTCAAGGCCCGGGGGCCGGATGTGGCCAACAGGATACTTAGATCTGGTCTGTGGGGCTACCCTGGAAACAGTGAAGGATCAGTCCTCGGTGCTTCTGCCAATGAAAATAGGCTCCCAAGCTCCGGTTTGGGCTGCCACGGCCTTCTGCAACCTTTTGCCAGTGAAAACAGGGCTCCGTTGCAAGAGGCCATGACCACCGTCTGCCGCACGAATCCCAGCGACCAGTTAGGTCCCACAGAGTTGGCCTTCTCCGGGTCCCCTCGACTAAACAATGCCATTTGGCGGGACCCAGGGGAAGAGCCTTCTCTGTGGCGGCCCTGACCCTCTGGAACCAACTCTCCCCAGAGATCAGAGTTGCCTCCACCCTCCTTGCCTTTCGTAAGCTCCTTAAAACCCACCTCTGTCGTCAGGCATGGGGGAACTGAGATATTTCCTCCCCCTAGGCTTATAAAATTTATGCATGGTATGTCTGTTTGTATGATTGGTTTCTCAAATAAGGGTTTAAAAAAAAAATTAACTTAAATATTAGATTTGTACATATTGTTTTATTATTGTTGTTAGCCGCCCCGAGTCTATGGAGAGGGGCGGCATACAAATCTAATGAATGAATGAATGAATGAATGAATGAATGACAGCTGAAAACGGAACTCAGGAGCCTGTTTTTGCTGGCAGAGTGCTTGGGCCATCACAGGAGTGACATTGAGCTGGCCACACCCATCCTGGCCTCTCCCACCCCGCCCCGAGGTCAAATACAGCCCCGATACGGCCCTCAATGAAATTGAGTTTGACACCTCTGGTTTAAAACAAAGAACTCAAATAAATTCTTGCCTGCTTCCATAAACGTTATGTACATATAGTTGGCAATACCTTCATATCGCTACCATCCAAAGAGGCTGAGCCAATGGAGTGAAACTTGTCATCAGACCAGAAAATTCTCCAGCTCAAGAAATCAATGGCTAGGCTTGTGGGCCAACCAAGTCCATTATCAATTATCACTTCTTTATTACTTCCCTCCATCCCTGCTTTCTTGATTATGGATTCAACGCCTATTTCACACCAGTACATAAATCTAGGAAAGAGAGGATAATGTGACATATATTTTTAGAATGGAATTCAACTACTATGGCTTACAATGCTTTCGAGAAGAGTTATTGACCACCAAGTTAGATGGCCTTCATTGTACATTTTATTTAGGGTACCAGACAAGAAGACCCACTAGTATTTCAGATGATTTCAATCTAGGGAAACATTAGTATCAGAATTCTTTTGATTAATGTCTCTTCATATAAATCCTACATTCTTTGGAATTTAAAGTTAGATCACCACTCTCTTTTTATCCAATCATGAATCAGATCTACAGTTTCAGCACAATCGTGGCATCATATACCGTGGCTCCCATTAAGCATGGAGCTTGGGGGAGTGTAGACTACTCTGTTAAAGCTTAATACATCTGGGGTCTAAGCCTAACCCTTCAAATGGGCCATTGCATTTGCCTTTAAATAGTATTAGAGCCAAACTAAATAAAAACATTGTTTATTATTTTGCATCTACATCATTTAAAATTTTTGGTAATCTGAGACAAGTTTTCATTTTGAGATTCTATTCCATTCCCAAGCTAAGGGTCATTTCTATCCCATGTGCATATTATACTCCATGTGTTTGTGTGTGTGCACATGTGTATTTCTGCAGCTAAGAGTAAGCAAGGTGACTAACAAAATTAAGGCAAAATTGAAGAGCTTCAAGTAGTGCAACATGGTATTATAGACTCTAATTTAGTCCTCTTACCAATAAAGGAGAAGAGCAAGAAGCTATCTTAATAAAAAATAATGATGATTCAATAAAAAGTCCCAAGAAAGATATTAAAATGTTGTTAAAATTTAAACTTTAAAACATGAAACAATACTAAACCAGACTGCAGAGCAGGGTCAATACATATTAAATTGGCTTGTAGGTTTAAAAGGCTCACTGCAACCTTTATTCAAAGGGAGGGAATGCTGCAACCTTGTGCTAAAAAATACCCTCTTCAGATCAAGCTAATATCCAGCCATTTTGAACCATCTTAAAAATGCATCTTTTCTAGCTCTTAACTAGATAAACAGGAAGGTATGAGGAAAGGCACACTATCAGGCGCTCTGGCTTAGCCACACAGTGCTTCATATGACAAGTTCCAGGGACTCTGCCTGATAGCATACTGGTAGCCAGTGTGTGTCTTCAAAATAGTGTGTTATGCTTGCTAGTCCTATGTGGCAGCCTCTTCCAATCTGTAACAGCATCTTGCTCTCTGGTGAAGCTCAATTCAGGGATGCCTTGTATACATAGCTCTGTCCTACCCTAGCTCAGTGTTTCCCAACCTTGGCCACTTGAAGATATTTGGACTTCAACTCCCAGAATTCCCCAGCCAGCATTCGCTGGCTGGGGACTTCTGGGAGTTGAAGTCCAGATATCTTCAAGTGGCCAAGGTTGAGAAACACTGCCATAGCTAGTAAATTAGGTGAATCTGAAAAAAGACATAGGGAAAGTTCAAGTCATGCATCTACTCCTTCAGAAGGCTGCAGCCAGTCCCAGGTAGACAATTCCACGTTGTCCACAAAACAATCCTTCGGGATTCAACTTCAGCTGAGTATTTCTCACCTATCCCATCACATTCAAGTGTGGAGAAGCTTCACTTGACTCTGATGTCAAGGGAATGTAAACTGGGCATCATAAGCCTAATGATGAAACCGTTACAGACACTGAATAATCCCAGGAAAAGAGTGGAATCTCCTTATTAAATGAACTGCCAGTATATGTTCATCCAGTGCTTTTATGGGGCACGGCCTAACCTCACCAAGTTCATAAGAGGTCAGTAAGGGGCGTACATAAGTGCACCAGAGTGCCTACTGTCCCCTGCCCTATTGTCTCTCCTGTATCTCATATATCTTCTCTTCTATACCTATATCTTTTCCTGCTATTCTCTCATAGTTATATTTCACTCCTTTATTTTCTCCTCTATTCCCCCTTTAATACATTCTACCTGATTATATCCTCTCTAACCCTCATTGTGTATTATTGTGTACTGGACAAAACAAACAACTGTTACACAGCAGGCCAAATAAATTTGATGATCAGAATATCAAAAGCTGCGAACAATCTTGCCTTTGGTTTTTAAAATTTTGTGTCTACTGTGGTTAATATTTGAATATTTATCACTTTCATGGTTAATTGCCCAGGATCACTTTGTAAAGTGAGTTGGGCAGCATATAAATTTAATAAATAATAAATAAATCAAGCAGAATCAATAGAACTGTACTCCTAGTTTCTTCTCTCTAAAAATATCCATTTGCCTTATCAATTACGATTCAATCGTATACCGTAACTGGACAGACCTGACCACATATCAACATGAGCTCAGACAGTGTTTTCAAGTCATCCCCCACTGAAATATCTTCTCTAAAAAGACAACATTAGCGACTCAATGGACTCATCTATCCATCTTGTTTCTGAGATCTATTCCTAATTCTTTTGAACCATTCCAACAAGCCCAAGCAAAATAGAAAAGGCTTACCTATCCAGTGGGTGGAGAACTAATGACTGTGGTTGCTCCAGATCCTCAAGAACCACTGTATAGACAGGATTTCCCTTCCAAGTGGTATTCAACTATGTAGCCAAGATCTGTCCTGAGATACCATCAGTCCAGTAAAGGTTCCTTCCTAACCAGTCCACTGCTATACTGTCAGATTTGATGCCTGCAATCCAATGTTTGAAATGATAGAAATGAACTGTCTATTGTTAAGATTTACAAACATGTGAATGGGAAATATCAGCCAACATCTCCTATGAAGTCAGTAATTGAAAAGCAAAATTTTATTACAAATTGTTTTTTTAAATAGCCATATAAGGGAAAAGACATCCTGTTCAGAGGGTTTTGTGCAGAATATCTCTGGTTTAAGGCTGAACAGTTACGACTGTTATTGGTAAATTGTTCAGTGTTAATTGTGCTTGAAATCCATCTTCTTAGACAATCCTCAAAAATACTCATAGTTGACCAATAGACACAAAAGGATGCTTTTTTAGGGGTCAGTTCTGCTGTTACTGTCTCTCTCTTAGTGTACACTGGAAGAATCTTTACATTTATAGACTAGAAGCTCATAGAAGCTCAAACTCATTACCGGACTCAATAGTGTCAACCCCTAACCCCCAACATTTCTCCCTTAGACTATCCACGATTGACCTCTCCAGGTTCCTAAGAGGTCAGTAAGGGAAGTAAATAAGTGCACCAGTGTGCCTTTCGTCCCCTGTCCAATTGTCTCTCCTTATCCCATATATCATATATCTTTTCTCCCTTTCATATATCTTCTCCTCTATTTTCATATCTTTTCTTTATATATAATACTTCATGTCTATTCGCCTCAATATGTATTGTGTATTGGACAAAATAAATAAAAATAAATAAATAAGCTGCAGATTTCAACCATCATCAACTCTACAGCAAGGGATTGTTGGCCTTCTGAGCAATTGTCCCAAGTGACACATATTATTCCTATGCCATTCATGAGGGACTTTAGTAGGATAACATCATCTGTCATATGGGACTTTGTCAACTTGTCTGTTTTCTTCCTGGAGGAACTTGATGAAATCTTTCCTTCAGTCTGTCATCTAAAACTTGCAGGCAGGATTAGGTGTGTGAATCCACCTGGTATTGCTGTTTCTTAAAATTATTTTGTTAAAAGTATCAGTTTAGAAATATGAGCACTCAATTTTTCCTTAGCTTTTTTTCTGTTTAAGTGTAAGTGGATTTGACTTTCACCTTGTCTCGGGTGAACCTGTGAAGCTTCCTAAGCATGTGAGAGTGTGAGTCAGCTTCAACAGTCAAATAGGAGTTCTACCAATAGTTTATTTGACTTGCCAAAGTTACGATTAGTTTTGTCCTAAGCCACTAACTTATTAAAAACTGTCTAAACAACTGAAAATATATCAAGACCCACCTTTTATTAGAATTCCCTTTTCCTTGGTTTGCATATCAATCCAATTAATACTGTCTGCATTGAGATTCATCCAAAAGACAGTCTCGGATACGAAATCGTAGTCAATGGAAAAGATAATGAAGTCATGATCGACTCTCATGACAACATCCTCTTTCATGGTCCTTATTCCGAATACAATTAAGTCAAACTGAACTGCAACTAGCAGTAATGGCTCGGAACCTATGGCAAAGACAAAACTAGTTAATTTTAATATAAATTGCAATCACGTCATGTTTGAAGTTATGTTATTGGATGTTTGTGTATCACTTGACATGTACGTGTAATTATCCCCATTTCCTTATGCTCCCAAATAAAAAGGAATACACAACTCTATACTGTGTCACTTCACCCAGAGAGAGAATGTGTCCAAGTCTTCTTTCTAGGATTTGCGTTCGTGAGTGATCCCACACGGCTGGGTTGCTCTTAGCCCCTTTGAAGACATTGTCTTCATCAGGGACTTTGACAGCATCTACATTTATCTACATTTATTATCTACATTTATCTATGTAACAGCTTTCATATCTCTCAATACATCCCTCCAGCTTAATAGTGTGAAGCCAGAGGGACTTATTTCAAGACTTCTTACCCAGAAGGCAAAGTTTTCTATGTTACATATTTGACTTCACACAAAAAATTACGCATTAAACCCTAAATTTGAATCCTAAAGAGAATCAATGGAAAGCCAATCAGTGGACAGGAATAAACCTACCTATTACTTTACATGTGTGGTTATCGGGCTCCAGTTGATATCCAGGGTGGCATGTGCAGGAGTAACCGCCTTCTGTATTGACACAGGTCTGGCTACATTTATCAACTGCCAACTCTTTGCATTCATTGATGTCTTTGCAAGAGCGCCCATCATTTCTTAAGATGAACCCCTCATTGCAAGCACATTGCTGAAAATTAGAAAACAGGCGTTATTACCTATGTAAAGTTTCACTATTTCTCCTTCTCCTTACTCTGCCCTCCAAGGGTTGCTTCTGGAAACACAGAGTCCAAATACAAATTGAGATTTAATTTGCGCTTAAGTAATAACAACTATTTCTCCTTCTCCTCACTCTGCCCTCCAGGGTTGATTCTCTGGAAACACAGAGTCCAAATACAAATTGAGATTTAATTTGCAAGTATGCGCTTAAGTAATACATTTGAAGGCATTGGGGTTCCCCCCCAAAAAAATTATGTTTCACTAAAGAATTTTTTTTACAAAGTAAAACAATTCACATTTAAAGAAAAAGAAAAGGGGAAAGTGATAACAGAAAATGAAAGAAAAATCAAGAAAGAAAAAAACCCAAAGATATAAAGAGATGGTTTCCGGTTTTCTTTTAAAACACTTGCATTTAGTCTTATTCTCTTGCTCTAAGGAAGGGGGTGTCCAACCTTGGCAACTTCAAGAGCTATTTGTTGGTGGAATTCTGGGAGTTGAAGTCCACAGGTTTTAAAGTTGCCAAGGTTGGATACCCCTGCTGTTCAGAGGTGGGTTCCTACCGGTTCTAATTGGTACTTTAACTTAGTGATGATGTCACAGAACCAGTTCTGTTGGTGTCTCCTTGGGTGCCACCATCTTGAATTTTGTTTCTGCACATGCGCAGCAGCTATTTTTTTTTATTGCTGAGGGCGCACGCGTACGGTACAACCCTGAGCGAATTGGCAGCAAAAGGATCCAGAACCCACCCCTGCTGCTGTTAGATTACACTTTCAATCTGCTTCCATTGCTTGATGACTTTTTATGATTTAATAGTAATCATCTCACCAGGATTATCTATCAGCAAGTTCTAATCAAATTATGATTAGGTCATGAACAAGATAATTTAACTCCTGAAGCCTTTCTGGTCTCTTTTTCTACTGCCTCAGATTTTTCCAACCATCTGAGACTTCAACAACTCTTGCCTTTGTACTTCTTGTTCAAAATATTTTATAGTTGGAGTTTAATTACCAACAGTTTCAATGAACAGTCTTATTTTCTTTTATCTAGTTTTATATTAATGGTTCTCACAATGCAGGTTATTCTCAGACATGGGAACCAGAACCAGAGTTTGAAAGTATTACTTCTTTATTCAGCCAATCAAACAATAATGCAGCTTTTACATTACAACTGGGGAAACTATTGCTTTGATTATATATATCTTTGTTGCCAGCAAGATGCCTCTGCATTTTAATACTGTCATAACCCTCTCCCCAAATACTGTATTTTTCAGAGTATAAGGCGTACCCTTTCCCCGCCTAAAAGAGGCTGAAAATTTGGGTGCATATTATACTCCAAATGTAGCTTTTTGAAGCTTTTCCCCCCCACCCCTAATGAGTTACTAACAATCTTCTTGGCTTGCAGGATTTTTTTCATTCCTACTCTCTCCAAAAAAGTTTTTATTCCAGCCCTAGGTTTTTGTAGGTTTGTTTTCATTGCTACTCCCTCCGAAGATTATTTTTTTCAGCCCTAACCAGGGGATAAAATAATGAGTTGAGGCTGACCAGACTAAGGATGCTAGCCAGATGAATACCTGGTAGGTGGGTTCCCCCCCCCCTATTTTCCTCTCTCAAAACTTAAGCTGTGTCTTATACGCCAGTGCATTTTATACGACATTTCCCATTTTTTCATGGTTACAATCACTATCCTTTTGCTATAATAGTAGCAACAAGTCCATATTGTATTATTATTCGAGAATGGCTATCTATTTTTCCTATTTTGAAAGAATTTTAGCATAAAGCTTAGGACAGTGATGGTGAACCTTTGACAGGTAGCACACGGAGCCATATCTGCTGGCACACGAGCCGTTGCCCTAGCTCAGCTCCAAAGTACATGTGTGTGCTGGCCAGCTGATTTTTGGCTCACCCAGAGGCTCTCGGAGGGCATTTTTGGCTTCCAGAGAGCTTCCAGGGAGAATGGAGGAGGGCGTTTTTACCTTCCTCTGGCTCCAGAGAAACCTTTGGAGCCTGGGGAGGGCAAAACATGAGCCTACTGGGCCCACCAGAAGTTGGGAAATGGGCTATTTCTGGCCTCCAGAGGGCCTCCGGGGAACAGGGGAAGCTGTTTTTGCCCTCCACAGGCATTGAATTATGGGTGTGGGCACTCATGCATGCACAATAGTGCACGCCCACACTATTTTGGCACCCGAGGAAAAAAAGGTTCGCCATCACTGGCCTAGGAGGAAGCAAATCTCCTTAACCCATTTTTTTCCTTCTACAATTCAATTCAATTCAATTTATTAGATTTGTATGCCGCCCCTCTCCGAAGACTTGGGGCGGCTCACAACAGTAATAAAAACAGTATAATAATGGAACAAATCTAATAATAAAATATATAAAAACCTCAACAATTAAAAACCATACAGCACATACACATCAAACATGAAATATAATAAGCCTGGGGGAGATGTCTTAGTTCCCCCATTCCTGGCGATATAGGTGGGTCTTAAGTAACTTGCGAAAGACAAGGAGGGTGGGGGCAGTTCTAATCTCAGGGGGGAGCTGGTTCCAGAGGGCCGGGGCCGCCACAGAGAAGGCTCTTCCCCTGGGGCCCGCCAAACGACATTTTTAGTTGACGGGACCCGAGAAGGCCAACTCTTCAGTTCTTATGTTATCCATTTTTAAGCATCATCCTAAGCATCATCAACATTCTAATGCTGGTCTTCACTTACAGGCCCATGAGGAGACTTGTAACAAATGTGAGCACACAGTTTTTGACATGGCACTGCACAATGGTTGCCTTCATCCATTCCATCTTGGCAGTCGGGTTTCCCATTGCAGACCAAAGTGTAATTGACATAGGTATCACCACACTGAAACTCATAGCTATGGCAGCTCCTGGGCTTACCTGGAAAAGCAAAGAGGACTTCAAGATTCTAGTTTTAGCACAATTATATATAAAATAACCATTGAAATCTAATGAAGCATGAGCCAAATTCAATACGACTTTCCCTTTGATTGATTTGGAATGGGTATGGGGAGAATAATACAAGTCAACAAAGAATTTTGAACTTTGTTGTTTTAGATGTTGATAGAAGCGAGAATGCTCCATGCATAAAAATAGAAAGATATCCTAACTGGAAGAAATGGAAGAAGAATGGCTGGAAACTGATGGAATTAGCAGAGATGGTCAAAACCCTGTAATGTAATATACAACACGTATAAAATTGTAAATAGAAATAAGAATCTTTAAGTTAAAAACAATAGCCTTAGATATGAAAAATATATAATACGACAAGGTGTATTACTGAAATTATATTTGGGGGAGGGTGTTTATGTGAAAAAATTCAATAAAATGTACTTTGAAAACCCCCCAAAAATTTTGACTTTGGGATTTGCTGATTAGACAAGTATGCTCTAGAAAAGGCTAGTCCATATTAAGTATGCAAAAGTAGAAATTTGAGGCTGCAATGTTATATTTTATTCTAGTATGCAGAAAAGAGAAGTTGTCAGTAGCTGTTCCCTTTCCTCTTTAACCTACACTTCTCTCTCTCTTCCCCTTCCCTCTTTGCCCATTGTTTCCATTTCCATTTTTATTTTATACTTTGATAAGTTTAATAAAGTTGTATTTTTTTAAAAAAAGGAGAACATGAGTGCAACAATCTGGCAAGCACAAATGGAAATAAATGGCAACAGCGCATGGTGAGAATGAGGTGCCCCACAATATCCTTAAATTTCAACTCCATAGGACATTAAACTAAAAACATTTAAAGACTAACATAGAACTGCTGTCATTGTAACTTGGCTCTTGTTTTGCAGCACTTCTCTCTGTTAAGCTAATGTCTCCTAAGAAAGACAGATCCCTCCCACCACTTCAAAAAACAAGACTATTGCACCAGCTACCAAGATGGAGAAAGTTTACATACATCCAATCTCATCAGTCCCGTCTCTGCAGTCAAATCAAATCAATCAAATCAAATCAAATCAAATCAATAAATAAATGTACTTGTTACTAAGGAAAATTCAAATAGAAGCCACTTTGCTGTGCCAGCCTATTAAACAGCTGTAAGAACATTTCATTTGGGAAAATTATTTTGCAATAGTAGTGGGTTCTATTTACCTCTGCTACCAGTTCAGAAACGGGAGCGCAGGGGTAACACTTCTGCGCATTTGCAGAGTGTTTTTTGACGACATTTTGGAGGGTGGGCAGAGCCTCTCACCACTACTACTGGTTTGCCATACTGGGCCCAACCGGTAGCAACCCCTCACTGGTTTGCAGCTACCATTCTCTTTATTATCCAATTGAAAGTAATACCTGTGTAACATCTGTCTGGCCATCCAATAACATGAATGCTGACTCCTTTAATGGAATGCAGGTCTTTCCATCACTTGATAGTACAGATTCAGGCGGGCAATGGCAGCTTCCTTTTTTGCTGGGGCTTAAGAGGCACATATACGAACATCCAACTTCTACACATGGGTTAGGGGCTGGTGCCTGCAGAACTTCATGCATCACCTGAAAGCCAAAATTTCAAGAGTATGAAAATGTTACACCAGGAGTTTCAGGGCATCTCTATTATGCACTTTGTATGTTCCTCCACAAAAATTACTAAAGGAACACAGACTGTGTATACTATGTACAATAAAGTATATTGCACTATTTTCATCCATTGTCTACTTGCATCAGATGGCAAGAGCCAGATAATTTCAAAAAAGCAGTCAATCCACTTTATGACTGTCTGTGTTTTCTTTCATTTGATAGGACTGTTAGATCTGTCTCCAAATCTATAACTGGAATGTGACTATCTTCTTTCTCATCATTCAATCTTCAGAGCCATATATCATCAAAGGAAAAAAAACCATTGATAACAAAGATTAAAAAATAAAAAGGCCAAGCAATGTCATTCAAATATTAGTATTCTTCACGATTGCCACAGTCTTTTTTCCTACCATCTTTATGAGTCCAAGAAAACTAAACAGTGTTATCACCTTCACTTCTCTGCCATCAAGTGTATGGTCACTATAAGCATACTGGTTGACGTTACCCTTGTTTTCTTAATGTTCAATACCAATCAACATTATTTTTTCATTTATCCCATATGAAGGTAGATTGAGCAAAAGAAATAAACCAGTTCTATTAATAGAGGAGAAATTTCTGAAATAAGAAAAGGTTGACCGAAATAACGTAAGATTTATGAAAGATCCTGTTAGTTTTAGAACTACAGGTAAGTTCTCGGACTTGCGACTACAATTTAGTCCAAAATTTCTGTTGCTAACTCAGATATTTGTCAAGGGAATTCTGCCCCATTTTATGAAGTTTCTTATTCTACCATATAAAACTTATTTTAATAAGCCAAGATTGTTGCAAAAATACCTAAATTTGAAATTATTGTAATAGTCCTCGGAAAGGGGCGGCATACAAATCTAATAAATTATTATTATTATTATTATTATTATTATTATTATTATTATTATTATTATTATTTAGGGAAACTAGCTTAGCTCAGTGAGGGACTTCTGCTGGAATGAAGAAGAAGAAGGAGGGACAAAATGAAATGTGAATGAAAACATAATTTTTATGTATTTAAAATAATTAAATTGAATTGTTAAATTGTCCCGAGGTGAATTGTCCCACGGCACGTTAGCCATGGTCAGATGGCCACAGAGACTTGGCTATGGTGAATTGTCCCATTCTGAACAAATTACGCTATGACCAACAGTAGCTTTTCGTATAAATGACTTATTCCTGGTCAAAATTCTATTATCAGTTACAATATAAACACAATACAATATCAGTATTGACGCAGCTTTAGTCTGACAAAGTATGGGGCTTGGCTCATACTTTTTGAAGCTCATGGATATGGCTCATGCATATTTGAAGATCCAGGCCAAATAAACCTGCCTTAACATTTATTCATTTAAAGCTAGAGACATGCCGTTGGCAAAGTAAAATAAAAGTAGGCACTTGTTCCAGTCATCAACCTTTCCATAATGTGTACTACTTGTGCAATACCTTTAATCCATATGGTTGTCCATGACTCTTTAGGAGAACTGTTCTATTTTTGGCTGTCCTTTTGTCTATCTTCTGTACTATCCTTGTTTGCATGTCAGACCAAAAGATGTAGTCTTCAAACACACTTACTGAGAAAGGACTATGTATCTCATTCATCTGAAATATCTAAGGGAAAAAATATTGTTAAGAGATGCATCACAGCTCAGGGACTGAGATTTTATTTTCAGACACACTAAAAGATCTGGAAGTTGGACACATTCCCCTAGTTTCGAAGAAGTGTGGCATACAAATCTAATAAATTATTATTATTATTATTATTATTATTATTATTATTATTATTTATTTATTTATTTATTTATTTATTTATTTCTGCTACCCAGAAAAGAACAAGATGATGACATTATCAGAATTGACACTTTCCTTTAAAACAGGGGTGTCAAATTCAAGGCCCAGGGGCCGGATGTGGCCAACAGGATACTTAGATCTGGTCTGTGGGGCTACCCTGGAAACAGTGAAGGATCAGTCCTCGGTGCTTCTGCCAATGAAAATAGGCTCCCAAGCTCCGGTTTGGGCTGCCACGGCCTTCTGCAACCTTTTGCCAGTGAAAACAGGGCTCCGTTGCAAGAGGCCATGACCACCGTCTGCCGCACGAATCCCAGCGACCAGTTAGGTCCCACAGAGTTGGCCTTCTCCGGGTCCCCTCGACTAAACAATGCCATTTGGCGGGACCCAGGGGAAGAGCCTTCTCTGTGGCGGCCCTGACCCTCTGGAACCAACTCTCCCCAGAGATCAGAGTTGCCTCCACCCTCCTTGCCTTTCGTAAGCTCCTTAAAACCCACCTCTGTCGTCAGGCATGGGGGAACTGAGATATTTCCTCCCCCTAGGCTTATAAAATTTATGCATGGTATGTCTGTTTGTATGATTGGTTTCTCAAATAAGGGTTTTTAAAAAAAATTAACTTAAATATTAGATTTGTACATATTGTTTTATTATTGTTGTTAGCCGCCCCGAGTCTATGGAGAGGGGCGGCATACAAATCTAATGAATGAATGAATGAATGAATGAATGAATGAATGAATGAATGACAGCTGAAAACGGAACTCAGGAGCCTGTTTTTGCTGGCAGAGTGCTTGGGCCATCACAGGAGTGACATTGAGCTGGCCACACCCATCCTGGCCTCTCCCACCCCGCCCCGAGGTCAAATACAGCCCCGATACGGCCCTCAATGAAATTGAGTTTGACACCTCTGGTTTAAAACAAAGAACTCAAATAAATTCTTGCCTGCTTCCATAAACGTTATGTACATATAGTTGGCAATACCTTCATATCGCTACCATCCAAAGAGGCTGAGCCAATGGAGTGAAACTTGTCATCAGACCAGAAAATTCTCCAGCTCAAGAAATCAATGGCTAGGCTTGTGGGCCAACCAAGTCCATTATCAATTATCACTTCTTTATTACTTCCCTCCATCCCTGCTTTCTTGATTATGGATTCAACGCCTATTTCACACCAGTACATAAATCTAGGAAAGAGAGGATAATGTGACATATATTTTTAGAATGGAATTCAACTACTATGGCTTACAATGCTTTCGAGAAGAGTTATTGACCACCAAGTTAGATGGCCTTCATTGTACATTTTATTTAGGGTACCAGACAAGAAGACCCACTAGTATTTCAGATGATTTCAATCTAGGGAAACATTAGTATCAGAATTCTTTTGATTAATGTCTCTTCATATAAATCCTACATTCTTTGGAATTTAAAGTTAGATTACCACTCTCTTTTTATCCAATCATGAATCAGATCTACAGTTTCAGCACAATCGTGGCATCATATACCGTGGCTCCCATTAAGCATGGAGCTTGGGGGAGTGTAGACTACTCTGTTAAAGCTTAATACATCTGGGGTCTAAGCCTAACCCTTCAAATGGGCCATTGCATTTGCCTTTAAATAGTATTAGAGCCAAACTAAATAAAAACATTGTTTATTATTTTGCATCTACATCATTTAAAATTTTTGGTAATCTGAGACAAGTTTTCATTTTGAGATTCTATTCCATTCCCAAGCTAAGGGTCATTTCTATCCCATGTGCATATTATACTCCATGTGTTTGTGTGTGTGCACATGTGTATTTCTGCAGCTAAGAGTAAGCAAGGTGACTAACAAAATTAAGGCAAAATTGAAGAGCTTCAAGTAGTGCAACATGGTATTATAGACTCTAATTTAGTCCTCTTACCAATAAAGGAGAAGAGCAAGAAGCTATCTTAATAAAAAATAATGATGATTCAATAAAAAGTCCCAAGAAAGATATTAAAATGTTGTTAAAATTTAAACTTTAAAACATGAAACAATACTAAACCAGACTGCAGAGCAGGGTCAATACATATTAAATTGGCTTGTAGGTTTAAAAGGCTCACTGCAACCTTTATTCAAAGGGAGGGAATGCTGCAACCTTGTGCTAAAAAATACCCTCTTCAGATCAAGCTAATATCCAGCCATTTTGAACCATCTTAAAAATGCATCTTTTCTAGCTCTTAACTAGATAAACAGGAAGGTATGAGAAAAGGCACACTATCAGGCGCTCTGGCTTAGCCACACAGTGCTTCATATGACAAGTTCCAGGGACTCTGCCTGATAGCATACTGGTAGCCAGTGTGTGTCTTCAAAATAGTGTGTTATGCTTGCTAATCCTATGTGGCAGCCTCTTCCAATCTGTAACAGCATCTTGCTCTCTGGTGAAGCTCAATTCAGGGTTGCCTTGTATACATAGCTCTGTCCTACCCTAGCTCAGTGTTTCCCAACCTTGGCCACTTGAAGATATTTGGACTTCAACTCCCAGAATTCCCCAGCCAGCATTCGCTGGCTGGGGACTTCTGGGAGTTGAAGTCCAGATATCTTCAAGTGGCCAAGGTTGAGAAACACTGCCATAGCTAGTAAATTAGGTGAATCTGAAAAAAGACATAGGGAAAGTTCAAGTCATGCATCTACTCCTTCAGAAGGCTGCAGCCAGTCCCAGGTAGACAATTCCACGTTGTCCACAAAACAATCCTTCGGGATTCAACTTCAGCTGAGTATTTCTCATCTATCCCATCACATTCAAGTGTGGAGAAGCTTCACTTGACTCTGATGTCAAGGGAATGTAAACTGGGCATCATAAGCCTAATGATGAAACCGTTACAGACACTGAATAATCCCAGGAAAAGAGTGGAATCTCCTTATTAAATGAACTGCCAGTATATGTTCATCCAGTGCTTTTATGGGGCACGGCCTAACCTCACCAAGTTCATAAGAGGTCAGTAAGGGGCGTACATAAGTGCACCAGAGTGCCTACTGTCCCCTGCCCTATTGTCTCTCCTGTATCTCATATATCTTCTCTTCTATACCTATATCTTTTCCTGCTATTCTCTCATAGTTATATTTCACTCCTTTATTTTCTCCTCTATTCCCCCCTTAATACATTCTACCTGATTATATCCTCTCTAACCCTCATTGTGTATTATTGTTTACTGGACAAAACAAACAACTGTTACACAGCAGGCCAAATAAATTTGATGATCAGAATATCAAAAGCTGCGAACAATCTTGCCTTTGGTTTTTAAAATTTTGTGTCTACTGTGGTTAATATTTGAATATTTATCACTTTCATGGTTAATTGCCCAGGATCACTTTGTAAAGTGAGTTGGGCAGCATATAAATTTAATAAATAATAAATAAATCAAGCAGAATCAATAGAACTGTACTCCTAGTTTCTTCTCTCTAAAAATATCCATTTGCCTTATCAATTACGATTCAATCGTATACCGTAACTGGACAGACCTGACCACATATCAACATGAGCTCAGACAGTGTTTTCAAGTCATCCCCCACTGAAATATCTTCTCTAAAAAGACAACATTAGCGACTCAATGGACTCATCTATCCATCTTGTTTCTGAGATCTATTCCTAATTCTTTTGAACCATTCCAACAAGCCCAAGCAAAATAGAAAAGGCTTACCTATCCAGTGGGTGGAGAACTAATGACTGTGGTTGCTCCAGATCCTCAAGAACCACTGTATAGACAGGATTTCCCTTCCAAGTGGTATTCAACTATGTAGCCAAGATCTGTCCTGAGATACCATCAGTCCAGTAAAGGTTCCTTCCTAACCAGTCCACTGCTATACTGTCAGATTTGATGCCTGCAATCCAATGTTTGAAATGATAGAAATGAACTGTCTATTGTTAAGATTTACAAACATGTGAATGGGAAATATCAGCCAACATCTCCTATGAAGTCAGTAATTGAAAAGCAAAATTTTATTACAAATTGTTTTTTTAAATAGCCATATAAGGGAAAAGACATCCTGTTCAGAGGGTTTTGTGCAGAATATCTCTGGTTTAAGGCTGAACAGTTACGACTGTTATTGGTAAATTGTTCAGTGTTAATTGTGCTTGAAATCCATCTTCTTAGACAATCCTCAAAAATACTCATAGTTGACCAATAGACACAAAAGGATGCTTTTTTAGGGGTCAGTTCTGCTGTTACTGTCTCTCTCTTAGTGTACACTGGAAGAATCTTTACATTTATAGACTAGAAGCTCATAGAAGCTCAAACTCATTACCGGACTCAATAGTGTCAACCCCTAACCCCCAACATTTCTCCCTTAGACTATCCACGATTGACCTCTCCAGGTTCCTAAGAGGTCAGTAAGGGAAGTAAATAAGTGCACCAGTGTGCCTTTCGTCCCCTGTCCAATTGTCTCTCCTTATCCCATATATCATATATCTTTTCTCCCTTTCATATATCTTCTCCTCTATTTTCATATCTTTTCTTTATATATAATACTTCATGTCTATTCGCCTCAATATGTATTGTGTATTGGACAAAATAAATAAAAATAAATAAATAAATAAGCTGCAGATTTCAACCATCATCAACTCTACAGCAAGGGATTGTTGGCCTTCTGAGCAATTGTCCCAAGTGACACATATTATTCCTATGCCATTCATGAGGGACTTTAGTAGGATAACATCATCTGTCATATGGGACTTTGTCAACTTGTATGTTTTCTTCCTGGAGGAACTTGATGAAATCTTTCCTTCAGTCTGTCATCTAAAACTTGCAGGCAGGATTAGGTGTGTGAATCCACCTGGTATTGCTGTTTCTTAAAATTATTTTGTTAAAAGTATCAGTTTAGAAATATGAGCACTCAATTTTTCCTTAGCTTTTTTTCTTTTTAAGTATAAGTGGATTTGACTTTCACCTTGTCTCGGGTGAACCTGTGAAGCTTCCTAAGCATGTGAGAGTGTGATTCAGCTTCAACAGTCAAATAGGAGTTCTACCAATAGTTTATTTGACTTGCCAAAGTTACGATTAGTTTTGTCCTAAGCCACTAACTTATTAAAAACTGTCTAAACAACTGAAAATATATCAAGACCCACCTTTTATTAGAATTCCCTTTTCCTTGGTTTGCATATCAATCCAATTAATACTGTCTGCATTGAGATTCATCCAAAAGACAGTCTCGGATACGAAATCGTAGTCAATGGAAAAGATAATGAAGTCATGATCGACTCTCATGACAACATCCTCTTTCATGGTCCTTATTCCGAATACAATTAAGTCAAACTGAACTGCAACTAGCAGTAATGGCTCGGAACCTATGGCAAAGACAAAACTAGTTAATTTTAATATAAATTGCAATCACGTCATGTTTGAAGTTATGTTATTGGATGTTTGTGTATCACTTGACATGTACGTGTAATTATCCCCATTTCCTTATGCTCCCAAATAAAAAGGAATACACAACTCTATACTGTGTCACTTCACCCAGAGAGAGAATGTGTCCAAGTCTTCTTTCTAGGATTTGCGTTCGTGAGTGATCCCACACGGCTGGGTTGCTCTTAGCCCCTTTGAAGACATTGTCTTCATCAGGGACTTTGACAGCATCTACATTTATCTACATTTATTATCTACATTTATCTATGTAACAGCTTTCATATCTCTCAATACATCCCTCCAGCTTAATAGTGTGAAGCCAGAGGGACTTATTTCAAGACTTCTTACCCAGAAGGCAAAGTTTTCTATGTTATATATTTGACTTCACACAAAAAATTACGCATTAAACCCTAAATTTGAATCCTAAAGAGAATCAATGGAAAGCCAATCAGTGGACAGGAATAAACCTACCTATTACTTTACATGTGTGGTTATCGGGCTCCAGTTGATATCCAGGGTGGCATGTGCAGGAGTAACCGCCTTCTGTATTGACACAGGTCTGGCTACATTTATCAACTGCCAACTCTTTGCATTCATTGATGTCTTTGCAAGAGCGCCCATCATTTCTTAAGATGAACCCCTCATTGCAAGCACATTGCTGAAAATTAGAAAACAGGCGTTATTACCTATGTAAAGTTTCACTATTTCTCCTTCTCCTTACTCTGCCCTCCAAGGGTTGCTTCTGGAAACACAGAGTCCAAATACAAATTGAGATTTAATTTGCACTTAAGTAATAACAACTATTTCTCCTTCTCCTCACTCTGCCCTCCAGGGTTGATTCTCTGGAAACACAGAGTCCAAATACAAATTGAGATTTAATTTGCAAGTATGCGCTTAAGTAATACATTTGAAGGCATTGGGGTTCCCCCCCAAAAAAATTATGTTTCACTAAAGAATTTTTTTTACAAAGTAAAACAATTCACATTTAAAGAAAAAGAAAAGGGGAAAGTAATAACAGAAAATGAAAGAAAAATCAAGAAAGAAAAAAACCCAAAGATATAAAGAGATGGTTTCCGGTTTTCTTTTAAAACACTTGCATTTAGTCTTATTCTCTTGCTCTAAGGAAGGGGGTGTCCAACCTTGGCAACTTCAAGAGCTATTTGTTGGTGGAATTCTGGGAGTTGAAGTCCACAGGTTTTAAAGTTGCCAAGGTTGGATACCCCTGCTGTTCAGAGGTGTGTTCCTACCGGTTCTAATTGGTACTTTAACTTAGTGATGATGTCACAGAACCAGTTCTGTTGGTGTCTCCTTGGGTGCCACCATCTTGGATTTTGTTTCTGCACATGCGCAGCAGCTATTTTTTTTTATTGCTGAGGGCGCACGCGTACGGTACAACCCTGAGCGAATTGGCAGCAAAAGGATCCAGAACCCACCCCTGCTGCTGTTAGATTACACTTTCAATCTGCTTCCATTGCTTGATGACTTTTTATGATTTAATAGTAATCATCTCACCAGGATTATCTATCAGCAAGTTCTAATCAAATTATGATTAGGTCATCAACAAGATAATTTAACTCCTGAAGCCTTTCTGGTCTCTTTTTCTACTGCCTCAGATTTTTCCAACCATCTGAGACTTCAACAACTCTTGCCTTTGTACTTCTTGTTCAAAATATTTTATAGTTGGAGTTTAATTACCAACAGTTTCAATGAACAGTCTTATTTTCTTTTATCTAGTTTTATATTAATGGTTCTCACAATGCAGGTTATTCTCAGACATGGGAACCAGAACCAGAGTTTGAAAGTATTACTTCTTTATTCAGCCAATCAAACAATAATGCAGCTTTTACATTACAACTGGGGAAACTATTGCTTTGATTATATATATCTTTGTTGCCAGCAAGATGCCTCTGCATTTTAATACTGTCATAACCCTCTCCCCAAATACTGTATTTTTCAGAGTATAAGGCGTACCCTTTCCCCGCCTAAAAGAGGCTGAAAATTTGGGTGCATGTTATACTCCAAATGTAGCTTTTTGAAGCTTTTTCCCCCCACCCCTAATGAGTTACTAACAATCTTCTTGGCTTGCAGGATTTTTTTCATTCCTACTCTCTCCAAAAAAGTTTTTATTCCAGCCCTAGGTTTTTGTAGGTTTGTTTTCATTGCTACTCCCTCCGAAGATTATTTTTTTCAGCCCTAACCAGGGGATAAAATAATGAGTTGAGGCTGATCAGACTAAGGATGCTAGCCAGATGAATACCTGGTAGGTGGGTTCCCCCCCCCCCCTATTTTCCTCTCTCAAAACTTAAGCTGTGTCTTATACGCCAGTGCATTTTATACGACATTTCCCATTTTTTCATGGTTACAATCACTATCCTTTTGCTATAATAGTAGCAACAAGTCCATATTGTATTATTATTCGAGAATGGCTATCTATTTTTCCTATTTTGAAAGAATTTTAGCATAAAGCTTAGGACAGTGATGGTGAACCTTTGACAGGTAGCACACGGAGCCATATCTGCTGGCACACGAGCCGTTGCCCTAGCTCAGCTCCAAAGTACATGTGTGTGCTGGCCAGCTGATTTTTGGCTCACCCAGAGGCTCTCGGAGGGCATTTTTGGCTTCCAGAGAGCTTCCAGGGAGAATGGAGGAGGGCGTTTTTACCTTCCTCTGGCTCCAGAGAAACCTTTGGAGCCTGGGGAGGGCAAAACATGAGCCTACTGGGCCCACCAGAAGTTGGGAAATGGGCTATTTCTGGCCTCCAGAGGGCCTCCGGGGAACAGGGGAAGCTGTTTTTGCTCTCCACAGGCATTGAATTATGGGTGTGGGCACTCATGCATGCACAATAGTGCACGCCCACACTATTTTGGCACCCGAGGAAAAAAAGGTTCGCCATCACTGGCCTAGCAGGAAGCAAATCTCCTTAACCCATTTTTTTCCTTCTACAATTCAATTCAATTCAATTTATTAGATTTGTATGCCGCCCCTCTCCGAAGACTTGGGGCGGCTCACAACAGTAATAAAAACAGTATAATAATGGAACAAATCTAATAATAAAATATATAAAAACCTCAACAATTAAAAACCATACAGCACATACACATCAAACATGAAATATAATAAGCCTGGGGGAGATGTCTTAGTTCCCCCATGCCTGGCGATATAGGTGGGTCTTAAGTAACTTGCGAAAGACAAGGAGGGTGGGGGCAGTTCTAATCTCAGGGGGGAGCTGGTTCCAGAGGGCGGGGGCCGCCACAGAGAAGGCTCTTCCCCTGGGGCCCGCCAAACGACATTTTTAGTTGACGGGACCCGAGAAGGCCAACTCTTCAGTTCTTATGTTATCCATTTTTAAGCATCATCCTAAGCATCATCAACATTCTAATGCTGGTCTTCACTTACAGGCCCATGAGGAGACTTGTAACAAATGTGAGCACACAGTTTTTGACATGGCACGGCACAATGGTTGCCTTCATCCATTCCATCTTGGCAGTCGGGTTTCCCATTGCAGACCAAAGTGTAATTGACATAGGTATCACCACACTGAAACTCATAGCTATGGCAGCTCCTGGGCTTACCTGGAAAAGCAAAGAGGACTTCAAGATTCTAGTTTTAGCACAATTATATATAAAATAACCATTGAAATCTAATGAAGCATGAGCCAAATTCAATACGACTTTCCCTTTGATTGATTTGGAATGGGTATGGTGAGAATAATACAAGTCAACAAAGAATTTTGAACTTTGTTGTTTTAGATGTTGATAGAAGCGAGAATGCTCCATGCATAAAAATAGAAAGATATCCTAACTGGAAGAAATGGAAGAAGAATGGCTGGAAACTGATGGAATTAGCAGAGATGGTCAAAACCCTGTAATGTAATATACAACACGTATAAAATTGTAAATAGAAATAAGAATCTTTAAGTTAAAAACAATTCCCACAGCCGACTTACCGGCCGGTGGGGTTTGCGGCGATCGGCGGTGAAGGAGGCCGCCATTTTGGGGGGCGGAGTCACGGCACCCACGTTGGGGTGCCGTGACCACGTGGTGCTGTGCGTGGGCACCGATTGGCCGGGCGAGCAAGGCAGCCCTATAAAAGGGGGCTGCCTCGTGGCGCAGCAGTCTCGCCCGGAGCATCGTGAGGCGAGGCTGCTGCTGTCGTTCCTCCCAGCTAGCTGCGTCACAGGCCTGAAGGCCTGCTGCGCAGCCGATCGTCGCCGGAGCGTCAGGCCTTCGAGGCCAGAAGAGCCGCGAGCGGCGGCTGGAGCCTTAGTTCGCTTCGGCGACACCCCCCACAGGGTTTGGAGGCGCATTTGAGCACGGAGGCATGGCGGGGGGTGGACGTAGTCGCTCGGGGGCACGGCGGCGGGCCTCGGGGGGGCAGGCCGGAGGGCCGGGGGCCCCCCCCATTGAGCCACGCCGCACCGGGAGGAAGCGGGCCCCCAAGCGGAATTGAGGAGAAGCCCCGGGGGCTCGGCAGTCCGGGAGGCCGGTAGGGGAAGGCAGCCCCAGCGGGGAGGTGAGCCCCCGGGGGCGCTCAGCGGGCCATAGGGGGGCCTCTTCAGCGGTGAGGGGTCGACGCCAGGGCCGGGCCCGGCCGGTGGCTGCGCCGGGGGGAGCGGGCGAGGCCACTGGGGCAGAGGAGGTCACTCCCAGTGGGTCTGAAACGGGTCTATCTGGGGCTGAGGCCCCCGCTGCAGGGCCTGCCAGGAGGGGGCAGAGGGATGGGGATTCCCTTTCGGTTTCCTCACATTTACTGTCTTCCTTACTTGAGAAACTTGATGAAAGGCCAAGGAAGCGGGGCAGGTCCCGGCGAGGCCGTGCCACGGGCGTGGACAATACAGAGGGGTCTCGGAGCTCGTCGGGGTCTGCGGACAGCCCGCGGAGGGTGCGCAGTACTCAGCGCGCGAAGCAGCGCAGCAGGCGGCGGAAGGCCAGGAGAACAGTGTCCGGCTCCGAGGATGCAGACGACGACTCTTCTCACTGGGGTGAGTGCCCTGCGCTCCCGCACAGCTGCTCAAGTTTGGAGGAGGGGGCGTAGAAGGGCAGTGGCCAGGAGGCACAAACGGAAGAGGGATACCTCGAGGGACAGCTCAGGGTCAACCACCTCGGGGTCCACCAGTACCTCTTTTGACAGCGATAATCCTTTCGCGCCGGGCCTACCGGACACTCCGCTTAGTATGCACATGTCCCAGTCCCTCAAGCGTAAAATTTGGCGGGGCGCTTATGTGGACATGTTTCAGATTTTGCTACCTGAAAAGTCTAAGAAGGAGAAGGATAAGGAGGGCAAGAAGGGGTCGGATGACCCAAAAGGCACCAAAATGGACAAGGGGATTCTGTCGTGGGCGTATGCATTTTTGGCCTACCACTCTGTGGTGGTGGAAGATGATGTCCATAAGACACATGAGCTCATCTTGTACATGAACATGATTCTGAGAGCATATCAGGAGTTTGGGGGGGAGGCTTGGAAGCGCTATGACGAGGACTTCCGTAGGTTCGCCGCCCACAATAGACACTGGCCGTGGGATATGCGGCATAATGATTTGTGGCTTCAGGCCACGCAGCAAGCGTCAACTCCGGCCAGTGGGCGAACACCCACAAATCATCTGCTCTTGACAACGGGCAAGGAGGCTACTCTTCCCCGCCCGGCGGTGGGGACGGGGACCCCGGCCTCCGGCCAGCGCAGCACGGCTGGGTCGTCCTTTCGAGGCCAGCCGTACTGTTACGAGTACGGCGCCAGGGGGGCCTGTTCCAGGTTATATTGTCGTTTTCGCCACGCCTGCACCTTGTGTAGTGGTAGACACCCGACCTCCGCTTGTTACAGGGGACGGGGAGGGGCCGGCTCCAAGGACGCCGGGACCCCCGCCAAACCCCAACCTGGGGGAGCTCAAGGTAAGGGGCCCAACCCCCGTTAGATTGGACAGGTTGCAGCATTGGCTCACCGGCTACCGCCCCAAGAAGGGTGCTGATTTTCTGCTCGCGGGGTTCTCCGCGGGCTTCAGGATCCCGTACGGGGGGCCGCGTAGGGCCTGCATGGCGGACAATTTGAGGTCGGTGGCAGGTATGGGCCACGTAGTGCGGGACAACATTATGAAGGAGGTGCGCGAGGGCCGGGTTTTGGGCCCCTTTGCCGAGCCCCCCCTGCCCTTCCTGCAGGTGTCCCCACTCGGGGTGGTGCCCAAGCGGGCCGCGGGAGAGTTTAGGCTCATACATCACCTGTCGTTCCCCCCTGGTGAATCGGTGAACGATCACATTCCCGAGGAGCTCTGCTCGGTGCGCTACACACCATTCGAGACGGCTGTCGCGATGGTCCGGGCGTGCGGAGTGGGGGCACTGATGGGGAAGTGTGATATCAAATCGGCCTTTCGGCTTTTGCCCATTCACCCGGGGGATTTCGACTTGTTGGGTTTTCAGTTCGAGGGCGGGTTCTTTGTTGATAGGGCCTTGCCAATGGGTTGTTCTATATCCTGCTCGCTGTTTGAGAAGTTCAGTTCATTTTTGGAGTGGGCACATGTTAAAAGTACGGGCTTTGCGTCTGTCGTACATTATTTGGATGATTTTCTCTTCGCGGGGCCGGCTGGCGCCGTCGATTGTCAGCAGGGAATGACGGGTTTCCAGGCTTTATGCGCGGATTTAGGCGTACCTTTGGCTCACGAAAAGACCGAGGGGCCTTCGACTAGACTGACATTTTTAGGCATCGAGGTGGACTCCGTTGCACAAACGTGTAGGCTACCCGATGACAAACTGACTAGACTCAAGGAAGCGGTGAGGGTTGCCCGAGCCGCAAAGAAGGTGACTTTGAGACAGGTTCAGGAGCTGGCTGGCCTGTTGAATTTTGCTTGTCGTGTGATTGCGCCGGGTAGGGCCTTTATGTTTAGACTGTACAGGGCAACGGTTGGTGTGACAAAACCGCACCACAGGATCAGGTTATCGAAGAGCGTTAGGGAGGACCTCGTGGTGTGGCAAGGGTTTCTGGACGGGTACAACGGTGTGTCATTGTGGAGACAGGATATGCTGCTGAAAGCGGACTTTCAAGTGAAGTCCGATGCGGCGGGCACGACCGGTTTTGGTGTGGTGTGGCAGAACAAATGGTTTCGAGCTGACTGGCCGCAGGAGTGGCGCGGAGAGGCCATCTGTAGGGATTTGACATTTTTGGAGCTATTCCCAATTGTCGTGGCCATCGAGCTGTGGGCCACCAGTTTTGCCGGTAAGACAGTCCACTTCTGGTGCGACAATATGGCGGTAGTACACGTAGTGAATACACTCTCCTCTAGGAGCGAGCGGGTTATGGGTTTGGTTCGGCATATGGTAGCGAGATGTCTTGCCAATAATATGCTTTTCCGGGCCCATCATGTTCCAGGGGTAAGAAACGGGGTGGCTGATGCACTGTCAAGGGGGCAGTTGGCTAGGTTCCGGCTGCTTGCCCCACAGGCCGAGGAGCACCCGGAAGCAGCCCCACAGCATCTGTGGCTGATTGGAGGGCCGACGTAAGCAAGGCCATGGATTTGTCCATAGCTCCCAGCACCAGGAGAGCTTACCAGCGGGCAGGTAGGGAATTTTGGGCTTTTCGTCATGATAGGAGATACGATCAGCTTTGGCCGGCCCCGGTCGAACACCTGCTCGAATTTTTCGCGCTTAACCGCCGCCGTGGGTTGTCCGCCCGGACGATTAGGGGCAAGCTGGCAGGCTTGGCCTTCGTAGCCAAGTCTCGGGGTTTTTTGGACACCACAGGGGATTTCAGGATTAGGAAGACATTGGAGGGGTGGATTAGGGAGAAAGGTCAGGCCCAGGGTGACAGCAGGCGTCCCCTAAAGCTCACCCACTTGATGGGGCTTTACGAGCTGTGGGGTCGGCTCTGCCGCTCTGAGTATGAGGCATCACTGTACCACGCGGTTGCGGTGACCTTGTTTTTCGGGGCTTTTCGGGTTAGCGAGGTCCTAGCAGCTTCCCGAGCCGATAGCTCCGGCCAGGCATTCACCACAAGGGATATCAAGTTGGGTCGTAGTTTGGTGTCCTTGAGGCTTCGACGGTCCAAGACCGACCAGAGGGGTAGAGGTGTGACGGTTCAACTTTCCCGGGCTAACAACCGGCGGGTGTGCCCAGTGGCGGCTCTGGTGGCGTATTGGGCCCATAGGGGTGAAGAGCCGGGTTTTTTGTTTTGTCATGGGTCCGGTGAACCCCTTACCAGGTACCAATTCTGGGCTGTCACGTCCAAGGCGCTGGCAAGGCTGGGCTTGGACCCCAGACGTTACGGGACTCACTCATTCAGAATAGGTGCAGCGTCGTTGGCAGCAGTCGAAGGTTTCAGCAGGCTGGATATAAAGACAGTGGGCCGCTGGAGATCTGGGGCCTTCCGGACGTACATCCGCCCCTAGGTGAGTGGGGCGGGGCGGGGGGTTGTGCTGGGCCGCCAGTCTGATGCTGCTCTGCTTCCTCCCTTTCTCTAGCACGACTACCGGACTGGCGCCGCAGAATCCTGATATGTGGCCACAGCATGGTTTACTGGGCCGAGAAGAGGGCCCGTGAGACGACGCCCGGCACGCAGTTGGAAATGGATCGAGCGGTCGTTCAGTGGCTGGGCCGTCGAGGCCTACGCTGGCGCGAGGTTCTTCCCCTGTTGTTCAACAGTGGGAAGGTGCAAGGGGTGCCGGGCTGTTTGGTTTTGCACGTTGGTGGGAACGATCTGGGAGCGATGTCAGGTGTAGAGCTGCTGTGGCACATTTGGGAGAGTTTGCAAGTGATCTGGGAGCGGTGGCCAGATACGTGTGTGTGGTGGTCCAACATCCTGCCTAGGAGGAGTTGGCGGCAGGCTAGAAGCCCTATCGCAGTGGATAAGGCTAGGAAGAGGGTAAACAGAGCGGTTAAGAAGTGGGTGATTCAGGCTGGGGGTGGAGTGATAGACCATCCAGACATCAGGGCATCCCTCATAGACTTGTATAGACAGGACGGGGTACACTTGACCGATAGCGGGAACGATAAATTTATAGCCGACCTGCAGAGGTGCCTGCACACATATGTGCAGGGGGGGGGGAGCAGGGGGAATAAATTAAAATTTCACCCCCTGCTGTGGCCGATAGGGGGCGGAAAATAAACTAAATAGCAACTGGTGAGCTCCTTTAGGGGCACCTCTACTGAGGTGAGGGGCGAGCTCCTTCTCGGATTACAGGGCTCGACCGGCCTGGGTTCGGGGAGTGAGCCGCTCCTGTGGCTTGCTTGCTGGAGTTTAACATAGACCAGTAGCGAGCCATCCCACACGCCAGGTGTGGCGTAGTAAGGGTGCAGGGGGTAGGTGTAGTTTACCATGACCCGCACCCAGTTCAAGGAGTTTTCGCCCGAGGGTTGCTCTGTCTGAATTGGCTTACCTTATTCCGCCCCCATTTGATTTTGCACCCTGCAGGTCATGTGGGGTTAATGGTTTAAATAAGTTAATAAGTTAAGAAGTTAAGTTGTTTGAATAAAAGTGACCCCGTTATACCCACACCTTGTGTCCGACTATTACTCCGCCTGCGCCGCAATTCCCACAGCCGACTTACCGGCCGGTGGGGTTTGCGGCGATCGGCGGTGAAGGAGGCCGCCATTTTGGGGGGCGGAGTCACGGCACCCACGTTGGGGTGCCGTGACCACGTGGTGCGATGCGTGGGCACCGATTGGCCGGGCGAGCAAGGCAGCCCTATAAAAGGGGGCTGCCTCGTGGCGCAGCAGTCTCGCCCGGAGCATCGTGAGGCACCCACCCACCCTCCCTCTGTTACAGGGTGCATATGATGGGTCGCCCTTCGGGGGGCCGAGTAGGAATTTTTTGCAGTCACAGCAGAATTGGAGGAGCTGCGATTGTTTTTTCGCCTACTCCACTCTGTGCGTGGGAGTGTGGTTAGGGGGTGGCCCCACCATCTAGTGCCCCCCCCCTTAGGGTCACTGGGGGGGGGAGGGGTGGCCGATAGGGGGCGGAAAATAAACTAAATAGCAACTGGTGAGCTCCTTTAGGGGCACCTCTACTGAGGTGAGGGGCGAGCTCCTTCTCGGATTACAGGGCTCGACCGGCCTGGGTTCGGGGAGTGAGCCGCTCCTGTGGCTTGCTTGCTGGAGTTTAACATAGACCAGTAGTGAGCCATCCCACACGCCAGGTGTGGCGTAGTAAGGGTGCAGGGGGTAGGTGTAGTTTACCATGACCCGCACCCAGTTCAAGGAGTTTTCGCCCGAGGGTTGCTCTGTCTGAATTGGCTTACCTTATTCCGCCCCCATTTGATTTTGCACCCTGCAGGTCATGTGGGGTTAATGGTTTAAATAAGTTAATAAGTTAAGAAGTTAAGTTGTTTGAATAAAAGTGACCCCGTTATACCCACACCTTGTGTCCGACTATTACTCCGCCTGCGCCGCAATAGCCTTAGATATGAAAAATATATAATACGACAAGGTGTATTACTGAAATTATATTTGGGGGAGGGTGTTTATGTGAAAAAATTCAATAAAATGTACTTTGAAAACCCCCCAAAAATTTTGACTTTGGGATTTGCTGATTAGACAAGTATGCTCTAGAAAAGGCTAGTCCATATTAAGTATGCAAAAGTAGAAATTTGAGGCTGCAATGTTATATTTTATTCTAGTATGCAGAAAAGAGAAGTTGTCAGTAGCTGTTCCCTTTCCTCTTTAACCTACACTTCTCTCTCTCTTCCCCTTCCCTCTTTGCCCATTGTTTCCATTTCCATTTTTATTTTATACTTTGATAAGTTTAATAAAGTTGTATTTTTTTAAAAAAAGGAGAACATGAGCGCAACAATCTGGCAAGCACAAATGGAAATAAATGGCAACAGCACATGGTGAGAATGAGGTGCCCCACAATATCCTTTAATTTCAACTCCATAGGACATTAAACTAAAAACATTTAAAGACTAACATAGAACTGCTGTCATTGTAACTTGGCTCTTGTTTTGCAGCACTTCTCTCTGTTAAGCTAATGTCTCCTAAGAAGGACAGATCCCTCCCACCACTTCAAAAAACAAGACTATTGCACCAGCTACCAAGATGGAGAAAGTTTACATACATCCAATCTCATCAGTCCCGTCTCTGCAGTCAAATCAAATCAATCAAATCAAATCAAATCAAATCAAATCAAATCAAATCAAATCAAATCAAATCAAATCAAATCAAATCAAATCAAATCAAATCAAATCAAATCAAATCAAATCAAATCAAATCAAATCAAATCAAATCAAATCAAATCAAATCAAATCAAATCAAATCAAATCAAATCAAATCAAATCAAATCAAATCAAATCAATAAATAAATGTACTTGTTACTAAGGAAAATTCAAATAGAAGCCACTTTGCTGTGCCAGCCTATTAAACAGCTGTAAGAACATTTCATTTGGGAAAATTATTTTGCAATAGTAGTGGGTTCTATTTACCTCTGCTACCAGTTCAGAAACGGGAGCGCAGGGGTAACACTTCTGCGCATTTGCAGAGTGTTTTTTGACGACATTTTGGAGGGTGGGCAGAGCCTCTCACCACTACTACTGGTTTGCCATACTGGGCCCAACCGGTAGCAACCCCTCACTGGTTTGCAGCTACCATTCTCTTTATTATCCAATTGAAAGTAATACCTGTGTAACATCTGTCTGGCCATCCAATAACATGAATGCTGACTCCTTTAATGGAATGCAGGTCTTTCCATCACTTGATAGTACAGATTCAGGCGGGCAATGGCAGCTTCCTTTTTTGCTGGGGCTTAAGAGGCACATATACGAACATCCAACTTCTACACATGGGTTAGGGGCTGGTGCCTGCAGAACTTCATGCATCACCTGAAAGCCAAAATTTCAAGAGTATGAAAATGTTACACCAGGAGTTTCAGGGCATCTCTATTATGCACTTTGTATGTTCCTCCACAAAAATTACTAAAGGAACACAGACTGTGTATACTATGTACAATAAAGTATATTGCACTATTTTCATCCATTGTCTACTTACATCAGATGGCAAGAGCCAGATAATTTCAAAAAAGCAGTCAATCCACTTTATGACTGTCTGTGTTTTCTTTCATTTGATAGGACTGTTAGATCTGTCTCCAAATCTATAACTGGAATGTGACTATCTTCTTTCTCATCATTCAATCTTCAGAGCCATATATCATCAAAGGAAAAAAAACCATTGATAACAAAGATTAAAAAATAAAAAGGCCAAGCAATGTCATTCAAATATTATCGCCGGCTGACTTACCGGCCCCACGGCGCTTTTGCGGAAGGGCCGGGCAGACTCGGACCCTTCCTATGGCGGCCGCCATCTTGTTTTCGGCCGAAATCTCGCGAGGCGAGATTTCGGCCGGGAATGCTTTGCCCACGTGGCTGGGCATGACGTTGGGTCCGGGCGGGGCCTGCTGGCCCTATTTAAGGGCAGCAGGCCTTGAAGCAGGCCTTTTCGCCCCGGACCCAGCTCACGAGCGGACACTCGGCTGTCTGCTCTTGGAGCCTTTCGGCGGCCGCGTGGAGGCGGCCGTCATTTCGGGCCTCGTTAGAGGCTTGGGGCACTGCTCGTCGCTAGCAGCGCGCTTCGCCCATCCGAGGCTGGCGGTCTGCCCATCTTCCAGGAGTCTTGGGCAGCAACGGGCTGGCGGCAGGAGTCCCGCGTGAGGCCCCCACCCCCACCCCTCTCGGTAAAAGGCGGCCGCGTGTTGCGGTCGCCATTTTGAGAGCCTCATCGGAGGCTCGGGGAACGGTTTGGGGGCTTCGGGTCCGGCGGGAAGGCCGTTTGGCTGCTCCTCCCCTATTTTGGGGGGGATCCTTCTGGTAGCCTCCTTGGGGAAGTGGGGGGCTAGGGTGGGGGGTTCGCGTGTGCGGCCCCTCCCGGTTCGTGGCCCCCGAAAAACAATAAAAATAAAATACAACATAAAATAAAAACGGAGGACGGTTGGGCCCTTGGCGGCAGCTTCATGCTGCTGCGCTGCCTGTTTGGGCAGAGGCCTTTTGCTGCCCTCTTGGGGCCTGGGTGGCCCCAGTTCCCTCAGGTGTAAATTAAGAACCATGGTGTACACAAGCACATATTAATCATACTCCTAATGAGACTGATGATGGTTGGAATGATGTCATATATTTGTAGGGAAGCATGGACATATAACGGCAGGGAAAGACCTATTGGTCCCTCTAGTCTGCCCTTGTTCTGTTTCTGTATTTTGTCTTGGGATGGATGTATGTTTGTCCCAGGCATGTTTGAACGCTGTTGCTGTGGATTCATCTACTGGGTCTGCGGGAAGTTTGTTCCAGGCCTTTACTATTTCAGTAAATCATGGCCAAACTTCATTACAGCTATTATCTAACTTAATCAGGCCAGAAAAATATTAACAAGGGAGATCAGAGCAGCAAAAAGGAACTACTCTGAATATATCCTAAGATTTTTATTAATATTGCTTCTTCATTGCTTATTTGACCCCTATGACAATCATTGAGTGTTGTGCCACACGATTCTTGACAAATGTATATTTTATTTTATGTACGTTGAGAGCATGTGCACCAAGACACATTCCTTGTGTGTCCAATCACACTTGGCCAAGAAAATTCTATTCTATTCTATTCTATTCTATTCTATTCTATTCTATTCTAATTGTTTAAATATGGTTGCCACTCGGTCCCAGTTTCTTAGGGGTTTTTCGGGGGGGTGGGGGACTCCTACCAGGTTTGCCCCCTTCCCCCCCCCCCTGGCTCCTAGTGCGGGAGCACAGGCCCCTGGGGCAGCTTTTGCCAGGGCCTGGTGTGTTGGGGGCGGGGGGTTTGACCCCGCCAACCCAGGCCAGAGGGCCTCTGCCCCTTTTGACGGTTACCCGTCGGGGCCAGGGAGATTGGACAAGGGGGCCACCACAGGGTGGGACCCGTTCGCTGCATTGTCATGGGCTTGCGGCAGAGGGACTTGTTTCCCCCCTTTTTGTATGTATAGCCATGCGTGCGGGAAGGCGGGGCTCCCATGCCGCTGCAATGTACCCCTGCCCCTGAAAGGGGACGGTTAGGAGGGGAAGGGGTCCAGGGTACAAGCCCCACCTACGGGGGGGGGGGGAAACTGGGCCCAGCCCATTTAGTTATAACAACAACTACAACAACAACAATGGGGTTGGTTGAGGGACGACCACCCCCGCTCGAGAGCGGCCGCTCTCTTGCTAGGTTTCTCTAAGGGATTCGGGATCCCTTACATGGGGGGTTCGAGGAAGCCTTTGGGTTCAACAACCTCCGGTTGGTTGTGGGACATAACGGCTTGTTCGGTCCGGGATAGCATAAGAGGTGGCCATGGGGAGGGGCCTTGGGCCCTTCCCGGAGCCGCCCTTCCCGAATCTTGGGGTCTCCCCATTCAGGGGGGTCCCCTGACAGGTAAAGGGTGATGAATCTAGGTTGATTCACCACTTGTTTTTTCTTAAAAGGGAGTCAGTGAAGGATTTCGTTCCTGACGAACTTTGTTTGGCCGGCTTCGCATCCTTTGAGGCGGTCGTGGCCATGGTAATGCAGGGTGGGGATGGAGCCCTTATGGATAAATGCGACTTTAAGTCAGCATCCCGGCTCTTCCCTATGCACCCGGACGGCTTCGCGCTGTTGGGCTTCCATTTCATAGGTGTTTTTAAGTGATCGGGGTTTTACCCACGGGTGGCTCCCTCTCATGCTCTCTTTTTGGAGAGCTCGAGCACCTTCTTGGAGTGGGCGCTCAAGAGGCGCAGCGGCCCGGGCTTGGCGTTCACTACCTTGAGGGTTTCTTGGTGGCGGGGACTGCGCGTGCAGAGCACTGCTTTGCTCCAATGCGGGT